>NC_057803.1:8820292-9506303 GCF_018294505.1 Triticum aestivum
CTAAACATTTTCAATGTCTATATCAATTAAATATATTTTATATAATACATAGGTTTATATTTAAATGTTTTATTTACTAATCATGGTTTGTATGTATAGTATTTTAACACGTAAATATTTGAACTTAATTTTATTACTTATGGTTTACAAATATCTTAAGTGTATTTATTACTTACATTTTAACGAATATTTCATATATAATGCACAAGTTTATATTTATTAATCATCATCTGTATGTATAATATATTTAACACATAAATAATTGAACATAACTTTATTACTATTTTTAAACAATATCTTAAAAAAATAGCGTGTGCAAATGGACCGCAGTATATGCTGCCCATTTAAGCTCCGCATGTGTTGTCTTCCAATAAAAAAAAGTATTTCTCAAAAAAAAATGTTTGGTTAGGCCAACCCCACGACCAAACATGTATCCCAAATTTGGTGGTTTTTAATGAATAAAGCTTGGTTCTACCCCTAAAAAACAAAAAAAGTTTGTACCCCTAAAAGAAAGTTTGTTAACTTCCTCAGAAATAATATATAAGTTAGTTATCTGTGTTATATAGACTAACCTGGAGGTTGTATTGGCTGGAGTGTACCGTGTTAAACCTGTTGTTTGCAGGTGAGTCCCAGCGACCCTATTTTCTATTGTCAATTGTCGCATATAATGGTAGTACTGTTGTCGGGTTTTTCTGTAAATAAAAAATGTGAAGGAATTTTGTGCAAATATGTGTCGTGGTGGTTGGCTTTCTCTGCAACTAAAAAAATTCTGAATGTTGTAAAACTATCTCGTGTCTGCTGCTACTACTCACTGATAAGTGGTGCCATACAGATGGATATGCGACATACGTGTACTGTGACTGTATATGCATGCTGAGTCAAGTTAAGTGACTACAAAACTGTATTTTCAAAGTTTTAGCATCAAACTAAACATGTGATGTAAGTTTTGTGACTTCGGGTGATATTACCTAAAAAAATCCACTCAATTGTTTCACATCGTTCAGTGCCATTCCGTCCAGACTATCCAAGAGATTAATTTCTAAGAGTAAAAACCCACTTATTATGGCAGTTAATTAAAGCCAGTGATTTTGGGGAGAGATATCATGACAGTTTTTTAATGGTACTTTTGCAGTTAATCAGTACTAAGGAATAGGAGTAAAATGTTTCCTCACGAATTATCTTTGGTCAGATACTATGGCACCAGGAGGAGTACAACGTTCCCTTAGGAACTAAGATAGCCACTCCCTCCGTTCCTAAATATTTGTCTTTCTAGAGATTTCAACAAGTGACTACATACAAAGCAAAATGAGTGAATCTACACTCTAAAATATGTCTATATACATCTGTATGTATTAGTCCATTTGACATCTGTAGAAAGATAAATATTTAAGAACGGAGGGAGTAATATTTAATTTCTTTCCATATATAGTTTCAAACTATATATGGAATGCGGTAAATGCTAGTAAAAATGGGTGTTTTTTACCTACCACAACTAAAGAATGGCCGAGCTGTATAAATAGGCAACTAGACCCTTCCGCCCCCTCACCCAACGAAATTCAATTCATAGTGATCTAGAAATGGCGATCAAGCTTATAGCAGTAGTGTTTTTTTTTCTCGTCCCGGCCTTTGCTGAGTCCAGCGACAGGGGTGAACCTCCATCTTCTCGTAAGTACTATTGCTAGCATTACCAAGTTGAGGGTGTGTCAAGTCTGAATCACCTCATATAGTTTGTTATTTCCTGCAGAAGAAAATGCTTTTGGTGCGAGCGCTTATGCGGTTCACTGGGATCCAGATCATGCACATTCTAGTAAATACTTGTGCTACCTTCCCAAGTTGACAAATTTGTTAATTGTGAGTCAACGCCTAACTCTTATTTACTGTAGAAGAAAACGGTTTTGGTGAAAGTGCTTATGCGGTGCATTGGGATCCTCCTCGTAAGTACTTGTGCTACCTTACCAACTAAAGAAATTTGTTAATTGTGAATTAATTCATAGGTTGTTATTTCCTCTAGAAAAAGACAATTTTGGTGAAAGTGCGTATGCGGTACATTGGGACTCCCCTTCAAGTAAGTACTTGTGCTACCTTGCCATGTTGAGAAAATATACTCATAGTTTGTTATTTCCTGCAGAAGAAAAAGGTTTTGGGGCAAGTGCTTATAAGGTGGATTGGAACCCACCTTCGAGTAAGTACTTATGCTACCTTACCAAGTCAAGAATGTGTTAGTCTCGATGAACTCATGGTTTGTTATTTACTGCAGAAGAAAAAGGTTTTGGGGCAAGTGCTTATAAGGTGGATTGGAACCCACCTTCGAGTAAGTACTTGTGCTACCTTAGCAAGTAGAGAATGTGTTAGTCCCGAATGAACTCATGGTTTGTTATTTCTTGCAGAAGAAGAAGGTTTTGGGGCAAGTGCTTATAAGGTGGACTGGAACCCACCTTCGAGTAAGTACTTGTGCTACCTCACAAGTCGAGTATGTGTTAATCCTGAATGAACTCATGGTTTGTTATTTCCTGTAGAAGAAAAAGGTTTTGGGGCAAGTGCTTATAAGGTGGATTGGAACCCAGAAGATACACATTCCAGTAAGTACTTGTGCTACCTCACAAAGTCGAGAATGTGTTAATCCGGAATAAAATCATAGTTTGTTATTTCCTACAGAAGAAAAAGGTTTCAGCGAAAGTGCTTACAAGGTGACTTGGAGCCCAGAAGTTGCACATTCTGGTAAGTATTTGTGCTATCTTACCAAGTTAGTCCTGAAAACTCATGGTTTGTTATTTCTTGCAAAATAAAAAGGTTTTGAGGCAAGCGCTTATAAGGTATCTTGGAGTCCAGATGGTGCACCTTCTGGTAAGTACCTGTGATATCTTAGCAAGTGGAGAATGTGTTAATTCTTAATCAACTCACATATTATTCCCCTCAAAAGAGAAAGGATTTGGTGCAAGTGCTTATGCGGTACATTGGGATCCAGATCATCCACCTTCTGGTAAGTACTTGCGCTACGTTTCTTATCAAGTGGAAGAATGTGTTCGTTCTGAAGTAACTCATACTTTGTTATTTTTGTAGAAAAAACCGTTTTTGATGCAAGTGCTTATGCGGGACATCGGGATCCAGATCATGCACACTCTTGTAAGTACTTGTGCTACCATATCAAGTTGAGATTATTTTTAATATGATGTGTTAGTTTGTTAATACTCATGAAATAGATATGCATTTAATCTCCAAAATTAACATTACTATGTCAGTATTTCAGCTAAACTGTTGGTTTAATTAATAACAATGCAGCTTCCTACATTCCTGAAGCACCAACAAAACACAAGCATATAAAAGTTCAAACCGGCATGTTATTCCTGGAGAAGAATTTGCACATCGGCACTACACTTCCTAAAGGAACCATGTTTGCACGAGATGGTGCACCAAAGTCTGTTCATTTTGCCTCTACTCCATTGGAGTCAAAGTACTTGACAACCATCCTTTCACATTTCATGATACCTCATGGCTCGACCAAGGCAAAGCAGGTAGCTGACCCCCTTCGTTCATGCGGCAAACCGGTTGACAAGGAGGAGCCTCACATGTGCTTCTCATCTCGTGAAGCAATGTCAAGGTTCGCCACCAGAGAATTAGGGGTCAGTGGTGCACGAGCAGCCATTACAAGTGAAAGATCGTGGATGTCGCCTAGAGGGGGGGGGGGTGAATAGGCGTTTTAAAATAATTACGGTAGAGGCTCGAACAAATGCGGAATAAACCTAGCGGTTAATTTGTCAAGCACAAAACCTACAACAACTAGGCTCACCTATGTGCACCAACAACTTATGCTAAGCAAGGTAAGCAACAAAGTGATAGCAAGATATATGACAAATAACAATATGGCTATCACAAAGTAAAGTGCATAAGTAAAGGGCTCGGGTAAGAGATAACCGAGGCACGAGGAGACGATGATGTATCCCGAAGTTCACACCCTTGCGGATGCTAATCTCCGTTTGGAGCGGTGTGGAGGCACAATGCTCCCCAAGAAGCCACTAGGGCCACCGTAATCTCCTCACGCCCTCGCACAATGCAAGATGCCGTGATTCCACTAAGGGACCCTTGAGGGCGGTCACCGAACCCGTACAAATGGCGACCCTTGGGGGCGGTCACCGAACCCGTACACTTTGGCAACCCTTGGAGGCGGTCACCGGTACCCGTCAAATTGCTCGGGGCGATCTCCACAACCTAATTGGAGACCCCGACGCTTGCCCGGAGCTTTACACCATAATAATTGAGCTCCGAACACCACCAACCGACTAGGGGGCCCAAGCACCCAAGATAAACAAGCTCAAGGGCACCAAGCACCCAAGAGTAATAAGCTTCTCAACTTGTAACTTCCACGTATCACGTGGAGAACTCAAACCGATGCACCAAATGCAATGGCAAGGGCACACGGAGTGCCCAAGTCCTTCTCTCTCAAATCCCACCGAAGCAACTAATGCTAGGGAGGAAAATGAGAGGAAGAACAAGAAGGAGAACACCAAGAACTCCAAGAACTAGATCCAAGGGGCTCCCCTCACATAGAGGAGAAAGTGATTGGTGGAAATGTGGATCTAGATCTCCTCTCTCTTTTCCCTCAAAAACTAGCAAGAATCCATGGAGGGATTGAGAGTTAGCAAGCTCGAAGAAGGTCAACAATGGGGGAAGAACACGAGCTCAAAGGATAAGGTTCAATGGGGAAGAAGACCCCCTTTTATAGGACCTCCCGAATCCAACCGTTATGCTCACAGCCCGCATCGAGCGGTAGTACCGCTTGACATCACGGTACTACCGCTAGGGGTAGCGGTACTACTGCTCGGGGTAGCGGTACTACTGCTTGCGAGCGGTACTAAAAAATTACATCCGTGCCTACCACCGCTGGACTTGTGACGAGATTTTGGTCCCGAGCGGAAGTAGCCACGGAAGTAGCCGCGGTAGTACCGCTCCCAAGGGCGGTAGTACCGCTCCCAAGGGCGGTAGTAAAAAATTACTTCCGCTCCTACCCGCGGTACTACCGCTGCAGCCTTTTCAGAACACCAAAACTGCCACAACTTCTTCATTCGGACTCCGAATTCGATGAAACCAAGTTTGTTGGAAAGCTAGCGACAAGGGCTAACACAATCTTGAAAGAAATACCAATAATAAGCAAATGAGAAAAGGCCCAAAAGAAAATGGTGAGAACCCTTCCTCGGAGAAGACCGGTAAAACCTCCAACACCGAAAACATCATAGAAGACGCATGCAAACTCCGTTTTCGATGAACTCAAGCTTGTCATAAAGATGACCATAAGCTCTAAGACTCACAAAGAGAATCAAACAAGAACCAAGAAACATGATGAAAGGATGCAATGGTTTGAGCTCTCGACGAACGATACGATCAAGCTACTCACTTGAGAGCCCCCCTTGATAGTACGGCTATCGATCCTATAACCCGGTCTCCCAACTACCACCATGAGACCGGTAAAATAGAAAACCTATCAAGGGCAAACATTTGCCTTGCACATGGTCCAGTTGAGCTAGATGATGACGATCTTGACTCCCTCAAGTTGGACCACCTTTCTTGATTGCATTGGCTCGATGAAGACTAGATGATTGCTCCCCCATAGTTCACTATGGGTGAGCGACTCTTCGGCACATATTCACAAGTCCATTGACACCACAATGGATGGCAAGATTCAAACTTGATTGCTCCCCCATACTCCATTATGGGTGAGCCACTCTTTGTGTTGCTCCACTTGAACTTGCACACTGCAAACTTGATGACGATCACCACTTGATGTCATCCTCCATGGGTTGTATGGGATCTTCCTCTTGACGCAAGACCATGGAAACATACCTAACCCCACAAAGAACTCTCACGTAGACCATGGGTTAGTACACAAAGCATAATGGACAATGCTTACCATACCATGGGAACACTTGGTCCCACTCGGTACATCTTCTATGCTTTGTGAGTTGATCAACTTGATTCACTCTTGACTTAGTCTTGATCAACCTTGAATCTTTCCGACTCTCTTCATTTGGATGATGTCTTGAAGGTAAATATGAATGATCACACAATCTTCTTCTTCAAGACATGCTTGCAATAAGCTCAACACTCACATGACCAATCTTTGGATAATTCCTTAATAGCACCTTGGTCAACCCATAAACTCCTTGAAACCAACACATGGACTTCAAGAAATGCCTATGGAAACATCCTTCAAATATAACTCGATGCAACCATTAGTCCATAGAGATTGTCATCAATTACCAAAACCAAACATGGGGGCACCGCATGTTCTTTCAATCTCCCCCATTTTGGTAATTGATGACAATCACTTTCAAGAGAGTTTATACAAGGAATTATGCATCACCATGCAATGCAACAGCCAATGATGCATGAGAATGAGATGCAAATACTATGGAGCAAAACTAAAGCAAGAGGAGATAACTCTCTAAACTTCTCCACAAAACTCTCTGAAACTCCTCCCCCATTGGCATCGATTGCCAAAATGGGTGAAAAGCTTAGAATGCCAATATAAGGAGTGTTCCTCCATAAATTGCGTATCTCTCAAAAAGAGAGTGAAATGCCATACACAAATCCAATGGTAAATACTTGGAGGAAGACAAACTATATTGAGGCACAAAGATTGCTAAAGAATGATATGACACAAAGACATAACAGAGAGAGACACAAGCAATCATACCAATTGAAGCAAGCAATCAACGGATATCAATTGAACCTACTAGACCAATGATCCTACATGCAACAAGAATAAAGATATTATGATAAACGCAAAGGAGTGTTCTAAAGAAACTAGAGAAGCTCCCCATGATTTGTGCACACATAAGAATTTTTGTATTTGAATACAAAGTGCACAAAATAGGATCATAGCTCCCCCAAAATCAATAGAAACTCACATCCAGTGCAAGTGAGCATATAGGAAACAAAGCCTAGCGCTTGCAACAAGTACATGGTTGAGCAACATGTAAAAGAGGCAACTTAAGAATAGGCTCAACCAACATTACGTGTGTGAGTCATGGCGAAGCACTTGAGAGGACTAAAATTAGGATGAGCATTAGGCATCAACATAGTCTTGAAATAATGAGGCACACGGTGCAAGGCCTATCATTCACACACACACAACTAGCAAGTGGGTTCACAAGCTTACTAATAAGCATATAAAGAACTTATGCTTGTGACAACCCGTGGTGAAGATAGAAGATGAAAGCCTCATCAAGACGAGGGATGCCAATTAAGATGGCAAAAACCTTGTAAAGATAAGCATGAGGAAAATAATCTTCACCACACAAGAGTGCATCAAGATGCAACGATAGAGGACACACACTCAAGGCAAGAGCTTTCACGGAGCCACCAAAGAAATAACATAAGAAAGACAGGGAGGACGTGAAAGAAAGGATATCAACTAGAGATGTAATTTCTCTCAAGTGTATAAGGTTCTATGTAGACGAATATATCTACAAAGAAGGATGTACACCCGAAATAGATACAACACGAAGGAACAAGATATCCACAAGGAAGTCATAAATATACCAATAAGATATTTGCTTGGAAGCATAGCACTTGGCTAGATATGGTCTTATTGTATATAAATGAATTCCAATCACACATCCATCAAAGACATCACAACGAGCAACAAGAGATCATCATTGGGATGCTTTGAGAAAGGAAACAAGTATCACAAGATATGAAATGAATATCATGCCAAGATGCAACCTACACAAGGTTGAATGCAACAAGGGAAAGCATGAATAGATACTTGTTACCGAGATATCATTGGAAGGAAGTAGTAGATACCTAGTAGTTCATTGATCATCCTAGCTTGACTCCAATATGCACATGGTGACAACACCTTCCTTGTGAGTGAGCCGAGCATCCAATGTATCTCCAAATGTTCCTAGAAGAACAACACAAACTAAACGGTACCCACACTCAACGGGACCAAATAGTTAGAAACACCAATACATAGGACAAACTCCACATAAATATGTGCATATAGATATGATAATGAATTTCATGCACATCTCATCCAAATTGAGACTAGGTGGAGTTTCCGCTATATATCGAGTCAAAGAAAGAAAGCATGCCAAATGAAATACATGAAGTAAACATGCAAGCTCAAGACTTTCAAAACCCGAAACCAAAAGACGACGAAATGCCAAGTGAAAAGGATACCAAATGGAGAAATCATCACTTGGAAGATATCATAAAGATACATCAAGGAATGAGATATCCATTGATACCCACTAAACTAAAGATGTCAAACTCCCAAAGAGAGGATGGTTCCAAACAAACCAAGCTCTCGACAAAGTTTCATGATGGCACAAAGTACCAAAAGAAAAAGGCTTGCCTTCCACCAACACACTTGATAAGGATCACAAAAAAAAGTGTTCTAAAGAAAATAGAATAGCTCCCCCACGAGTTGTGCATTATATAGGATTTGTATTTGAATACAAGAAGCACAAGGTGGGATCACCGCTTTCACTATATCTAGAAAACACTAGACAAGAACAAGAAATAAACAAGATCCACAAGTGGTATGGAAGACAACGGGAGTTGACACAAACCTTGGCAAGAGAAAAAGCAAGTAAAACAAAAGCCAATGTAAAGATGATCAACAAATTCTACCACACATAAGACTACCAATTGTCAAAGACAAGAAGTATTTGGTAATAATTCCCGGTGGTAGATAACAAGGATATCCGACATCATCTTCACACCAACCACAAGCAAATTGCAACTTGTAGAGCTAACATGCCACCTAGGAACAAGATAATCTACAATATCAATTCTAGGTGACAATATCTCAATTGTACACATTTTCTAGGCTTGTAATATGCACTTAACATATTACTCCCCCATAATGTGATACCAATAAGAACTTAACAAGAGGCAATAAGAGGAACAACCAAGAGATAATTAATGGACTATTTAGAATTTGAATTTCTCATGAGAGATATACCACCTAGCGACTAGATAATATTGTAATATCAATACTAGATGGTATTCCTCATGTACACACATTTATAGGATTGTGAGGTGCACAAAGCACATCACTCCCCCAAAATGGGATGTTCCATCAATCTCTCACACGAGCCAACTAGAATACAAACAAGAAGCATAAAGGCTCAACGCATGACACACACGTACATGATGTGCAAACCAACACACACATACTTGATTGCTCAAGGTAAGCACGTTGGAATCACAACATATACAAACACATGCAAGGAACAAAACCAAAACATGCAAGGGGGCAAGTAACTTTCAAGGTAAACAATTTTAAGTACAAGTTACCGCAAGGAGGCACATTGGATATAAGATAGAAACTTGATAATCCAATTGACTTGGCTTGAGACAAAGAGAATGATGAAGTCCCCTTAATTCTTCATAATTTAGCCAAGTCTCCAATGCCCTCCAACAACACCTATTGATCAAGTTTGAGCTTGTTGGTCCCCAACCAAGTTGGGTCCTAAGAGGTTAGTCACAATAGGTTTGGCTACCCAAATGGTTCTTTTCTTGACACCACTTTGAGTACCAACAAACTTGGCAAACACATTGCCAACCTTATCCGTCCCAAGAGAATAGATATCATCAATAATAATTGGGTTGGATAAGTTACCACTAGTGCATGAAGAAGCGACGTGACCTTTCTCACGACATAAGTAGCAACGTCTACTCTTCACTTTCTTCTCATTTGATTTCTCAACTTGAGAAGCATTAGCTTGAGTCTTCTTGGGAAGAGGCCTTTCTTCAACTTGAGGTTGAGCATGAGAATGCAATTGTAGCCGCTTCCCTTGTTGCTTGTCACTAATAGCCTTCTTCTTCAATGGGCAAGATCTAACATGATGCCCTTCAATTTTGCACTTGAAGCAAATAATCTTGGCCGAATCCTTGACTTGTTTTTGGCCCTTCTTCTTGTTGATCTTGGACTTATTCTTCTTGTTGGAGTTGAATCCAAGTCCACCTTTGTCATTGGGGGATTTTTGCACACTCAAGATATTGTTGAGTGTGGATTTCCCTTGATGACTCTTTTCCAAGTCTTTCTTCAAGGAAGTGACTTGGGCCTTGAGCTCTTTGATTTCCTCTACATGGTTAGTCTCAACACAAGTACTAGAGGAAGTATAAGCTTCATCATTAGAGAAACAAGGCAAGGAAAGCAATTCATCGCAAGATGTACCAACATTGTGAGTAGATGAATTACAAGGACTAGCACATGGCAATATACTATTTTGACTAGAAGTAGTGCTAGTATCCACATGAGGCTCACTAGATGTTACCTTGGCAATCATGGCCTCATGAGCTATGTTTAGCACACTATGGGATACTAGAAGATCATCATGAGAGCTTGAGAGCTTTTCATGACTTTCTTCCAATTTCCCATAATTGCTAGATAGCACCTCAAGTTGAGCCCGTAGCTCAACATTCTCCTTCAAAATGGATGCTTCACAAGTAATAGAATTAGTAGCACAAGCATCATCATTAACAACAAGAGGAGAAGGCAACTTGGCAAGCTCTTTGAGATAAGAAGCTTCAAGTTGGGCATGAGACTCGGTGAGTTTGATGAGCTCACCCTTGATGACCCTTGAGCCATTTTCGAGGTGCTCAAAATCCTCAAGGAGTCTAGCATGAGCAACTTCAAGCTTAGCATGTTTAGTTTTAAAAACATTGGCCACCTCAAGGGCTCTATCAATAGATTCCTTCACTCTAGACAATTCTAGAGCAAAAGTCTCCTCAAGAGATTCCTTGGTCGTTTGTTCAAGTTCAAGAGCTTGAGAGAGGTCCGCAATCTCATTAGCGTAATCACGCCCATGACCTTCCAGTTTATCAATGGTGACCTCATGCTCCTCAAGACGAGATTCCAACTCATCAATATATTTCTTGCTCTCAATAGCAATGGACATGATTTCCATGAAGTTGGAACGAGCAATTTTACTTTTATGAAGAGCTTTAAAAACCATTTCCCCCTTAATTTTTAAGGAGGTAACATTATCATTCTCTTCATCATTATCCTCATCATCATTAGCATCAACATCATCATCAAGAGACATATTGGGGTACAAAGTAGGAGATACCTTTGACGCCTTAGCCATAAGGCAAAACGCAATAGATGATGATGTAGGATCCCTTGAGGCAACATTAAGCACCACATCTTGTTCCATGGAGTGTTCGGTTTCCTCTACATTGTTAGCACAACAATTCGAGGAAATAGATGCATTTTTATCATGGCAACAAGACATAGCAAGCATTTCATCATGATATTTAGTCAAGCAATTTCTAGATGATATGCAAGGACTATCAACACAAGCATGTGAAACATTTGGAGTGCTCGAAGTGTTAAAGCCCAAAGAGGGAGCATTACAATAATATAGTGATGAAGGATCATCCACAATAAGCATACTATCATCATTGCAATGACCAACACTGCTCACCATATCATTAACTTGTGGCAAACCACATGTAGGTGAAGTAGTAGAAGTTGAGAAGACTATATGACCGGAGGTGGAGGGAGAACAACCATCCCCACAAATCTTGGACACACCATATTTATCTTGAAGCTTTGTCCATAACTCATGAGCATCCCGGAACGGCATGAGTTGAAATGTAACTACATTGCTCAAAGCATCGAAAAGCACATTAGAGGTTTGAGCATTGAGATAAGAGTTTTTCTCATCCTCTAAAGATAATCTTTGGGGATCCTTTGGAGGAGAAAAACCCATATCTACAATTCGCTCTAAATTTGGGTCCATGACCCTAAAGAGATTAAGCATGCGAATAACCCAAACATCAAAATTTGTGCCATCGAAACTAAGAGTGTCAGAGAATCCTAATCCTCTAGTCGACATCTTTACTATCTAGGCGGTTAAGCCCAACAAAGAGAGACGAGGCTCTGATACCAATTGAAAGATCGTGGATGTCGCCTAGAGGGGGGGGGGGTGAATAGGCGTTTTAAAATAATTACGGTAGAGGCTCGAACAAATGCGGAATAAACCTAGCGGTTAATTTGTCAAGCACAAAACCTACAACAACTAGGCTCACCTATGTGCACCAACAACTTATGCTAAGCAAGGTAAGCAACAAAGTGATAGCAAGATATATGACAAATAACAATATGGCTATCACAAAGTAAAGTGCATAAGTAAAGGGCTCGGGTAAGAGATAACCGAGGCACGAGGAGACGATGATGTATCCCGAAGTTCACACCCTTGCGGATGCTAATCTCCGTTTGGAGCGGTGTGGAGGCACAATGCTCCCCAAGAAGCCACTAGGGCCACCGTAATCTCCTCACGCCCTCGCACAATGCAAGATGCTGTGATTCCACTAAGGGACCCTTGAGGGCGGTCACCGAACCCGTACAAATGGCGACCCTTGGGGGCAGTCACCGAACCCGTACACTTTGGCAACCCTTGGAGGCGGTCACCGGTACCCGTCAAATTGCTCGGGGCGATCTCCACAACCTAATTGGAGACCCCGACGCTTGCCCGGAGCTTTACACCACAATGATTGAGCTCCGAACACCACCAACCGACTAGGGGGCCTAAGCACCCAAGATAAACAAGCTCAAGGGCACCAAGCACCCAAGAGTAATAAGCTTCTCAACTTGTAACTTCCACGTATCACGTGGAGAACTCAAACCGATGCACCAAATGCAATGGCAAGGGCACACGGAGTGCCCAAGTCCTTCTCTCTCAAATCCCACCGAAGCAACTAATGCTAGGGAGGAAAATGAGAGGAAGAACAAGAAGGAGAACACCAAGAACTCCAAGAACTAGATCCAAGGGGCTCCCCTCACATAGAGGAGAAAGTGATTGGTGGAAATGTGGATCTAGATCTCCTCTCTCTTTTCCCTCAAAAACTAGCAAGAATCCATGGAGGGATTGAGAGTTAGCAAGCTCGAAGAAGGTCAACAATGGGGGAAGAACACGAGCTCAAAGGATAAGGTTCAATGGGGAAGAAGACCCCCTTTTATAGGACCTCCCGAATCCAACCGTTATGCTCACAGCCCGCATCGAGCGGTAGTACCGCTTGACATCACGGTACTACCGCTAGGGGTAGCGGTACTACTGCTCGGGGTAGCGGTACTACTGCTTGCGAGCGGTACTAAAAAATTACATCCGTGCCTACCACCGCTGGACTTGTGACGAGATTTTGGTCCCGAGCGGAAGTAGCCACGGAAGTAGCCGCGGTAGTACCGCTCCCAAGGGCGGTAGTACCGCTCCCAAGGGCGGTAGTAAAAAATTACTTCCGCTCCTACCCGCGGTACTACCGCTGCAGCCTTTTCAGAACACCAAAACTGCCACAACTTCTTCATTCGGACTCCGAATTCGATGAAACCAAGTTTGTTGGAAAGCTAGCGACAAGGGCTAACACAATCTTGAAAGAAATACCAATAATAAGCAAATGAGAAAAGGCCCAAAAGAAAATGGTGAGAACCCTTCCTCGGAGAAGACCGGTAAAACCTCCAACACCGAAAACATCATAGAAGACGCATGCAAACTCCGTTTTCGATGAACTCAAGCTTGTCATAAAGATGACCATAAGCTCTAAGACTCACAAAGAGAATCAAACAAGAACCAAGAAACATGATGAAAGGATGCAATGGTTTGAGCTCTCGACGAACGATACGATCAAGCTACTCACTTGAGAGCCCCCCTTGATAGTACGGCTATCGATCCTATAACCCGGTCTCCCAACTACCACCATGAGACCGGTAAAATAGAAAACCTATCAAGGGCAAACATTTGCCTTGCACATGGTCCAGTTGAGCTAGATGATGACGATCTTGACTCCCTCAAGTTGGACCACCTTTCTTGATTGCATTGGCTCGATGAAGACTAGATGATTGCTCCCCCATAGTTCACTATGGGTGAGCGACTCTTCGGCACATATTCACAAGTCCATTGACACCACAATGGATGGCAAGATTCAAACTTGATTGCTCCCCCATACTCCATTATGGGTGAGCCACTCTTTGTGTTGCTCCACTTGAACTTGCACACTGCAAACTTGATGACGATCACCACTTGATGTCATCCTCCATGGGTTGTATGGGATCTTCCTCTTGACGCAAGACCATGGAAACATACCTAACCCCACAAAGAACTCTCACGTAGACCATGGGTTAGTACACAAAGCATAATGGACAATGCTTACCATACCATGGGAACACTTGGTCCCACTCGGTACATCTTCTATGCTTTGTGAGTTGATCAACTTGATTCACTCTTGACTTAGTCTTGATCAACCTTGAATCTTTCCGACTCTCTTCATTTGGATGATGTCTTGAAGGTAAATATGAATGATCACACAATCTTCTTCTTCAAGACATGCTTGCAATAAGCTCAACACTCACATGACCAATCTTTGGATAATTCCTTAATAGCACCTTGGTCAACCCATAAACTCCTTGAAACCAACACATGGACTTCAAGAAATGCCTATGGAAACATCCTTCAAATATAACTCGATGCAACCATTAGTCCATAGAGATTGTCATCAATTACCAAAACCAAACATGGGGGCACCGCATGTTCTTTCAACAAGGATTCATGGGAATGAGACCCCCAACTCCATGTACGTTGTGGAACAGATCACCCAACTCAACAATAACGTGGTGCCATGCCATCCTATGAATTTTCCGTACGAGGTTTTTTATTGCCATCGGTCGAAAGAGGTGCAGTCTTTGAGGGTGCAACTCAAGGGTTTGAAAGATGGCATGCCGCATGTGACGGCAATAGCCATGTGTCACATGAACACATCTAATTGGGACACCCAGTACTTTGAGCTATTAGACGGAAAGCGTGGTGAACGTATTTGCCACTACATGCCTACCAATTACATCATGTTCTATTAGATATATTTAAAGTTCCTATTGAACTATGTAATCTAGTTATCCGATCAATAAAGTGTGCCGAGTGGCTGTATTTTTGTTAAAAAATGCTTAATCTAGTTATCAGATTCTGGGAGTTTTTGGACTGCTACCGACCAAGATTTTCTTTTATTGCATCCCAAGTAACTCTAATTAATTACCAATGATGATGCACGTGCGCATTATTAGTTATGCTTCTCGTCTGCTCGGACGAGCCATTGTTGGCTTCCGCCACCCCGTCGATAGTCAAGGAGAGGTGGACCTATGTCATCTTGGTCGTCCCTAGTGAAGGAGAGATAGGTCCACAATGTCTCGGACGCTGCCATTGGAAGATATAACTTCAGGAGAAGAAGGGGTCACTGCTAGGCGATACACCGCCACTGATCCTCCTCTAACCGTATACCCCGTAGTGCGGCACTACCGGAGAAACGAGAGAGGGAGTGGCGCAATCGAGAGACGGGCTAGAACATGGTTAAGAGTGAGTGGATGGGATTATGTGTTGTTCCGCCGATTTAGAGGAACTGTTGCATTCCAGATTTGAGGGTTACATTCCCTTTTACGGAATGGGTGCATTCACGTTCTCTTTCCCAACCAAACATAGGAACGCGTGCCTGGGGCAAAACTGTCCCCGTTACTTTTCATGTGATGTCACCATCTAACGGACCCTTAGATACTGTATGGGGAAACACGACTTGTCGTGCATTGCCCGTAGAAGTGATGGGCAAACCAACATGAATAATCAAGTTGAAGATCAATAAACTTTTAACAAGCACCGATTATACATATAAGGTGAGATATAAGCATGTAAATATTCTATTCACAATAAGCTAATTTTTTTTGTAATTGATTTGACTCCATTGTTTTTTAACACAGTACAATCAAAGACGGTCACATACACGCACATATACTCACCCCTATGAACGCACACACGCACACCGACATAATATCTTGAGCTTGACGAAGTCATCACATGTGCCTCGTAGTTAATGAAAACGTGTCCTCCCGCTGAACAAACATCGCCGAAAATCCTGAAATATATGCAGGTAAATGCGTGCACCAGTGCCAAATTTAGAACTTACACTCTGATGGTCTAGTTTCACCACAAAGAACCTAACCATCAGAGTTAGGCTCAATTGTCATTTGGCTCCATTGTTAATTATTATGATACTAGACTATTTCTCCAATATCATATTTTTATTTAGTCACCATGACATGGAGCAAGGTAATTAAGATATCTAAGCCCGGGTTAATTATAATACACCAAAAGATTAGTGCATATACAGGAAGCTGAATATATATAGAGAGAATTTGAACTAGCTAAGAACCCGGCTAGGGTGAATTCCCAGTGTTACGGAGAGCTGCACCGGGGCGTTGACATGTGGATTTGGTTTTCTTGCCAGTTTGGATTTGATTTCAGGACTGGATTTTTTCGTGCTGCGATTTGTACGGTTTCTGCAATGCCACCCTTTTGACCACACTGCTTAAGCAAGATATTCTCTGCCCTCTCGACCTTTTTGCGTCAACCAACCTCATCACAAGTCTCGTTCCCGTCACCTCTCTCCTCTCGCCAACGCGATTTCTCTCGGCTTAACAACTCCTCTGCCCTCGCCTCTTTCGATTTTCTTTCGTTCTCGTGCTCCTCTCTTCTCTCAGCATCTAGCAGATGCGATACTAGCTGGAGGCAAATGCTCGGAGCAGCGACCCAAGATCTCTAGGGGATTCACCCATCCTGGGTAGGTTCCACCATAAGCTGAGATATAAGCATGTAAATATTCTATTCACAATAAGCTATTTTTTATAATTGATTTGGCTCTCATACATCTCCATTATATCTATAATTTTTTATTGTTTCATGCCAATATTACACAACTTTCACATATTTTTGGCAACATTTTATATGATTTATTGGACTAACATATAGATTCATTGCCCAGTGTGAGTTTCTGTTTGTTGCATGTTTTTTTGTTTCGCGGAATATCCATATCAAACGAAGTCCAAATGCAATAAAATTTTACGGAGAATTATTTTGGACTATATATGATTTTTGGGAGGTGGAATCAATGCAAAAGGAGGCCCACAACCCCCACAAGACACCAGGGCGCGCCCCAGGGCTCAGGCGCGTGGTGGTGGATTGTGCTCTCCTCGTAAGGCGGTTGCTACTTGATACGTCTCCAACATATCTATAATTTTTTATTGTTCCATGCTATTATATTATCTGTTTTGGATGTTTTATATACATTAATACGCTATTTTATATTATTTCTGGGACTAACATATTAACCTAGAGCCCAGTGCCAGTGCCAGTTCCTATTTTTTTTCCTTATTTTAGAGTTTCACAGAAAAGAAATACCAAACGGAACAAAACTTTCGCGATGATTTTTCTTGGACCAGAAGACATCTAGAGGACTTGGAGTGCAAGTCAGAGAAGCCATGAGGCGACCACAAGGACGGAGGGCGCGCCCCCACCCTTGTGGGCCCCTCATGACTCCACTGACCTAGTTTCTTCGCCTATATATTCTTATATATCCCAAAACCAACAGAGAGAGCCACGAAAACACTTTTCCACTGCCACAACCTTCTGTACCCATGAGATCCCATCTAGTAGCCTTTTCTGATGTCCTGCCGGAGGGGGATTCGATCACAGAGAGCTTCTACATCAATATCATTGCTGAAAGAACATGCGGTGCCCCCATGTTTGGTTTTGGTAATTGATGGCAATCTCTATGGACTAATGGTTGCCTTGAGTTATATCTGAAGGTTTTGTCCATAGGCTTTTCTTGAAGTCCATGTGTTGGTTTCAAGGAGTTTATGAGTTGACCAAGGTGTTATTAAGGAATTATCCAAAAATTGGTCATGTGAGTGTTGAGCTTATTGCAAGCATGTCTTGAAGAATAAGATTGTGTGATCATTCATGTCCACCTTCAAGACATCATCCAAATGAAGAGAGTTGGAAAGATTCAACACACAAAGCGCACAAGATGTACCGAGGGATCAAGTGATCCCATGGTGTGGTAAGCATTGTCCATTACGCTTTGTGTGCTAACCCATGGTCTTCGTGAGAGTTCTTTGTGGGGTTAGGTTAGGTGTGCAAGTTCAGGTGATGTATCACGAAGAGATCAAGTGCTTGAAGCTTGCCGTCCATTGTGGTGACAATGGACTTGTGAAGATGAGCGGAAGAGTGGCTCATCCATAGTGGAGTATGGGGGAGCAATCAACTAGTCTTCATCGAGCCAACGCAATCAAGAAAGGTGGTCCATCTTGAGGAGGAGTAGATCGTCATCATCTAGCTCAAGTGGATTTTGTACAAGGCAAAGGTTTGCCCTTGATAGGTTTTCTATTTTACCGGTCTCATGGTAGTTGTGGGAGACCTATTTATAGGATCGATTGCCGTACTATCAAAGGGGGCTCTCGATGAGTTGCTTGATCGTATCATTCGTAGAGAGCTCAAACCATTGCATCCTTGCATCATCTTTATTGGTTCTTGTTTGGTTCTTCTCCTTGTGAGATTTGGAGCTTTTGGTCATCTTGATGACAAGCTTGAGTTCATCGAAAACGGAGTTTGCATACGTCTTCTATGATGTTTTCGGTGTTGGAGGTTTTACCGGTCTTACCCGAGGAAGGGTTCTCACCATTTTCTTTTGGGGCGTTTTCTCATTTGCTTATTCTTGATATTTCTATCAAGATTGTGTTGGCCCTTGTCGCTAGCTTTCCAACAAACTTGGTTTCGTCGAATTCGGAGTCCGGATGCAAAAGTTGTGGTTGTTTTGGTAAAGGCTGCAGCGGTACTACCGCGACTAGAGAGGATGTAATTTTTTACTACCGCTCCAGAGCGGTACTACCGCGGCTCCTGAGCGGTAGTACCGCACCAGAGCAGTACTACCGCGGCTCCTAAGCGGTAGTACCGCTCCGAACCAAAATCTCGTGTTTTGCTCAGCGGAAGTAGGCACAGAAGTATTTTTTTAGTACCGCTCGCAAGCAGTAGTACCGCTACCATTTGCGGTAGTACCATGAGGTCGAGCGGTAGTACCGTGAGGTCGAGCGGTACTACCGCTCCGAAGGTTCTTTTGGCCTTTTTGCCTCCTCGCTGTTGTGTTTCAAAGGGGTTCTACCGCCCTAGCGGTAGTACCGCTCCTTGGAGCGGTAGTACCGCTCTGTGCGGGCTGTGAGCATAACGGTTGGATTCGGGAGCTCCTATAAAAGGGGGTCTTCTTCCCCATTCAACCTTATCCTTTGAGCTCGTGTTCTTCCCCCATTGTTGACCTTCTTCGAGCTTGCTAACTCTCAATCCCTCCATGGATTCTTGCTAGTTTTTGAGGGAAAAGAGAGAGGAGATCTAGATCCACATTTCCACCAATCACTTTCTCCTCTATGTGAGGGGAGCCCCTTGGATCTAGTTCTTGGAGTTCTTGGTGTTCTCCTTCTTGTTCTTCCTCTCATTTTCCTCCCTAGCATTAGTTGCTTCGGTGGGATTTGAGAGAGAAGGACTTGGGCACTCCGTGTGCCCTTGCCATTGCATTTGGTGCATCGGTTTGAGTTCTCCACGTGATACGTGGAAGTTACAAGTTGAGAAGCTTATTACTCTTGGGTGCTTGGTGCCCTTGAGCTTGTTTATCTTGGGTGCTTGGGCCCCCTAGTCGGTTGGTGGTGTTCGGAGCTCAATCATTGTGGTGTAAAGCTCCGGGCAAGCGTCGGGGTCTCCAATTAGGTTGTGGAGATCGCCCCGAGCAATTTGACGGGTACCGGTGACCGCCTCCAAGGGTTGCCAAAGTGTACGGGTTCGGTGACCGCCCCCAAGGGTCGCCATTTGTACGGGTTCGGTGACCGCCCTCAAGGGTCCCTTAGTGGAATCACGGCATCTTGCATTGTGCGAGGGCGTGAGGAGATTACGGTGGCCCTAGTGGCTTCTTGGGGAGCATTGTGCCTCCACACCGCTCCAAACGGAGATTAGCATCCGCAAGGGTGTGAACTTCGGGATACATCATCGTCTCCTCGTGCCTCGGTTATCTCTTACCCGAGCCCTTTACTTATGCACTTTACTTTGTGATAGCCATATTGTTATTTGTCATATATCTTGCTATCACTTTGTTGCTTACCTTGCTTAGCATAAGTTGTTGGTGCACATAGGTGAGCCTAGTTGTTGTAGGTTTTGTGCTTGACAAATTAACCGCTAGGTTTATTCCGCATTTGTTCGAGCCTCTACCGTAATTATTTTAAAACGCCTATTCACCCCCCCCTCTAGGCGACATCCACGATCTTTCAATTGGTATCAGAGCCTCGTCTCTCTTTATTAGGCTTTACCGCCTAGAGAGTAAAGATGTCGACTAGGGGATTAGGATTCTCTGACACTCTTAGTTTCGATGGCACAAATTTTGATGTTTGGGTAATTCGCATGCTTAATCTCTTTAGGGTCATGGACCCAAATTTAGAGCGAATTGTAGATATGGGTTTTTCTCCTCCAAAGGATCCCCAAAGATTATCTTTAGAGGATGAGAAAAACTCTTATCTCAATGCTCAAGCTTCTAATGTGCTTTTCGATGCTTTGAGCAATGTAGTTATATTTCAACTCATGCCGTTCCGAGATGCTCATGAGTTGTGGACGAAGCTTCAAGATAAATATGGTGTGTCCAAGATTTGTGGGGATGATTGTTCTCCCTCCACCTCCGGTCGTATAGTCTTCTCAACTTCTTCTACTTCACCTACATGTGGTTTGCCACAAGGTAATGATATGGTGAGTAGTGTTGGTCATTGCAATGATGATAGTATGCTTATTGTGGATGATCCTTCATCACTATATTATTGCAATGCTCCTTCTTTGGGCTTTAACACTTCGAGCACTCCAAATGTTTCACATGCTTGTGTTGATAGTCCTTGCATATCATGTAGAAATTGCTTGACTAAATCTCATGATGATATGCTTGCTATGTCTTGTTGCCATGATAAAAATGCATCTATTTCCTCGAATTGTTGTGCTAACAATGTAGAGGAAACCGAACACTCCATGGAACAAGATGTGGTGTTTAATGGTGCCTCAAGGGATCCTACATCATCATCTATTGCGTTTTGCCTTATGGCTAAGGCGTCAAAGGTATCTCCTACTTTGTACCCCAATATGTCTCTTGATGATGATGTTGATGCTAATGATGATGAGGATAATGATGAAGAGAATGATAATGTTGCCTCCTTAAAAATTAAGGGGGAAATGGTTTTTAAAGCTCTTCATAAAAATAAAATTGCTCGTTCCAACTTCATGGAAATTATGTCCATTGCTATTGAGAGCAAGAAATATATTGATGAGTTGGAATCTCGTCTTGAGGAGCATGAGGTCACCATTGATAAAATGGAAGGTCATGGGCGTGATTACGCTAATGAGATTGCGGACCTCTCTCAAGCTCTTGAACTTGAACAAACCACCAAGGAATCTCTTGAGGAGACTTTTGCTCTAGAATTGTCTAGAGTGAAGGAATCTACTGATAGAGCTCTTGAGGTGGCCAATGTTTTTAAAACTAAAAATGCTAAGCTTGAAGTTGCTCATGCTAGACTCCTTGAGGATTTTGAGCACCTCGAAAATGGCTCAAGGGTCATCAAGGGTGAGCTCATCAAACTCACCGAGTCTCATGCTCAACTTGAAGCTTCTTATTTAAAAGAGCTTGCCAAGTTGCCTTCTCCTCTTGTTGTTAATGATGATGCTTGTGCTACTAATTCTATTACTTGTGAAGCATCCATTTTGAAGGAGAATGTTGAGCTACGAGCTCAACTTGAGTTGCTGTCTAGCAATTATGGGAAATTGGAACAAAGTCATGAAAAGCTCTCAAGCTCTCATGACGATCTTCTAGTATCCCATAATGTGCTAAAGATAGCTCATGAGGCCATGATTGCTAAGGTAACATCTAGTGAGCCTCATGTGGATACTAGCACCACTTCTAGTCAAAATACTATATTGCCATGTGCTAGTCCTTGTAATTCATCTACTCACAATGTTGGTACATCTTGTGATGAATTGCTTTCCTTGCCTTGTTGCTCTAACGATGAAGCTTATACTTCCTCTAGTACTTGTGTTGAGACTAACCATGTAGAGGAAATCAAAGAGCTCAAGGCCCAAGTCACTTCTTTGAAGAAAGACTTGGAAAAGAGTCATGAAGGGAAATCCACACTCAACAATATCTTGAGTGTGCAAAAATCCCCCAATGACAAAGGTGGACTTGGATTCAACTCCAATAAGAAGAAGAAGAAGTCCAAGAGCAACAAGAAGAAGGGCCAAAAACAAGTCAAGAATTCGGCCAAGATTATTTGCTTCAAGTGCAAAATTGAAGGGCATCATGTTAGATATTGCCCATTGAAGAAGAATGCCATTGGTAACAAGCAACAAGGGAAGAGGCCACAAGTTCAATCTCATGCTCAACCTCAAGTTGAAGAAAGGACACTTCCCAAGAAGACTCAAGTTAATGCCTCTCTTGTTGAGAAATCAAGTGAGAAGAAAATGAAGAGTAGACGTTGCTACTTATGTCGTGAGAAAGGTCACCTCGCTTCTTCATGCACTAGTGGTAACTTATCCAACCCAATTATTATTGATGATATCTATTCTCTTCGGAAGGATAAGGTTGGCAATGTGTTTGCCAAGTTTGTTGGTACTCAAAGTGGTGTCAAGAAAAGAACCATTTGGGTTGCCAAGCCTATTGTGACTAACCTCTTAGGACCCAACTTGGTTGGGGACCAACAAGCTCAAACTTGATCAATAGGTGTTGTTGGAGGGCATTGGAGACTTGGCTACATTATGAAGAATTAAGGGGACTTCATCACTCTTATTGTCTCAAGCCAAGTCAATTGAATCATCAAGTTTATATCTTATATCCAATGTGCCTCCTTGCGGTAACTTGTACTTAAAATTGCTTACATTGAAAGTTACTTGCCCCCTTGCATGTTTTGGTTTTGTTCCTTGCATGTGTTTGTATATGTTGTGATTCCAACTTGCTTATCTTGAGCAATCAAGTATGTGTGTGTTGGTTTGCACACCATGTACGTGTGTGTCGTGCGTTGAGCCTTTATGCTTCTTGTTTGTATCCTAGTTGGCTCGTGTGAGAGATTAATGGAACATCCCATTTTGGGGGAGTGATGTGCTTTGTGCACCTCACAATCCTATAAATGTGTGTACATGAGGAATACCATCTAGTATTGATATTACAAGATTATCTAGTCGCTAGGTGGTATATCTCTCATGAGAAATTCAAATTCTAAATAGTCCATTAATTATCTCTTGTTTGTTCCTCTTATTGCCTCTTGTTAAGTTCTTATTGGTATCACATTATGGGGGAGTAATATGCTAAGTGCATATTACAAGCCTAGAAAATGTGTACATTTGAGATATTGTCACCTAGAATTGATATTGTAGATTATCTTGTTCCTAGGTGGCATGTTAGCTCTACAAGTTGCAATTTGCTTGTGTTTGTTGTGAAGATGATGTTGGATGTCCTTGTTATCTACCACCGGGAATTATTTCCAAATACTTCTTGTCTTTTGACAATTGGTAGTCACTTATGTGTGGTAGAATTTGTTGATCATCTTTACATTGGCTTTTGTTTTACTTGCCTTTTCTCTTGCCAAGGTTTGTGTCAACTCCCGTTGTCTTCCATACCACTTGTGGATCTTGTTTATTTCTTGTTCTTGTCTAGTGTTTTCTAGATATAGTGAAAGCGGTGATCCCATCTTGTGCATTTTGTATTCAAATACAAATCCTATATAATGCACAACTCGTGGGGGAGCTATTCTATTTTCTTCAGAACACTCTTCTTGTGATCCTTATCAAGTGTGTTTTGGTGGAAGGCAAGCCATTTCTTTTTGGTACTTTGTGCCATCATGAAACTTTGCTGAGAGCTTGGTTTGTTTGGAACCATCCTCTCTTTGGGAGTTTGACATCTTTGTTTAGTGTGTATCAATGGATATCTCATTCCTTGATATATCTTTAATGATATCTTTCCAAGTGATGATTTCTCCATTTGGTATCCTTTTCACTTGGCATTTCTTTGTCTTTTGGTTTCGGGTTTTGTAAGTCTTGAGCATGCATGTTTACTTCATGTATTTCATTTGGCATGCTTTCTTTCTTTGACTCAATATATAGGGAAAACTCCACCTAGTCTCAATTTGGATGAGATGTGCATGAAATTCATTTTCATATCTATATGCACATATTTTTGTGGAGTTTGTCCTATGTATTGGTGTTTCTAACTATTTGGTCCCGATGAGTTTGGGTACCGTTTAGTTTGTGTTGTTCTTCTAGGAACATTTGGAGATGCATTGGATGCTTGGCTCACTCACAAGGAAGGTGTTGTCACCATGTGCATATCAGAGTCAAGTTAGGATGATCAATGAACTACTATCTACCTTCAATTGGTATCTACTACATCCTTCCAATGATATCCCGGTAACAAGTATCTATTCATGCTTTCCCTTCTTGTATTCAACCTTGTGTAGGTTGCATCTTGGCATGATATTCATTTCATATCTTGTGATACTTGTTTCCCTTCTCAAAGCATCCCAACGATGATCTCTTGTTGCTAGTTGTGATGTCTTTGATGTTCGTGCGGTAGGAATTCATTTATATACAATAAGACCATATCTAGCCATGTGCTATGCTTCCAGGCAAATATCTTATTGGTATATGTATGACTTCCTTTTGGATATCTTGTTCCTTCGTGCTGTAACTATTTCGGGTGTACATCCTTCTTTGTAGATATATATCATCATGATTTCGTCTACCTAGAACCCTATACACTTGAGAGAACTTACATCTCTAGTTGATATCCTTTCTTTCACGTCCACCTTGTCTTTCTTATGTTATTTCTTTGGTGGCGCCGTGAAAGCTTTTGCCTTGAGTGCGTGTCCTCTATTGTAGCTTCTTGATGCACTCTTGTGTGGTGAAGATTTTTTTTCCTCATGCTTGTCTTTACGAGGCTTTTGCCATCTTAATTGGTATCCCTCGTCTTGATGAGGCTTTCATCTTCTATCTTCACCACGGGTTGTCACAAGCACAGGTTCTTTATATGCGTATTAGTAAGCTTGTGAACCCATTTGCTAGTTGTGTGTGGGAATGATAGGCCTTGCACCGTGTGCCTCATTCTTTCAAGACTATGTTGATGCTTAATGCTCATCCTATTTTTAGTCTTCTCAAGTGCTTCGCCATGACTCACACACATCATTTTGGTTGAGCCTATTCTTAAGTTGCCTCTTTTACTTGTTGCTCAACCATGTGCTTGTTGCAAGCGCTAGGCTTTGTTTCCTATATGCTCACTTGCACTGGATGTAAGTTTCTATTGATTTTGGGGGAGCTATGATCCTATTTTGTGCACTTTGTATCCAAATACAAATATTCTTATGTGTGCACAAATCATGGGGAGCTTCTCTAGCTTATTTAGAACACTCCTTTGCTCATATCATAATATCCTTCATTCATGTGGCTCATAGGATCTTTGGTATAGTTGGTTCAATTGATATCATTTGATTGCTTGCTTCAATTGGTATCTTTTGATTGCTCGATTGCTTGTTTCTCTCTTTGTTATGTCTTTGTGGCATATCACTCTTTTGCAATCTTTGGGCCTCAATATAGTTTGTCTTCCTCCAAGTATTTACCATTGGATATGTGTATTGCATTCCACTCTATTTTTGAGAGATACACAATTTATGGAGGAACACTCTTTATATTGGCCTTCTAAGCTTTTCACCCATTTTGGCAATCGATGCCAATGGGGGAGGAGTTTCAGAGAGTTTTGTGGAGAATTCTTCTGAGTTTTCTCCTTGCTTTGGTTTTGGTTCCTAAGCATTTGCATCCCATTCTCATGCATCATTGGTTATTGCATTGCATGGTGATGCATAACTCCTTGTATAAACTCTCTTGAAAGTGATTGTCATCAATTACCAAAATGGGGGAGATTGAAAGAACATGCGGTGCCCCCATGTTTGGTTTTGGTAATTGATGGCAATCTCTATGGACTAATGGTTGCCTTGAGTTATATCTGAAGGTTTTGTCCATAGGCTTTTCTTGAAGTCCATGTGTTGGTTTCAAGGAGTTTATGAGTTGACCAAGGTGTTATTAAGGAATTATCCAAAGATTGGTCATGTGAGTGTTGAGCTTATTGCAAGCATGTCTTGAAGAATAAGATTGTGTGATCATTCATGTCCACCTTAAAGACATCATCCAAATGAAGAGAGTTGGAAAGATTCAACACACAAAGCGCACAAGATGTACCGAGGGATCAAGTGATCCCATGGTGTGGTAAGCATTGTCCATTACGCTTTGTGTGCTAACCCATGGTCTTCGTGAGAGTTCTTTGTGGGGTTAGGTTAGGTGTGCAAGTTCAAGTGATGTATCACGAAGAGATCAAGTGCTTGAAGCTTGCCGTCCATTGTGGTGACAATGGACTTGTGAAGATGAGCGGAAGAGTGGCTCATCCATAGTGGAGTATGGGGGAGCAATCAACTAGTCTTCATCGAGCCAACGCAATCAAGAAAGGTGGTCCATCTTGAGGAGGAGTAGATCGTCATCATCTAGCTCAAGTGGATTTTGTGCAAGGCAAAGGTTTGCCCTTGATAGGTTTTCTATTTTACCGGTCTCATGGTAGTTGTGGGAGACCGATTTATAGGATCGATTGCCGTACTATCAAAGGGGGCTCTCGATGAGTTGCTTGATCGTATCATTCGTAGAGAGCTCAAACCATTGCATCCTTGCATCATCTTTATTGGTTCTTGTTTGGTTCTTCTCCTTGTGAGATTTGGAGCTTTTGGTCATCTTGATGACAAGCTTGAGTTCATCGAAAACGGAGTTTGCATACGTCTTCTATGATGTTTTCGGTGTTGGAGGTTTTACCGGTCTTATCCGAGGAAGGGTTCTCACCATTTTCTTTTGGGCCTTTTCTCATTTGCTTATTCTTGATATTTCTATCAAGATTGTGTTGGCCCTTGTCACTAGCTTTCCAACAAACTTGGTTTCGTCGAATTCGGAGTCCGGATGCAAAAGTTGTGGTTGTTTTGGTAAAGGCTGCAGCGGTACTACCGCGACTAGAGCGGATGTAATTTTTTACTACCGCTCCAGAGCGGTACTACCGCGGCTCCTGAGCGGTAGTACCGCACCAGAGCAGTACTACCGCGGCTCCTAAGCGGTAGTACCGCTCCGGACCAAAATCTCGTGTTTTGCTCAGCGGAAGTAGGCACAGAAGTATTTTTTAGTACCGCTCGCAAGCAGTAGTACCGCTACCATTTGCGGTAGTACCGTGAGGTCGAGCGGTAGTACCGTGAGGTCGAGCGGTACTACCGCTCCGAAGGTTCTTTTGGCCTTTTTGCCTCCTCGCTGTTGTGTTTCGAAGGGGTTCTACCGCCCTAGCGGTAGTACCGCTCCTTGGAGCGGTAGTACCGCTCTGTGCGGGCTGTGAGCATAACGGTTGGATTCGGGAGCTCCTATAAAAGGGGGTCTTCTTCCCCATTCAACCTTATCCTTTGAGCTCGTGTTCTTCCCCCATTGTTGACCTTCTTCGAGCTTGCTAACTCTCAATCCCTCCATGGATTCTTGCTAGTTTTTGAGGGAAAAGAGAGAGGAGATCTAGATCCACATTTCCACCAATCACTTTCTCCTCTATGTGAGGGGAGCCCCTTGGATCTAGTTCTTGGAGTTCTTGGTGTTCTCCTTCTTGTTCTTCCTCTCATTTTCCTCCCTAGCATTAGTTGCTTCGGTGGGATTTGAGAGAGAAGGACTTGGGCACTCCGTGTGCCCTTGCCATTGCATTTGGTGCATCGGTTTGAGTTCTCCACGTGATACGTGGAAGTTACAAGTTGAGAAGCTTATTACTCTTGGGTGCTTGGTGCCCTTGAGCTTGTTTATCTTGGGTGCTTGGGCCCCCTAGTCGGTTGGTGGTGTTCGGAGCTCAATCATTGTGGTGTAAAGCTCCGGGCAAGCGTCGGGGTCTCCAATTAGGTTGTGGAGATCGCCCCGAGCAATTTGACGGGTACCGGTGACCGCCTCCAAGGGTTGCCAAAGTGTACGGGTTCGGTGACCGCCCCCAAGGGTCGCCATTTGTACGGGTTCGGTGACCGCCCTCAAGGGTCCCTTAGTGGAATCACAACATCTTGCATTGTGCGAGGGCGTGAGGAGATTACGGTGGCCCTAGTGGCTTCTTAGGGAGCATTGTGCCTCCACATCGCTCCAAACGGAGATTAGCATCCGCAAGGGTGTGAACTTCGGGATACATCATCGTCTCCTCGTGCCTCGGTTATCTCTTACCCGAGCCCTTTACTTATGCACTTTACTTTGTGATAGCCATATTGTTATTTGTCATATATCTTGCTATCACTTTGTTGCTTACCTTGCTTAGCATAAGTTGTTGGTGCACATAGGTGAGCCTAGTTGTTGTAGGTTTTGTGCTTAACAAATTAACCGCTAGGTTTATTCCGCATTTGTTCGAGCCTCTACCGTAATTATTTTAAAACGCCTATTCACCCCCCCCCCTCTAGGCGACATCCACGATCTTTCAATTGCCCTTCCGATGAAGCGTGGGTAGTTTACCACTGACCTACGGGTCCATAGCTAGTAGTTTCTCCATCCGTCCGGAAATACTTGTCATCAAAATGGATAAAAGGAGATGTATCTAGACGTATTTTAGTGCTAGATACTTCCCTTTTTATCCATTTTGATGACAAGTATTCTAGGACGGAGGGAGTAGATGGTTTCTTCTCTCTCTTTGATTCTCAATACCATGTTCTCCTCGATGCTCTTGGAGATCTATTCGATGTAATACTTTTTTGCGGTGTGTTTGCCGAGATCCGATGAATTGTGGATTTATGATCAGCTTATCTATGAATATTATTTGAATCTTCTCTGAATTCTTATATGCATGATTTGATATCATTGCAAGTCTGTTTGAACTATAGATTTGGTTTGGCCAATTAGATTGGTTTTTTTTGCAATAGGAGAAGTGCTTAGCTTTGGGTTCAATCTTGCGGTGCCCTTTCCCAGTGACAGTAGGGGCAGCAAGACACGTATTGTATTGTTGCCATCGAGGATAAAAAGATGGGGGTTTTCATCATATTGCTTGAGTTAATTCCTCTACATCGTGTCATCTTGATTAAAGCGTTACTCTGTTCTTTATGAACTTAATACTCTAGATGCATGCTGGATAGCGGTCAATATGTGGAGTAATAGTAGTAGATGCAAGCAGGAGTCGGTCTACTTGACATGGATGTGATGCCTATATTCATGATCTTTGCCTTAGATATCGTTATAACTTTCGCTCTTCTATCAATTGCTCGACAGTAACTTGTTCACCCACCGTAATATTTTCTATCTTGAGAGAAGCCTCTAGTGAAACCTATGGCCCCCAGGTGTATTTTCCATCATAAAAAGTTTCCGATCTACAATTTTACTTTCTGATTTACTTCCTTTGCAATCTTTTACTTTCCAATCTATAAATCAAAAATACAAAAAATATTTACTTTACCGTTTATCTATCTCTATCAAATCTCACTTTTGCGAGTGACCATGAAGGGATTGACAACCCCTTTATCGTGTTGGGTGCAAGTTGTTTGATTGTTTGTGCAGGTATTCAGTGACTTGTGCATTGTCTCCTACTGAATTGATACCTTGGTTCTCAAACTGAGGGAAATACTTACTCTACTTTGCTGCATCACCCTTTCCTCTTTAAGGGAAAAACTAACGCAAGCTCAAGAGGTAGCAGGAAGAATTTCTGGCGCCATTGCTGGAGAGATCTACGACAAGTCAAGACATACCAAGTACCCATCATAAACTCTCATCTCTTGCATTACATTATTCGCCATTGGCCTCTCATTTTCCTCTCCCCCACTTCTAAAACGATTTTCAAAAAGATTTGCCTTTTCTTTGCCCCTCTTTCGTTCGTATTCTTCCCTTGCTTTTTGTGTGCCCGTGTGTTGGATTGCTTGCTTTGTCACGATGGCTCAAGAGAATACCAAATTGTGTGAATTTTCCAATACCAATAACAATGATTTTATTTGTACTCCGATTGCTCCCGCTACTAATGCGGAATCTTGTGAAATTAATGCCGCTTTGTTGAATCTTGTTATGAAAGATCAATTTTCCGGCCTTCCTAGTGAAGATGCCACATCCCATCTAAACAATTTCGTTGATTTGTGTGATATGCAAAATAAAAAAGATATGGATAATGATATTGTTAAATTGAAGTTATTTCCGTTCTCGCTTCGAGATCATGCTAAAACTTGGTTTTCATCTTTGCCTAAAAATAGTATCGATTCATGGAATAAGTGTAAAGATGCTTTTATTTCCAAGTATTTTCCTCCTGCTAAGATCATCTACCTTAGGAACGATATTATGAATTTTAAGGAACTTGATCATGAACATGTTGCACAATCTTGGCAGAGGATGAAATTGATGATACGAAATTGCCCTACTCATGGTTTGAATTTCTGGATGATTATACAAATTTTTTATACCGGATTGAATTTTGCTTCTAGAAATCTTTTAGATTCAGTTGCGGGAGGTACTTTTATGGAAATTACTTTATGAGAAGCTACTAAACTCCTAGATAATATTATGGTTAATTATTCTCAATGGCATACCGAAAGATCTTCCACTAGTAAAAAAGTGCATGTGATTGGAGATATTAATGTTTTGAGTGGAAAGATGGATGAGCTTATGAAATTATTTGCTATCAGGAGTGCTCCTATTGATACTAATGATATGCCTTTGTCTACTTTGATTGAGAATAATAATGAATCTATGGATGTGAATTTTGTTGGTAGGAACAATTTTGGTAATAATGCGTATAGAGGTAATTTTAATCCTAGGCCGTTTCCTAGTAATTTCTCTAATAATTATGACAATTCCTACAACAATTCTTATGGAAATTATAATAAGATGCCCTGTGATTTTGAGAATAGTGTTAAAGAATTTATGAGTTCGCAAAATAATTTCAGTGCTTTGATTGAAGAAAAATAGCTTAAGATTGATGATTTGGCTAGGAACATGGATATAATTTCTCTTGATGTTGATTCTTTGAAACTTAGATCTATTCCACCCAAACATGATCAATGAGTCTCTGAAGTCTATGAGAATTTCTATTGATGAGTGCAAAGAAATAACCGCTAAGATGTGTGCTAAAAACATTGGTTTGTAAAAACGTGTTCTTCTAGTTTTCGTGAAAATAATGATGAAGATCTTAAAGTGATTTATATGACTCCTATTGAATCTTTGTTTTCCAATATAAATCTTGATAAAGATGGGACTGGAGATGAGTCAACTTTAGTTAAAAGGAGTCCCCATGATTCAGAGTTTTTAGATCTTGATACAAAAATTGATAAAAGTGGGATTGGAGAGGTCAAAACTTTAAGTAGCGATGAACCCACTCATTTGGTTTCAAGGAATTTAATTATGGTAAGTGTTCTTTAATAAATTGTATTTACTTGTTTCAATCCATGTTGAATTCTCCTCATGCTTATAATCAAAACAAAGCTTTTACTAAACATATCGTTGATGCTATGATGCAATCTTTTGAAGGAAAGCTTGAATTGGAAGTTTTTATCCCTAGAAAACTTTATAATGAGTGGGAACCTACTATTAAGATTAAGATTAAAGATTATGAGTGCCATTCTTTGTGTGATTTGGCTGCTAGTGTTTCCACGTTTCCAAAAACTTTATGTGATGTGTTAGGTTTTCGTGAATTTGAAGATTGTTCTTTAAATTTGCATCTTGTGGATTTCATTATTAAGAAACCTATGGGAAGGATTAATGATGTTCTTATTGTTGCAAATAGGAACCATGTGCCCATAGATTTCATTGTTCTAGATATAGATTGCAATCCTACATGTCCTATTATTCTTGGTAGACATTTCCTTAGAACGATTGGTGCAATTATTGATATGAAAGAACGAAACATTAGATTTCAATTTTCATTAAGGAAAGGCATGAAACACTTTCCAAGAAAGAAAATTAAATTGCCTTATGAATATATTATGAGAGCCACTTATGGTGTGACGCCCGGATAATTAAGCAATAGTAATCCTCCGTTAATGGTGCCATGTCATCAAGTTTGACTAAGTCAAATTGCCCTTGATAAGGATCCAAGCCAAATTCAAATTCCAATTTCAAGTGAAAATTTTAAATTCAAAAATAAGAAAAACTAAAAATTTCATGTGATGGCAAATAATCCATAGTTAATTAGGGTGGAGTAAAACTAGGTCACTTGTTTGCTTATTTAAAAGTTGTCACCCAAAAATAGTGACTAAAACAACCACTTTGATCCATTTGCAATTGATCAAATATGTAATGATTTTAAATATTACCCCAACCATTTTATAGCAGTGCTAGATATCGCCTAGTATTTATTCTGGCAAATAGAACTTTTTGCAAAAGTCATTTAGTGCAGGAATTAAATGGAAAATAGAGAGGAAATAAAAAAACAGAAAATAAAAAGGGGAAAAAGGAGGGCCTATTCTACTGGGCACTTTGGCCCAACTAGCCAAATGGCCAGCCTAGCCCACCTCCCCTCTCCTTCTACCTGCTACAGAGAGACGGGGGATCCTGGCGCCCATCCGTCGGCCATGCCGTGCGTGGCGGCCATCCCACGCCTCCCCGATGACTACAAGGCCACCTCAAGCCCCTCCTCTCTCCCCCGGTCGAACCCTAGCCGCCACTTCTTCCTCCCTCGCGCCATTGCTCGCTCCCCCGCACACACCCGAAGCTATCGTCGCCGCACCATCATCACCGTCACGGCCACCGTCGCCGCCTTCGCGTGGGAGGACATCCAGGACGTCCGCGGCGGCCGGATTTGTCCGTCCCGGGCATCAGCTCAAGCCGAGGCGGCTCGTACGCTCGCCATCGCCGTCGTCTTCATCACGTACATTGCCGGCGGGCATCGTTGATTCCCACCATTCCGGTCCACATCCGGCCTCCCCGAGCTCGTCATCCGCACCGCGGTGAGCTCCTCCTCCATCCCCCCTCCTTGTACACTCGATCTGCGCCATAGTCGTCGTCCACGAGTTCGCCTTGGTCGTGTACGCACACGCACACCCGTATGCTGCTGCCGTCCATGGCCCCGCGCCCTCCTGCTGCCGCCGGCGCCCTCCAGTGCGCGCCTCCCTCTAGCCGGCCCTACATCACCTCGCTTCGTCCCCCGGCAGCGCCCCGCGGCCACGCCACTGAGCCCGCGCCCCGTTACTGCTTCTGCCGGGGCGTACGCGTACTTATGTGCGTGCTCTGAGCTTCTGCTCTGAGTGGCACTGCTGCTGCCTTGGCGCTGCTACTCTGCTTACTGCCCGCTGCGTGCTGTTGTTTGGTCGTCGCCGCCGCTCGCCCCTGCTCCACGCTGCTTCGGCCTGCTGTCGCTGCCACCATCTGTTGCCGCTGCTCCTGCTGCTTTACTGCTGCCTACTGCTGCGCTCGTCGCAGCTGCTGCTGGCCGGCCGTGCCATGGCCACGGCTCGGCCATGGTTACGTGCGTGAGCGTGTGCACGCAAGTGCCCAGCTCGGCCACTGCTAGATGGGCTAGCCGGTTAGTTTAGATTAATTAGGATTGGATTAGATTGGTTAGGGTAGTTACTAACCTATGGCAAGTGGGACCTCCCCCTTTAATTAACCAGTTTAATTAGCCCTAGTTTATCGAGAGGCAATGACATGCGGGACCCATGTACAATTCACTGCTTGACCCACTCAACAGATTGCTCTGTTGTTTACTTTGACTTGGCCCCACATGTCTTTGACTGTGGCTGGCACCGCACAAGGTGAAAAAAAGCATTTTACTATTTTATTTTCGAATTAATAATAATTTCAGAATATTGTTTGAATCTTTGAAAAATCGTAGAAAATAATCCGTAACTCGGATGAAAAGGTTTTATACATGAAAGTTGCTCAGAACGACGAGACGAATCCGAATACGCAGCCCGTTTGCCCGCCACACATCCCTAGCATAGCGAATACACAATTTCCCCTCTCCGGTTCATCTGCCCGAAAACGCGAAACACCGGGAATACTTCCCGGATGTTTCCCCGCTGGTATCGCCTATCCCTACGTTAGGTCACCCCTAGCACAACGTATTGCCGCTGCTTTGTGTTACATTTGATTGCTCTATTATTTATTGTGTTCCCCCTTCGTTACTTCTTTCCGGTATACTTCGAGACTGCTGTCGATGTCTGTGTGTTCGACTACATTGAAGATGACCCCTCCTTCTTGCCAGAGCAACCAGGCAAGCCCCTCTTGATCACCAGATATCACCTATTCTTCTCTCTACTGCTTGCATTAGAGTAGTGTAGCATGTTACTGTTTTCCGTTAATCCTATTCTGATGCATAGCCTGTCCTTGCTACTACTGTTGTTACCTTTACCTGCAATCCTAAATGGCCCTACATTCTTGTCCGTCTGCCATGCTATACTATCGGGTCGTGATCACTTGGGAGGTGATCACGGGTATATACTTATATACATAATATGTGATACATGTGGTGACTAAAGTCGGGTCGGCTCGTAGAGTACCCGCAAGTGATTCCGATGTGGGGGCTGAAGGGCCAGGTGGTTCCATCCAGGTAGTGGTGGGCCTGGGTTTCCGACGGCCCCCGACTGTTACTTTGTGGCAGAGTGATAGGGCAGGTTGAGACCACCTAGGAGAGAGGTGCGCCTGGCCCTGGTCAGCGTCCGTGGTTACTTCAAAATAACACGCTTAACGAGATCTTGGTATTGATCTGAGTCTGTCCACTAGCCTATACGCACCAACCAACTATGCGGGGATAGTTATGGGCACTCAACGTCGTGGTATCAGCCGAAGCATTTTTGACGTCAGTGACTAAGCGGCACGCGCCAGATTGAACTGGAACGCCTTCTCTTGTATTAGGGAGGCTAGGTCTCTTTCCGGCCATGTTCGCAATGTGCAGGTGTGCAATGGGTGATGGCCTAGACCCATGCGTCATAGGATTTAGACCGGCATGCTGACCTCTCTGTTGTGCCTAGGTGGGGCTGCGACGTGTTGATCTCCCGAGGCCAGGCATGACCCAGGAAAGTGTGTCCGGCCAAAGGGAATCGAGCATGTTGGGACATGTGGTGCACCCCTGCAGGGAAGTTTATCTATTCGAATAGCTGTGTTCCTCGGTAAAAGGATGACCCGGAGTTGTACATTGACCTTATGACAACTAGAATCGGATACTTAATAAAACACACCCTTTCAAGTGCCAGATACAACCCGGTAATCGCTCTCTAACAAGGCGACGAGGAGAGGATCACCGGATAGGACTATGCTATGCGATGATACTTGGTGAACTTACCATCTACTCTCTTCTACATGCTGTAAGATGGAGGCTGCCATAAGCGTAGTCCTCGATAGGACTAGCTATCCCCTTCTTATTCTGGCATTCTGCAGTTCGGTCCACAGATACTACCCTTTTCATTGATACCAATGCATATGTAGTGTAGATCCTTGCTTGTGAGTACTTTGGATGAGTACTCACGGTTGCTTTGCTACTTATTTTTCCCCTTTCCCGGTTATTGCGATCATATGATGGAGTCCAGGAGCCAGAGGATCCCGAGGATGATTCTATGTGGAGTTCAGCTTCGAGGAGTAGTTAGGAGGTCCCATGCAGGAGGCCTTGCCTTTTCGACCGTTGCTACTTTTGTGCTAGCTTTCTCAAGGCAAACTTGTTTAACTTATGTCTGTACTCAGATATTATTGCTTACACTAACTCTTGTGTATTCGAGCCCTCGAGGCCCCTGGCTTATAATATAAAGCTTGTATTATTTTAATTGGTGTCTAGAGTTGTGTTGTGATATCTTCCCGTGAGTCCTTGATCTTGATCGTACACATTTGCGTGCATGATTAGTGTACGGTCAAATCGGGGGCGTCACAAGTTGGTATCAGAGCCAACTGCCTGTAGGAATCCCCCTTCCACACTCATTGGCCAAAGTTGAGTCTAGTCATTACAAAACTTTTACTAACATGGCTGTGTGGCTTACGGGCCCTCGTCGTCATTTGGGTGGTATTAGGATCTTTTTATTCCTCGTCTATACTTTGGGACTCTGATCTCTCTTCTAATCGGGTTAAAAGATTTTGCTAACTCTAACTCTAGGTTCTCGTAATTACTTCCTTCCGGAGAGCCCCTTATTACAGATGATCGCATGCTGCACCAGAAGATTCAGATGATACTCTTCGATGTTATCCCGAGAGCTTGTGCTCATTACGTTTGCAATTCCCTTCCACCGTCAAACCCTATAGATAACAACATGCACTTGCCATTCTTACTTTAGTCCCCAGTTGCTCTTGTTATTACAAGATACCCCGAAATACTCGTTGTTGATCCGAGAATCCTTGTGCCTACTGCCTTGTAGTTCCTTGTCACCTGAATACACCTATAAATTAATCCTCACACACACCAAGGATTTGTTTCTCCCAAGTTGTTCATGTGTTTTACCAAAGTCTTCTAAATACTATTTGATCTTCCAAAAAATCCTCAATAGCTTATTGCTCTTGAAATCCTTGCTTGCTTGCATTATGGTTAATCCCATAAGTATAGTAATCTTATTGACATCCTTTGTCATTATCATTTTGAGTCCGTTGATTCGATATGATTGTGGATGGTCGCAATCATCAGTCAAAACTAAAATTCATCCTCCCGGCTCAAATGTCATTTTGAACATGAGCTGGATCTTGACCAATCAAATTGCCATCGATTGTACCCCTAAGGCTATTCAAGTTATCCATCCCTAATCAGAGCATTGCTTCTGATCCCTTGTCTTGGAATTCATAATTCCTTTGCATTGAGCTTTGAGTTAGTCAGTTGTTTCCATAATCTGAGCTCCTTGCATTCTTTCTTCCTCTGGTTGAGTACCGATGCTCACATCAGATCCTTTGTTGGATTTTATCTGACAACGTCCTTCGTATTCAATAAGCTTGTGAGCCTTTCCTCGGATACATAATGCCCTTGGTAAATTGTATCCTCTGCTTTTCTCAAGCATGCTATACTATCGCGCTTGTGTTATTTATTCTTGAAATTGTTGGTTTATGCTCCTAAGATGCCCCGATGGGTTGAACCTATGCCTTCCCCAAACCATATGAACCCAAAAGTTTTTGCGAGTCATACTCTTTTGTTGTTTCGCCAGATAAAAATTCTACACTAACTTCATCAAAAGCGAGAAGTAAAATGAAAGGTTGTGCATTGAAAAAGTGGGAGTCAACCTTGAGCCTTTGCGTTCATGCCCATGGACCCGATGTGGAACTTATCATCGAAGCTTCTTGTAATAATAATAATCCCCTTGTTATAAGTCTGCCTTGTATCTATGTTTAGTCCTTTGCAACCGTGGTTCCGACCATGATTTTTCTTCTTTGATCCCATTTCTCGGACAAGTTAAACCACTTGTCCTCTGCAGATCAATGCGCCCGTCCAACCTCTATAATAATCTACCTTGGAGTATTATCCCGTGGTATCTCGATAATATCACAGAACCATATTACTTCTTATGAGTTCTTCTTCAAGTAGTATTTGTCACCGATTCCAAGTTTCCCCGGGTTCTGAGTTGTTAGACACTCAAGGACACCGATAAGTGAATCAATTCCGCACTCCGATTCAATAACTCTAAATAATCTCCGTTGCTTATGAGTTTATTAATCCTTCAAGTCATTCCTAGCCTGATTGGATATATCATTATTGTGTTAAAATTTTAAACTATGCTACCTGATCCTTCTTCCCGGGGCACAATTTATGATGATGAGCTAAGCTTACGTCGACCTTCCTTGTCATATCGTATTTCCTTGAACATCAATGCTTGATTTCGAGTTTGTGTCGTATCCGTGGTTCCACTAACCTTTCGCTTCATCATTCCTTTAACTTGATGTCATCGCCAATCAATTATATCTTCATGAAATCTCTCGACAACTGTGTTGTGATCATCATCAGCATTCTGAGCTCTTCTAGGATATCAATTGAATTTATGATGAGAAATACCATCCTCCCCCTCGAGGATTTGTGTTATCAATGACAACTTTATGGCCTTCCCTCCATCACAAACTTGTTCATGACATGGATGCAACTTGCTATTCAGCTTGTATTATGATCTACCTTGAAATATTACTGTCTTTTATGTCAATAATGTTGTGAGAGTTTCACCACCTCTTAAGGATTCTTGATACAGTAATGCTTTTGACCATCACCACTCTTTGCTTGGTCCCCGTGTTCCACCCAGAATACCAATAAGTGAACTCTATTGTGAGAATTTAATATTTCTAGCAACCCTATTGCTTCGGAGTTAATGGACAATAATTCCAATTTAGTGTGATGGTTGCTAAATCGCCAACCCAACCCATATTTCATGTGCACCTTTTAACCAATGTTTAATTGTGGATGTTTTCCTCAAACATACATCATTATATCATTTGATCTAACAAATGTTATCTCCTTGTTCACATAATTGTGGAAATCCATCTTTTTGAAAACCTCGAGGAATTGTCGCTGAGTCCATCAGCCACTTCCTCATCCTCTCCTAGGTTTAATGATGAACTCTTGTTTCGGAACTCACTTCCATAGTTCATTTCTCGAGAATCTTGCGATGTCATCTCGTCAATTTGTGTTGCACCTTTTCTTCTCAGGCATTCTGAGTCTGAGGTATCCTAACACCAATTGGATCTGAACCTCGGCTGGATATGATGGTTGGAACATTTTCCAAGAGTCATAACATTGGTCTTTATATAACCCAGTAAGGTGATGTCATGCCTAGCACCCCTGGCCGGAGGACCTATCGTTATAGTTTCCTTTTTAGCAAGGTTAGCCATTGGTCCATGAGGAAATTGTAAGGCTTATTCTATAAGTTGTTTTTGATGGATCCTTTGTGTATCCAAAGTCTGATATTTACCCAATGACCATGTCAATGCTATCTCGAAGCATGTCTATGATACTTCGATTTTCAATAAGAACATTGAAAGCGCAATGCTAAATGTTTCTTGATCAGTTATCCAAACACCGTTGTATGGGTACACATCATGATTCTTCTTACCCCTTTTATCTAAATGACCATGCCTTTGGTATCCTGTCATGGATATCATACTCTACTTGTCCTTGGGAAGGGTATACCACTGAAATATGTGTTTAAACACATTTTCCTTTCCATTGTTCTGTTTAATCTGATAATCATATTTTCCTTTCCATTGCTTGGTTTAACCTATCTTGTGATCTATATGATCTAAACAATAATATTCACATACTTATGTAAACACCTTTGTGTACAACCGTGTCAGTAAGACCCTGTTGCTTTTGTTGATGGCATTCTGGTGACCACCGATGGACGAGAACTTTGCCTATTGGTCCGCCTTGTTTCAACGAGCAGGAAAATGGTTCTCTTCGTCCCTCGCCCTTGGTACCGACGTTGTTGCTGACATAACTGACAGACTATTCCCTAACAGGCCTTGCTTTCATGACCACGCAAGATGTGAGTGCCCTTCCTACTTTTATCCCACATGGTGGGCCCATAACTCAAGATGGCAACGGGGACGAAACCCATCGGGTTCTGCCATCCCAAACCCATCCCCACGAGAAAATTGTAAACCCGTCCCCGTCCCCATCACTGTGCGCGGGGCTAGTTTTCCGCCCGTCCCCTAAACCCATCGGGTTTCGGGGAACCCACGGGGAACCTGCGAGAAAATCAAAATATTTAAACAAACATAGTGGCGACAAAGAATAAAATTTCAACAGCAAAAAAGCAGATTTCAGCAGCATAACTTGAGCAAATTTCAACAAAAAACAATATTAGATGGTTCAACAGCTACATAGGGTGTTTTTCAGCAGCATGATACCACATTCCAGCAACAAAGATGATCAGATTTCAGCAACAAAGATGATTAGCTTTCAGCCATACATGGTTCAACAAGATGTGCAATTACACAAGTTCTAAAATAGAATTCTTGGTTCACAAATCACGAGCACAAACGAGACGAAATGGTCCAATACATAAGTTTTGAAATAGAATTTATAGTTCACAAATCATTTTAATCCGGACTCTACTATAGGTATTTCTTGCAAGTCTACTAAAACAGTAGCAATTTGTACATGTAGCCTGCAATATGATGACCAGAAAACACACACTGCATATTGTTTGTACAAGGATTCCGAATCTATTTTTTTCTTTCCTGCAGAAGTGTAATAGCTTCAACTTAACTTCTGAAACTTTCATGAAAAAAGACCATATACTATAGTCTAAACCAAACCCTAGCAAATCTAATCCATGAATTCATAGAAAATTAACATCATCCATCAGAAACCCTAGCACCATCCATCTCATATTGTGAGAGATCGGGGTTACTCACCTCGTCTTTAACTTCTTGCGGACGTTGAAGTTGGATGGAGGCTCGGGAATCGGATTTGAAAGCCCTCTGCCTCCTCTTCTACGAAGGCCACCCAGCAAGGGGTTGGTTTGGCCTTTGATGCTGGGGGGTGGGGGGCTCGGTCGCTCAGGCTCAGTAGTTTTGGGTTAGGCCGTGTTGGATCAGTGCTTGGTAAAAAAAAGTATTTTGCCGAGTTTCGGGTTCGGGGACTAACGAAACGGGCGCAAACCCACGAAACGCGTCGGGTTGTGTAATGTGCCCAACAACAGCCTCGCGGGGATGAAAAGACGCCCATCCCCGCCCCCTAATAGGGTAAAAACCCACAGGGACGCGGGTTTTGGGGCCCCGTTGCCATCTTGACCCATAACCCACAGGTCCCAGGATTGAAACCTGACTCTCTGTACACCTTGTTGTCAAAGTTATTCCTCACGCTTGACTTCGTATGTAATTCACGGGCCACCTGCCTAGTGATCTATTCTGGTATCAAACACAAAACTTATTCCCATTGCTTTGGACCCCCTTTTACACTTTGTTTCAGGCTTCGAGCGATTGCCTACCCGCTTGAAACTTCGCATGGTACTTTCTTACTTTGCTCTCGGTATTTTCTAAAGTTTCCGTTCGAGAGTTACTTTCCGCCACCTTCCCCGATGTTATCTACCAGATAGTCAACCTTGCAGAGGACCGTTCCCCCAGAATACCCATCATTTATTCTTTCATAAGTACGATGGAGTTCCCGAAGAAAGGATGACAACTTCATCATGATGCATTGATGCATAGGAAGGACGAAATCAACGCTATGGATCGACATCTTAAAAAAAGCAACCGAGACTTAGGAGACTCAATAGAATTTTGTAACCAGTTCCAACCCCCTTATGCTACCTCTTAAATCTCGGGACGAGATTTCTTATAGTGGAGGAGAATTGTGACGCCCGGATAATTAAGAAATAGTAATCCTCCGTTAATTGTGCCATGCCATCAAGTTTGACTAAGTCAAATTGCCCTTTATAAGGATCCAAACCAAATTCCAATTCCAATTTCAAGTGAAAAATTTAAATTCAAAAATAAGAAAAACTAAAAAGTTCATGTGATGGAAAATAATACATAGTTAATTAGGGTGGAGTAAAACTAGGTCACTTGTTTGCTTATTTAATAGTTGTCACCCAAAAACAGTGACTAAAACAACCACTTTGATCCATTTGCATTTGATCAAATATCTAATGATTTCAAATATTACCCCAACCATTTTATAGCAGTGCTAGATATCGCCTAGTATTTATTCTGGCCAATAGCACTTTTTGCAAAAGTCATTTAGTGCAGGAATTAAATGAAAAATAGAGAGGAAATAAATAATCAGAAAATAAAAAAAGGGAAAAGAGGAGGGCCTATTCTACTAGGCACTTTGTCCCAACTAGCCAAATGGCCGGCCCAGCCCACCTTCCCTCTCCTTCTACCTGCTACAGAGAGACGGGGGATCGTGGCGCCCATCCATCGGCCATGCCGTGCGTGGTGGCCATCCCATGCCTCCCCGATGACTCAAGGCCACCTCAAGCCCCTCCTCTCTTCCCCGATCGAACCCTAGCTGCCACTTCTTCCTCCCTTGCGCCGTTGGTCGCTCCCCCGCACGCACCCGAAGCTTTCGTCGCCGCACCATCATCACCGTCGCCGTCTTCGCGTGGGAGGACATCCAGGAGGTCCGCGGCGGCCGGCTTCGTCCGTCCCGGGCATCAGCTCAAGCCGGGGCGGCTCGTACGCTTGCCGCCTCCCCGAGCTCGTCATCCGCACCGCGGTGAGCTCCTCCTCCATCCCCCTCCTTGTAAACTCGATCCGCGCCATAGTCGTCGTCCATGAGTTCGCCTTGGTCGTGTACGCACGCGCACACCCGTATGCTGCTGCCGTCCATGGCCCCGCGCCCTCTTGTTGCCGCCAGCGCCCTTTAGTGCGCGCCTCCCGCCGGCCGGGCCCTGCCTCACCTCGCTTACGCCCCTCGGGCAGCGCCCCGCGGCCACGCCACCGAGCCCGCGCCCCGTTGTTGCTTCTGCCGGGGCGTTTGCGTACATATGTGCGTGCTCTGAGCTTCTGCTTTGAGTGGCACTGCTGCTGCCTTGGTGCTGCTACTCTGCTTACTGCCCGCTGCGTGCTGTTGTTTGGTCGTCGCCGCCGCTCACCCCTGTTCCACGCTGCTTCAGCATGCTGTCGCTGCCACCATCTGTTGCCGCTGCTCCTGCTGCTTTACTGCTGCCTACTGCTGCGCTCGTCGCAGCTCCTGCTGGCCGGCCGTGCCATGGCCATGGCTCGGCCATGGTTACGTGCGTGAGGGTGTGCACGCAAGTACCCAGCTCGGCCACTGCTAGATGGGCTGGCCGGTTAGTTTAGTTACTAACCTATGGCAAGTGGGACCTCCCCCCTTTAATTAACCACTTTAATTAGCCCTAGTTTATTCCGAGACAATGACACGCGGGACTGGTACACTATTCACTGCTTGACCCAGTCAACAGATTGCTCTGTTGTTTACTTTGACTTGGCCCCACATGTCTTTGACTGTGGCTGGCACCGCACAAGGTGAAAAAAAGCATTTTACTATTTTATTTTCAAATTAATAATAATTTCAAAATATTGTTTAAATCTTTGAAAAATCGTAGAAAATAATCCGTAACTCGGATGAGAAAGTTTTATACATGAAAGTTGCTCAGAACGACGAGACGAATCTGTCGTGGAATTGTCACGGCAGATGTCCTTAGCGTCAGGACTTAGTCGCGAGGCCAACACATCTATGTGGTAGCTTGAGAGGGTTGAGCGGGAGGAGAGACGCGATGTTTTACCCAGGTTCGGCCCCTCACGGTGGAGGTAAAAGCCTACATCCTGCTTCATTGATATTGATGATGATGATCACGGTTACAAGAGTGCTCTATCTCGAGAGCTATTGTCTAAACCTAACTTGTCCAACTTGTGGAACTTGTCCCTTTTGGGGAGCCCCGCCTCTCCTTATATAAGTTAGAGGGGCGGGTTACATGTGGAGTCCTATTATGATTAGGACTAGTCTACCTTCGAATACAAACCAGATACAAGTACGGGTCTTAACTCCTTGTAAGGTAAATATTACTCACGCCTTTCCTCTTAAACCGGCCCACCATTAACATAAACCGGCCTTCTGGGCCTTGGGCCTTGTCATTCATCTGACCCGTCTGCCGGGTCATTAGTGTGTCATAATGTTCTAGCGGGTTGCTTGTAAACCGCCAGGTCAGGGCAGGTCGCCAGTGAATCCCCAAGTGTAAACCGGGTCTCAAGTAAACCGCCAAGTCCAGCCGGGTTATACTCCCGGCCGGTTTACGCCGCGGGGTATATCCCCGACATTAGCCCCCAGTTTAATTTGGATTTATCCATGTTAAACTGATCGTGTAAAACAAACACAAGAACAAACTTGACAGATTATGCTCCGGGTTAAGAATTCTTGTAAACCGGCACCTGATCATCCTTAATTCCTTGTCATTTCCTTCTTCTAGAAAATCCAGGCCAATAAGCCAGCTTCATACTCAATTTGTTGTGATTGGTTTCTCACAGAGAAATATTGTGAAGAATAATCCACTTGAGTCGGCTTCCAAAGCGCCGACTTAAGAAATATTTGTCTTGAAATACTCATCTGATATTCATCCGGCTTGAAGATGTAGAACTTGCCGATTTATGATTACCACCATTGTTGGGTTATAAAAACTGATAATTCCGGGTCATGATTGTTGCCAACGCCGGTTCATGATTATTGATGACGCCGGGTTGCAGCCACAGGGTCATAATGATTGGTGACGCCGGGTCAATCTGGTTTGCTCAAACAGAGAATTTGAAAATATTTCTTCAATAATAATATAATACATGTAGCCCCCAAGTCTTGAGCAGAACAAAGTGATGGCTTAATACTTGCTTCAATATAAATACTACCAATTTTGAAGAAATCCATGTTGTTCATCCCAGTCACTAGTCAGAATTGAGTATTCCACATATGTAGCCCCCGAGTGCCGGGTTGTCATGCTTGCAGCAACCTGGGACTTGTAATTTCTTGATGCTCATAAAACTTCAACCAGTGTAGCCCCCAAGGGCCGGGTCATTATGCAATAATGAGCAGGGACTTTGTAAATATAATCTTGTAAATTTTGAACAACAACGTGTAGCCCCCAAGGGCCGTCTCAGTAAGATAATATTGAGCTGGGACTTTGATATATTCTTCAATGAAAATAACATCATATGATGTAACCCCCATCATGGGGCTTGAATTCACGTCCACAAGGTTAAGAGCCTTGTGCTTTACCAACTGAGCAGTGGACCCTTCAATGTAATGGATAAAAAGCTTTGTACCTTAAATTGTTGAAAGAGGCAATTGGTAGCCCCCAAGGGCCGGCTCATTACAATGTGATGAGTCGGGTCTTCAATAAGGTGAGCAAAAAAATGACTTTGCATTAGCCCCCAAGTGTCATGGTGCATGCTTGCAGCGACATGAGACTTGTGTATTTGATGTAATTTCAACTGAAATAATGTAGCCCCCAGGTGCCGGGTCGTAAGCCTGCATCAACTCGGGACTATTCCTTCAATTGTAGAATAAATCATATCTATTGATAATATGATAGCCATTGTGCTAAAGCGACTTTGAAAACCTTAATCATAATATTGGTTATTGATAACCATAATAAAAATCCAGCCATGTTCGCTATTTGAATAATATACCCAATGATTTATAAGCGCATAATTCCAATGGCGCAATCCAAATATATACTGGCGACTTATAGTCCAAAGCCAGGCCGGGTCAATAAACACCGGTGATTTATAATTATGCTTTATTCAACCTGTTTCTGCATACAACAAGTTTAAAGTGTTCTGGCGGTTTACCGCCGGACGGGTCATAATGCCCAACATATAACCTGGGTTTATAACCAAGGATGCACTTAAGAATAATCAAATATGAAATAGATCATACCTGTGACATTGAATCACATCGTTGGTTTACCAACTTTTTTTAGTAAGGGTGATAACCCAAATCTTGAGTATGATAACTCCCGTCATATTTTGCCGGTTTGTAATAAAACCGTGTCGGGTTGTAATAAACACCGGATAATCATCCTGGCAACTTATAGTCAACGCCAGACCGGGCTAAGAAAACTCCGGTTTATAATTGAGTTTGTACTAACAACTGATAGTTGAAAGCTTGTGCCGGGTTAAGAAACACCGGACTGATGAAATGACTTATAGTCTGGCCGGGTCAATGGACGCCGGTTTACCTTAAAACCTTATCAAAGGAGAAGAAACTTTGACAAAAAGCAAATGAAAAAACTTGTAGTCGAGGCTTTTCAAGGGCTGCCAGGCCCAAACTCGAGGCTTTTCATGGGCTGCCAGGCCGCTGAGTTAAACCATTTGACAAAGCCTTTTAAGATGGGCCTCCAACTAACCAATCATCGTTTTAACTTTGACAAGTTCAGGGTCTGTATAAGAGTAACTTGTCAAACGTTCGGCGGGTCATGCCAGGATTACCTGGATAGGAGTGGCTTAGTTGATGAAGGCAGGTTAACCCGGGGTTTTAGGTGAATACACCAGGCTTCCAAGCCATGGGTCGATACCCAATTACAAGGGTCCTTTCAAACTCTTTATTACTTTACACAAAGAGCCCCCAAGTAACTTTGTGAGCTGTGCTCAATGGGTGCCTATGTTTGAGTTGTGGTGCAACAAACTCTCTTTGGCCCCTTGGGTGTGAAGCTCCCAAGCTTTGTTGTGGCGTGATAGCCGGATTAATGGACAGGACTCCGCTTTGTAAGCGGAAGCCCCCATGTGATATATTTCTGAGCTGTGCTCGCCGGGTGCCTATGTTTGAGTTGTGGTGTGCAACAAACTCTCTTTGGCCCCTGATGATAATATTGTCTTGATAGCCGCATCAAGAGGGTAGTAACGCCATGTTCTCTTTGGTGAATACACCTATGTTTGAACAGGAAGCCCCCAAGTAATCATATGAAGATGAGCCCATAAGGCAGGACACCCATGTTTGAACCGTGCGTCAGGGCAGCAGGTCCTCTTGGGCAACCTTTAATTTTTCTGAGAACTAGAATCTTGCGAGAGATTAATTCTTTTTGAACCGGAACTTTAAACCGGATTTGAAAGCTTCAAAACTTTGTGAGAGACAGATTATCCTTGAGCCGGATGTTTGAGCCGGATTTGAGAGTTTAAAAGCTTTGTAAGAGATAAGTTTACCTTGAGCCGGATGTTTGAACCGGATTTGAGAGGTTCAAAGCTTTATGGGAGAGAGATGTCTCTTAAACCGGATTTTAAACCGAAATCTTTATTTTGAGTCGGAAATTTTCTGACGGCCTTTTAAGTTTTCACCAATATGGCAGTAGCCTCCGGGACCGGGTTATCTTCCCTTCAGTGACCCAAAGTTCTGGATTATTGATACTGGCCAATTTTGCTGAGTCATTCCATTGTAGCCCCCATGTCTTAAGGCGACTCGAGGAGTTGTCTTGAGATTCTCCATATTTGACCGTGATATAAACCGGTATGAGCCAGTCAACAGCTCAGTGATATAACTTGTCCTGTATTGGAGAACTTCACAAGACAAAGTAATCGCTCTTTTTAAAGAAAGTAAAATGTAATATAAAAATATACTAGATGAATATCACCTGATATGTTAGGCCAGGAATTATCCACCGTGAAGTAGATGATCACCATGGTGAAGCTGAAATTAATCACGGCCAAGTCGGTCGCGAGAGCAAACAGATGAGTCAGCCACTATATTGTATGCGGGCGCAGATAAGCGGGTCAATCGCAGATGTTGATGTAGCAGGGGCGGTGACTTGTTCACGTATCCGTCAAGCAGTATGGAACAACGTTATTGTAAAAACAATGCTGGTGCGCGCCCTTCGTGTGACACCTGTGACACCTTTTGTAAAGAATAATGATCCAGGCCCATTGGGATCCCTCGAATCAACATGCATGCATGCACAGCTCCATTATCCTCCGGCTGAACCCCCCATTTTCTTTTGCTTTGTACTAGCGAGACAAGATCACGCCAGCAGGGGGCACCTTGTCAAAGCGGAGGCGAGTCACAGCGGAAGAAGCGGCTGGAGCGGCTGTATAGGGCACACCGGAGTTGGCCCGAGGGCGACTCAGCCCGAGCGTGCGGACAGCGGATCGAGGCAGGCACCTCAACAGCGTGTAGAGGCAAAGGAACCAGCGGCCGGCCGGCGAACTGCAGAGCAGCCGACGTAGGTCGGTTTGAACAGGCGAGGCGCGACGACGGTTTGAATAAGGCAAGGCCACAGGGCGACTCGCAGCAGCCGCATGGTCGACGACTTTAGAAGCGGGGTGTGACTTGGAGCAGACGGTGGCTCTATGCAGAGGTGACTTGTACAGGAGGCGAGTGTGGTGGCGATTTAGCAGCAGCGAGGCCCGAGGGTGACTCAACAACGACATGGGAATCAGGCCCGCAGTGGCGACTCTGTAGTTTGGAAACGTGGCTACGCACAGTAATTGAAGACTGGAGGCCATTGAATCTTTGTTTGATTTTACGTAGAGGACCAATTTTCCTTCACCACACCATCTTCTTTTCCTTTTCCCTTTTTAGGTACATGTGCTCAAAATCAATTAGCCCTCAATTTTTGTGCAGATACTAGTGGTGCTTGGGATTTCACGTGAACTCTTCTTCAGCTAGCATTATGGAGTACTAGTAAACTGCTCCAGATCCGTGTCGGCATCAGGTTTTGAATGACTGTCTCAGATCCTCCTTTGAACGATGGAACAGAATCAGCAGGTGGTTCGGTGGCAGGTGCTAGAAGGAGGGCGGAGGATGAGCCCGTTGCAGCGACTTAGGCAGACTGCATCTCAAGCATGAGAGGAGGCGGCCTAGCGCAGAAGAGAGAGTCCTAGCATGAACGGCTGTACAAGCCCGATGGCGACTCAGAGCGAGGCCGGAGAATCGGAGATGCGGTGCCTCGGGCAGAGCTAGCGGGCGTCCAGATGGACGGCGAGGCGGAACCAAACCGATGAGCGGGCGGCTCAGGCGCGCGGGCACAGCGGATCGGCGGTAAGTCGGAGTCAAACCAACAAGCAGGCGGCTGGGGCGCGCGGGCGCGTAAGCCGCAGGCCGGAAGCGTGTAGGCCAGCAGGGGTGTGCCGGAGCCGACCGAAACAATGACCCGGTCCGGGCGGGCGGGCGGGCGAGGCTAGGTCGCTCGAAACAGGCCTTAGCAGTGAAGGGGTGATGCCAAGGAGGGGTGCAGCGGCAACAGTTTGGCGGAGCAAGGCCGCGGCTCGGGAAACAGGCGCATTGGCCGGCGGCTGCCAGGCAGCGACTCGGCAGCGGATTCGCATGGGCGGCTCAAGGCGGAGTCCGCGTTCGTGGTCCTCTCTGCTTTCCCAGTCGTGGACTGTTGTCTTCTTCTTTGCGTTTGAGGTGCTAGTTTGATTGTGACCTACCAATAATTAACTTGTCTTGATACTTGACCAAACCCAAGGCAATACCCTGCATCCAGATTTGAAGTGACCCTGTAAACATGTCCGTGTTCCCGGATCATGGTGGCACTTGATGAAAATCCCGTCGGTCTCGCCGACGTGTGAGTGCTCCAAAAAATTTAATCTGTCTTTGAATTGCATCGCCAGTATTATCAACTCGGCAACCTTGTGGCGGCGCACCTGATGCAACCCTAATTTTTAGAAATTTTCTTCATCCGATGAATTGCAAGTTGCTCGATCCCTCGAAAAGATTTCTCCAAGAGCTCAACACCACCGTGCGCAAGCCCCACGGTGGGCGCCAACTGTCGTGGAATTGTCACGGCAGATGTTCTTAGTGTCAGGACTTAGTCGCGAGACCAACGCATCTATGTGGTAGCTTGAGAGGGGTTGAGCGGGACGAAAGACACGATGTTTTACCCAGGTTCGGTCCCTCATGGTGGAGGTAAAAACCTACATCCTGCTTCATTGATATTGATGATGATGATCACGGTTACAAGAGTGCTCTATCTCGAGAGCTATTGTCTAAACCTAACTTGTCCAACTTGTGGAACTTGTCCCTTTTGGGGAGCCCTGCCTCTCCTTATATAAGTTAGAGGGGTGGGTTACATGTGGAGTCCTATTAGGATTAGGACTAGTCTACCTTCGAATACAAACCGGATACAAGTCCGGGTCTTAACTCCTTGTAAGGTAAATATTTCTCACGCCTTTCCTCTTAAACCGGCCCACCATTAGCATAAGCCGGCCTTCTGGGCCTTAGGCCTTGTCATTCATCTGACCCGTCCGTGGGGTCACCAGTGTGTCATAATGTCCCGGCGGGTTGCTTGTAAACCGCCAGGTCAGGGCGGATCGCCAGTGAATCGCCAAGTGTAAACCGGGTCTCAAGTAAACCTCCAAGTCCAGCCGGGTTATACTTCCAGCCGGTTTACGCCGCGGGGTATATCCCCGACAGAATCCGAATACGCAGCCCGTTCGCCCGCCACACATCCCTAGCATAGCGAACACACAATTTCCCCCCTCCGGTTCATCTGTCCGAAAACGCGAAACAACAGGAATACTTCCCGGATGTTTCCCCCCTTCGCCGGTATCGCCTATCCCTATGTTAGGTCACCCCTAGCACAACGTATTGCCGCTGCTTTGTGTTACATTTGATTGCTCTATTATTTATTGTGTTCCCCCTCCGTTACTTCTTTCCGGTATACTCCGAGACTGCTGTCGATGTCTGTGTGTTCGACTACATTGAAGATGACCCCTCCTTCTTGCCAGAGCAACCAGGCAAGCCCCCTCTTGATCACCAGATATCACCTATTCTTCTCTCTACTTCTTGCATTAGAGTAGTGTAGCATGTTACTGTTTCCCGTTAATCCTGTTCTGATGCATAGCATGTCCTTGCTACTACTGTTGTTACCTTTACCTGCAATCCTAAATGCTTAGTATAGGATGCTAGTATTCCATCAGTGGCCCTACATTCTTGTTCGTCTCCCATGCTATACTATCGGGCCGTGATCACTTGGGAGGTGATCACGGGTATATACTTATATACATAATATGTGATACATGTGGTGACTAAAGTCGGGTCGGCTCATAGAGTACCCGCAAGTGATTCCGATGTGGGGGCTGAAGGGCCAGGTGGTTCCATCCAGGTAGTGGTGGGCCTGGGTTCCCGACAGCCCCCGACTGTTACTTTGTGGCAGAGCGATAGGGCAGGTTGAGGCCACCTAGGAGAGAGGTGGGCCTGGCCCTGGTCAGCGTCCGCGGTTACTTTAAAATAACACGCTTAACAAGATCTTGGTATTTGATCTGAGTCTGTCCACTGGCCTATACGCACTAACCAACTATGCGGGAATAGTTATGGGCACTCGACGTCGTGGTATCAGCCGAAGCATTTTTTACGTTAGCGACTAAGCGGCACGCGCCGGATTGAACTGGAACACCTTCTCTTGTATTAGGGAGGCTAGGTCTCTTTCTGGCCATGTTCGCAACGTCCAGGTGTGCAATGGGTGATGGGCCTAGACCCCCGCGCCATAGGATTTAGACCAGCATGTTGACCTCTCTGTTGTGCCTAGGTGCGATGTGTTGATCTCCCGAGGCGGGGCATGACCCAGGAAAGTGTGTCCGGCCAAAGGGGATCGAGCATGTTGGGAAATGTGGTGCACCCCTGCAGGGAAGTTTATCTATTCAAATAGCCGTGTCCCTCGGTAAAAGGATGATCCGGAGTTGTACCTTGACCTTATGACAACTAGAACCGAATACTTAATAAAAACACACCCTTTCAAGTGCCAGATACAACTCGGTGATCGCTCTCTAACAGGGTGACAAGGAGAGGATCGCCAGATAGGATTATGTTATGCGATGATACTTGGTGAACTTACCATCTACTCTCTTCTACATGCTGCAAGATGGAGGCTGTCAGAAGCGTAGTCCTCGATAGGACTAGCTATCCCCCTCTTATTCTGGCATTCTGCATTTCAGTTCACAGATACTACCCTTTTAATTGATACCAATGCATATGTAGTGTAGATCCTTGCTTGCGAGTACTTTGGATGAGTACTCATGGTTGCTTTGCTACTTCTTTTTCCCCTTTCCCGGTTATTGCGATCATATGATGGAGTCCAGGAGCCAGAGGATCCCGAGGATGATTCTACGTGGAGTTCAGCTTCGAGGAGTAGTTAGGAGGTCCCAGGCAGGAGGCCTTGCCTTTCCGATCGTTGCTACTTTTTTGCTAGCTTTCTTAAGGCAAACTTGTTTGACTTATGTCTGTACTCAGATATTATTGCTTACGCTGACTCTTGTGTATTTGAGCTTATGTATTCGAGCCCTCGAGGCCCCCTGGCTTGTAATATAAAGCTTGTATTATTTTAATTGGTGTCTAGAGTTGTGTTGTGATATCTTCCCGTGAGTCCTTGATCTTGATCGTACACATTTGCGTGTATGATTAGTGTACGGTCAAATCGGGGGTGTCACAAGTTGGTATCAGAGCCAACTGCCTGTAGGAATCCCCCTTCCACACTCGGCCGAAGTTGAGTCTAGTCATTACAAAACTTTTACTAACATGGCTGTGTGGCTTATGGGCCCACGTCGCCATTTGGGTGGTATTAGGATCTTTTTATTCCTCGTCTATACTTTGGGACTCTGATCTCTCTTCTAATCGGGTTAAAAGATTTTGCTAATTCTAACTCTAGGTTCTCGTAATTACTTCCTTTCGGAGAGCCCCTTATTACAGATGATCGCCTGCTGCACCATAAGATTCAGAAGGTACTCTCCGATGTTATCCCGAGAGCTTGTGCTCATTGCGTTTGCAATTCCCTTCCACCGTCAAACCCTATAGATAACTACATGCACTTGTCATTCTTACCTTAGTCCCCAGTTGCTCTTGTTATTACAAGATACCCCGAAATACTCGTTGTTGATCCGAGAATCCTTGTGCCTACTGCCTTGCAGTTCCTTGTCACCTGAATACACCTATAAATTAATCCTCACGCACACCGAGTATTTGTTTCTCCCCAGTTGTTCATGTGTTTTACCAAAGTCTTCTAAATACTATTTGATCTTCCGAAAATCCTCAGCAGCTTATTGCTCTTGAAATTCTTGCTTGCTTGCATTATGGTTAATCCCATAAGTATAGTAATATTATTGACATCATTTGTCATTATCATTTTGAGTACGTTGATTCGATATGATTGTGAATGGTCGCAATCATCAGTCAAAACTAAAATTCATCCTCCCGGCTCAGACATCATTTGAACATGATCTGGATCTTGACCAATCAAATTGCCATCGATTGTACCCCTAAGGCTATTCAACTTACCATCCCTAATCAGATTGCTTCTGATCCCTTGTCTTGGAATTCATAATTCCTTTGCATTGAGCTTTGCGTTAGTCAGTTGTTTCTATAATCTGATCTCCTTGCATTTTTTCTTCCTCTGGTTGAGTACCGATGCTCACATCAGATCCTTTGTTGGATTTTATCTGGCAGTGTCCTTCGTATTCAATAAGCTTGTGAGCCTTTCCTCGGATACATAGTGCCCTTGGTAAATTGTATCCCCTGCTTTTCTAAAGCATGCTATACTATCGAGCTTGTGTTATTTATTCTTGAAATTTGTGGTTTATGCTCCTAAGATGCCCTGATGGGTTGAACCTATGCCTTCCCCAAACCCTATGAACCCAAAAGTTTTCACGAGTCATACTTTTTTGTTGTTTCGCCAGATAAAAATTCTACACTACAGCTTCATCAAAAGCGAGAAGTAAAATGAAAGGTTGTGCACTGAAAAAGTGGGAGTCGACCTTGAGCCTTTGCGTTCATGCCCATGGACCCGATGTGGAACTTATCATCGAAGCATCTTGTAATAATAATAATCCCCTTGTTATAAGTTCGTCTTGTATCTATGTTTAGTCCTTTGCAACCGTGGTTCCGAGACCATGATTATTCTTCTTTGATCCCATTTCTCGGGCAAGCTAAACCATTTCTCGGGCAAGCTAAACCACTTGTCCTCTGCAGATCAATGCACCCGTCCAACCTCTATAATTATCTACCTTCGAGTATTATCCCGTGGTATCTCGATAATATCACAGAACCATATTAGTTCTTATGAGATTTCTTGTTGAGTTTTGTGTTGTGAAGTTTTCAAGTTTAAGGATTTGATGGACTATGGAATAAGGAGTGGAAAGTGCCTAAGCTTGGGGTCGCCCAAGGCACCCCAAGGTAATATTCAATGAAAACCAAGAGCCTAAGCTTGGGGGTGCCCCGGAAGGCATCCCCTCTTTCGGCTTCGTCTATCGGTAACTTTGCTTGAGGCTATATTTTTATTCACCACATGATATGTGTTTTGCTTGGAGCGTCTTGTATGATTTGAGTCTTTGCTTTTTAGTTTTCCACAATCACCCTTGCTGTACACACCTTTTGAGAGAGACATGCATGAATCGCGATTTATTAGAATACTCTTTGTGCTTCACTTATATCTTTTGAGCTAGGAAATTTTGCTCTAGTGCTTCACTTATATATTTTTAGAGCACGACGGTGGTTTTATTTTATAGAAATTGATGAACTCTCATGCTTCACTTATATTATTTTGAGAGTCTTTTAAACAGCATGGTGATTTGCTTTGGTTATAAATTTAGTCCTAATATGATAGGCATCCAAGAAGGATATAATAAAAACTTTCATATAAAGTGCATTGAATACTATGAGAAGTTTGATTCCTTATGATTGTTTTGAGATATGAAGATGGTGATATTAGAGTCATTCTAGTGAGTAGTTGTGAATATGAGATATACTTGTGTTAAGGTTTGTGAGTCCCCTAGCATGCACGTATGGTGAACTATTATGTAACAAAGTTGGAGCATGAGATATTTTTTTATTGTTTTCCTTATGAGTGGCGGTTGGGGACGAGCGATGTTCTTTTCCTACCAATCTATCCCCCTAGGAGCATGCGCGTAGTACTTTGTTTTGATGACTAATAGATTTTTGTAATAAGTATGTGAGTTCTTTATGACTAATGTTGAGTCCAGGGATTATACGCACTATCACCCTTCCACCATTGCTAGCCTCTCTAGTGCCGCGCAACTTTCGCCGTTACCATACCCACCATATACCTTTCTCAAAACAGCCACCATACCTACCTATTATGGCATTTCCATACACTATAGGAATCAGGCACTTTGTCTTCCGCCATGGCTGACGACAAAGGCATGCCTGGCGGACGACAAAGGCCTTTGCCGACTATCAGCAGACGGCAATAGGTCCGGCTGAATAGGCTACGACGAAGGGCTCTTTGCCGTCTGCTGGTGGACGGCAAAGATGAAATGGTCTTTGTCGTCCGCCAACAGATAATAAAGGACCTAGATGGCACATGTGGCAGCTTATGCCCGTTAGGGGATTAACGGTGCGCTTTGCCGTCAGCTGGCGGACGGCAAAGACCATTTCATCTTTGTCGTCAGCCAACGGATGGCAAAGTAACCAAATAGGCCAGCCCCCAGGTTGCACAGGTAGCTGCTGATGTCTACTACACAACCTTCTTCTTGTAGACGTTGTTGGGCCTCCAAGTGCAGAGGTTTGTAGGACAGTAGAAAATTTCCCTCAAGTGGATGACCTAAGGTTTATCAATCCGTAGGAGGCGTAGGATGAAGATGGTCTATCTCAAGCAACCCTGCAACCAAATAACAAATAGTCTCTTGTGTCCCCAACACACCCAATACAATGGTAAATTGTATAGGTGCACTAGTTTGGTGAAGAGATGGTGATACAAGTGGTATATGGATAGTAGATAAAGGTATTTGTAATCTGAAATTATAAAAACAGCAAGGTAGCAAGTGATAAAAGTGAGCAGAAATGGAATTGCAATGATAGGAAATAAGGTCTAGGGTTCATACTTTCACTAGTGCAAGTTCTCTCACCAAGGATAACATAATTGGATCACATAACTATCCCTCAACATGCAACAAAGAGTCACTCCAAAGTCACTAATAGCGGAGAACGAACGAAGAGATTATGATAGGGTACGAAACCACCTCAATGTTATTCTTTCCAATCAATCCGTTGGGCTATTCCTATAAGTGTCACAAACAGCCCTAGAGTTCGTACTAGAATAACACCTTAAGATACAAATCAACCAAAACCCTAATGTCACCTAGATACTTCAATGTCACCTCAAGTATCCGTGGGTATGATTATACGATATGCATCACACAATCTCAGATTCATCTATTCAACCAATGATACGTCTCCGACGTATCTATACTTTTTGATTGTTCTATGCCAATATTCTACAACTTTCATATACTTTTGGCAACTTTTTATACTATTTTTGGGACTAACATATTGATCCAGTGCCCAGTGCCAGTTCCTGTTTGTTGCATGTTTTTTGTTTTGCAGAATATCCATATCAAACGGAGTCCAAACAAGATAAAAACTGACGGAGATTTTTTTGGAATATATATGATTTTTGGGAAGAAAAATCCACGCGAGACGGTGCCCGAGGTGGCCACGAGGCAGGGGGGCGCGCCTGCCCCCTGGGTGCGCCCCTGACCCTCGTGGATCACCCGTAAGGCGGTTGGTGCCCTTCTTTCGCCGCAAGAAAGCTAATATCTGGATAGAGATCATGTTAAAATTTCAGCCCAATCGGAGTTAGGATCTCCAGGAATATAAGAAACGGTGAAAGGGAAGAATCTGGGAATGCAGAAACACAGAGAGACAGAGAGACAAATCCAATCTTGGAGGGGCTCTCGCCCCTCCCATGCCATGGAGGCCATGGACCAGAGGGGAAACCCTTCTCCCATCTAGGGAGGAGGTCAAGGAAGAAGAAGAAGGAGGGGGGGGGGGCTCTCCCCCTCGCTTCCGGTGGCACCGGAGTGCCACTGGGGGCCATCATCACCGCGATCTACACCAACACCTCCGCCATCTTCACCAACATCTCCATCACCTTCCCCCTCTATCTACAGCGGTCCACTCTCCCGCAACCCGCTGTACCCTCTACTTGAACATGGTGCTTTATGCTTCATATTATTATCCAATGATGTGTTGCCATCCTATGATGTCTGAGTAGATTTTCGTTGTCCTACCGGTGGTTGATGAATTGCTATGATTGATTTAATTTGCTTGTGGTTATGTTGCTATCCTTTGGTGCCCATCATATGATTGCGCACGTGGATCGCACCCTAGGGTTAGTTCTATGTTGATAGGACTATGTATTGGAGGGCAAGAGTGACAGAAGCTTCAACCTAGCATAGAAATTGATGCATACGGGATTGAAGGGGGATCAATATATCTTAATGCTACGGTTGGGTTTTACCTTAATGAACATTAGTAGTTGCGGATGCTTGATAATAGTTCGAATCATAAGTGCATAGAATTCCAAGTCAGGGATGACATGCTAGCAGTGGCCTCTCCCACATAATACTTGCTATCGGTCTAGTAAAGTAGTCAATTGCTTAGGGACAATTTCACAACTCCTACCACCACTTTTCCACACTCGCTATATTTAATTTATTGATTCTTTACCTAAACAGCCCCTACTTTTTATTTACGTACTCTTTATTATCTTGCAAACCTATCCAACAACACCTACAAAGTACTTCTAGTTTCATACTTGTTCTAGGTAAAGCGAACGCCAAGCGTGAGTAGAGTTGTATCGGTGGTCGATAGAACTTGAGGGAATATTTGTTCTACCTTTAGCTCCTCGTTGGGTTCGACACTCTTACTTATCAAAAACTGTTGCGATCCCCTATACTTGTGGGTTATCAACCAAAACATAGAACCTCAAACAGTGCCCCAAAGTTCTACCGGAGAATCACGACGAAAACGTGTGCCAACCCCTATGCATAGGTTCATGGGAGGAACCCGCAAGTTGATCACCAAAACATACATCAAGTGAATCACATGATATCCCATTGTCACCACAGATATGCACGGCAAGACATACATCATGTGTTCTAAAATCTTTAAAGACTCAATCACATAAGATTACTTCAAGGGTAAAACTCAATCCATTACAAGAGAGTAGAGGGGGAGGAGAAACATAAGATCCAACTATAATAGCAAAGCTCGCGATACATCAAGATCGTGCCAAATCAAGAACACGAGAGAGAGAGAGATCAAACACATAGCTACTGGTACATACCCTCAGCCCCGAGGGAGAACTACTCCCTCCTCGTCATGGAGAGCACCAGGATGATGAAGATGGCCACCAGAGAAGGATTCCCCCTCCGGCAGGGTGCCGGAACGGGTCTAGATTGGCTTTTGATGGCTACAGAGGCTTCAGGCGGCAGAACTCCCGATCTATTGTGCTCCCGGATGTTTTTAGGGTATATGGAGATATATAGGCAGAAGAAGTACGTCAGGGTGGCCACAAGGGGCCCACGAGGGGGGAGGGCGCGCCCAGGGGGTTGGCGTGCCCCCCTGCCTCGTGGCCTCCTCGTAGATCCCTTGACGTGCACTCCAAGTCTTCTGGGCTTCTTCTGATCCAAAAATATGTTCCGTGAAGTTTTAGGTTAATTGGACTCCGTTTGGTTTTCCTTTTCTGCGATATTTTAAAACAAGGTAAAAACAGAAACTGGCACTGGGCTCTGGGTTAATAGGTTAGTCCCAAAAATGATATAAAAGTGTATAATAAAGCCCATAAACATCCAAAACAGTAGATAATATAGCATGGAGCAATCAAAAATTATAGATACATTGGAGACGTATCAGCATCCCCAAGCTTAATTCCTGCTCGTCCTCAAGTAGGTAAATGATAAAAACAGAATTTTTGATGCGGAGTGCTACTTGGCATAATTTGAATGTAATTCTTCTTAACTGTGGCATGAATATTCAGATCCGAAAGATTCAAGATAAAAGTTCATATTGACATAAAAATAATAATACTTCAAGCATACTAACTAAGCAATTATGTTCTCTCGAAATAACATGGCCAAAGAAAGTTCATCCCTACAAAATCATATAGTTTAGTCATGCTCCATTTTCGTCACACAAGAATGCTCTCATCATGCACAACCTCGATGACAAGCCAAGCAATTGTTTCATACTTTAGTAATCTCAAACCTATAAACTTTCACGCAATATATGAGCGCGAGCCATGGACATAGCACTATGGGTGGAATATAATAAGATGATGGGGGTTATGTGGAGAAGACAAAAAGGAGAAAGTCTCACATTGATACGTCTCCAACGTATCTATAATTTTTGATTGCTCCATGCTACTTTATCTACTGTTTTGGACTATATTGGGATTTATTTTCCACTTTTATATTATTTTTGGGACTAACCTATTAACCGGAGGCCCAGCCCAGAATTGCTGTTTTTTGCCTATTTTAGTATTTCGAGGAAACAGAATATCAAACGGAGTCCAAACGGAATGAAACCTTCGGGAACGTGATCTTCTCACCGAACGTGATCCAGGAGACTTGGACCCTACTCCAAGAAGTTTCCGGGGAGGTCACGAGGGTGGAGGGCGCCCCCCCGGGCGCGTGCCCCTGCCTCGTGGGCCCCTCGGAGCTCCATCGACGTGCTCCTTCCTCCTATATATACCTACGTACCCCCATTAGACCAAAGACGGAGCCAAAAACCTAATTCCACCGCCGCAACTTCCTGTATCCACGAGATCCCATCTTGGGGCCTGTTCCGGAGCTCCGCCGGAGAGGGCATCCATCACGGAGGGCTTCTACATCAACACCATAGCCCTTCCGATGAAGTGTGAGTAGTTTACTTCAGACCTTCGGGTCCATAGCTAGTAGCTAGATGGCTTCTTCTCTCTTTTTGGATCTCAATACAATGTTCTCCCCCTCTCTCATGGAGATCTCTTCGATGTAATCTTCTTTTTGCGGTGTGTTTGTTGAGAACGATGAATTGTGGGTTTATGATCCAACTTATCTATGAATAATATTTGAATCTTCTCTGAATTCTTTTATGTATGATTGAGTTATCTTTGCAAGTCTCTTCGAATTATCCGTTTGGTTTGGCCAACTAGATTGGTAGTTCTTGCAATGGGAGAAGTGCTTAGCTTTGGGTTCAATCTTGCGGTGTCCTTACTCAGTGACAGAAAGAGTTGCAAGGCACGTATTGTATTGTTGCCATCGAGGATAACAAGATGGGGTATTTATCATATTGCATGAATTTATTCCTCTACATCATGTCATCTTGCTTAAGGCGTTACTCTGTTTTTAACTTAATACTCTAGATGCATGCTGGATAGCGGTCGATGAGTGGAGTAATAGTAGTAGATGCAGGCAGGAGTCGGTCTACTTCTCACGGACGTGATGCCTATATACATGATCATACCTAGATAACCTCATAACTATGCTAAATTCTATCAATTGCTCAATAGTAATTTGTTCACCCACCGTAGAATATCTATGCTCTTGAGAGAAGCCACTAGTGGAACCTATGGCCCCTGGGTCTATTCTCATCATATCAATCTCCATTACTTTATTTTACTTGTTTTGCTTTTACTTTTCACTTTGCATCTTTATACCAAAAATACCAAAAATATTATCTCTATCAGATCTCACTCTCGTAAGTGACCGTGAAGGGATTGACAACCCGTAAGTGTTGGTTGCGAGTTGCTACCGTTTTGTGCAGGTACGAGGGACTTGCGTGTGACCTCCTACTGGATTGATACCTTGGTTCTCAAAAACTGAGGGAAATACTTATGCTACTGTGCTGCATCACCCCCTCCTCTTCGGGGAAAACCAACGCTAGCTCGAGGCGTAGCAAGAAGGATTTCTGGCGTCGTTACCGGGGAGGCCTACACCAAGTCAAGTCAAGATTTACTCTCCCGTCAACGAGCCATTTCTGGCGCCGTTGCCGGGGAGGCCTACGCCAAGTCAAGTCAAGATTTACTCTCCCGTCAATGAGCCATTTCTGGCGCCGTTGCCGGGGAAGCCTACGCAAAAGTCAACATACCAAGTACCCATCACAATCTCTATCTCTCGCATTACATTATTTGCCATTTGCCTCTCGTTTTCCTCTCCCCCACTTCACCCTTGCCGTTTTATTCGTCCTCTCTTTCCCTTTGCCTTTTGTTTGCTCGTGTGTTAGTTTGCTTGCTTGTTCGTCACGATGGCCTTACCTAATTTTGGTGATCTTCACCTTAAAAGGCTAGAAGATATCGAAAACGATGTCAGGAAGTTTATGGTCTTGCAATTTGAGCATAATAATTTCTTTAGAAACGAGCTTAAGGAACAAAAGAGTTTTATGAGTTATATGAATAAAGAGCTCGATGATATGTCCAAAGAATTTGATGGTGTAAGAGCCCAAATTGCTCATCTTGAAAAAATGACCACTGAAATTTCGGATATGCAAGCCACCTTAGTCAATAAGATGGCCGCTAAACCGAATAACTATGAGAATCAAGATGAAGATCTAAAAGTTATTGATGTTTCCCATTTTAAATCTTTGTTTTGCAATATGAATCTTGATGAATCTGATTATGATCTTCCCTTACCTAGAAGGCGTTCTAGGAATTCTGAGTTTTTAGATCCTGATGATGAAATTGATAAAAAAGGGATTGAAAGAAATAAAAATCTAGATATTGCTAAACCCACTATTTTGGATCTCAAGGAATTTAACTATGAAAATTTCTCTTTAATTGATTGTATTTCCTTGTTGCAATCCGTGTTAAATTCTCCTCATGCTTATAGTCGAAATAAGGCCTTTACCGAACACATTGTTGACGCCTTAATCAAATCTTATGAAGAAAAGCTTGAGTTGAAAGTTTCTATCCCTAGAAAACTCCATGATGAGTGGGAACCTACAATTAAGATTAAAATTAAAAATTACGAGTTTCATGCTTTGTGTGATTTGGGTGCTAGTGTCTCTACTATCCCCAAAGCTTTGTGTGATTTGCTAGATTTCTGTGACTTTGATGATTGCTCTCTAAACTTGCATCTTGCGGATTCCACTATTAAAAAGCCTATGGGAAGAATTAATGATGTTCTTATTGTTGCAAATAGGAATTATGTGCCCGTAGATTTTATCGTTCTTGATATAGATTGCAATCCTTCATGTCCTATTATTCTTGGTAGACCTTTCCTTAGAACGATGGGTGCAATTATTGATATGAAGGAAGGGAATATTAAATTCCAATTTCCCTTAAAGAAGGGCATGGAACACTTTCCTAGAAAGAAAATAAAATTACCATATGAATCTATCATGAGAGCCACTTATGGATTGCCTACCAAAGATGGCAATACCTAGATCTATCATTGCTTTTATGCCTAGCTAGGGGTGTTAAACGATAGCGCTTGTTGGGAGGCAACCCAATTTTATTTTGTGTTTTTTGTTTTTGGTTCTGTTTAGGAATAAATAATCCATCTAGATTCTGTTTAGATGTGGTTTTATCTTTTAATTATTGTTTGTGCCAAGTTAAACCTATTAGATCTTCTTGGAAGATAGTTATTTGATCTTGCTGTAATTTCCAGAATCTTTGCGCTCAGTGCCCGAATTGTCAAAAATCACCAGAACGTGATAAAATAGTGATTCCGATCGCTTCTGATCAATAAACAAATTTCCCAGGTCTTCTAATTTTGGTAGAATTTTTTGGGTTCCAGAAGTTTGCGTTAGTAACATATTACTACAGACTGTTCTGTTTTTGACAGATTCTGTTTTGCGTGTGTTGTTTGCATATTTTGATGAATCTATGGCTAGTAAAATAGTTTACAAACCATAGAGAAGTTGGAATATAGTAGGTTTAACACCAATACAAATAAGGAACAAGTTGACTACAGTACCTTAAAGTAGTCTTTTGTTTTCTTTCTCTAACGGAGCTCACGAGATTTCTATTGAGTTTTGTGTTGTGAAGTTTTCAAGTTTTGGGTGAATTCTTTTGATGGATTATGGAACAAGGAGTGGCAAAAGCCTAAGCTTGGGGATGCCCATGGCACCCCCAAGATAATCCAAGGACACCAAAAAGTCAAAGCTTGGGGATGCCCCGGAAGGCATCCCCTCTTTCGTCCACTTCCATCGGTAATTTACTTGGAGCTATATTTTTATTCACCACATGATATGTGTTTTGCTTGGAGCGTCTTGTATTATTTGTGTCTTTGCTTGTTAGTCTACCACAATCATCCTTGATGTACACACCTTTTGAGAGAGCCATGTATGAATTGAAATTTGTTAGAATACTCTATGTGCTTCACTTATATCTTTTGAGCTTGATAGTTTACTCTATGTGCTTCACTTATATCTTTTTGAGCGTGATAATTTTTGCTCTAGTGCTTCACTTAGATCTTTTAGAGCATGGTGGTGATCTGTTTTAAAGAAACTTGATCTCTCATGCTTCACTTAGATTATTTTGAGAGTCGTTAATAGCATGGTAATTTGCTTAATGTTAATATACTTGGTATTCAAGATATGTGAAACTTTCTTTTTAGTGGTTGAATACTAAGATAAGTTTGATGCTTGATAATTGTTTTGAGATATGGAGGTGATAATATCATAGTCGTGCTAGTTGAGTAGTTGTGAATTTGAGAAATACTTGTGTTGAAGTTAGCAAGTCTCGTAGCATGCACGTATGGTTAAAGTTGTGTAACAAATTTGAAGCATGAAGTGTACCTGGCTTGTGCATCCTTATGAGTGGCGGCCGGGGACGAGCGATGGTCTTTTCCTACCAATCTATCCCCCTAGGAGCATGCGCGTAGTACTTGATTTTTGATGACTTCTAAATTTTTGCAATAAGTATATGAGTTCTTTTGACTAATGTTGAGTCCATGGATTATACGCACTTTTACCTTTCCGCCATTTGCTAGCCTCTTCGGTACCGTGCATTGCCCTTTCTCACATTGAGAGTTGGTGCAAACTTCGCCGGTGCATCCAAACCCCGTGATATGATACGCTCTTTCACACATAAACCTCTCTATATCTTCCTTAAAACAGCCACCATACCTACCTATCATGGCATTTCCATAGCCATTCCGAGATATATTGCCATGCAACTTCCACCATCATCATCATCATGACATGCTTTACTTTTGTCATATTGCCATTGCATGATCTTGTAGTTGACATCGTATTTGTGGCAAAGCCACCATGCATTATTTTTCATACATGTCACTCTTGATTCATTGCACCATCCCGGTACACCGCCGGAGGCATTCATATAGAGTCATATCTTGTTCTAGTATCGAGTTGTAATCATTATGTTGTAATCAATAGAAGTGTGATGATCATCATTATTAGAGCATTGCCCAATCAAAAAAAAGAGAAAGGCCAAAAAGAAAAAAAGAAAGGCCCAAAAAAAAGAAGGATAAAATAAAAAGGGCAATGCTACTATCTCTTTTTCCAAACTTGTGCTTCAAAGTAGCACCTTGTTCTTCATGTAGTGAGTCTCATATATTGTGCTTCAAAGTAGCACCATGATTTTCATATAGTGAGTCTCATAAGTTGTCTTGTTCATACTAGTGGGAATTTTTCATTATAGAACTTGGCTTGTATATTCCAACGATGGGCTTCCTCAAAATGCCCTAGGTCTTCATGAGCAAGCAAGTTGGATGCACACCAACTAGTTTTCTTTTGTTGAGCATTCTTAGCTCTAGTGCATCCGTTGCATGGCAATCCCTACTCCTTGCATTAACATCAATTGATGGGCATCTCCATAGCTCATTGATTAGCCTCGTTGATGTGAGACTTTCTCCTTTTTTATCTTTTCCACACAATCCCCATCATCATATTCTATACCACCCATAGTGCTATGTCCATGGCTCGCGCTCATGTATTGCGTGAAGGTTGAAAAAGTTTGAGATTATTTGAGTATGAAACAATTGCTTGGCTTGTCATCGGGGGTATAGAAGTTGGGAACATCTTTGTGTGACGAAAATGAAGCATAGCCTAACTATATGATTTTGTAGGGATGAACTTCCTTTGGCCATGTTATTTTGAGATGACATAATTGTTTGATTAGTATGCTTGAAGTATTATCATTTTTATGTCAATATGAACTTTTGTCTTGAACCTTTCGGATCTGAATATTCATACCATGATTAAGAAGATTTACATTGAAATTATGCCAAAGTATCACTCTGCATCAAAAATTCTCTTTTTATCATTTACCTACTCGAGGACAAGCAGGAATTAAGCTTGGGGGTGCCTGATACATCTCCAACATATCTATAATTTTTGATTGCTCCATGCTACTTTATCTACTGTTTTGGACTATATTGGGCTTTATTTTCCACTTCTATATTATTTTTGGGACTAACCTATTAACCGGAGGCCCAACCTAGAATTGCTGTTTTTTTGCCTATTTCAGTATTTCGAGGAAAGAGAATATCCAACGGAGTCCAAACGGAATGAAACCTTCGGGAACGTGATCTTCTCACCGAACGTGATCCAGGAGACTTGGACCCTACTCCAAGAAGTTTCCGGGGAGGTCACGAGGGTGGAGGGCGCCCCCCCTGGGCGCGCCCCCCTGCCTCGTGGGCCCCTCGGAGCTCCACCGACGTGCTCCTTCCTCCTATATATACCTACGTACCCCCATTAGACCAAAGACGGAGCCAAAAACCTAATTCCACTGCCGCAACTTCCTGTATCCACGAGATCCCATCTTGGGGCCTGTTCCGGAGCTCCGCCGGAGAGGGCATTCATCACGGAGGGCTTCTACATCAACACCATAGCCCTTCCGATGAAGTGTGAGTAGTTTACTTCAGACCTTCGGGTCCATAGCTAGTAGCTAGATGGCTTCTTCTCTCTTTTTGGATCTCAATACAATGTTCTCCCCCTATCTCGTGGAGATCTATTCGATGTAATCTTCTTTTTGCGGTGTGTTTGTTGAGACCGATGAATTGTGGGTTTATGATCCAACTTATCTATGAATAATATTTGAATCTTCTATGAATTCTTTTATGTATGATTGAGTTATCTTTGCAAGTCTCTTCGAATTATCCGTTTGGTTTGGCCAACTAGATTGGTAGTTCTTGCAATGAGGGAAGTGCTTAGCTTTGGGTTCAATCTTGCGGTGTCCTTACTCGGTGACAGAAAGAGTTGCAAGGCACGTATTGTATTGTTGCCATCGAGGATAACAAGATGGGGTATTTATCATATTGCATGAATTTATTCCTCTACATCATGTCATCTTGCTTAAGGCGTTACTCTGTTTTTAACTTAATACTCTAGATGCATGCTGGATAGCGGTCGATGAGTGGAGTAATAGTAGTAGATGCAGGCAGGAGTCGGTCTACTTGTCACGAACGTGATGCCTATATACATGATCATACCTAGATAACCTCATAACTATGCTAAATTCTATCAATTGCTCAACAGTAATTTGTTCACCCATCATAGAATATCTATGCTCTTGAGAGAAGCCACTAGTGAAACCTATGGCCCCTGGGTCTATTCTCATCATATCAATCTCCATTACTTTATTTTACTTGTTTTGCTTTTACTTTTCACTTTGCATCTTTATACCAAAAATACCAAAAATATTATCTCTATCAGATCTCACTCTCGTAAGTGACCGTGAAGGGATTTACAACCCCTAAGCATTGGTTGCGAGTTGCTACCGTTTTGTGCAGGTACGAGGGACTTGCGCGTGACCTCCTACTGGATTGATACCTTGGTTCTCAAAAACGGAGGGAAATACTTACGCTACTGTGCTGCATCACCCCCTCCTCTTCGGGGAAAACCAACCTAGCTCGAGACGTAGCACACATCAACGAGGCTAATCAATGAGATATGGGGATGCCCATCGATTGATGTTAATGAAAGGAGTTGGGATTGCCATGCAACGGATGCACTAGAGCTATAAATGTATGCAAGCTCAACAAAAGAAACTAAGTGGGTGTGCATCCAACTTGCTTGCTCACAAAGACCTAGGGCACTTGAGGAGGCCCATTGTTGTAATATACAAGCCAAGTTCTATAATGAAAAATTCCGACTAGTATATGAAAGTGACAAAACAAGAGACTCTCTATCATGAAGATTATGGTGCTACTTTGAAGCACAAGTGTGGTAAAAGGATAGTAGCATTGCGCCTTCTCTCTTTTTCTCTCATTTTTTATTTTTTTATTTTTTTATTTGGGCCTTCTCTTTTTATGGTCTTTCTCTCTTTTTTGGGCCTTCTCTTTTTTATGGCCTTTCTCTTTTTTTTATTCCTCACTTGGGACAATGCTCTAGAAAATGATGATCGTCACACTTCTATTTATTTACATCTCAATGATTACAACTCGATACTAGAACAAAGTATGACTCTATATGAATGCCTCCGGCGGTGTACCGGGATATGCAATGAACCAAGAGTGACATGTATGAAATAATTATGAATAGTGGCTTTTCCACAAATACTATGTCAACTACATGATCATGCTAAGCAATATGACAATGATGAATGTGTCATGATAAACAGAATGGTGGAAAGTTGCATGGCAATATATCTCGAAATGGCTATGGAAATGCCATAATAGGTAGGTATGGTGGCTGTTTTGAGGAAGATATAAGGAGGTTAATGTGTGAAAGAGCGTGTCATATCACGGGGTTTGGATGCACCGGCGAAGTTTGCACAACCTCTCAATGTGAGAAAGGGCAATGCACAGTACCGAAGAGGCTAGCAAGGATGGAAGGGTGAGAGTGCGTATAATCCATGGACTCAACATTAGTCATAAAGAACTCACATACTTATTGCAAAAATCTATGAGTCATCAAAAACCTCGGCACTACGCGCATGCTCCTAGGGGGAAAGATTGGTAGGAAAAGACCATCGCTCGTCCCCGGCCACCACTCATAAGGAAGACAATCAAATAACACCTCATGTTTCAAATTTGTTACACAACGTTTACCATACGTGCATGCTACGGGACTTGCAAACTTCAACACAAGCATTTCTCAATTTCACAACTACTCAACTAGCACGACTTTGATATTATTACCTCCATATCTCAAAACAATCATCAAGCATCAAACTTCTATTAGTATTCAATGCACTTATATGAAAGTTTTTACTAATCTTGAATAACTAGCATATTAGGATTATTTAAGCAAATTACCATGCTATTTAAGACTCTCTAAATAATATAAGTGAAGCATGAGAGTTCATCTATTTCTACAAAATAAAACCACGACTGTGCTCTAAAAAGATATAAGTGAGGCACTAGAGCAAATGACAAACTACTCCGAAAGATATAAGTGAAGATCAATGAGTAGTCGAATAATTATGAAACTATGTGAAGACTCTCTAACATTTAATAATTTCAGATCTTGGTATTTTATTCAAACAGCAAGCAAAACTAAATAAAATAAAATGACGCTCCAAGCAAAACACATATCATGCGGCGAATAAAAATATAGCTCCAAGTAAAGTTACCGATGAACGAAGATGAAAGAGGGATGTCTTCCGGGGCATCCCCAAGCTTAGGCTTTTGGTTGTCCTTGAATATTACCTTGGGGTGCCTTGGGCATCCCCAAGCTTAGGCTCTTGCCACTCCTTATTCCATAATCCATCAAATCACTTGAAAACTTCACAACACAAAACGTAACAGAAAATATTGGTGTTAAACCTACTGTATTACAACTTCTCTATGGTTTTTAAACTCTTTTACTAGCCATAGATTCATCAAAATAAGCAAACAACACATGAAAAACAGAATCTGTCAAAAACAGAACAGTCTGTAGTAATCTGAATCAAACGTATAATTCGGGAACTCATAAAATTCTCAAATAAATTTCTGGACCTTAGGAATTAATCTATTAATCATCTTCAAAAAGAATTAACTAAATATCACTCTCCAAATAAAAATGGCAGCAATTCTCGTGAGCGCTAAAGTTTCTGTTTTTTACAGCATGATCAACAAGACTTTCCCCAAGTCTTCCCAAAGGTTCTAATTGGCACAAACACTAATTAATAGCATAAAACCACATCTAAACAGAGGCTAGATAAATTATTTATTACTAAACAGGAGCAAAAAGCAAGGAACAAAAATAAAATTGGGTTGCCTCCCAACAAGCGCTATCGTTTAACGCCCCTAGCTAGGCATGATGATTTCAATGATGCTCACATAAAAGATAAGAATTGTAACATAGAGAGAGCATCATGAAGAATATGACTAGCACATTTAAGCCTAACCCACTTCCTATGCATAGGGATTTGGTGAGCAAACAACTTGTGGGAACAAGAATCAACTTGCATAGGAAGGTAAAACAAGCATAACTTCAAAACTTTAAGCACATAGAGAGGAAACTTGATATTATTGCAATTCCTAAAAGCATATATTCCTCCCTCATAATAATTTTCAGTAGCATCATGAATGAATTCAACAATATAACCAGCACCTAAAGCATTCTTTTCATGATCTACAAGCATAGAATTTTTATTACTCTCCACATAAGCAAGATTCTTCTCATTCGGAATAGTGGGAGCAAACTCAACAAAATAATTATCATGTGATTGAAAATTAAGATCAAGATGACAAGTTTCATGGTTATAATTGTTCTTTAAAGTATACGTGTCATCACAATAATCATCATAGATAGGAGGCATGCTTTCATCATAATAAATTTGTTCATCAAAACTTGGGGGACAAAAAATATCATCTTCATCAAACATAGATTCCCCAAGCTTGTGGCTTTGCATATCATTAGCATCATAGATATTCAAGGAATTCATACTAACAACATTGCAATCATGCCCATCATTCAAATATTTAGTGCCAAACATTCTAATGCATTCTTGTTCTAACACCTTGGCATAATTTTCTTTTCCATCATACTCACGAAAGATACTAAAAAGATGAAGCGTATGAGGCAAACTCAATTCCATATTTTTTATAGTTTTCTTTTATAAACTAAACTAGTGCTAAAACAAGAAACAAAAAGATTCAATTGCAAGATCTAAAGATATACCTTCAAGCACTCACCTCCCTGGCAACGGCGCCAGAAAAGAGTTTGATGTCTACTACACAACCTTCTTCTTGTAGACGTTGTTGGGCCTCCAAGTGCAGAGGTTTGTAGGACAGTAGCAAATTTCCCTCAAGTGGATGACCTAAGATTTATCAATACGTAGGAGGCGTAGGATGAAGATGGTCTCTCTCAAGCAACCCTGCAACCAAATAACAAATAGTCTCTTGTGTCCCCAACACACCCAATACAATGGTAAATTGTATATGTGCACTAGTTCGGCGAAGAGATGGTGATACAAGTGGTATATGGATAGTAGATAAAGGTATTTGTAATCTGAAATTATAAAAACAGCAAGGTAGCAAGTGATAAAAGTGAGTATAAACGGAATTGCAATGATAGGAAATAAGGCCTAGGGTTCATACTTTCACTAGTGCAAGTTCTCTCAGTAAGGATAACAAAGTTGGATCACATAACTATCCCTCAACATGCAACAAAGAGTCACTCCAAAGTCACTAATAGCGGAGAACGAACGAAGAGATTATGGTAGGGTACGAAACCACCTCAAAGTTATTCTTTCCAATCAATCCATTGTTCTATTCCTATAAGTGTCACAAACAGCCCTAGAGTTCGTACTAGAATAACACCTTAAGATACAAATCAACCAAAACCCTAATGTCACCTAGATACTCCAATGTCACCTCAAGTATCCGTGGGTATGATTATACGATATGCATCACACAATCTTAGATTCATCTATTCAACCAACACATAGAACCTCAAAGAGTGCCCCAAAGTTCTACCAGAGAATCACGACGAAAACATGTGCCAATCCCTATGCATAGGTTCATGGGTAGAACCCGCAAGTTGATCACCAAAACATACATCAAGTGAAGCACGTGATATCCCACTGTCACCATAGATACGCACGGCAAGACATACATCAAGTGTTCTCAAATCTTTAAAGAGTCAATCTAATAAGATTACTTCAAGGGTAAAACTCAATCCATTACAAGAGAGTAGAGGGGAGGAGAAACATAAGATCCAACTATAATAGCAAAGCTCGCGATACATCAAGATCGTGCCAAATCAAGAACACGAGAGAGAGAGATCAAACATATAGCTACTGATACATACCCTCAGCCCCGTGGGAGAACTACTCCCTCCTCGTCATGGAGAGCACCGGGATGATGAAGATGGCCACCGGAGAAGGATTCCCCCTCCGGCAGGGTGCCAAAACGGGTGTAGATTGGCTTTTGGTGGCTACGGAGGCTTCTGGCGGCGGAACTCCTGATCTATTGTGCTCCCGGATGTTTTTAGGGTATATGGAGATATATAGGCGGAAGAAGTACATCAGGGGGCCACGAGGGGCCCACGAGGGTGGAGGGCATGCCCAGGGGGGTGGGCGCGCCCCCTGCCCCGTGGCCTCCTCGTAGATCCCCTGACGTGCACTCCAAGTCTTTTGGGCTTCTTCTGATCCAAAAATAAGTTCCGTGAAGTTTTAGGTCAATTGGACTCCGTTTGGTTTTCCTTTTCTGCGATATTCTAAAACAAGGTAAAAACAGAAACTGGCACTGGGCTCTGGGTTAATAGGTTAGTCCCAAAAATGATATAAAAGTGTATAAGAAATCCCATAAACATCCAAAACAGTAGATAATATAGCATGGAATAATAAAAAATTATAGATACGTTGGAGACGTATCAACTGCCATGTGGCAGCTTTGCCGTCTGCTGGCTGATGGAAAATCTATTTTCCATCTGCCAGCGGACGGCCAAGAGCCTGTATGGCCCCTGTTTTTTCTAAAAAAATTCTTAAATTCATTCAATTTGAACACACAAGTTTGAACACAAAAATTTCACAACAGACATATCCAACACACAAGTTTCATCATATATACATATACATAAACAATACATAGTTCCATCCATACATATTACAATAGTTTCACATTGTTCGTCCAACACCTATCCATCCATCCATATAACAAGTTCCACATTGTTCATCGATAACAAAATAAAAGCAGAAAGGGTAAAGAAGCACTCCATCCATGCAAGCTTCCGTGAAGTAAATGAAATCTGCAAAATGGGAAACAAGAAAGTTAGAAGAATAATACTAGAAGAAGAAGTAAGTATACTTAGGTAAAATGGAGCTAACCTAGCTAATGATGCCATTTTGAGTGAACTAAGCATATTATGCCATTTTTGATATAAAGCAGCTAAGTATAGGTCTTTATTGAGCTAACCTAGGTAACTAAGCATATTAGAGCTAACATAGAGCTAACTTAGGTCATTTTGGGGAAGAAGAATAAGACTAGAAGAAGAAGAAGAGTAGAAGAAGAAGAAGACAAGAAGAAGAAGGAGGTTTTTACCCTTTTCCTTCTCATTCTTCTTCTTTTATTCTTTCTTTTTATTTTTCTATTCTTTCTTTTTCTCCTATTCCTTGTTTTTCTTCTTCTTATTCCTTATTTGTGTCATTATAGAGCTTACATAGGCAATTATGCCATTTTTTAGCTAACTAAGCTTATTATGTCAATTTGGAGGAAAATAAGGTAAGTATAGGTCATTTTTGTGCTAACATAAGTAATTATGCCATTTTTGAGCTAACGTAGGTAAAATGGATCATTTTGGAGCTAACCTAGCTAAAATGGATAGCCTAGGTAAATTTGGTTAATTTGGAGCTAACCTAGGAAAAATGGATCATATTGGAGCTAACCTAGGTTAAATGTGTCATTTTGGAGCTAACTTAACTAATTATGCCATTTTTAGTTAACTAAGCATAAATATGCCATTTTTTACACAAGTAAGCCAAATGTATGTCATTATTGAGAAAACCTAGGTAACTAAGCATATTAGAGATAACTTAGCATATTAGAGCTAACTTATGTCATTTAGGAGGAAACAAAGCTAAATATATATCATTTTGGAGATCTGACATACCTGACATAGTTCACTCCTTCTTCTTCTTCTTCTTCTTCTTCTTCTTCTTCTCCTTCTTCATCATCCTGATGCGCCTAGAGCGGCGAGGCAGTGGAGGCAGTGGGATGTAGTCTTCTACCACAATTGGCATGGTCATGTCGCCCGACTGTGGGATCGCCAGCGCCACCACCATCGTGAGGTCATTGTCAGGCACCACCACCATCACGAGGCCATCTTCAAGCAGCACCACCGCTAGGTCATCCTCAGCCACCACCATCTCTTGCCCATCGTCAGCCACCACCATCGCTTGCCCATCGTCAGCCACCACCATCTCTTGCCCATCGTTATCCACCACCATCACTAGGTCATCCTCAGCCACCACCATCTCTTGCCCATAGCCAGCCAGCACCTCCTCATCCCCACTCTGCTTCTCTTCTTCCCCACTCCATTCTGGATCATCCTCGCTGCTGCTTTCGCTGTAGCCAGACTCGCTGCTGCTAGTGCTGTAGCCAGAGTCACTGCCGCTGCTCCGATTGCCTGACCAAATGCAACAAAGTTTTTTTAACAATCAGTGTGAGAGAAAGCCAAATGGAGAGGAAGAAGAGGCAGAGCGTACTGGAATCGTCGTCGTACTGGTAGTGCATGCGACACATAGTCGTATTGAACACCTTCACAGTGAGCATGGCATCACCGTCATACCTGAAGACAAGGAAGTACTCATGCCTCAGGTTGTAGGCACGGACGAACTGCTCCCAGCGACAACGTACATGTGGTCCTTCCTGATCACCACCTCCACATCCCAATGCCTGCGAAGCCCGCTGCCGGCCTGTCGCAGCGTCACATTCTTTGGTCGATGGCCGTCTAGCATCTACATAAAAGTGTCAGGCAGCCTCTGCAACATGGGTCAAGGAGTTATGTAGCAAATAGCAGAGTTATGATAAGGAGATGGGTGAAGGGGAGATCTCTCCTTTTATATACCTGCCTCTTGGAGGAATTCTCAAGTATGATCGTGAAGAACTCGAAACCGTCCAACTCGTACTCCACTATGGTAGAGCGTAGCCTGCGGTGGCGGCCTCCCGCCATCTCTGATAATCAACAACATCAACAACACTTGATTAATTTCGTAGGTTAGTTGGCAATGGCAATTGGCACCCAACAAAACTAGGGATTTTTAGACATGAAAGAAAACTGAAATGTTGAAAAACAGAGCGTAATAATCTAAAAACACAACCAAAATTAATTAAGTGTTATGAAATCAATAAAACAACAACTTATAAGAAATAACCCCAAGTTATATGTCTCGCTAGCTGAACAGTCATCTTTTCCATGGTGCATGTGAAAAAGTTTGTATGGGCATCCCAATCAGCCTACAATTGATCATATACAGCAAAGGCCAAGCTCAATTTCTTCGTTAACATCATGTCCAAGTTTGTACCAGTAAAATGTAGAAGTTCTATTCCTTGCAAAAAGTTATACTCCACCTGATCCATATTACTTGTCGTTGCTTTAGTAAAACTTTGTACTAAAGTTGTACTAAAGCAGCGACAAGTAATATAGATCGGAAGGAGTATGTGTTTCTTCCTATGATACATACACAACATGGACTCAGTCTCTCTTGTTCACTAGGCTCATATAAGCATATCTATCTGCGTTGTTGAGTTAGTTCACAGAGTGTGAGGTGAGGGGTCACGTACGGAGTATAGGAACATCAGGTAAGTGGTGGCTTGCCTGCAGGCAAGACAAGATCAAGAGAATCTTGGCGAGTGTGCTCACAACTCTGATTCAGCAAGCAACAACTAAGGTGCCTGGCCATAGGAAACAGAGGTTAAATGGGAAGTATAATCTGTGTCCTTGCCCAGTTTAGATAGAGTACTAGGCCAGTTAATTGAGTCCTAGATATGTGCTATCAAAGCATGCCCATTGTACCGTTGACGGCAAGCAGTAAGAGAAGTCTCTCTTCGCATATGCTTTCTCAACCCAATCTAGTTCTCAAATTTTTCAATCTCCTGCTACCTACCCACACTGACCACGGCGCCTACTCGACATTGCCGGCCGCAGCCTCCGGTGAACAAACTGTACAACCTCAGGAGAAAGCACACATCGACTGGCAATGGTTTATTTGTCATAGCATTCACATTTCGCGGCTTAAATTGTTCCACTACATGATCCAATAGCTATAATTCAGCAGGCGATGTGGTTTAGTGAGTATTCTATACTAGGGTCAATTCCAGTTCTAGAATAAAAAAGAAGTATTACATCCCAGCCTTCGCATTCTAGTCATGGAAACACGAACCGAGTTGCTGAACCTATGGAACCACCACGCCAGGCATAACAACAAACACTGCGCGCGCGCCACCGACTCCACCCCAAACCTAAACCTAAATCGAAATAGAGAGAGAGATATATATATAGAGAGAGAGAGAGAAGAGGGAGGAAAGAGGGAGGGGTGGCGCACTTCGGTGTTGGGGACGGCCGGGGTCGGGGAGGGGCCGGGCCAGGGGGTCGACGGTGACGACGTCGGGGTCTGGTGCGGCGTCGGAAGGGGAGGTGCTTGGGGCAGCGGTGGTTGACAAAGGGACTCGGGCGGCGAGGCAGAGGCGACGGCATCGGAGAGCCGAGGCAGAGGCCTCGGGCAGCGACGCATGGGGGCAGAGCTCGGGGCGGCGGGGGCGGGGGGTCGGGACGGCCGGCGAGGCGAGGAGGAGGTGGTGACGGGGCGGCGCAGAGCTCGGGGCGGCGGGGGCGGGGGGTGGGGGCGGCGGCGGGGGCGAGGGCTTGGGGGTGGGGGCGGCGGCGCGGGTGAGGTGAGGGCTAGGAGAGAGAGGGGAGGGTGAGGTGAGGTGGGGCACGTGCGGTGGGGCCGGGAGGGGGAACAACCGTTAAAACGGCCAGATTCTTTATCGTCCGCTAGCTGACGGCAAAGAATCTGGCCGTTAGGTCGTTCTTACAGTCCGCCACCCACCATCTTTGCATCTGGTAGCAGACGTCAAAGATTCTATGTCGTCAACTAGCTAACGACAAAGAGAAGGCTGACGACAAACACCTTCTTTGCCATTGGCTCTTTCTTTGCCGTCAGCTAGCCGACGACAAAGAGATGGCTGACGACAAAGATCCTGATTCCAGTAGTGATAGCCATTCCAAGATATATTGCCATACAACTTTCCACCATTCCGTTTATTATGACACGCTCCATCATTGTCATATTGCTTTGCATGATCATGTAGTTGACATCGTATTTGTGGCAAAGCCACAGTTCATAATTCTTTCATACATGTCACTCTTGATTCATTGCACATCCCGGGACACCGCCGGAGGCATTCATATAGTCATATTTTGTTCTAGTATCGAGTTGTAAGTAAATAAAAGTGTGATGATCTTTATTATTAGAGCATTGTCCCATGTGAGGAAAAAAAGAGAAGGCCAAAAAAGAGAGAAGGCCCAAAAAATGAGAGAAAAAGAGAGAAGGGGCATTGTTACTTCCTTTTTCCACACTTGTGCTTCAAAGTAGCACCATGATCTTCATGACAGAGAGTCTCCTATATTGTCACTTTCATATGCTAGTGGGAATTTTTCATTATAGAACTTGGCTTGTATATTCCAACAATGGGCTTCCTCAAATTGCCCTAGGTCTTCATGAGCAAGCAAGTTGGATGCACATCCACTTAGTTTTCTTTTTGAGCTTTCATAAACTTATAGTTCTAGTGCATCTGTTGCATGGCAATCCCCACTCACTCACATTGATATATATTGATGGGCATCTCCATAGCCCATTGATACGCCTACTTGATGTGAGACTATCTCCTTATTTTTGTCTTCTCCACATCCACCTTCTACTCTACCTATAGTGCTATGTCCATGGCTCACGCTCATGTATTGCGTGAAAGTTGAAAAAGTTTGAGAACGTCAAAAGTATGAAACAATTTATTGGCTTGTCATCAGGGTTGTGCATGATTTGAATATTTTGTGTGATGAAGATGGAGCATAGCCAGACTATATGATTTTGTAGGGATAAGCTTTCTTTGGCCATGTAATTTTGAGAAGACATAATTTCCTTGTTAGTATGCTTGAAGTATTATTGTTTTTATGTCAATATTAAACTTTTGTTTTGAATCATAAGGATCTGAACATTCATGCCACAATAAAATAAATTACATGGATAAATATGTTAGGTAGAATTCCACATCAAAAATTCTATTTTTATCATTTACCTACTCGAGTACGAGCAGTAATTAAGCTTGGGGATGCTTGATACGTATCCAACGTATCTATAATTTTTGATTGTTTCATGCTATTATATTATCTGTTTTGGATGTTTTATATGCATTAATATGCTATTTTATATTATTTTTGGTACTAACCTATTAACCCAGAGCCCAGTGCCAGTTCCTGGTTTTTCCTTGTTTTAGAGTTTCGCAGAAAAGGAATACCATATTGAGTCCAAACGGAATAAAACTTTTGCGATGATTTTTCTTGGACCAGAAGAAATCCAGAGGACTTGGAGTGCAAGTCAGAGAAGCCACGAGGCGGCCACAAGGACGGAGGGAGCGCCCAGGGGGTAGGGTGTGCCCCCACCCTTGTGGGCCCCTCGTGACTCCACCGACCTAGTTTCTTTGCCTATATATTCCCATATACCCCAAAACCAATAGAGAGAGCCACGAAAACAGTTTTCCACTGTCGCAATCTTCTGTACCCGTGAGATCCCATCTAGGGGCCTTTTCCCGCGTCCTGCCGGAGGGGGATTCGATCACAGAGGGCTTATACATCAACACCATTGCCCTTCTGATGAAGCGTGAGTAGTTTACCATAGACCTACGGGTCCATAGCTAGTAGCTATATGACTTCTTCTCTCTCTTTGATTCTCAATACCATGTTCTCCTCGATGTTCTTGGAGACCTATTCAATGTAATACTTTTTTGCGGTGTGTTTGCCGAGATCCGATGAATTGTGGATTTATGATAAGCTTATCTATGAATATTATTTGAATCTTCTCTGAATTCTTATATGCATGATTTGATATCTTTGCAAGTCTCTTCGAACTATAGATTTGGTGTGGCCAACTAGATTGATTTTTCTTGCAATGGGAGAAGTGCTTAGATTTGGGTTCAATCTTGTGGTCCTTTCCCAGTGACAGTAGGGGCAGCAAGGCACGTATTGTATTGTTGCCATCAAGGATAAAAAGATGGGGTTTTCATCATATTGCTTGAGTTAATTCCTCTACATCATGTCATCTTGCTTAAAGTGTTACTCCGTTCTTTATGAACTTAATACTCTAGATGCATGCTGGATAGCGATCGATGTGTGGAGTAATAGTAGTAGATGCAGGCAGGAGCCAGTCTACTTGACACAGACGTGATGCCTATATTCATTATCATTGCCTTAGATATCGTCATAACTTTGTGCTCTTCTATCAATTGCTCGGCTGAGAGAAGACTCTAGTGAAACCTATGGCCCCCAGGTCTATTTCCCATCATGTAAAGTTTCCGGTCTACAATTTTAGTTTCCGATTTACTTCCTTTGCAATCTTTTACTTTCCAATCTATAAACCAAAATACCAAAAATATTTACTTTACCATTTATCTATCTCTATCAAATCTCACTTTTGCTAGTGACCGTGAAGGGATTGACAGCCCCTTTATCGTGTTGGGTGCAAGTTGTTTGATTGTTTGTGCAGGTATTCGGTGACTTGTGCATTGTCTCCTACTGGATTGATGTTGGGGATCGTAGCAGAAATTTAAAATTTTCTACTCATCACCAAGATCAATCTATGGAGTAATCCAGCAACAAAGGGAAGGGGAGTGCATCTACATACCCTTGTAGATCGCTAAGCGGAAGCGTTGCAAGAACACGGTTGGTGGAGTCGTACACGCAGCGATTCAGATCCAAATCACCGATGATCCTAGCGCCGAACGGATGGCACCTCCGCGTTCAACACACGTACGGAGCGGAGACGTCTCCTCCTTCTTGATCCAGCAAGGGGAAGGAGAAGTTGATGGAGATCCAGCAGCATGACGGCGTGGTGGTGGAAGTAGTAGGATCCCGGCAGGGCTTCGCCAAGCGCAAGCGGGGAGGAAGAGGTGTCACGAGAGGGAGGGAGGCGCCAGGGCTTAGGGTGCTGCTGCCCTCCCTCCTCTCCACTATATATAGGGGCCCTGGGGGGCGCCGCCCCCTAGAGATCCCATCTAATGGGAGGGGCGGCGGCCTAGGGGTTGGCTTGGCCCCCAAGCTAGGTGGAGGCGCACCAGCCCACCAGGGGCTGGTTCCCATGTCACTTCAGCCCATGGGGCCCTCCGGGATAGGTGGCCCCACCCGGTGGACCCCCGGGACCCTTCCGGTGGTCCCGGTACAATACCGGTGACCCTGAAACTCTCCTGGTGGCCGAAACTGGACTTTCTATATATATATATACATCTTTACCTCCAGACCATTCCGGAACTCCTCGGGACGTCTGGGATCTCATCTGGGACTCCGAACAACTTTCGGTTAACCGCATACTAATATCTCTACAACTATAGCGTCACCGAACCTTGTCTACCGGTATAGTACTTGCCCGAGATTCGACCGTCGGTATCCCGATACCTTGTTCAATCTCGTTACCGGCAAGTCTCTTTACTCGTTCCGTAACACATCATCCCATGATCAACTCCTTGGTCACATTGTGCATATTATGATGATGTCCTACCAAGTGGGCCCAGACATACCTCTCCGTTACACGAAGTGACAAATCCCAGTCTCAATTCATGCCAACCCAACAAACACTTTCGGAGATACCCGTAGTGCACCTTTATAGCCACCCAGTTACGTTGTGACGTTTGGTACACCCAAAGCATTCCTACTGTATCCGGGAGTTGCACAATCTCATGGTCTAAGGAAATGATACTTGACATTAGAAAAGCTTTAGCAGACGAACTATACGATCTTGTGCTAGGCTTATGATTGGGTCTTGTCCATCACATCATTCTCCTAATGATGTCATCCTGTTATCAATGACATCCAATGTCCATGGTCAGGAAACCATGACCATCTATTGATCAACGAGCTAGTCAACTAGAGGCTTACTAGGGACATGTTGTGGTCTATGTATTCACACATGTATTACGGTTTCCGGTTAATACAATTATAGCATGAACAATAGACAATTTCATGAACAAGGAAATCCAATAATAACCATTTTATTATTGCCTCTAGGGCATATTTCCAACAGTCTCCCACTTGCACTAGAGTCAATAATCTAGTTCACATCACTATGTGATTGTAATGAATCCAACACCCATGGGTTTTTTTCATATCTCGCTTGCGAGAGAGGTTTATTAGTCAATGGGTCTGAACCTTTCAGATCCATGTGTGCTTTACAAATCTCTATGTCGTCTTGTAGATGCAACTACTAATGAAGCTATGTACCTAGGGTAGGGTCACGGACCTCTCCTAACTGCCCTACCCAAGGGCACTTCTAGAATAAATCACATTTCAATCGACTTGGAGGTGTTCCACTTGACAGACTCGAAGACATTCGACCAAGAAGCAATTACTCGACCAAGATCCAACCACTCGACGGCCAGGAGACCTAAAGTCACTCCGCACGCTAACGGTCGGTCATTAAGTAGCTTTTATGGTCATCATAGCACTTTATTACTAGCGTTATCAGTAACGCCCTACCTTAATGTACATTGAACCCTTCGTAACGTGGGCTGGCTGGGGTCCTGGCGCACTCTATATAAGCCACCCCCTCCTCCGAGACAAGGGTTCGCACCTCTGTAACTCATACACACATAATCCAGTCGACCGCCTCCGGGCACCGAGACGTAGGGCTGTTACTTCCTCCGAGAAGGGCCTGAACTCGTAAACCTTGCGTCCTTACAACCTCTCCATAGCTAAGACCTCGCCTCTCCATACTTACCCCCCTACATCACTGTCAGAGTTAGAACCACGACAGTTGGCGCCCACCATGGGGCAAGGAGTCTTAGCGCCTAGTTTGAGAAGTTGCGATTTTTTCCGATCTCCTTGATCATGGTTTCGGGCGGAGCTTTGGTGGAGGGCCGCGAGATCCCTCTCGGCGCGCTCACGTTCATCGCCGACGACTCCGCTTGGCTTCAGGAGGCTCCACTCGACGTCGACGCGCTCCCCGTCCGCGGGGCGACGCACTTTCGCGCATGCGTCCGTGGTGTCCTCCTGCGGCAGCCGTCGACCCAGTATCGGTCGGCTCCCGTGGCATCTCCCCGCCCTGTTTCTCGCCGACGCAAGCGCTCCGGTCGGTCGAGGCTTTAGAGGTGGGTGAGGCATGCGGTGGCCCGCCAGTCGGCCACCCCACAAGTCGCGGCAATCGAGCCCGACGAATCCCTCTACGGCCTGTTCGACCTGTCGACTGGCTCCGCAGAGACCGCATCCGAATGCGACAGCAGTGACCCAGCTGCAGAGGTTCTGGTGATCGATGGGCCACACAGTCCTCCCGGTTTCCCCCGCGCTGACGGAGGCGCGGATGGGGGCGACCCGTCGCGTCCTCACGAGGAGTATCTCCCCGAGCCTCTCACGTCGTTGCAGCGGGAGGAACTTCGCCGCCGGAACATGGATGCACTCCACACTCCTATCGTTGGAGAAACCCCCGAGGCCCGAGCCTTGGAGGACGCGCGCTTAGCTAATTGGCCGAGCGCACTCGAATGGAGAATCTCCAGGGAATACTTGACGGGCGTCAACGGGCTCCAGAATCCAGTCGACGTCAACCCTTTCTGCCCCCGTAGGTATATCGTACTCCGATTCAGAATTTGGCGGCTGCGGCCCGTATAGCAGAGTCGATTCAGCCCTCCCAGTCAGAGGCTGGCAGAGGCTTGTTGCAAATCAGAGCGTTGCTCCGGGCAGCGGGAGACCAGAATTCCGCTGTTTGTTAGTCGCGAAACAGGATCCACAGTCGATCCGTTGCAGCGGATACAGTCCAGTCGGCTCACAGCCCAAGATCGCCTCCGAGGCGTGAGGGACGTGGAGACCGGCATGATCAGTACAGAAGGAATGAGCAGTATGATCACCGATTCGATCGTGATGATCGACGTCGAGTGCCAACCCCTCCCCCGAGGAGTGGATCATATGTGCCTCGACAGCAGGTGGACAGACGCCCTCATAGTGTTGGGCGGAGAATTCCAGTCGACCCCAGGGAACCAGGCTTTGATGCGAGATCCATTCTCGTTCAAGGTTTGGTCGACAGGAATAGAGCTCACCGAGAAGGCCACGACAGAGATGCGCCTACCAGTAGCAGAGTACATGTTTCAGGGCCGGAGTGTTTCAGTCGAGCCATCAGAGCCGCTGTAATTCCTCCCAACTTCAGGTTGGCGACTGGAGTTAGTAAGTTCACCGGTGAGTCCAAGCCCGATACTTGGCTCGAAGATTACCGAGTGGCTGTCCAGATTGGCGGTGGGAACGATGAGGTAGCCATGAAGCACCTGCCTCTCATGTTAGAAGGCTCGGCCAGAGCGTGGCTGAATCAGTTAGCACCCAGCAGCATTTACACTTGGGAGGATCTCTCCCGAGTGTTTGTCACCACATTTGAAGGAACATGCAAGCGACCTGCAGGCCTTACGGAATTGCGGTCTTGCGTGCAGAAACCGAATGAAACTCTGAGGGATTACATCCAGAGGTGGATCACATTGCATCACACAGTTGAAAATGTACCAGATCATCAAGCAGTTTGTGCCTTTAAAGAAGGCGTTAAGTACAGAGAATTGAATCTGAAGTTCGGTCGAACCGGAGAGATGTCTCTGAATCGGATGATGGAGATTGCCACCAAATACGCTAATGGTGAAGATGAGGATCGACTCCGGAGTGGCAAGCATAAAGCAGTCGCCCAGGAAACCGGAGGAAATTCCAGTCGGAAACAGAAGCGGAAAGCCGAGCCAGCCGCTCCTGGGGAGGCCCTGGCCGTAACCCAGGGAAAATTTAAGGGAAAACCCAAAGGACCTTGGAACCCCAAGAAAGTTAAAGACCAAGATGGAAATGATGTTTTGGATCTACCGTGTCACATCCACACCAAGAAAGATGAAGAGGGTAAACTCATTTACCCAAAGCATACCACTCGACAGTGTCGGCTTCTGATCCAGCAGTTTCAGGGCAAGCAGTCCAAAGATAAGGAAAAGGAGTCGGACAAAGTTGAGGACAAGGAAGATAGTGACGATGGGTACCCCCAGGTCAATTCCACCCTGATGATTTTTGCTGATGTTGAGAGCAAAAGTCGACTGAAGGTTATTAACCGTGAGGTAAATATGGTTGCTCCGGCAACACCCAATTATCTGAAGTGGTCCCAGACTGCCATCACATTCGACCAGTCTGATCACCCTACGCACATTGCCACCCCTGGGAGGCAAGCTCTGGTGGTCGACCCAGTTGTCGAAGGCACTCGACTGACCAAAGTCCTGATGGATGGAGGCAGCGGTTTGAACATACTGTATGCAGAAACATTGAAAGGGATGGGCATTCCGATGTCCAGGCTCAGCACCAGTAACATGAGTTTCCATGGAGTCATTCCTGGGAAGAAAGCCGAGTCACTCGGCCAAATTGCTCTTGATGTGGTTTTCGGTGATTCCAAGAATTACCGCAAGGAAAAGTTGACATTCGAAGTTGTGGATTTCCAAAGTGCTTATCACGCTATTTTGGGCAGGCCAGCTTATGCACGCTTCATGGCTCGACCATGTTATGTGTATCTCAAATTGAAGATGCCTGGTCCCAAAGGTGTGATCACTGTTACAGGCAATCGGAAGAAAGCAGAAGAGTGTTTTCAGAAAGGCTCAAAGATTGCTGACGCTCAGATGGCGGTGGTCGAGCTGCAAGAGTATCAGAAGACTGCAGATCCGAGTGAGTTGCTACGAGCTAAGAAGCCTGCTTCAGAATCAGCTTTTCAGTCGTCCGGTGAAACGAAGGCAGTTCACATTCACCCGACCGATCCAAACGCTGCTCCGACTCACATCTCAACGACGGTCGACTCCAAATAGGAAGAAGCGCTCATCCAGTTCCTCCGTGAGAACTGGGACATCTTCGCATGGAAGCCTGCTGACATGCCTGGAGTTCCCAGGGGGCTGGCTGAGCACCGTCTACGAGTCGACCCAAAATTTAAACCTGTGAAAGAACATCTTCGACGGTCCGCCGTCCAGAAGAGGAAGGCCATTGGCGAGGAGGTGGCTCGGCTCTTAGCAGCGGAGTTCATCCGAGAAATTTACCACTCCGAGTGGCTCGCCAATGTTGTCATGGTCCCCAAGAAGGACAAGTCACTTCGCATGTGCATTGATTTCAAGCATATCAATCGGGCCTGCCCGAAAGATCATTTTCCTCTCCCCCGCATCGACCAGATAGTCGACTCGACTGCGGGATGTGAGCGTTTGTCTTTCCTAGACGCCTATTCCGGGTACCATCAGATCCGTCTGTACGGGCCCGACGAGATCAAAACAGCTTTCATCACTCCATTCGGGTGCTTCTGTTATGTCACCATGCCGTTCGGCCTCAAGAATGCCGGAGCCACGTTCATGAGGATGATTCAGAAGTGTTTGCTCACTCAAATCAGTCGGAATGTGGAGGCATACATGGATGATATTGTGGTCAAGTCACGGAAGGGTTCCGACCTGCTGACTGACCTTGCTGAAACCTTTGCCAACCTCAGGAGGTATGATATCAAGCTCAATCCGTCAAAGTGCACGTTCGGAGTTCCAGGTGGGAAGTTACTCGGTTTTCTCGTTTCCGAACGGGGAATCGACGCCAATCCTGAAAAAATTGGTACTATACTCCGGATGAAACGTCCTGTGCGTGTGCATGACGTCCAGAAGCTTACAGGATGCTTGGCCGCTTTAAGTCGATTCATCTCTCGCCTCGGTGAAAAGGCATTGCCTCTTTACCGACTGATGAAGAAGTCCGACAAGTTCGAGTGGACTCCAGAAGCTGATGCAGCGTTTACAGAGCTCAAAGCTCTGCTCTCCACCCAGCCGGTGCTTGCTGCCCCAATCAGCAAGGAGCCTTTGCTGATTTACATTGCAGCCACAGGACAAGTTGTCAGTACAGTACTTACGGTCGAGCGGGAAGAAGAAGGAAAGGCCTTCAAAGTTCAGCGCCCAGTATATTATGTTTCTGAAGTTTTGACTCCTTCAAAGCAAAGATATCCTCATTACCAGAAGCTTGTATATGGGATTTATATGACCACGAAGAAGGTTGCACATTACTTCTCTGATCATTCCATTACAGTCGTCAGCGACGCTCCACTATCAGAGATTTTGCACAACAGAGATGCAACTGGTCGAGTGGCCAAATGGGCGATTGAACTTCTTCCCCTAGATATCAAGTTTGAGGCAAAGAAAGCTATCAAGTCCCAAGCAATTGCAGATTTCGTCGCCGAGTGGATCGAACAGCAACTTCCGACTCAAGTTCACTCGGAGCACTGGACCATGTTCTTCGATGGATCTAAGATGCTGAATGGTTCCGGTGCTGGGGTAGTATTGGTTTCCCCCCGAGGAGATAAGCTCAGATATGTTCTCCAGATTCACTTCGATTCCTCCAATAACGAAGCAGAATATGAAGCACTTTTGTATGGGTTGCGCATGGCCATTTCACTCGGCGTCCGTCGCCTCATGGTCTATGGCGACTCAGATTTGGTGGTTAATCAGGTGATGAAAGAATGGGACGTCAGAAGTCCAGCTATGACTGGTTATTGCAATGCAGTGAGAAAGTTAGAGAAGAAATTCGAGGGGTTAGAGCTTCATCACATCCCCCGACTGAAAAATCAAGCGGCTGATGATTTGGCAAAGATAGGCTCCAAGAGAGAAGCCATCCCCAGCAATGTGTTTTTGGAACACATCCACTCGCCATCAGTCCAAGAAGATCCTTTTACAGATGAAGCCCCGCAGCCAAAGAGTGCCACAGATCCGACTGAAGTTGAAATTCCGGCAGTGGTCGACCTAATCATGGAAGTTTTGGCAATCACCCCTGACTGGACGATACCGTACATCGCGTATATCCTGAGAAAGGAACTCCCGGAGGACGAAGAAGAGGCTCGACAGATCGTCCGTCGATCCAAGGCCTTTACAGTCATAAAGGGACAGTTGTATAGAGAAAGCGCGACTGGAGTCGGTCAGAAGTGTATAACACCAGAAGAAGGTCAGATAATCCTTGATGATATCCACTCGGGGACCTGTGGTCATCATGCGTCCTCTCGGACCATTGTGGCTAAAGCATACCGAGCGGGATTTTACTGGCCAAGAGCGAATGAAATGGCAAAAGAGATAGTCGACAAGTGTGAAGGGTGCCAGTTCTACTCCAACATGTCGCACAAGCCTGCATCAGCCCTGAAGACCATTCCACTCGTCTGGCCCTTCGCTGTTTGGGGACTGGACATGGTTGGCCCATTGAGAACAGGCAGGAGCGGTTTCACACATGTGCTTGTGGCAGTCGACAAGTTTACCAAATGGATTGAAGCTAAGCCTATCAAGAATCTTGATGCTTGCACTGCTATCAGTTTCGTCAGAGAGTTAACATTCAGATATGGAGTCCCGCATAGCATCATCACCGACAATGGGTCAAACTTTGATTCAGACAAGTTCAGAGCTTTTTGCGCCTCTCAAGGCACACGAGTCGACTACGCATCGGTCGCCCACCCCCAGTCGAATGGACAAGCAGAAAGGGCAAATGGTCTGATTCTCAAAGGACTAAAGCCTCGGCTGATGCGTGATCTCAAGCACGCAGCAGGCGCTTGGGTCGACGAGCTTCCGTCGGTTCTGTGGGGATTGAGGACTACCCCGAATCGGTCGACTGGAAGAACTCCGTTCTTTCTGGTTTACGGAGCGGAAGCAGTCCTGCCGAGTGATCTACTTCACAATGCACCCCGAGTCGAGCTTTATACCGAAGATGAAGCAGAACAAGCCCGGCAAGACGCAGTCGACCTCCTGGAAGAAGAAAGAGAAATGGCTATGATCCGATCGACCATTTATCAGCAAGACTTGCGTCGATTCCATGCCAGAAATGTGAAGAGTCGAGCCTTCCAAGAAGGAGATTTGGTCCTCCGAGTGGATCAACAGAAACCACACAAGCTCGCTCCTACTTGGGAAGGTCCCTTCATCGTCACCAGAGTCCTCCACAATGGAGCGTATCACCTTTACAATGTCGATCGCCAGATCGATGAGCCACGAGCTTGGAATGCAGAACTGCTCCGCCCCTTTCACACTTGAATTCTCACTCGGATGAGATGTAATAAGAAAAACTTCTGTAGTCTATTTATCAAAGACAAGAGTGTTACAAATTTTCCTATAATTGTTGTTGCTTTTGTTTGCGTGTGAAATCCCCCAGTGGGTGGCTTAGCTGCAAATCCGTTTCGCCTAAGTTTGTAAAAATCCTACCGAGTGGCGAGCCAGACTCCCACTCGGAGGCTTAGCTGCAGCCCAGTGCTCGCCTAAGTGTTTAAAAATCCTACCGAGTGGTGAGCCAGACTCCCACTCGGAGGCTTAGCTGCAGCCCAGTGCTCGCCTAAGTGTTTAAAAATCCTACCGAGTGGTGAGCCAGACTCCCACTCGGAGGCTTAGCTGCAGCCCAGTGCTCGCCTAAGTGTTTAAAAATCCTACCGAGTGGAGAGCAGACCTCCCACTCGGAGGCTTAGCTGCAGCCCAGTGCTCGCCTAAGTGTTTAAAAATCCTACCGAGTGGAGAGCAGACCTCCCACTCGGGGGCTTAGCCGCAGTCCAGTACTCACCTAAGTTTTTAAAAATCCTACCGAGTGGAGAGCAGACCTTCCACTCGGAGGCTTAGCTGCAGCCCAGTGCTCGCCTAAGTGTTTAAAAATCCTACCGAGTGGAGAGCAGACCTCCCACTCGAGGGCTTAGCTGCAGTCCAGTACTCGCCTAAGTTTGAAAAAATCCTACCGAGTGAAGAGCAGACCTCCCACTCGGAGGCTTAGCTGCAGCCCAGTGCTCGCCTAAGTGTTTAAAAATCCTATCGAGTTGTGAGCCAGACTCCCACTCGGAGGCTTAGCTGCAGCCCAGTGCTCACCTAAGTGTTTAAAATCCTACCGAGTGGAGAGCAGACCTCCCACTCGGGGGCTTAGCTGCAGTCCAGTACTCGCCTAAGTGTTTAAAAATCCTACCGAGTGGAGAGCAGACCTCCCACTCGGGGGCTTAGCTGCAGTCCAGTACTCGCCTAAGTTTGAAAAAATCCTACCGAGTGAAGAGCAGACCTCCCACTCGGGGGCTTAGCTGCAGTCCAGTACTCACCTAAGTTTTTAAAAATCCTACCGAGTGGAGAGCAGACCTTCCACTCGGGGGCTTAGCTGCAGCCCAGTGCTCGCCTAAGTACGGAACACATCCCAACCCGTAAGGACGACGAGGTGCAAATCGACTGCTACCTTCTCCTTCGGAGTTGCACCACAAATACAAAGTTATTTCGAGTGAAGAACAAGTTCCACTCGATAGATAATTCATGAAGATATTCAACGATAAATCAAGTTCAGATAAGATCCAAAGGTTCCAGACCACAGATCGAAGTACTCGGGCATGCAGCCCGAAAAAGTTTAATGGTTACAAAAACCACTCGGCATTCCGAGGCAAATTTAAGGTGGGACATAAGAGTTTGTTCACTCCGCGGGAGGAGGGCTGGCAGGCTCGACGAACTCATCCAGGTCGACGTCGTCGGCTATCCGAGTGGCTGCAGCGATGAAAGTCTCCATAAAGGTTCGGAAGTCATGCTTCTAGGTGTTGGTGACCTTGATTGCTGCCAGCTTGTCTTGTCGCACCTCCTTGCAGTGGACATGAACCAAGGACAGAGCCACATCAGTGCCACACCGAGCAGAAGACTTCTTCCACTCCTGCACTCGGTCAGGGATTCCGTTAAGTCGAGTCATCAGAGACTCGAGATCGTTTTGGAGCGTAGCCTCTGGCCAAAGTGCCGGGTTTTTCCGTGACATGGCGACCTTCAGTCGAGCCAAGTAGTCCACGGCACCGTCGATGCGAGATTCCAGTCGGAGCAGATTCATGGCAGTTTCATCTTTCACGGGAGAGTTGATTGGATCCAAACCTGGTTCGATCCGCCCAGTCTCCTCTTCAAAGTTCTGGCAAAACTCTGCATTCACGATCCAAGGATAAGTCAATTTTCATACACTGAGTCGACACAAAAAAAACACCAGTCGGAACTGAATGTGCACCTTCAAGCTTGATGTACAACTTCTTGGCGAGGCTCCTCAAGTAGCTCTCCAGATCGTCCCTCCTGCGAGCGATGCCTTCCATCTTTTCGTTCAGGTTGAGGTTATCCTTCTTCCAACGTGTACACTCCCTGTTGGCTTCATTCAGAGCGGTCTTCAGCCTGGTATTCTCTTCTTCTAACTGGCCGACCGAAGCCAGCTTCTGTTCGGCCAGAGCGGTCTTGTCGTCAGCCTCCTTACGGGCAGCAGCCAAGTCCTGATCCTTCTTCGCCAGAGCTTCTCTCAGTTTTTCTGCAAAGAAATGATGATTGATTCGGAAATAGCAGAAGGGTACTCAAGCCTAAAAACTAACCAGTCGACAAAATCGTCTTACCTGCGGCGCCGTCTCTGACCTTTTGCAGCTCTGTCCTGGCCAGCTCCAGATCAAGGTTCAGTTGAATCTGCTGCTTCTCCAAGTCAGCAAAGCGAGCTCCAAGATCGCAAGATTTCTGAAATCAAAGGGGAGAAGTTATCGTTACAGCAAAAAAAACAACAAAGGCAATAAATACTAAGACTACGGTCGACTGCCAGCAGTCCACCATAGTCTCGGGGACTACACCCAGTGGGTGCACTTAGCGTGCCCCCACCGGTTCTGATCCCACTCGACCGGCCCGCCGAAGTCGAGTTCAAAAAAAAAGAGAGAAAGAAAGTAGAACTCAGACTACAGTCGACTGCCAGCAGTCCACCATAGTCTCGGGGACTACACCCAGTGGGTGCACTTAGCGTGCCCCCACCGGTTCTGATCCCACTCGACCGGCCCGCCGAAGTCGAGTGGAAGAGACAAACTACCAGTTTGGTTTATACATTCGGCAAAATACAAAGACTACAGTCGACTGCCAGCAGTCCACCGTAGTCTCCACTAGTCCAAAACTTCAATCGACGCACCCAGTGGGTGTACAGACGCAAAGATTTTCGGAAAGAATCTTCAGATAGCCGACTAACCTGAACGTTGCTCTGGAGAGCCGAGCTGGCATCATAGGCGGCTTGGCTGGCGTCCCGCACCATCTTCATCTTCTCCATCATAATGCCCGCCTGGCGTATGGCTTCCCTAGCAGCATTCACCTCGTCCTCTGGGACATGATGGGTCGCAAAAACTGAAGGCGGGTCGACAGGGGCCTGAGCAGTCGAAGAAGAAGGCAAGGCACTCGACAGGGGCTCCGCGAAGGTAACAGAACCCCGATTGACGTCACCAGTGTCCTGAACGACTGGTTCCGCCCTCGGCGTCGACTGTAGCGCCTCACTTGCAGGAGCTCGCCTACTCTTCCTCGTCAAAGACCTCTCGGGCTCTTCATCATCATCAGGGAGGTCAATAATGTTGGGAGCTGTGCAAAGTTCAAATTGCCAAAATCACGTCACCCAGTGATGCACGATGTAGTTGAATCGACCAAAGAAAGATAGTATGGCGGAAATCATACCTGGATTAGAAGTGACCGCATCCTCCATCACCTCATCATCATCCCTGTAAGCTGAGGTCCCGGAAGTGGCAGCGCTAACAATTCCAAAGTTCGTCCAGTTAAAACAAGAAAAACAAACAGCGCGGAGCGTCGAGTGAATACAAGGAGAGACACTCACGCGGAGGCGACAGGGATATCGATCTTGATCTTTGGCAGCGCCTTCCGAGTCTTCGGCTCTGCAACTTTGGGGTGCTTTGGCGCCTTCTCAGTCGGGGTTGGTGAAGAGACCCGAGGACGCTTCGAAGACTGGCCAGCCTGAGCAGTTGCCTTGTCGCGGGCACTCGGCCGTTCTTGGTCAAGCTTGGATCGTCTCTCTATGCGAGGAGGCGACTCGACTTCTTCCCCATCACTTGAGTCGTCACTTCCACCATCCCCTTCACCATCAGAAGTCCACTCGCCACTTTCGCCACCACTCGCCTCGCCTTCCAGAGCTTGCTCTTGCTCCCCGTTGGGCATCGAATACATTTCAGTAATGGCCTGAAAGAAAGCAGGGAGAACAAAGTCAGTCGACGCAATACAGACAGCTGCGCGAGTGAATTCGGATTACAAGCAAAAACTCAGAATCAGACCTGCTCTGGTGCACGCGACTGGTCGAATGGGAGAACTCTCCTGGCTCCTCTGGGATTGTCCTTGTTCCCGGTAATGCTCGACAGCCACTTCTCCAGCGTGTCGTCATCGACCTCCTCCGGGTAGATCCGAGTGGAGTCTTCTAGACCCGAATACATCCACATCGGGTGGTCTCGGGCTTGGAGAGGCTGGATGCGCCGCTGAAGGAAGACCTCCAAGAGATCCATACCAGTGACCCCGTCACGAATGAGCTGGACCACTCGGTTGACCAACACCTTCACGTGCGCCTTCTCCTCCGGGAGCACCTTCAAAGGGGAGGGTTTTTCCACTCGGTCCATGGTAAAGGGAGGGAGGCCAGTCGATTGCCCTGGCGTCGACTGGTCTTTGCAGTAGAACCAGGTCGACTGCCATCCGCGAACTGAATCGGGAAGAATCATGGCCGGAAAGGAGCTTTTTCCCCTCGTCTGGATGCCAAGACCCCCACACATCTGGATCACTTGGGTCCTCTCGTCACTCGGATTAGCCTTTTTCACTGTCTGGGAGCGACAAGTGAAAATATGCTTGAAAAGACCCCAGTGAGGTCGACAACCCAAGAAGTTCTCACACAAGGAAATGAACGCGGCAAGATAAACGATTGAGTTGGGGGTAAAATGGTGGAGTTGAGCCCCAAAGAAGTTCAGAAACCCTCGGAAGAAAGGATGAGGAGGCAAGGAAAACCCATGATCGACGTGGGTGGCAAGAAGAACGCGCTCACCCTCCCGGGGTTGCGGCTCGGATTCCTTCCCCGGAAGCCGCGCCGAGTCGTAGGGGATCAGCCCTCCCTCGGCCAGGTCGTCGAGGTCTTCTTGGGAGATCCTCGACTGGATCCAGTCGCCCTGGATCCATCCCTTTGGCAGGCCAGTCCGCGAGGAAGATCCGCCCCGGCTCGTCGCCTTCCCCTTTGACCTCGCCATCGCCTTCTTTGCCCGCTCCAGAGCCGTTGTCTTCTCCTTCACCATTGTCGCCGACGAGACGCGTGTGGCACGGTGGCGCTGGAGCAAGAGCGAGCGCAGAGAAGAGGCGTGAGGAGGAGAAGAGATAATGGGGCGCACTGTTCGGGAGACTCCGGTCCAACGCCTTATATGAGGCCGCTTCCGAGTGGCCGACAGGTAGGCCCAGATGGCTCTGTCAAAACCCATAATGACCGCACGAGCGATACGTGGCGAAAAAGGTGGCGCAGGGATCGAGGCAGCTCCGCTCTATCTCGTCTGATTACTGTGGCCTCCCCCGTCCCGCGCGCTTCCCAAAATTTGGATCCCACTAAATCCGCGGGCAGCAAATAACTTGCCAGACCAAAGATCTCCTCCGCATCGTCACTCGGAGCCTTACAAGTAAAGAAACTCACTCGGCAAAGAATTAAGAATGGATCAAGGCGACTGAAAAGGGAGTTGCTGTCATCACTCAGGTCCGTTGATCCAAAACAAGATATGCTCACGGCATAGAAAACGAGTCGGAGAAGTCCTGAACTCCTTCCCCACTCAAACCTCGATCCATCCGGGGGCTAATGATGAAGCTATGTACCTAGGGTAGGGTCACGGACCTGTCCTAACTGCCCTACCCAAGGGCACTTCTAGAATAAATCACCTTTCAATCGACTTGGAGGTGTTCCACTCGACAGACTCGAAGACATTCGACCAAGAAGCAATTACTCGACCAAGATCCAACCACTTGACGGCCAGGAGACCTAAAGTCACTCCGCACGCTAACGGTCGGTCATTAAGTAGCTTTTATGGTCGTCATAGCACTTTATTACTAGCATTATCAGTAACGCCCTACCTTAATGTACATTGAACCCTTCGTAACGTGGGCTGGCCGGGCTCCTGGCGCACTCTATATAAGTCACCCCCTCCTCTGAGACAAGGGTTCGCACCTCTGTAACTCATACACACATAATCCAGTCGACCGCCTCCGGGCACCGAGACGTAGGGCTGTTACTTCCTCCGAGAAGGGCCTGAACTCGTAAACCTTGCGTCCTTACAACCTCTCCATAGCTAAGACCTCGCCTCTCCATACTTACCCCCCTACATCACTGTCAGAGTTAGAACCACGACAGCTACCACGCGCTACTTGGAGCTATTCCAAATAACTGTTCTACTATACGAATCCGGTTTACTACTCAGAGTCATCCGAATTAGTGTCAAAGTTTGCATCGACGTAACCCTTTACGACGAACTCTTTTACCACCTCCATAATCGAGAAAATTATTTAGTCCACTAGTTACTAAGGATAAGTTCGACCGCTGTCATGTGATCCATTCCTGGATCACTCTTGTACCCCTTGACTGACTCATGGCAAGGCACGCTTCAGGTGCGGTACACAGCATAGCATACTGTAGAGCCTACGTCTAAAGCATAGGGGACGACCTTCATCCTTTCTCTCTATTCTGTCGTGGTCAGGTCTTGAGTTTTACTCAATACTCATACCTTATAACACAGCCAAGAACTCCTTCTTTGCCGATCTATTTTTGAACTCCTTCAAAATTTTGTCATGGTATATGTTCGTTTGAAAGTACTATTAAGCGATTTTGATCTATCCTTATAGATCTTGATGCTCAATGTTCAAGTAGCTTAATCCAGGTTTTCCATTGAAAAACACTTTTCAAATAACCCTGCATGCTTTCCAGAAATTCTACATCATTTCTGATCAACAATATGTTAACAACATATACTCATCAAAAATTCTATAGTGCTCCCACTCACTTCTTTGGAAATACAAGTTTCTCATAAACTTTGTATAAACCCAAAATCTTTGATCATCTCATCAAAGCGTACATTCCAACTCCGAGATGCTTACTCCAGTCCTTAGAAGGATTGCTGGAGCTTTGCATACTTGTCAGCATCTTTCAGGATTGACAAAAACCTTCTGGTTGTATCACATACAACCTTTCCTCAAGAAAAATGTCGAGGAAACAATGTTTTTTACATCCTATCTGCAAGATTTCATAAATAATGCAGTAACTGCTAACATAATTCCAACAGACTCTTAGCATCACTACGAGTGAGAAAGTCTCATCGTAGTCAACTCCTTGAACTTGTCGGGAAACATCTTAACGACAAGTCGAGCTTTCTTAATTAATGGTGACACATACCATAATTGTTTGTCTTCCTTTTAAAATCCATATGCACCCAACAGCCTTATGACCATCAAGTGGTTCTTTCAAAGTCTATACTTTCTTTTATACATGGATCCTCTCTCGGATTTTATGGCATCGAGCCATTCTTTGGAATCCGGGCCCACCATCGCTTCTCCATAGCTCGTAGGTTCATTATTGTCTAGCAACATGACTTCCAAGACAGGATTACGTACCACTCTGAAGTAGTACGCATCCTTGTCGACCTATGAGGTTTGGTAGTGACTTGATCCGAAGTTTCATGATCACTATCATAAGCTTCCACTTCAATTGGTGTAGGTGCCACAGGAACAACTTCCTGTGCCCTGCTACACACTAGTTGAAGTGACGGTTCAATAACCTCATCAAGTCTCCATCATCCTCCCACTCAGTTCTTTCGAGAGAAACTTTTCCTCGAGAAAGGACCCGTTTCTAGAAACAATCACTTTTGCTTCCGGATCTGAAATAGGAGGTATACCCAACTATTTTTGGGTATTCTATGAAGATGCATTTATCCGCTTTGGGTTCGAGCTTATCAGCCTGAAACTTTTCACATAAGCATCGGAGCCCCAAACTTTTAAGAAACGACAGCTTAGGTTTCTCTAAACCATAGTTCATATGGTGTCGCCTCAACGGAATTGTGTGGTGCCCTATTTAAAGTGAGTGCGGCTGTCTCTAATGCCTAACCCATAAACGATAGTGGTAATTAGATAAGAGACATCATGGTATGCACCATATCCAATAGGGTGCAGTTGTGATGTTCGGACACACCAGCACACTATGGTGGTCTAGGCGGTATTAGTTGTGAAACAATTTCCACAATGTCTTAATTGTGTGCCAAACTCGTAACTCAGATATGCATCTCTATGATCATATCATAGACATTTTATCATCTTGTCACGACGATCTTCAACTTCACTCTGAAATTACTTAAACCTTTCAATAATTCAGACTTGTGTTTCATCAAGTAAATATACTCAGCATCTACTCAAATCATCTGTGAAGTAAGAACATAACGATATCCACTGCATGCCTGCTACGTCTCGAGCTAGCGTTGGTTTTCCCCGAAGAGGAGGGGGTGATGCAGCACAGTAGCGTAAGTATTTCCCTCAGTTTTTGAGAACCAAGGTATCAATCCAGTAGGAGGTCACGCGCAAGTCCCTCGTACCTGCACAAAACGGTAGCAACTCGCAACCAACGCTTAGGGGTTGTCAATCCCTTCATGGTCACTTATGAGAGTGAGATCTGATAGAGATAATATTTTTGGTATTTTTGGTATAAAGATGCAAAGTGAAAAGTAAAAGCAAAACAAGTAGAATAAAGTAATGGAGATTGATATGATGAAATAGACCCGGGGGCCATAGGTTTCACTAGTGGCTTCTCTCAAGAGCATAGATATTCTACGATGGGTGAACAAATTACTGTTGAGCAATTGATAGAATTTAGCATAGTTATGAGGTTATCTAGGTATGATCATGTATATAGGCATCACGTCCGTGACAAGTAGACCGACTCCTGCCTACATCTACTACTATTACTCCACTCATTGACCGCTATCCAGCATGCATCTAGAGTATTAAGTTAAAAACAGAGTAACGCCTTAAGCAAGATGACATGATGTAGAGGAATAAATTCATGCAATATGATAAATACCCCATCTTGTTATCCTCGATGGAAACAATACAATACGTGCCTTGCAACTCTTTCTGTCACTGAGTAAGGACACCGCAAGATTGAACCCAAAGCTAAGCACTTCTCCCATTGCAAGAACTACCAATCTAGTTGGCCAAACCAAACGGATAATTCGAAGAGACTTGCAAAGATAACTCAATCATACATAAAAGAATTCAGAGACGATTCAAATATTATTTATAGATAAGTTGGATCATAAACCCACAATTCATCGGTCTCAACAAACACACTACAAAAAGAAGATTACATCGAATAGATCTCCACGAGAGAGGGGGAGAACATTGTATTGAGATCCAAAAAGAGAGAAGAAGCCATCTAGCTACTAGCTATGGACCCGAAAGTCTGAAGTAAACTACTCACACTTCATCGGAAGGGCTATGGTGTTGATGTAGAAGCCCTCCGTGATGGATGCCCTCTCCGGCGGAGCTCCAGAACAGGCCCCAAGATGGGATCTCGTGGATACAGGAAGTTGCTGCGGTGGAATTAGGTTTTTGGCTCCGTCTCTGGTCTAATGGGGGTACGTAGGTATATATAGGAGGAAGGAGCACGTCGGTGGAGCTCCGAGGGGCCCATGAGGCAGGGGGCGCGCCTAGGGGGGCGCGCCCTCCACCCTCGTGACCTCCCCGGAAACTTCTTGGAGTAGGGTCCAAGTCTCCTGGATCACGTTCAGTGAGAAGATCACGTTCCCGAAGGTTTCATTCCGTTTGGACTCCATTTGATATTCTCTTTCCTCGAAATACTGAAATAGGCAAAAAACAGCAATTCTGGGCTGGGCCTCCGGTTAATAGGTTAGTCCCAAAAATAATATAAAAGTGGAAAATAAAGCCCAATATAGTCCAAAACAGTAGATAAAGTAGCATGGAGCAATCAAAAATTATAGATACGTTGGAGACGTATCAGGCATCCCCAAGCTTAATTCTTGCTCGTCCTCGAGTAGGTAAATAATAAAAAGAGAATTTTTGATGCGGAGTGATACTTTGGCATAATTTCAATGTAAATATTCTAAATCATGGTATGAACATTCAGATCCGAAAGGTTCAAGACAAAAGTTCATATTGACATAAAAATGATAATACTTCAAGCATACTAATCAAACAATTATGTCATCTCAAAATAACATGGCCAAAGGAAGTTCATCCCTACAAAATCATATAGTTAGGCTATGCTTCATTTTCGTCACACAAAGATGTTCCCAACTTCTATACCCCCGATGACAAGCCAAGCAATTATTCCATACTCAAATAATCTCAAACTTTTTTTAACCTTCATGCAATACATGAGCGCGAGCCATGGACATAGCACTATGGGTGGTATAGAATATGATGATGGGGATTGTGTGGAGAAGACAAAAAAGGAGAAAGTCTCACATCAACGGGGCTAATCAATGAGCTATGGAGATGCCCATCAATTGATGTTAATGCAAGGAGTAGGGATTGCCATGCAACGGATGCACTAGAGCTAAGAATGCTCAACAAAATAAAACTAGTGGGTGTGCATCCAACTTGCTTGCTCATGAAGACCTAGGGCATTTTGAGGAAGCCCATCGTTGGAATATACAAGCCAAGTTCTATAATGAAAAATTCCCACTAGTATGAACAAGATAAATTATGAGACTCACTATATGAAAATCATGGTGCTACTTTGAAGCACAAGTGTGGAAAAAGAGATAGTAGCATTGCCCTTTTTATTTTCTCTTTTTTGGGCCTTTCTTTTTTTCTTTTTGGCCTTTCTCTTTTTTTTTGATTGGGCAATGCTCTAATAATGATGATCATCACACTTCTATTGATTACAACATAATGATTACAACTCAATACTAGAACAAGATATGACTCTATATGAATGCCTCCGGTGGTGTACCGGGATGGTGCAATGAATCAAAAGTGACATGTATGAAAAATAATGCATGGTGGCTTTGCCACAAATACGATGTCAACTACAAGATCATGCAATGGCAATATGACAAAAGTAAAGCATGTCATGATGATGATGATGATGATGATGATGATGAAAGTTGCATGGCAATATATCTCGGAATGGCTATGGAAATGCCATGATAGGTAGGTATGGTGGCTATTTTGAGGAAGATATAGAGAGGTTTATGTGTGAAAGAGCGTATCATATCACGAGGTATGGATGCACCGGCGAAGTTTGCACCAACTCTCAATGTGAGAAAGGGCAATGCATGGCACCGAAGAGGCTAGCAAATGGCAGAAAGGTAAAAGTGTGTATAATCCATGGACTCAACATTAGTCAAAAGAACTCATATACTTATTGCAAAAATTTAGAAGTCATCAAAAATCAAGTACTACGCACATGCTCCTAGGGGGATAGATTGGTAGGAAAAGACCATCGCTCGTCCCCGACCGCCACTCATAAGGATGCACAAGCCAGGTACATTTCATGCTTCAAATTTGTTACACAACTTTAACCATGCGTGCATGCTACGGGACTTGCTAACTTCAACACAAGTATTTCTCAAATTCACAACTACTCAACTAGCACGACTATGATAGTATCACCTCCATATCTCAAAACAATTATCAAGCATCAAACTTATCTTAGTATTCAACCCACTAAAAAGAAAGTTTCACATATCTTGAATACCAAGTATATTAACATTAAGCAAATTACCATGCTATTAATGACTCTCAAAATAATCTAAGTGAAGCATGAGAGATCAAGTTTCTTTAAAACAAACCACCACCGTGCTCTAAAAGATCTAAGTGAAGCACTAGAGCAAAAATTATCACGCTCAAAAAGATATAAGTGAAGCACATAGAGTAAACTATCAAGCTCAAAAGATATAAGTGAAGCACATAGAGTATTCTAACAAATTTCAATTCATACATGGCTCTCCCAAAAGGTGTGTACAGAAAGGATGATTGTGGTATACTAACAAGCAAATACACAAATAATACAAGACGCTCCAAGCAAAACACATATCATGTGGTGAATAAAAATATAGCTCCAAGTAAATTACTGATGGAAGTGGACGAAAGAGGGGATGCCTTTCGGGGCATCCCCAAGCTTTGACTTTTTGGTGTCCTTGGATTATCTTGGGGGTGCCATGGGCATCCCCAAGCTTAGGCTCTTTCCACTCCTTGTTCCATAATCCATCAAAAGAATTCACCCAAAACTTGAAAACTTCACAACACAAAACTCAATAGAAATCTCGTGAGCTCCGTTAGAGAAAGAAAACAAAAGACTACTTTAAGGTACTGTAGTGAACTTGTTCTTTATTTGTATTGGTGTTAAACCTACTGTATTCCAACTTCTCTATAGTTTGTAAACTATTTTACTAGCCATAGATTCATCAAAATAAGCAAACAACACACGCAAAACAGAATCTGTCAAAAACAGAACAGTCTGTAGTAACCTGTTACTAACACAAACTTCTGGAACCCAAAAAATTCTACCAAAATTAGAAGACCTGGGCAATTTGTTTATTGATCATCAGAAGTTGGAATCACTATTTTATCACGTTCTGGTGATTTTTGACAATTCGGGCACTGAGCGCAAAGATTCTGGAAATTACAGCAAGATCAAATAACTATCTTCCAAGAAGATCTAATAGGTTTAACTTGGCACAAACACTAATTAAAAGATAAAACCACATTTAAACAGAATCTAGATGGATTATTTATTCCTAAACATAACCAAAAACAAAAAATACAAAATAAAATTGGGTTGCCTCCCAACAAGCGCTATCGTTTAACGCCCCTAGCTAGGCATAAAAGCAAGGATAGATCTAGGTATTGCCATCTTTGGTAGGCAATCCATAAGTGGCTCTCATGATAGATTCATATGGTAATTTTATTTTCTTTCTAGGAAAGTGTTCCATGCCCTTCTTTAAGGGAAATTGGAATTTAATATTCCCTTCCTTCATATCAATAATTGCACCAATCGTTCTAAGGAAAGGTCTACCAAGAATAATAGGACATGAAGGATTGCAATCTATATCAAGAACGATAAAATCTACGGGCAGATAATTCCTATTTGCAACAATAAGAACATCATTAATTCTTCCCATAGGCTTTTTAATAGTGGAATCCGCAAGATGCAAGTTTAGAGAGCAATCATCAAAGTCACGGAAATCTAGCAAATCACACAAAGCTTTGGGGATAGTAGAGACACTAGCACCCAAATCACACAAAGCATAAAACTCATAATTTTTAATTTTAAACTTAATTGTAGGTTCCCACTCATCATGGAGTTTTCTAGGGATAGAAACTTTCAACTCAAGCTTTTCTTCATAAGATTGCATTAAGGCGTCAACAATGTGTTCGGTAAAGGCCTTATTTCGACTATAAGCATGAGGAGAATTTAACACGGATTGCAACAAGGAAATACAATCAATTAAAGAGAAATTTTCATAGTTAAATTCCTTGAGATCAGAAATAGTGGGTTTAGCAATGTCTAGATTTTTATTTCTTTCAATCCCTTTTTTATCAATTTCATCATCAGGATCTAAAAACTCAGAATTCTTAGAACGCCTTCTAGGTAAGGGAAGATCATAATCAGATTCATCAAGATTCATATTGCAAAACAACGATTTAATAGGGGACACATCAATAACTTTTAGATCTTCATCTTGATTCTCATAGTTATTAGAAGAACACGCTTTAATAAAGGCATCTTTGTAAGCACGCATCCTAGCGGTTCTTTCTTTGCACTCATCAATGGAAATTCTCATGGCTTTGAGAGACTCATTGATATCATGCTTAGGAGGAATAGATCTAAGCTTTAAAGAATCAACCTCAAGAGAAATTCTATCAACGTTCCTGGCCAAATCATCAACTTTAAGCAATTTCTCTTCAAGCAAAGCATTGAAATTCTTTTGCGAATTCATAAACTCTTTAACACTACTCTCCAATTCAGAGGGCATCTTATTAAAATTTCCATAAGAGTTGTTGTAGGAATTTCCATAATTATTAGAAGGATTACTAGGATAAGGCCTAGAATTAAAATTCCCTCTATACGCATTGTTGCCAAAACTATTCCTACCAACAAAATTCACATCCATAGATTCATTATTATTCTCAAGCAAAGTAGATAAAGGCATATTATTGGGATCGGAAGAAACACTCTTAACAAATAAATTCCTAAGTTCATCCATCTTTTCACTCAAAACATTGATTTCTTCTATAGCATGCACTTTTTTATTAGTAGATCTTTCAGTATGCCATTGAGAATAATTGACCATAATATTATCTAGGAGTTTAGTAGCATCTCCTAAAGTGATTTCCATAAAAGTGCCTCCCGCGGCCAAATCTAAAAGATTTCTAGAAGCAAAATTCAATCCAGCATAAAAAATTTGTATAATCATCCATAAGTTCAAACCATGAGTAGGACAATTACATAGCATTGATTTCATTCTCTCCCAAGCTTGTGCAACATGTTCATCATCAAGTTTCTTAAAATTCAAAATATCGTTCCTAAGAGAGATAATCTTAGCGGGAGGAAAATACTTAGAGATAAAAGCATCTTTGCACTTGTTCCAAGAATCAATACTATTTTTAGGCAAAGATGAAAACCATGCTTTAGCACGATCTCTAAGCGAAAAAGGAAATAGCTTCAATTTAACGACATCATTATCGACATCCTTTTTCTTTTGCATATCACATAAATCAACAAAGCCATTTAGATGAGTAGCGGCATCTTCACTAGGAAGGCCGGTGAATTGATCTTTCATAACAAGATTCAACAAAGCAGTATTGATTTCACAAGATTCAGTATTGGCAAGAGGAGCAGTCGGAGTGCTAAGGAAATCATTGTTATTGGTATTGGTGAAGTCACACAATTTGGTAGCATCTTGGGCCACACGACAAGCAAGCAAACTAACACACGAGCAAACAAAAGGCAAAGGGAAAGAGAGGGCGAATAAAACAGCAAGGGTGAAGTGGGGGAGAGGAAAATGAGAGGCAAATGGCAAATAATGTAATGTGAGAGATAGAGATTGTGATGGGTACTTGGTATGTTGACTTTTACGTAGGCTTCCCCGGCAACGGCGCCAGAAATGGCTCGTTGACGGGAGAGTAAATCTTGAGTTGACTTGGCATAGGCCTCCCCGGCAACGGCGCCAGAAATCCTTCTTGCTACGTCTCGAGCTAGCGTTGGTTTTCCCCGAAGAGGAGGGGGTGATGCAGCACAGTAGCGTAAGTATTTCCCTCAGTTTTTGAGAACCAAGGTATCAATCCAGTAGGAGGTCACGCGCAAGTCCCTCGTACCTGCACAAAATGGTAGCAACTCGCAACCAACGCTTAGGGGTTGTCAATCCCTTCACGGTCACTTACGAGAGTGAGATCTGATAGAGATAATATTTTTGGTATAAAGATGCAAAGTGAAAAGTAAAAACAAAACAAGTAAAATAAAGTAATGGAGATTGATATGATGAGAATAGACCCGGGGGCCATAGGTTTCACTAGTGGCTTCTCTCAAGAGCATAGATATTCTACGGTGGGTGAACAAATTACTGTTGAGCAATTGATAGAATTTAGCATAGTTATGAGGTTATCTAGGTATGATCATGTATATAGGCATCACGTCCGTGACAAGTAGACCGACTCCTGCCTGCATCTACTACTATTACTCCACTCATCGACCGCTATCCAGCATGCATCTAGAGTATTAAGTTAAAAACAGAGTAATGCCTTAAGCAAGATGACATGATGTAGAGGAATAAATTCATGCAATATGATAAATACCCCATCTTGTTATCCTCGATGGCAACAATACAATACGTGCCTTGCAACTCTTTCTGTCACTGAGTAAGGACACCGCAAGATTGAACCCAAAGCTAAGCACTTCTCCCATTGCAAGAACTACCAATCTAGTTGGCCAAACCAAACGGATAATTCGAAGAGACTTGCAAAGATAACTCAATCATACATAAAAGAATTCAGAGAAGATTCAAATATTATTCATAGATAAGTTGGATCATAAACCCACAATTCATCGGTCTCAACAAACACACCGCAAAAAGAAGATTACATCGAATAGATCTCCACGAGAGAGGAAGAGAACATTGTATTGAGATCCAAAAAGAGAGAAGAAGCCATCTAGCTACTAGCTATGGACCCGAAGGTCTGAAGTAAACTACTCACACTTCATCGGAAGGGCTATGGTGTTGATGTAGAAGCCCTCCGTGATGGATGCCCTCTCCGGCGGAGCTCCGGAACAGGCCCCAAGATGGGATCTCGTGGATACAGGAAGTTGCGGCGGTGGAATTAGGTTTTTGGCTCCGTCTTTGGTCTAATGGGGGTACGTAGGTATATATAGGAGGAAGGAGCACGTCGGTGGAGCTCCGAGGGGCCCACGAGGCAGGGGGGCGCGCCCAGGGGGCGCGCCCTCCACCCTCGTGACCTCCCCGGAAACTTCTTGGAGTAGGGTCCAAGTCTCCTGGATCACGTTCGGTGAGAAGATCACGTTCCTGAAGGTTTCATTCCGTTTGGACTCCGTTTGATATTCTGTTTCCTCGAAATACTGAAATAGGCAAAAAAACAGCAATTTTGGGCTGGGCCTCCGGTTAATAGGTTAGTCCCAAAAATAATATAAAAGTGGAAAATAAATCCCAATATAGTCCAAAACAGTAGATAAAGTAGCATGGAGCAATCAAAAATTATAGATACGTTGGAGACGTATCAGTGCCTCAGCACTCATTGGACTGCACACATCAAAATGTATTACTTCCAACAAGTTGCTTTCTTGTTCCATCTTACTGAAAACGAGGCCTTTCAGTCATCTTGCCCATGTGGTATGATTTGCATGTCTCAAGTGATTCAAAATCAAGTGAGTCCAAATGACCCATCTGTATGGAGTTTCTTCATGCATATCTACCAATAGACATGGTTCGCATGTCTCAATCTTTTCAAAAATGAGTGAGTCCAAAGATCCATCAACATGGAGCTTCTTCATGTGTTTTATACCAACATGACTCAAATGGCAGTGCCACAAGTACGTGGTACTATCATTACTATCATATATCTTTTGGCATGAACATGTGTATCACTACGATCGAGATTCAATAAACCATTCATTTTAGGTGCAAGACCATTGAAGGTATTATTCAAATAAATAGAGTAACCATTATTCTCCTTAAATGAATAACCGTGTGGCCATAAACATAATCCAATCATGTCTATGCTCAACGCAAACACCGAATAATAATTATTTCGGTTTAACACCAATCCCGATGGTAGAGGGAGCGTGCGATGTTTGATCACATCAACCTTGGAAACACTTCCAACACATATCGTCATCTCACCTTTAGCTAGTCTCCGCAGCCTTTTATTTCAAGTTACTAACGCTTAGCAACCGAACCGGTATTTAATACCCTGGTGCTACTAGGAGTACTAGTAAAGTACACAATAATATGACGTATATCAAAATACTTCTGTCGACCTTGCCAGCCTTCTCATCTACCAAGTATCTAGGGTAGTTCTGCTTCAGTGACCGTTCCCTCATTATAGAAGTACTTAGTCTCGGGTTTGGTTCAACCTTGGGTTTCTTCACTAGAGCAGCAACTGATTTGCCGTCTCATGAAGTATCCCTTCTTTCCCTTGACCTTCTTGAAACTAGTGGTTTAACCATCAACAATTGATGCTCCTACTTGATTTCTACTTTCGCGATGTCAAACATCGCGAGTTGCTCAAGGATCATCATGTCTATCCCTGATATGTTATAGTTCATCATGAAGCTCCAATAGCTTGGTGGCAGTGACTATGGAGAACCATCACTATCTCATCTGGAAGATTAACTCCCACTCAATTCAAGCGATTGCAGCACTCAGACAATCTGAGCACATGCTCAACGATTGAGTTTTTCTCCCTTAGTTTGCAGGCTTAAGAAACTTGTCAGAGGTCTCATACCTCTTGACGTGGGCACTAGTCTGAAATTCCAATTTCAGTCTTTGGAACATCTCATATGTTCTGCGACGTTTCAAAAACGTCTTTGGTGCCACAATTCTAAACCATTAGTATTACGTACTGAACTATCACATAGTCATCAAAACATGTATGTCAGATGTTTCCCAACATCTACAGACGATGCTCAAGGTTCAACACACTGAGCGGTGCATTAAAGACATAACCCTTCTGTGCAGCAATGAGGACAATCCTTAGTTCACGGACCCAGTCCGCATAATTGCTACTGTCAACTCTCAACTAAATTTTCTCTAGGAACATATCTAAAACAGTAGAACCAAAGCGTGAGCTACGACATAATTTGCAAAGACCTTTTGACTATGTTCATGATAATTAAGTTCATCTAATCAAATTATTCAATGAACTCCCACTTAGATAGACATCCCTCTAGTCATCTAAGTGATACATGATCCGAGTCAACTAGGCCGTGTCCGATCATCACGTGAGACGGACTAGTCATCATCGGTGAACATCTTCATGTTGATCGTATCCACAATATGACTCATGTTCGACCTTTCGGTCTTCCGTGTTCCGAGGCCATGTCTGTACATGATAGGCTCGTCAAGTTAACCTAAGTGTATTGCGTGTGTAAATCTGGCTTACACCCGTTGATGCGAACGTTAGAAACTATCACACCCGATCATCACGTGGTGCTTCGGAACAACGGACCTTAGCAACGGTGCACAGTTAGGGGGAACACAATTCTTGATATTTTAATGAGGGATCATCTTATTTATGCTACCGTCGTTCTAAGCAAATAAGATGTAAAAACATGACAAACATCACATGCAAATCATAAAGTGACATGATATGGCCAATATCATCTTGCGCCTTTGATCTCCATCTTCGAGGCGCGACATGAACACCATCGTCACCGGCATGACACCATGATCTCCATCATTGTGTCTTCATGAAGTTGCCTCGCCAACTATTACTTCTACTACTATGCCTAACGGTTAGCAATAAAGTAAAGTAATTACATGGCGTTTTCATTGACACACAGGTCATAAATAAATTAAGACAACTCCTATGGCTCCTGCCGGTTGTCTTACTCATCGACATGCAAGTCGTGATTCCTATTACAAGAACATGGTCAATCTCATACATCACATATATCATTCATCACATCCTTTTGGCCATATCACATCACATAGCATACCCTGCAAAAACAAGTTAGACGTCCTCTAATTGTTATTGCATGTTTTACGTGGCTGCTATGGGTTTCTAGCAAGAACGTTTCTTACCTACGCAAAACCACAAAGGTGATATGCCAATTGCTATTTACCCATCATAAGGACCCTTTTCATCGAATCCGATCCGACTAAAGTGGGAGAGACAGACACCCGCCAGCCACCTTATGCATCAAGTGCATGTCAGTCGGTGGAACCTGTCTCACGTAAGTGTACGTGTAAGGTCGGTCCGGGCCGCTTCATCCTACAATGCCTCCGAATCAAGATAAGACTAGTAACAGAAAGCAAATGGAACAAATCATCGCCCACAACTATTTTGTGTTCTACTCGTGCATAGAATCTACGCATAGACCTGGCTCATGATGCCACTGTTGGGGATCGTAGCAGAAATTTAAAATTTTCTACGCATCACCAAGATCAATCTATGGAGTAATCTAGCAATGAAGGGAAGGGGAGTGCATCTACATACCCTTGTAGATTGCTAAGCAGAAGCGTTGCAAGAACGCGGTTGGTGGAGTCGTACACGCAGCGATTCAGATCCAAATCACCGATGATCCTAGCGCCGAACGGACGGCACCTCCGCATTCAACACACGTACGGAGTGGAGACGTCTCCTCCTTCTTGATCCAGCAAGGGGAAGGAGAAGTTGATGGAGATCCAGTAGCACGATGGCGTGGTGGTGGAAGTAGCGGGATCCCGGCAGGGCTTCGCCAAGCGCAAGCGGGGAGGAAGAGGTGTCACGAGAGGGAGGGAGGCATCAGGGCTTAGGGTGCTGCTGCCCTCCCTCCTCTCCACTATATATAGGGGCCCTGGGGGCGGCCCCTAGAGATCCCATCTAATGGGAGGGGCGGCGGCCTAGGGGTTGGCTTGGTCCCCAAGCCAGGTGGAGGCGCCCCCACCCCTTTAGGGTTTCCAACCCTATGCGCAAGGGAGGCCCAAGGGGGGCGCACCAGCCCACCAGGGGCTGGTTCCCACGTCACTTTAGCCCATGGGGCCCTTCGGGACAGGTGGCCCCACCTGGTGGACCCACGGGACCCTTCTGGTGGTCCCGGTACAATACCGGTGACCCCGAAACTCTCCCGGTGGCCGAAACTGGACTTTCTATATATATATATATATATATACCTCCGGACCATTTCGGAACTCCTCGTGACGTCTGGGATCTCATCCGGGACTCCGAATAACTTTTGGTTAACCGCATACTAATATCTCTACAACTCTAGCGTCACTGAACGTTAAGTGTGTAGACCCTACGGGTTCGGGAGACACGTAGACATGACAGAGACAACTCTCCGGCCAATAACCAACAGCAGGATCTGGATACCCATCTTGGCTCCCACATGATCCATGATGATCTCATCGGATGAACCACGATGTCGAGGATTCAATCAATCCCGTATACAATTCCCTTTGTCTACCGGTATAGTACTTGCCCGAGATTCGATCGTCGATATCCCGATACCTTGTTCAATCTTGTTACCGGAAAGTCTCTCCGTAACACATCATCCCGTGATCAACTCCTTGGTCACATTGTGCACATTATGATGATGTCCTACCGAGTGACAAATCCCAGTCTCGATTCGTGCCAACCCAACAGACACTTTCGGAGATACCCGTAGTGCACCTTTATAGCCACCCAGTTACGTTGTGACGTTTGGTACACCCAAAGCATTCCTACGGTATCCGGGAGTTGCACAATCTCATGGTCTAAGGAAATGATACTTGACATTAGAAAAGCTTTAGTAGACGAACTATACGATCTTGTGCTAGGCTTAGGATTGGGTCTTGTCCATCACATCATTCTCCTAATGATGTGATCCTGTTATCAATGACATCCAATGTCCATGGTCAGGAAACCATGACCATCTATTGATCAACGAGCTAGTCAACTAGAGGCTTACTAGGGACATGTTCTGGTCTATGTATTCACACATGTATTACGGTTTCCGGTTAATACAATTATAGCATGAACAATAGACAATTATCATGAACAAGGAAATACAATAATAACCATTTTATTATTGCCTCTAGGGCATATTTCCAACAATTGATATCTTGGTTCTCAAACTGAGGAAAATACTTACTCTACTTTGCTGCATCACCCTTTCCTCTTCAAGGGGAAAACCAACGCAAGCTCAAGAGGTAGCACTGTAGCACTCCTCTCCTTCAGGTGCAAGGAAGCTTATATCCAGGGAAAATCGTATTAAAATCTCAGCGCAATTGAAGTTACGGATCTCCGGATATTTAAGAAACGGTTTTCGACCAAATCTCAGCGCAATCAAAGAGAACAAAGAGGGGATCCAATCCCAGAGGGGCTCCTGCCCCTCCTCCGCCATGGAGGCCATGGATCAGAGGGGGAACTCTCCTCCCATCTAGGGGGAGGCCAAGGAAGAGTAAGAAGGAGGAGGGCTCTCTCCCCGGGAGAAGGCCGCCGGGGCAATCATCATGTGCCGGCGATCTACTCCAACAACTCCGTCATCTTCACCAACAACTCGATCACCTTCCCCCATCTATCTACAGCGGTCCACTCTCCTGCAACCTGTTGTACCCTCTACTTGAACATGGTGCTTTATGCTTCATACTATTATCCAATGATATGTTGCCATCCTATGATGCTTGAGTAGATTTTTGTTGTCCTACCGGTAATTGGTGAATTGCTATGATTGGTATAATTTTCTTGTGGTTATGTTGTTGTCCTTTGGTGCCCATCATATGAGCACACGTGTGGATCACACCATAGGGTTAGTTGCATTGGAGGGCAAGGGTGACATAAGCTTCTTCCTAAACATAGAAATTGATGCATACATGATTGAAGGGGGACCAATATATATCTTAATGCTATGGTTGGGTTTTACCTTAATGAACTTTAGTAGTTGCGGATGCTTGCTAATAGTTCCAATCATAAGTGCATAGAATTGCAATTGAGGGACAACATGCTAAGTGGCCTCTCCCACATAAAAACTTGCTATTGGTCTAGTAACATAGTCAATTGCTAAGGGACATTTCCGCAAATGCTACCACCACCTATCCACACTCATTTTACTAAGTTAATTGTTTCTTTATTTAAACAACATCTCACTTTTTTTCACATTCTTTATTATCTTGCAAACCTATCCTACCACACCTACAAAGTACTTCTAGTTTTATTCTTGTTCTAGCTAAAACAAACATTAAGTGTGTGTAGAGTTGTATCGGTGGTCGATAGAACTTGAGAGAATATTTGTCCTTCCTTTAGCTCCTCGTTGGGTTCGACACTCTTATTTATTGAAAAAGGCTACAAACGATCCCCTATACTTGTGGGTTATCAGGCTCCATTATTTTTAATGCGGTACAATTAGAGACGCTCACATACATGCACATATACTCACTCCTATGAACGCATACACGCACACCGACATAACATCTTGAGATTGACGAAGTCACCACACACACCACATAGTCAACGGAAACATGTCCTCCCGCTGAACGAACATCGCCGAAAATCCTAAAATAAATGCATGAAAATGTGTGCACTAGTGCCAAGTCTAGGACTTACACTCTGATGGGCTAGTTCCACCATAAAGAACCTAACCATCTGAGTTAGGCTCAATTTTCATTTGGCTCCATTGTTAATTATTACTCCCTCCATTCCACAATGTAGTGCGGCCTCGTTTCCCGAGATCCAAGTTTGATCGTAAATTTAACCAACGAGACCGATTGTGGCGGGAGAAAAAATTATATCACTGGATTCATATAAAAAATACGAATGTAGTGGTATAATTTTTGCTTCCGCCGCAGTCAGTCTCGTTGGTTAAATTTATGTAAAACTTGAATCTCGGGAAACGTGGACGCACTACATTGTGGAATGGAGGGAGTATGATACTAGACTATTTCTCTAGTAGAATGCCCGTGCGTTCCTATGGGATGCCATGCATTTTTTTAAAGGCACAATGCATATAAGTCATCTCACACCCCCAACTATCAAAAAATGTGTCGACATCTGAATATCTGGCTTCACGTGGAACTTTAGATCTCCTGTTAAATCTAACATCATGACTGTAAGAAAAATTATTTAAAAACATGGTCCTACTAATGATAATATAATATATGATTATGTCTACATCCTCTCTAGCAGAATGCTCATGCATTTCCAGAGAACAATATTAGATAAATGCATCCAACTAAGTGTTTCATCTTAGTCTTGATAGTTATAATGCAAGGGAGGGTGATATGCCCCAATAGCAACATGTTTCATTGGTTGGTCAATGTGTGAAGTGTGATACTCTTGTTGCTCTTATCTATGTCTTCGTAAATGTGGATCGATGTCCTTGCTTCCACCTTCTATCTGCAATACACATGTTTATCCTCATGGCTTTACTCTTCTGTGTCCATCACATCTTTTTCACCTCATTGTGTCTCTTCAATCATCACCTTCTATGTCCAACACATCTCTTTCACCTCATTGTGTCTCCTCCATCACCACCTCATAAGGTGACTCGGGCTTGTCTCCTAGTTTTCTTACTTTCTGCAAACCCCTTGATGTGTACTCACATATATCACCATAAAATCAAGGATAGCGTATGAATGGCGAAGAACACATTGTTATTCTCACTCATGATTGTTAAGTAAAACAAGAAACCACACATAGTTGTATTCAGTAGTACAATAGTTGATATTTTTGTCTTGGATTCTAAATTTTGCTTACTTTACCAAATCTCTAAAATGAAGATAAATGTGTTCTCTTTCAGAATAGTATGTAATCTGGTTTAGCAATGCCCTTCACTTTGGGACCTACTGTTACCCATAAATACTAAAGAAATCTTAGAATTACCATTTCCTTTGTTTTTGTTTTCCCTATGAAAAGGCTAGTACCTTCTTATTGTGAAAGTCCTTTGCACCCATTAGATTCCAAAATATAATTAGCTACATAATAATAAGATAGGAGTAAACACACTTCGAAAGAAATAACAAACATACATTTGACAAAGTCAAGGGTGCATGATTTCTTTGATCGGTGCAAGCCTCATAATAAGTTGAGAAACTAAACATTTAAAACTGGACAAAGTACTATAGTAATAATCCAAATAATTCTACTTTACTATCAAGCCATGCGTATAAGCGGTTGTTCTCATGCAAACTGAAGTAGTATATATATCCACTTCACCAGCTACTATTACAAGATGGCCATGCCTTTGTTAATCAAATGAACATGATCCAGGATGACATTAACTAAGAAATATAGTAGCAAAGATTAGTTAGATGAACATGCTCTCTGATGGCTTTGGCCTAATGTAGGTCTGACAAAAAGTGTAGTAGTCCAATGTTCTCTGATGGCCTTGTGACAAGGTTGAAACGTAAATGATTTATTTTAAAAAATAAACATGGAAAATCTATTAGATAACAATAACCCTCAATATTGCCAAATGCGACTAAATCCAAATTCATATGCACATGCAATTTTCAGTTTTCCATGGACAAACAGATATTTCCAAAATCAACATACAACCTCCTGCCCTCCTACATAAAGCTATTAGTTTTAAGCCTCAGACCAATCAGGCAGTAAAACATACTCTTTTTATTGTATGAATTATGAATAAATGAATGAATGAAAGGGAGATGTACATTTTAAGAAAAAACACATAACAAATTGAACAACAATACAGAGGACTCAAAAAGAGAATACAAACTCAAGGGAAAAACCATTACCTACCCGGTGGTTGTTCCCATCGGCTGCATCGGCCTCGCGCCATTCTCCAACATCACACCCGCCTTGGTCATGGCCTGTGCAACATCGTCCAACGCAGCAGTGTCTATTGCACACGATCTTCTAGTTTATGCTCCCCTCATGCCGTAACAGACTAACAGGACACACATGCACGAAGCAATCAACAAGGTGGTCCAAAGTAGCACCAATTCGAGGCCAGTAAGTAGTACGAAGCCTCGATGATTTATAGTGTGGCGTGTGGCCTGTGTTCTTGAGGTTGCACTACTAGAGAAAACCTTACTAGTGGCACTGGTTTTTTACATAGCAGTAGCGCGGGCACCCGCGCTACTGCTAGGGCGCTACATCTATTACTTAACAGCAGCGCGTTTCTAAACAAGCGCTGCAGCTAAGATACTTAGTAGTAGCGCCTCTTTCTCTACCAATGCTACTACTATCATCACGTAGTAGCAGCGCCCTATTTTCTCCCCACGCTACAACTAGGTAAATAGAAATAAAAAATAAAAAAAGGAGTTAGATGCAATATTCATGGAAATCAAGACAAGTCCAGTGCAAATAAACTAAGTTCACAAAACCATCTCACAAGCATTAACGACAATACCACATTTAATATAACCACACAATCTCACAAACTTATATATAGTAGTCAACAATGCATGGATAGATCATAGTTGATAAGTCTACTAGGTAGTCATACTAGCATATATATGGTTCAGAAGCCACACGCATGCATATGTAGTTCTAGATGATATCGATGACGACCATCGTCCTCAAGCCTGGGCGGTGGGTGTTCCTGGTAGTAATTAGGATTGCCTATCCAACATGAAGATTCTTGCCAACGACGAAGCTCTTCCACCCAACCGAGTTGAAGTGTGTGCGACCATCCGTGTCCACGTCGTACGCACAAGTGGTGACGGAGCCCCTCGCGGTAAGGCGTATTCCAGTAGAGCCTTCTTCATCAGGCTTGATACCACAACTCCCAGATAAGCTCTTTGGCAATTTCTGAATAAGAAAAACATATCAATTAATAAGTAGCCTCACACATTCTACACTATCAAAAGACAGTACTACATTTCTGCTAAGCATGAATTCTACTAATAAGTACATATGGATTCTACACTATTAACAGTCTTTGGATTCTACACGAAGCATATATATCATCGGATTCACTAAGCATATAGATCATCGGATTCAGTAAGCATATAAGATTCACTAATCATATATATCATCGGACTCTACACTAAGTATAATAATAAAGCATATATATCATCGGATTCACTAAGCATATAAGATTCACTAAGCATACATATCATCGGATTCACTAAGCATATAGATCATCAGATTTACTAAGCATATAAGATTCACTAAGAATATATCATCAGACTCTACACTAAGTATAACAATAAAGCATATAAGGTTCACTAAGCATATATATCATCGGACTCTACACTAAGTATAACAATAAAGCATATCATAAAATTACTACAGTAAATGCAACATACCATGATATGCCGATCAACCATGGTACTTGTCAGGCGGGGCACAAATGGCACCCCGACGAAGTCAGCACATGGCGGAATGATGTCCCATAGGTTGCACACCTCCTCGCCGCTCAACCTCATTCTTTGAGCAATGATGGCTTCACCAAGTGGGTCGTCATCATCCTCATCATCTTCATCATCTTCTGCTTTGTTTACATAAATCACGGCCAACTTGGGTCTTTCTGCTCTGAAGGAGAAGCTGATCAACTCACCACCGGTGATACGCATGTGGGCGATGAAACGGACCCATCCATCTCCTCCCACCTGCGTCATATTTCGTCCTTTCTCGGCCTCCATAGTGTAGGGGCCCCCAGGAGCCTCAAAGGTCACAGAGTCTCCGGTCAGCTTGTTGAATTCTGACCTCACATTGCATGGGACGATCTGTGTACAAAAAGAAAAATGATATATACACGATGCATTAATGCCAATAACACTAAAAACAAAATAGTGGTTACTAGTTTCATATAATTTATTACCGTCGCATGAAGAAAACTAGACTCGAAGTAGATGCCGAACAGCGTGCCAGTTGCAAGGCTGCTGGCGCACCTTGACTTGCACCGTCGACATGGTGGTGGTGGTGGTGGCGCCATATCCCTAAAGCAATATGATTAAAGGATTAACGGTCCAAAAAGTAAACATAAAGTTTTCAATACACATAAGGTTTTGAATAATATACACATCAGGTTCATATAATAGAGAATACACATCAGGTTCACATGGCAAGCAAAATAACAACTAAATTGTAGTTCAGTTCAAACAATAACCTAATAGAGATCATGTAACCCAAACAGAGCCTAATAATAAGATAAATGGCATATTGCCATTATTGCGGAAGCAGACAAGCAAAAATAGTTCAATCAAGAGAGAGAACCCATCTCTAAACCCTAGAACACTAGGCACCGCCACCGCCACTAAACCCCTCTCTCTACTCTCACCTAACCCCTCTCACCTAACCCCGGGCTGCTCTCGCCGGGCGGCCCTGCTGCTCTTCTGGGCCGTGCTCGGCGGCACCGACGCTGACTACGTGCTCTAGAAGGACACCACCAAACCATCAACACACGCTGCCTCTCCAGTCCTGTGCTAAAAATGGACAGAACGTGCATCAACTTGCCGCCCTCTCCGACATTCTTCTGATCCTTCCCCTTCCCCTTCTCCCAGGCCCTCTGCTTGCCCGCCTCTGCCATGGCGGCGGCCGCCGCCGACTCCCTGCTCTCTCGCTACTGCTCCTCCCCGCACGCTGTCCAGCAGCTCCCGCCGCCTCCTGTACCTCTCCTGCAGTGCTCCCGTCGCCCAACAAAAAGCCTATAATTCTCTCTGACCTAACCCCTCTCTCTACTCTCTCCCCAATCACATGAGGAAACAAGCCTGGAACACGTCACATCGAAGCGTGGAGCCGCCGTGCAATCCCTAAATCCCTTTCCCCCACGCGAAATCCCTAAACATGGCAAGCCGCCACGACGAATCGATCGGGGCCTAGATAGCTAGTGGTGGCATGCGTAGGGAGGAGGAGATCGAGGGGGACTTATGGGGCTGCAGCGTCGGAGGAGGCGAGAGGCGACCGTGCCTAGTGGCGGCGCATGGCGCCTGATACGTCTCCAACATATCTATAATTTTTGATTGCTCCATGCTATATTATCTACTGTTTTGGGAAATATTGGGCTTTATTTTCCACTTTTATATTACTTTTGGGACTAACCTATTAACCGGAGGCCCAGGCCAGATTTGTTGTTTTATGCCTATTTCAATGTTTTGAAGAAAAGGAATATCAGACGGAGTCGAAACGGAATGAAATCAACTGGAGAAGTTACTTTTGGAAGGAAACACACCTGATGGACTTGGACCCCACGTTAGAAGATACGGGAGCTGCCCACGAGGGTGGGGGGGGCGCCCACCCCCTAGGGCGCCCCCTGCCTCGTGGGGCCCTCGTGGCTCCCCTGACGTGCTTCTTCTGCCTATATAACTCCATATACCCTAAAACTTCTAGAATGCAACATAGATCAGGAGTTCCGCTGCCAGAAGCCTCCGTAGCCACCAAAAACCAATTTAGACCTGTTCCGGCACCCTGCCGGAGGGGGCAATCCTTCTCCGGTGGCCATCTTCATCATCCCGGTGCTCTCCATGACGAGGAGGGAGTAGTTCTCCCTCGGGGTTGAGGGTATGTACTAGTAGCTATGTGTTTGATCTCTCTCTCTCTCGTGTTCTTGAGATGATACAATCTTGATGTATCGCGAGCTTTGCTATTATAGTTGGATCTTATGTTTCTCCTCCCCCTCTTCTCTCTTGTAATGAATTGAGTTTCCCCTTTGAAGTTATATTATCGGATTGAGTCTTTCAAGATTTGAGAACACTTGATGTATGTCTTGCCGTGGATATCTGTGGTGACAATGGGATATCATGTGATTCACTTGATGTATGTTTTGGTGATCAACTTGCGGGTTCCGCCCATGAACCTATGCATAGGGGTTGGCACACGTTTTCGTCGTGATTCTCCGGTAGAAACTTTGGGGCACTCTTTGAGGTCCTTTGTGTTGGTTGAATAGATGAATCTGAGATTGTGTGACGCATATCGTATAATCATACTCACGGATACTTGAGGTGACATTGGAGTATCTAGGTGACATTAGGGTTTTGGTTGATTTGTGTCTTAAGGTGTTATTCTAGTACGAACTCTAGGGCTGTTTGTGACACTTATATGAATAGCCCAATGGATTGATTGGAAAGAATAACTTTGACGTGGTTTCGTACCCTACCATAATCTCTTCGTCCGTTCTCCGCTATTAGTGACTTTGGAGTGACTCTTTGTTGCATGTTGAGGGATAGTTATGTGATCCAATTATGTTAGTATTGTTGAGGGAACTTACACTAGCGAAAGTATGAACCCTAGGACTTGTTTCCACACATTGCAATACCGTTTACGCTCACTTTTATCATTAGTTACCTTGCTGTTTTTATATTTTCAGATTACAAATACCTTTATCTACCATCCATATTGCACTTGTATCACCATCTCTTCGCCGAACTAGTGCACCTATACAATTTACCATTGTATTGGGTGTGTTGGGGACACAAGAGACTCTTTGTTATTTGGTTGCAGGGTTGTTTGAGACAGACCATCTTCATCCTACGCCTCCTACGGATTGATAAACCTTAGGTCATCCACTTGAGGGAAATTTGCTACTGTCCTGAGGCCCAACAACGTCTACAAGAAGAAGGTTGTGTAGTAGACATCAAGCTCTTTTCTGGCACCGTTGCCGGGGAGGTGAGCGCTTGAAGGTATATCCTTAGATCTTACAATCGAGTCTTTTAGTTTCTTGTTTTATCACTAGTTTAGTTTATAAAAGAAAACTATAAAAAATGGAATTGAGTTTGTCTCATACGCTTCACCTTTTTAATATCTTTCGTGAGTGTGATGGAAAGGATAATTGTGCTCAAGTGCTAGAAGAAGAAATCTATAAAATGTTTGGCACTAAATATTTGAATGATGAGCATGATTGCAATGTTGTTAGTACGAATTCTTTGAATATCCATAATACTAATGATGATTGCACTAGTTATGATGAAAATGCCTCCTATAAACATGTCAATTTTTGTGGAGTAGACTAGGTTTGCAAGTACACACCAAATAGGGAAGATGGATATTGCAAGAGGCATAAGTACTTAGAAACCAAATTGTTGCAAGAAGAGCTAGATGAATGTGCTGAAAGATTCAATATTTTTCATGCTCCTTGTGGACTTTACAATGAACATGGTCATTTAAAGCTCCAATGCTATTTGTTTCATGATTAAGTCGTGGCCAAATATTGTGATAATTTGATTACCCTTGAGCATCATAAAGAGCTTAGCCTTCTTTTGGGTTATGAAGAAATGAAACGTATAACTGAGGATATTCCAAAATTTGCCCTTGATAAAGTTCTTCGTTTTGATCTAGAGAATATTTATATGTATTGTGCGGTGAATTTCATTGAAAATCCTTATATTGCCAATTACATAAAGAAAACAAAACAAATAGAAGATGAAGAGAATACTAACGAAAGGGAAGAGACTTCCCAATATCCTCCTATTATTTCTTATGATGAATCAGGTAACGAGGAGGAGCCTCCTATTCAACCAATCTCATTAATAAGGAGCTCCAAAAAGAGAATTGAACCCATGCATGATGTGGTGAAGAAGAAGAAAAGAAAAAGGAAGAGAGGTAAAAAGATATCTCTCCCAAATAATGCTACTCCTATTACTATTGTGCCTCATGAAAATATAATTGTGGAAGATAATGATACTTCTTATGATCTTGAAAACCTTTTTGGCACTTCCTTGGAAGAATATAATAATTGCTATACTATTGGTGCTATCCATGCTATTAATGATGAGAGTGATTATGCTTATGATACAAAAAGGACCAAGCTTGGGGAAGCTATGTTTGATGAGGATGACATATTTGAGAATATATTTGCTGCAATTAATGTTTGTCCCAAGCTTGGGGATGCTACGCTTAATGAAGATTATATTTTTAGTCTACCAAGTTTTGATATGCAAACTCATAATGATAATAGCATGCCTCCTACTTATGATAATTATTGTGATGATACATATGCTATAAAAAGTAGTGAGGATTATATTTATAAAACTTGTCATGACTATGGTTACCCATTTTCTGAACATTACTATTTTAATGTGGAAACAATTTATAGTATCCAAGTTTCCTATGATACTCCCACTATCCCGAACGAGAAGAATTTTGCTTATGTGGAGAGTAATAAAATTTCTATGCTTGTAGATCATGAAAAGAATGCTTTAGGTGCTGGTTATATTGTTGAATTCATTCATGATGCTACTGAAAATTATTATGAGGGAGGAATATATGCTTGTAGGAGTTGCAATAATATCAAGTTTCCTCTCTACGTGCTTAAAGTTTTGAAGTTATGCTTGTTTTACCTTCCTATGCAAGTTGATTCTTGTTCCCATAAGTTGTTTTCTCACAAAACCCCTATGCATAGGAAGTATGTTAGACTTAAATTGTTAGTCATATTCTTCATGATGCTCTCTTTATGTTTCAATTCTTATCTTTTATGTGAGCATCATTGAAATCATCATGCCTAGCTAGGGGCGTTAAACGATAGCGCTTGTTGGGAGGCAACCCAATTTTATTTTTATTCCTTGCTTTTTGTTCCTGTTTAATAATAAATAATCCATCTAGCTTCTGTTTAGATGTGGTTTTATGTGTTTAATTAGTGTTTGTGCCAAGTAGAACCGTTGGGAAGACTTGGGTGAAGTCTTTATGATCATGCTGTAAAAAACAGAACCTTTAGCGCTCACGAGAATTGCTGCCATTTTTATTTGGAGAGTGATATTTAGTTAATTATTTTTTCATATGATTAATAGATAAATTCCTCAGGTCCAGCAATTTATTTGAGAATTTTATGAGTTCCAGAAGTATGCGTTTGATCCAGATTACTACAGACTGTTCTGTTTTTGACAGATTCTGTTTTTCATGTGGTGTTTACTTATTTTGATGAATCTATGGCTAGTAAAATATTTTATAAACCATAGATAAGTTGGAATACAGTAGGTTTAACACAAATATAAATAAAGAATGATTTCATTACAGTACCTTGAAGTGGTGATTTATTTTCTTATACTAACGGAGCTTACGAGTTTTCTGTTAAGTTCTGTGTTGTGAAGTTTTCAAGTTTTGGGTAAGGATTCGATGGACTATGGAATAAGGAGTGGCAAGAGCCTAAGATTTGGGATGACCAAGTCACCCCAAGGTAATATTCAAGGACAACCAAGAGCCTAAGCTTGGGGATGCCCCGGAAGGCATCCCCTCTTTCGTCTTCGTTCATCGGTAACTTTACTTGGAGCTATATTTTTATTTGCCACATGATATGTGTTTTGCTTGGAGCATCAATTTACTTTGTTAGTATTTGCTTGCTGTTATTTAGAATAATGTTTTGCATCTTTTATCTCAATAAAAGTGGCATTGATAGCCTTTACTATGCCTATGTTACAAGTATACATGTTGCTGTTTGAAAACAGAAAGTTTAACGTTGTTGCAATAATTCCCTAGAAAAGTCAGAATGTGATAAAATGTTGAAACCTTTTGCATTTTAAGCTCTGATAAATTTACTACAGTGGGAGTTTTCTTTCATAATTTTTGGAGCTAGGGAATTATGGATGTTGCAGCATTCTTTACAGACTATCCTGTTTAGGCAGATTGCTGTTATGTTTGCATTGTTTGCATATGTTTGCTTCTTTAATGATTATATTTGAGGATAGGACTATTAAATATGCAGAGGCATTTAGTAGGAAATGTTGAATAATAATTATTAGTGATTTTCTACAGTAGAGTATGATAAGGTTTTAGCAATGGTTTATACTAACTTATCTCACGAGTCCTTGTTGAGTTTTGTGTGGATGAAGATTTTGAGATTTAGGGTGACCGTGATATGAGAGGAATTAAGGAGACACAAAAGCTCAAGATTGGGGATTCCCAAGGCACCCCAAGATAATATTTCAAGAAGTCTCAAGCATCTAAGCTTGGGGATGCCCCGGTTGGCATCCCACCTTTCTTCTTCAACAACTATCGGTTAGTATCGGTTGATCCTAAGTTTTTGCTTCTTCACATGATGTTTGCTATTCTTAGAATGTCATTTTATTTTGCTTTGCTTGCTGTTTGAATAAAATACCAATATCTGAAATTCTTAAATGTTAGAGAGTCTTCACATAGTTGCATAATTATTCGACTACTCATTGATCTTCACTTATATCTTTCGGAGTAGTTTGTCATTTGCTCTAGTGCTTCACTTATATCTTTTAGAGCATGGTGGTAGTTTTATTTTGAAGAAATAGATGAACTCTCATGCTTCACTTATATTATTTTTAGAGTCTTAAATAGCATGGTAATTTGCTTAAAATCCTAATATGCTAGGTATTCAAGAATAATAAAATTCTCTTATGAGTGTGTTGAATACTAGGAGAAGTTTGATACTTGATAATTGTTTTGAGATATGGAGATGGTGATATTAGAGTCATGCTAATTGAGTGGTTGTGAATTTGAGAAATACTTGTGTTGAAGTTTGTGATTCCCGTAGCATGCATGTATGGTGAACCGTTATGTGATGAAGTCGGAGCATGATTTATTTATTGATTGTCCTCCTTATGAGTGGCGGTCGGGGACGAGCGATGGTCTTTTCCTACCAATATATCCCCCTAGGAGCATGCGCGTAATACTTTGCTTTGATAACTAATAGATTATTGCAATAAGTATGTGAGTTCTTTATGACTAATGTTGAGTCCATGGATTATACGCACTCTCACCCTTCCACCATTGCTAGCCTCTCTAGTACCGCGCAACTTTCGCCGGTACCATAAACCCACCATATACCTTCCTCAAAACAGCCACCATACCTACCTATTATGGCATTTCCATAGCCATTCCGAGATATATTTCCATGCAACTTTCCACCGTTCTGTTATTATGACACGCATCATCATTGTCATATTGCTTTGCATGATCATGTAGTTGACATTGTATTTGTGGCAAAGCCACCGTTCATAATTCTTTCATACATATCACTCATGCATCATCGCACATCCCGGTACACCGCCAAAGGCATTCATATAGAGTCATACTTTGTTCTAGTATCGAGTTGTAATCATTGAGTTGTAAATAAATAGAAGTGTGATGATCATCATTAATAGAGCATTGTCCCAAATAAAAAAAGGGGCCAAATAAAAAAAGAAAGGCCATATAGAAAAAGGGAAGGCCAAATAAAAAAAGGGGGAAGGCCAAATAAAAAAAGGAAGGCCAAATAAAAAAAGGAGGCAATGCTACTATCCTTTTTCCACACTTGTGCTTCAAAGTAGCACCATGATCTTCATAATAGAGAGTCTCCTATGTTGTCACTTTCATATACTAGTGGGAATCTTTCATTATAGAACTTGGCTTGTATATTCCAATGATGGGCTTCCTCAAAATGCCCTAGGTCTTCGTGAGCAAGCGAGTTGGATGCACACCCACTAGTTTCTTTTGTTGAGCTTTCATACATTTATAGCTCTAGTGCATCCATTGCATGGCAATCCCTACTCACTCACATTGATATCTATTGATGGGCATCTCCTAGCCCGTTGATATGCCTAGTCGATGTGAGACTATCTTCTCCCTTTTTGTCTTCTCCACAACCACCATTCTATTCCACCTATAGTGCTATGTCCATGGCTCACGCTAATGTATTGCGTGAAGATTGAAAAAGTTTGAGAACATCAAAAGTATGAAACAATTGCTTGGCTTGTCATCGGGGTTGTGCATGATTTAAATATGTTGTGTGGTGAAGATGTAGCATAGCCAGACTATATTATTTTGTAGGGATAGCTTTCTTTGGCCATGTTATTTTGAGAAGACATAATTGCTTTGTTAGTATGCTTGAAGTATTATTATTTTTATGTCAATATGAACTTTTGTCTTGAATCTTATGGATCTGAATATTCATGCCACAATTAAGAAGAATTACCTCGAAATTACGCCAACTAGCATTCCACATCAAAAATTCTTTCTTTTATCATTTACCTACTCGAGGACGAGCAGGTATTAAGCTTGGGGATGCTTGATACGTCTCCAACGTATCTATAATTTTTTATTGCTCCATGCTATATTATCTACTGTTTTGGGCAATATTGGGCTTTATTTTCCACTTTTATATTACTTTTGGGACTAACCTATTAACCGGAGGCCCAGCCCAGATCTGCTGTTTTATGCCTATTTCGGTGTTTTGAAGAAAAGGGATATCAGACGGAGTCGAAACGGAACGAAATCAATTGGAGAAGTTATTTTTGGAAGGAAACACACCTGATGGACCTGGAACCCCCGTCAGAAGATACGGGAGCTGCCCACGAGGGTGGGGGGCGCGCCCACCCCCCTAGGGCGCGCCCCCTGCCTCGTGGGGCCCTCGTGGCTCCCCTGACGTGCTTCTTCTGCCTATATAACTCCATATACCCTAAAACTTCCAGAATGCAACATAGATCGGGAGTTCTGCCGCCAGAAGCCTTCGTAGCCACCAAAAACCAATCTAGACCTGTTCCGGCACCCTGCCGGAGGGGACAATCCTTCTCCGGTGGCCATCTTCATCATCCTGGTGCTCTCCATGACGAGGAGGGAGTAGTTCTCCCTCGGGGCTGAGGGTATGTACTAGTAGCTATGTGTTTGATCTCTCTCTCTCTCGTGTTCTTGAGATGATACGATCTTGATGTATCGCGAGCTTTGCTATTATAGTTGGATCTTATGTTTCTCCTCCCCATCTTCTCTCTTGTAATGAATTGAGTTTCCCCTTTGAAGTTATATTATCGGATTGAGTCTTTAAATATTTGAGAACACTTGATGTATGTCTTGCCGTGGATATCTGTGGTGACAATGGGATATCACATGATTCACTTGATGTATGTTTTGGTGATCAACTTGCGGGTTCCGCCCATGAACCTATGCATAGGGGTTGGCACACGTTTTCGTTGTGATTCTCCGGTAGAAACTTTGGGGCACTCTTTGAGGTCCTTTGTGTTGGTTGAATAGATGAATCTGAGATTGTGTGACACATATCATATAATCATACCCACGGATACTTGAGGTGACATTGGATTATCTAGGTGACATTAGGGTTTTGGTTGATTTGTGTCTTAATGTGTTATTCTAGTACGAACTCTAGGGATGTTTGTGACACTTATATGAATAGCCCAATGGATTGATTGGAAAGAATAACTTTGAGGTGGTTTCGTACCCTACCATAATCTCTTCGTTCGTTCTCTGCTATTAGTGACTTTGGAGTGACTCTTTGTTGCATGTTGAGGGATAGTTATGTGATCCAATTATGTTAGTATTGTTGAGGGAACTTACACTAGCAAAAGTATGAACCCTAGGCCTTGTTTCCACACATTGCAATACCGTTTACGCTCACTTTTATCATTAGTTATGTTGCTGTTTTTATATTTTCAGATTATAAATACCTTTATCTACCATCCATATTGCACTTGTATCACCATCTCTTCGCCGAACTAGTGCACCTATACAATTTACCATTGTATTGGGTGTGTTGGGGACACAAGAGACTCTTTGTTATTTGGTTGCAGGGTTGCTTGAGAGAGACCATCTTCATCCTACGCCTCCTACGAATTGATAAACCTTAGGTCATCCACTTGAGGGAAATTTGCTACTGTCCTACAAACCTCTACACTTGGAGGCCCAACAACGTCTACAAGAAGAAGGTTGTGTAGTAGACATCAGCGCCGTCGATGGGGGTGAGGCGGTTGGGGAGGAACCCTAACCGTGGCGGCGTCGTCGGGTGGAGGGGATCGATAATGTGAGAGTGAGGGGGTGGGGGCGCTCGGGCCGGTTTTCTTTTCCTCTAGTAGTAGCGCTGGGTAAAGGCCGACGCTACTGCTAAGCCCACCAGCTGTAGCGCCCGTCTGAAACAAACGCTACAGGTAAGTGGGCTATCATTTTTTCCCTGCGGCCCATGTAACAGCAGCGTTGCCCAAGCTAACAAACGCTGTTGTTATTTACTAGTAGTAGCGTGTTTTCTACCCAACGCTACTGGTAAATACCAGTAGCGTGGGGTCATAAACAGGCGCTACTGGTAAACTTCTATCTATAAGCACTTTCCTAGTAGTGTCGACCCACACTCAAGGGAATGGCGGCGATGGGCACCCATGCCATGACGAAGAGGATGGGTACTGGACCCTATCAAAATTTCTTGCACTATGCAAAAAGAAAACATACGTCTGAGTTGGAAGTTCATACAATAAATATCATAGACCCATGTATACTGTACCTTATGAAAATTTGTTACCTGTAGTTTTGAGAACACTTAAGAAGTGGATATATAATGCAGAATCAGAAAGCACGCAAGTGTCAAATTGTAAGATAATTTCATATTTACAGTGACAGACAATTTGGTTGAAGTATCACTTATGAGCAAGTATTACATGCTCTAAGGAATATCGAATATGTGGAACAGTGTATATAGAAACCATAAATAAAGAAGACCAATGTATTCCTCATATCTAAGTTGGTATCTACTGGGAACGAGTTCTTCGAGACCAATGAATTGGGAAGTCGAAGCTTATAACCTAAAATTACCTAATAGCTCCAAGCATATATATAGTACTGCTAGGAAATTTCCTTATTAGTTTTCTTTGTATAATTAACCTGCTGATCTAATAAAATGCTAGATGTAGGTGTGTCCTAGAACAATCACTCGAAGGTTAGTACTAAACCAAATCTCTAATCCATAAAGTAGCACATAGTCCATGAGAAAAGAAGTAATTCTATTTCATACAACTAAGTGAACAAAGAGACACTACAATCCATAAAGATCACATGTTACGTAATGTAATTCATAGTAGTACATGTCTGTTCCTGTGAATTGCATCAAGAAAATGGAGAAAATTAGTACATGTTCCATGGTTCCATTATTGGCGATAAGGCGGTGCAGGAAAAATTAGAGTTTGCGGCCCAAGGTTGCATGCTTCCAGGGTGGAAAGGAGGTTTGCAACACCACTGAAGGTTAAGGCAATGTGAAGCTTGAACAATGAAGTAATATATTCTGATATGAGTAGTTCAAGTTTGCTAAAAAAATCATATGCCAGTAGAGAAAAACCATAAGACCTTATTACGATAATTGGTGTCATTGTACGACACATCTCCAAGTGTTTGCAATTATAAGATCCAGAGGGGGACATTAAAAATGATAAAATACCTCAAGGAGACCATATAGAATATATTTTAATGTATTCCTTCTCCGACAACTGATTTATTTCTTCTGTCAAACACTCATATTTCCCTGATTCAGTTGGAGCATCTCAATAGTAGCACTTCCTCCAAGATTATACATAGAGATGTCTGATACATCTCCAACGTATCTATAATTTTTTATTGTTCCATACTGTTATATTATCAATCTTGGATGTTTTATAATCCTTCTATATCATTTTTTGGTACTAACCTCTTGACATAGTGCCAAGTTCCAGTTGTTGTTTTCTGCGTGTTTTTTACATTGCAGGAAATCAATACCAAACGGAGTCCAAACGCAATGAAACTTTACGGAGATTTTTTTGGACCAGAAGGAACATAATGGACCCTGGCTGCGCCTGGGGGGTGCTCTAAGGAGAGCACAACCCACCAGGGCGCACCAGGAGGCCCAGGCGCGCCCTGGTGGGTTGTGCCCACCTCGGGTGCCCCCGGACCGCCTCTTTGCTCTATAAATACCCCAATATTCCAGAAACCCTAGGGGAGTTGACAAAAATAAATTCCAGTCGTCGCACAGTCCAGAACCACTAGATCCGATCTAGACACCATCTCGGATGGGGTTCACCACCTCCATTGGTGCCTCTCCGATGATGCATGAGTAGTTCTTTGCAGACCTCCGTAGTTAGTAGCTAGATGACTTCTTCTCTCTCGCCGATTTCTCAATACAATGGTCTCTTGGAGATCCATATGATGTAACTCTTTCGTGGTGTGTTTGTTGGGATCGATGAACTTTGAGTTTATGATCAGATCTATCTTTTTATATACATGAAAGTATTTGAGTTTATTTGATCTCTTTTATGCATGATTATGAAGGAAATATGCCCTAGAGGCAATAATAAAGTTGTTATTTATATTTCCTTATATCATGATAAATGTTTATTATTCATGCTAGAATTGTAGTAACCAGAAACTTAGTACATGTGTGAATACATAAACAAACAAAATGTCCCTAGTATGCCTCTACTTGACTAGCTCGTTAATCAAAGATGCTTAAGTTTCCTAGCCATAGACATGTGTTGTCATTTGATGAACGGGATCACATCATTAGAGAATGATGTGATGGAAAAGACCCATCCGTTAGCTTAGCACTATGATCGTTTAGTTTATTGTTATTGCTTTCTTCATGGCTTATACATGTTCCTATGACTATGAGATTATGCAACTCCCGAATACCGAAGGAACACTTAGTGTGCAATCAAACGTCACAACATAACTGGGTGATTATAAAGATGCTCTACATGTGTCTCCTATGGTGTTTGTTGAGTTGGCATAGATCGAGATTAGGATTTGTCACTCCGTGTAACGGAGAGGTATCTCTGGACCCTGTTGGTCATGCACATCACAATGAGCCTTGCAAGCAATGTGACTAATGAGTTAGTCACGGGATGATGCATTACGGAATGAGTAAAGAGACTTTCCGGTAACAAGATTGAAATAAGTATGATGATATCAACGATCGAATCTCAGGCAAGTAATATACCGATGACAAAGGGAACAACGTATGTTGTTGTGCGGTTTGACCGATAAAGATCTTCGTAGAATATGTAGGAACAAATATGAGCATCCAGGTTCTGCTATTGGTTATTGATCCGAGACGAGTCTCGGTCATGTCTACATAGTTCTCAAACCCGTAGGGTCCGCACGCTTAACGTTCGATGACGGTATGTATTATGAGTTATGTGATTTGATGTACCGAAGGTTGTTCAGAGCCCCAGATGAGATCATAGACATGACAAGGAGTCTCGAAATGATCGAGACAGAAAGATTCATATATTGGAAGGTTACATTCAGACACCGGAATGGTTCGGGTCGTTTCGGAGTACCGGGGGTTACCGGAACCCCCTCCGGGAAGTTATTGGGCCTTACGGGCCTATTGGTGGAAGAGACGAGGCAGTCCAAGAGGTGGCGCACCCCCCCCCCCTAGCCCAAACCAAATTGGACTAGGGCTAGGGGGCGGCCCCCTTGCCTTCTCTTCTTCCTCTCCTTCCTTCTTCTCCTACTTGGACTAGGAAAGGGGGAAACCTACTCCTACTAGGAGTTGGAATCCCCCCTTGGGCGCGCCCCTTGAGGCCAGCCCTCCTCCTCCTCCTCTCCTTTATATACGGGGGAGGGGGGGAACCCCATAGACTCACAAGTTGATCTTTAGCCGTGTGCGGTGCCCCCTCCATAGTTTTCCACCTCGGTCATATTGTCGTAGTGCTTAGGCGAAGCCCTGCGTTGGTAACTTCATCATCACTATCAACACGCCTTCGTGCTGACAGAACTCACCCTCGGCCTCAGCTGGATCAAGAGTACGAGGGATGTCACTGAGCTGAACATGTGTAGATCGCGGAGGTGCCGTGCGTTCGGTACTTGATCAGTTGGATCCCGAAGACGTTCGACTACATCAACCACGCTACTAAACGCTTCCGCTTTTGGTCTACGAGGGTACGTAGACACACTCTCCCCTCTCGTTTCTATGCATCTCCTAGATAGATCTTGCATGACCGTAGGATTTTTTTTGAAATAATACGTTCCCCAACAGTGGCATCCGAGCCAGGTCTATGCGTAGATGTTATATGCACGAGTAGAACAAAAAGAGTTGTGGGCGATAATAGTCATACTGCTTACCAGCAATGTCTTACTTTGATTCGGCGGTATTGTTGGATGAAGCGGCCCGGACCGACATTACGTGACCACGTTCAGGAGACTGGTTCTACCGATGTGCTTTGCACACAGGTGGCTGGCGGGTGTCTGTTTCTCCAACTTTAGTTGAATCGAGTTTGACTACGCCCGATCCTTGTTGAAGGTTAAAACAGCACACTTGACAAAAAATCGTTGTGGTTTTGATGCGTAGGTAAGAACGGTTCTTGCTAGAAGACCGTAGCAGCCACGTAAAACTTGCAACAACAAAGTAGAGGACGTCTAACTTTTTTTCAGGGTTTGCTGTGATGTGATATGGTCAAGACATGATGATATATAATTTGTTGTATGAGATGATCATGTTTTGTAACAGTTATCGGCAACTGGCAGGAGCCATATGGTTGTCGCTTTATTGTATGAAATGCAATCGCCATGTAATTGCTTTACTTTATCACTAAGCGGTAGCGATAGTCGTAGAAGCAATAGTTGGCGAGACGACAATGATGCTTCGATGGAGATCAAGGTGTCAAGCCAGTGATGATGGTGATCATGATGGTGATCATGATGGTGCTTTGGAGATGGAGATCAAAGGCACAAGATGATGATGGCCATATCATATCACTTATTTTGATTGCATGTGATGTTTATCTTTTATGCATCTTATTTTGCTTAGTACGGCGGTAGCATTATAAGATGATATCTCACTAAATTTCAAGGTATAAGTGTTCTCCCTGAGTATGCACCGTTGCTACAGTTTGTCGTGCCGAGATACCACGTGATGATCGGGTGTGATAAGCTCTATGTTCACATACAACGGGTGCAAGCCAGTTTTGCACAAGTAGAATACTCAGGTTAAACTTGACGAGCCTAGCATATGCAGATATGTCCTCGAAACACTGAGACCGAAAGGTCGAGCGTGAATCATATAGTAGATATGATCAACATAGTAATGTTCACCGTTGAAAACTTCTCCATCTCATGTGATGATCAGACATGGTTTAGTTGATATGGATTACGTGATCACTTAGATTATTAGAGGGATGTCTATCTAAGTGGGAGTTATTAAGTAATATGATTAATTGAACTAAAATTTATCATGAACTTAGTCCTGATAGTATTTGCATATCTATGTTGTAGATCAATTGCTCGTGTATAGCTTCCCCGTTTTATTTATGATATGTTCCTAGAGAAAACTATGTTGAAAGATGTTAGTAGCAATGATGCGGACTAGCTCCGTGATCTGAGGATTATCCTCATTGCTGCACAGAAGAATTATGTCCTTGATGCACCGCTAGGTGACAGACCTAATGCAGGAGCAGATGCAGACGTTATGAATGTTTGGCAAGCTCGGTATGATGACTAATTGATAGTTTAGTGCGCCATGCTTTACGGCTTAGAACTGGGACTTCAAAAATGTTTTGAAACGCCACGGAGCATATAATATGTTCCAAGAGCTGAAATTGGTATTTCAGCCTCATGCCCGAGTCGAGAGGTATGAGACCTCTGACAAAGTACTTTGCCTACAAGATGGAGGAGAATGGCTCAACTAGTAAGCATGTGCTCAGAATGTCTGAGTACTACAATCACTTGAATCAAGTGGGAGTTAATCTTCCAAATAAAATAGTGGTTGACAGAGTTCTCTAGTCACTATCACCAAGTTACTAGAACTTCGTGATGAACTATAATGTGCAAGGGATAGCGAAAACAATTCCCAAGCTCTTCACGGTGCTGAAATTGGCGAAGGTAGAAATCAAGAAAAGCATCAAGTGTTGATTGTTGATAAGACCACTAGTTTCAGGTAAAAGGGCAAGGGAAAGAAAGGGAACTTCAAGACGAATGGCAAGCAAGTTGCCACTCCCATGAAGAAGCCCAAAGCTAGACCCAAGCTTGAAACTGAGTGCTTCTAACTGCAAAGGAAATGATCACTAGAAGCGGAACTGCCCCAAAAACTTGGTGGATAAGAAGGATGGCAAAGTGAACAAAAGTATATATGATATACATGTTATTGATGTGTACTTTACTAGTATTCATAGTAGCCCCTGGGTATTTGATACTGGTTCAGTTGCTATGATTAGTAACTTGAAACAGGAGTTATAAAATGAACAGAGACTAGTTGAGGGCAAGGTGACGATGTGTATTGGAAGTGATTCCAAGGTTGATAAGATCACCATCGCACACTCCCTTTACCTTCGGGATTAGTGTTGAACCTAAAATAAATGTTATTTGGTGTTTGCGTTGAGCATAATATGATTGGATCATATTTATTGCAATACGGTTATTCATTTAAGTCAAAGAATAATTGTTATTTTGTCTACATGAATAAAACCATCAGTGGTCATACACCCAGGGTGAATGGTTTATTGTATCTCGATTGTAGTGATACACATATTCATAATATTGAAGCCAAAATATGCAAGGTTAATAATGATAGTGCAACTTACTTGTGGCACTGCCGTTTAGGTAATGTTGGTGTAAAGCGCATAAAGAAAATCCATGCTGGTGGGCTTTTGGAATCACTTGATTGTGAATCACTTGATGCTTGCGAACCATGCCTCATGGGCAAGATGACTACGACTCCATTCTCCGGAACAATGAAGCGAGCCACTGACTTATTGGAAATAATACATACCAATGTATGCGATCCGATGAGTGTTGAGGCTCGCGGCGAGTATCATTATTTTTTGACCTTCACAGATGATTTGAGTAGATATGGGTATATCTACTTAATGAAACACAAGTCTGAAACATTTGAAAAGTTTAAAGAATTTCAGAGTGAAGTTGAGAGTCATCGTAACAAGAAAAATAAAGTTTCTACGATCTAATCGCAAAGGTGAATATTTAAGTTACGAGTTTGGCCTTCATTTGAAACAATGTGGAATAGTTTTGCAACTCGCGCCACCTAGAACACCACAGCGTAACAGTGTGTCCGAACGTCGTAACCATACTTTATTAGATATGGTGCGATCTATGATGTCTCTTACCGATTTACCACTATCATTTTGGGGTTATGCATTAGAGTCAATTGCATTCACGTTAAATAGGGCACCGTCTAAAAAAATCCATTGAGACGACACCGTATGAACTGTGGTTTAGCAAGAAACCTAAGCCGTCGTTTCTTAAAGTTTGGGGTTGCAATGCTTATGTGAAAAAGTTTCAGCCTGATAAGCTCAAACCCAAATTGGAGAAGTGTGTCTTCATAGGATTCCCAAAAGAAACTGTTGGGTACACCTTGTATCAAAGAACCGAAGGCAAGATCTTTGTTGCTAAGAGTGGATCCTTTCTAGAGAAGGAGTTTCTCTCAAAGGAAGTGAGTGGGAGGAAAGTAGAACTTGATGAGGTAATTGTACCTTCTCTCGAATTGGAAAGTAGCTCATCACTGAAATCAGTTCCAGTGATGCCTACACCAATTAATGAGGAAGTTAATGATGATGATCATGAAACTTAAGATCAAGTTACTACCAAACCTCGTAGGTCAACCAGAGTACGATCCGCACCAGAGTGGTATGGTAATCCTGTTCTGGAAGTCATGTTGCTAGACCATGATGAACCTACGAACTATGAGGAAGCGATGATGAGCCCAGATTCCGACAGATGGCTTGAGGCCATGAAATCTGAGATAGAATCCATGTATGAGAACAAAGTGTGGACTTTGGTGGACTTGCCCGATGATCAACAAGCCATTGAGAATAAATGGATCTTCAAGAGGAAGACGGACGCTGATAGTAGTGTTACTATCTACAAAGCTCGACTTATCGAAAAGGGGTTTTGACAAGTTCAAGGTGTTGACTACGATGAGATTTTCTCACTCGTACAATGCTTAAAGTTTGTCCGAATCATGTTAGCAATTGCCGCATTTTATGAAATCTGGCAAATGGATGTCAAAACTGAATTTGTTAATGGATTTATTAAAGAAGAGTTGTATATGATACAACCAGAAGATTTTTTGTCGATCCTAAAGGTGCTAACAAAATGTGCAAGCTCCAGTGATCCATCTATGGACTGGTGCAAGCATCTCGGAGTTGGAATATATGCTTTGATGAGTTGATCAAAGCATATAGTGTTATACAGATTTGCGGTGAACTCCTGTATTTACAAGGAAGTGAGTGGGAGCACTACAACCTTTCTGATAAGTATATGTGAATGACATATTGTTGATCGGAAATGATGTAGAATTTTCTAGAAATCATAAAGGAGTGTTTGAAAGGAGTTTTTCAAAGAAATACCTAGGTGAAGCTGCTTACATATTGAGCATCAAGATCTATAGAGATAAATCAAGACACTTGATACGATTTTTCAATGAGTATATACCTTGACAAGATTTTGAAGTAGTTCAAAAAGGAAGAGTCAAAGAAGGAGTTCTTGCCTGTGTTGCAAGGTGTGAAGTTGAGTAAGACTCAAAACCTGACCATGGCAGAAAATAAAAAGAGAATGAAAGTCATTCCCTATGCCTCAGTCACAAGTTCTATAATGTATGCTATGCTGTGTACCAGACCTATTGTATATCTTAGCATGATTTTGGCAAGGGAATACAATAATGATCTAGGAATATATCACTGGACAACGGTCAAAATTATCCTTAGAGGACTAAGGAAATATTTCTTGGTTATGGAGGTGATAAAAGAGTTCGTCGTAAAGAGTTACATCGATGCAAGCTTTTGACACCGATCTAGATGACTCTAAGTCTTGATCTAGATACATATTGAAAGTGGGAACAGTTAGCTAGAGTAGCTCCGTGCAGAGTATTGTAGACATAGAAATTTGCAAAATACATATGGATCTGAATGTTGCAGACCCGGAGACTAAACTTCTCTCACAAGCAAAACATGATCACTCTTTGGGTGTTAATCACATAGCTACATGAACTAGATTATTGGCTCTAGTAAACCCTTTGGGTATTAGTCACATGAAGATATGAACTAATCACATAAAGATGTAATCTATTGGTGTGAAATCACATGATGATGTGAACTAGATTATTGACTCTGGTGCAAGTGGGAGACTGAAGGAAATATGCCCTAGAGGCAATAATAAAGTTGTTATTTATATTTCCTTATATCGTGATAAATGTTTGTTATTCATGCTAGAATTGTATTAACCGGAAACTTAGTACATGTGTGAATACATAGACAAACAAAATATCCCTAGTATGCCTCTACTTGACTAGCTCGTTAATCAAAGATGGTTAAGTTTCCTAGCCATAGACATGTGTTGTCATTTGATGAACGGGATCACATAATTAGAGAATGATGTGATGGACAAGACCCATCCGTTAGCTTAGCACTATGATCGTTTAGTTTATTGCTATTGCTTTCTTCATGGCTTATACATGTTCCTATGACTATGAGATTATGCAACTCCTGAATACCAGAGGAACACTTAGTGTGCTAACAAACGTCACAACATAACTGGGTGATTATAAAGATGCTCTACAGGTGTCTCTGATGGTGTTTGTTGAGTTGGCATAGATCAAGATTAGGATTTGACACTCCGTGTATCGGAGAGGTATCTCTAGGCCCTCTCGGTCATGCACATCACAATGAGCCTTGCAAGCAATGTGACTAATGAGTTAGTTACGGGTGTCGGTGTCAAAACCGGCGGATCTCGGGTAGGGGGTCCCAAACTGTGCGTCTAAGGTCGATGGTAACAGGAGACAAGGGACATGATGTTTACCCAGGTTCGGGCCCTCTCTACGGAGGTAATACCCTACGTCCTGCTTGATTGATATTGATGAATACGAGTATTACAAGAGTTGATCTACCTCGAGATCGTAATGGCTAAACCCTAGAGGTCTAGCTTGTATGGCTATGATGATGAATTATCCCCCTCTCCGGACTAAGTCCCCCGGTTTATATAAACACAAGGAGGATCTAGTGTTACACAAGGTCGGTTAAAAAGAAAGGAATCTACATATCCGGTCGCCAAGCTTGCCTTCCACGCCAAGGAGAGTCCCATCCGGACACAGGTGCAGTCTTCGGTCTTCGTATCTTCACAGCCCATCAGTCCGGCCCATGGCTAACAGGCCGGACGCCCGAGGACCCCTTAGTCCAAGATTCCCTCAGTAGCCCTTGAACCCGGCTTCAATAACAAGGTATCCGGCGCATAGATCTGTATTCGGCATTGCAAGGCGGGTTCCTCCTTCCGAACTCCAAAACAGTCTTCGGACGAAACAAACGTGTCCGGATCTGCAACACACGGCCGTAGAGAGTATAGTATTTCACGAATCCAATCTGCTGGCAACTTTAGTAATGTGACGTCACGCTTCCCGGTCATTATTTTGATCCGTTTCCCGTCTCGCCGTTCCATGTTTTGGGGCGTGGTTTTTATTGGCATGTCTTGTTGAAGTAGAGATCGTGTCCCCTTATTGAGGGATTTTCATCAATACGAGCGTGGGTAACCCAACCGTCCCACAGGAAAGATTCCTTAGGAATAGGCAGGTTTTTAGGCTTAGGAGGAGGCGTTCAATACCCGCTGCCTTTATAAAGGAACCAAGGGCCGTCTTTTTATGCCAAACCTCTCCTCAGCCTTCCCAACCTCGAGTTCTAGCACCCAAGGTTCGACTTCATTGCTTCAAGCCTCCCCATCATGGCCGAACCCAGATCTCAAGGTTGATGGGTGGCTTCCTCCGTTACAAAGGTGGATATTGCAAAGCTTCGTGTGACCAGATATTTGACCGCAGAGGTCCACCACAGGCTTCCTACTCAAGGACAGGTTATTCCGACCCCCAGATCTGGCGAGAGGGTCGTATTCATCTCCCACTTCCTCCGGGGGCTAGGGTTCGCTCTTCACCCCTTCGTCCGGGGACTAATGTTTTATTACGGACTAGATTTTCATGATCTAGCCCCGGACTCTATCCTCCATGTCTCGATGTTTATCATTACATGCGAGGCCTTCCTCTGAATCCCCCCACACTTCGGCTTATGGCTCAAGACCTTCAGTGTGAAGCCGAAGGTAGTTGACGAGGAACAGGTGGAGTGCGGTGGTGCTGTAGTGAGCAAGGTTACCAACACTCTCTAGCCAAAAGGCTCTTTCACCGAAGCCTCCCACCAATGGCAGCGAGAATGGTTTTATGTCACGGAACCCCATAGCACCAAGTGGGCAGCTATTCCTACGTTCCGTTCCGGCCCTCCGCCACAGCTTGCATCATGGATTAACAAGGGGCTGGACTGGGGATCAGTTGATGAAGTGCATACTCTACAGAGCCGCATTCGAACCCTCCTTGAGAGAGACATCAATCTTGGCAACATGATTCAAGTGATGCTAGTTCGCCGAATCCTGTCCTGCCAGCGCAGGCCTCGCCGCATGTGGGAGCTCAATACGAAAGGACCACAAACCCTCCAACACTTCTTCGGCACTACGCACGAAGGAATGTGGAAGTTGTTTTTTTGGGAAGCAAAACATTGGTCGGATACTACCGAGGACGCTGGCCTTAATGGCAACCGTCGGGATACCCCAGTAAGCACTTGTCTTCCGAACACTTATGTAATTACGCATACCATAATATGGTACTAAGCATGCTATCTTCCTCCGGGACTGGATAAAAAAGGCGGAACTAATTATGTGTTCGGCCCCTCTGCCCGAAGGCCTAGCGTATCCTGTTTTAACAAGGATGCTAGCCCTAGCACCGTACCAGATGCGTGTGAAGGAGGGCGAGGTGGAGAGTGGAAAGACCAAAGATGACCCCTATTCCAAGGGTACATCAGGCATTGTGTCCGGAGGAATCAAAATTCCCTCATTCGAAGACAAGAGTGAAGGGGGGTCCACTGTCTCCTTCCCTCATGGGAAGAAAAGGGCCGCCTCCGAAGTTTGGGAGGAACAGGCTCCTAAGCGAGGCCAGATGCCTCTGTTGGGTGGCTCGGGCTTGGAGGATGCCGAAGCGCAGTCTCATGACGAGGACAAGCCTCAGGCCAAATCGTAAGTGAACAAGGATGTTTTAAACATGTCCCGTTCTTTTCTTATGATGCCTGGCATATATATTTTTTGTAGTTCGGCACGCAGTCTTCTTCAACAATCCTCCTCCTCGGGGGACCTTCTCCCAGAAATGATGGAAAGCGAGATGCCTCCACCGGCCTCTCCGCCCAATAGGGCGGACGACTTCAAGGTGTCGTCGCGGAGGGTCTCCCCTGACGAACAAGTGGTGCAAGGGATGATGAAGACATTACCCGAAGGTAACACCTCGGTGGCCCAGGGTCTGGGGACCAACAATGAATGCCCCGAACAGTCCGGTCTGCAGCCGGATACAAATGAATGGATCCCTTCAAAGGCAGGTCGTACTCCTCCAGTAGCCTCCGGAGACCCAGAGGCGCCGGATATATTGACGAACATGCTACGACAGGCGTCCGTCTCAGAGGAACATCGTACCTTGATGGGCAAGGTGGTCGAAAAGATCCTATCCACGAAAAGCAGATTGGATGAGGCCTTCGTGGGCCTGCTAAGAGGCTTCGAGGTTTGTGATGTAATGTTTTCAACTATATTTTATTTGCAAAGATGCACCTGTGTATACGTAGTAGCCCCTGAGACTCGGGTTGGCTTCCCATGGGAGGTGAACGGAGGATCAAGAAGAAATATTCAAGGACTAATCTGATTAACTTGAACACAGGCTGCCTCCCCCTGGCTACTTCCCAAACTACGGATATTACCGAGCTGCAACAAAAGCTTGACGTGGCCGGGGATGACATTGCATTAATCAATATGCGTCTTGACGAGGCGCAAGGTATGTATTCGGGGCAGTCCCTTCACGTACATTTTTGTGAAGCATGACGCTAAAAGTTATATACTGGAATATGCATGACTACAGATGGTGCTGCCGCCATTGAAATTCTTCGTGTAACAGCCTGGATTTTTGCCCTTTTCTTTTTGCATTGATTTTCTTGGATTTCTTGTTTTGTTTTGCTTTTCCGTGGCTATGTGGTTCTGAAACTTGGGAGGATCATGTCTTCCTAGGTTTTATAGTGGCTTGTTACCCTCTTCATCATCCCAAGATCATGTCATTTCCATCCTTGACCTAACCCAAAATTCTTTTGTTGGGAATATCCCTTTTCTGATAAAGGAATAACCCTTAAAACCCTAGGTTGTGAAGCAACCTATATTTATGTCACTCCTAAAATTCCCAAATAATTCTCATAAATTGTTTGGGTAGTATCTTCCTCAAATATGGCAAAATATTTCATTGCCATGTTCAAAATTAATCCTCCAATAATTCTTTTTCTATTCTGTCCTAAATGGCACATTGTGAAGAAAGAGCTATTTATCTTTGCCCATTTGACCCCAAACTTCTTGGGCATCTTTTCCTGTCCAAATAATTGACCTGTGCCAAAATTCAACTCAATTTGCCTAGTAAATATTCCTGAGCAATTTTTCAAAGTTCCTGTCTGAGGGAAGTGATTGTGAAGGAAGTACAAGCTAGACATATCCAAATGATTTGAAATTTTGCAAGGTCCTTCCTATGGTCAAATAATGACTCTCATCCAAATATGAGCTCATTTAACTCATCTATGTGAGCCCACCTCCAAATCTTAGTTTCTTGAATCCATATAAACTCCCTCCACCAAGGTTTAGCTCAACTAGTTAATCCAATTGCCCTATGAAATTTTTCCAAGTTTCTGTCCAGAATGAAGCTTTGTGAAGCAAGTGCCACTTTGGTATTTCCAAATGGCATGAAACTTTTACAGCAGCTTCATATCATAATAAAACCCCTCCCTGTCAAATGTCATCTCATGACAATCAAGTATGTGAGTGTATCATCCAAATCCCTGATTTTGGCCAGATTTGCACTTTGTACTGCAACCCCCATCTAAACTCCTCCTATTAGTCTAATTTTTGGTGATCAGAATCACCTTAGCATGTGATCATCATCAGACAAACTATTTACCACGTTACCAAGCTGGTTTAACCACAGGAAGTTACAAACACCTTCTTACCGATTTACTTTTGGAACTAAATGTAAATCTCTTCTTTGCCCCTAGACCGATTTATTTCCTTATTTTGACTGAGGGCGCCAAGGTCCATCCACCGGACATGGTTGGCCACGCCAAACAGCGCCGCTTGCGCTAGTGCGCGTGGTGATCACGCTTGCGTCATGGCTGCAGGCGTGCTCTGGCTTGTTCCGGCCACTATGCTCGTCTCCGCCCTCCTCGTCTCGACCTCAAACCTTGTCTAGGAGCTCGCCCGTGCTCGACTGCATTGCCCTGCATCGCTGCCTCGTCGTGGTTCTCCATTAATGCTTCGCTGGAGCAGGGCCCGTGCCATGCCCCGCCTCCGACCTCCATTAGAGCACTGCTCATGCTCACTAGCAATGCTCGAGAAGCCTCCCCGCGGCTATATAAGGAGTGCCCGAGGTCCCCCGCTCCTCATCGCTCCCTCCCTCGCCTCATTTGCTCTCTGGAATCGCCTCATCTCGTCGTTGTTCGCCGTCATCCACCATGGCCGCCTCGGCCTCGGCTTGGTTCCGACCAACCGGAGCCTCCTCTCCTCCTCCTCCTACCATGTCCATTGACTCCGCCTCGTCCCACTGAGCCTCCCCACCCCACCTGTTCATCGCCGGAGCCCCTCTGGCCGCGCCTCCCGGAGCTTGGCCGTCCCCGTTGCTCTCAGCCACCACCCCGACCGAGCCCATCCGGTGCTCCCCTCTCCCTCCCGCCGCCACCAGAGCCTCCACCACTCTCTGGCGAGCTTCCCCAAGCTCTCCACCTTGCCTCTTCGTCGCCGGAGTGCCTCACCTCCAAGAAAATGGCCGCCGCCATGACCCTCTATTCCCTTCCCGCTACGGCCGTTCCGCGCCTCCCCGACACCTGTTAGTTCTGTGAATGGGTGCGCCTCGACCCCATGGTCCCGCCGATGTGCTCGGCTCGGTAGGGGATCGCCGGAGTCGGCCGACCCCTTGGTCGCGCCTCTCCATGCCTCCGCTCTGTTCCACGAGGGAACAGAGGCACGAGGAGGAAGACGACGCAAGCGCCTGGCCCTTGCCCTGCCGCGTGGGCCCCAGCTGTAAGTGGCTAAGGCCACGGGTCCACGTGGTTAAGTGACAACGTATTTCCCAGAGTATATCTCCTCTTTTCTGAAAGCGTATTTTGTTTCTACTTCGGCCTGAAGTACATTTTCTAAGTTAGAAAGCGTATTTTATCAAATCTGTTTCTGCCTTATTCACTCAGGGACTTCTTTGTGATGATATTCTTACAGATTAGTCCCTGATCTTCAGCACCTCATAACTCCGCAACCGTAACTCCGATTGAGGTGAAACCAACGCTCACTTCTTTGTATCGTCGAGCTCTATCTTTTGGTAACATTTTCACTAGGTGTTTTCACAGTGAAAATGACCATTTTGCCCTTGCCTCTAATCAGCCCCCTCCGAGAATGTACTGTCCGACGTTTCGTTCCGCGGCTTCACCGCACTTCTTCCTGGAGTCTCCGTCACCCCCAGGCAAGCCACAATACCCACTTGCATGATAGTCATGCAGTAGCCATGGTTTTCAACTTGAATATTTATTAAATGTTTGCTTGCTTATATTATGGTTATAATTGTTTCGGTAATGCTTATGGATTCATGCTTACTTTCTTGCTATGTTGTTATGCAATTGGTTGTCATGCCCTACTAGTTGTTAGTACTCCTTCCATATGCTTATGCTTGCTAGTAGTATATGTTGACATTGGTAATGGTCTTCGGTGCATGACTGTCGTCTGTCCCGAGTACTGTTGTTATGCATGTTCCAGTGCATCCAGTTGGTTAAATGCTTGCATGATAGCATTGTTGATATGTTCTTGCATGATGTTTATTGTTGATGCTAGTGGTCATGTTATGCTATGAGTAGTGTTGTACTGGTAATATTCATGCTCTTCATTATGCCATGCTTAGTTGGGGACAATTCATTGTTGGTATGGTGGCTAGTTATGTTGCACCCGTGCTTATGTTGATATCATGCTCATGCATTGTAATTGTTTCATATTATTTCATCATGGCTCAGCATATTTGCATTCAAGTTTAACCAGATTAAGTTGAACTTTAACACATGTTGGCTGAGTCATGGTGCCACTATATCGAACTGACCAGTGCAACCTTGATTACCTTTATGGGAAGGTCCTAATTGGGTCTATTGTCGTGCCTCTCGCGGGTGCCTCCAACTAGGGAAGGTTATGGGCGTGCGGTACCCTGGCCCGATAAGCAGACATAACCTTGTGTGCCCGTTTTTGTTATTATGGATCCGGTCCCCGTGAGGGATGTTTTGGCCATGACGGTGGTCGTTGTGTCTTTGGTAGACACGGGGCCACCCAAGACTAGCCTAGTTGGGAATGGGCCAGAGTGGCCGGGAGAGTGCCATGGCAATAGATCGGTTTTGTCATAACATTGTTGGTCCACCCGAATGGGACTACGAGGCCATGGGTTCCATAGTGTGGGTACAGTGTACTAACCTCTGTAGAGTGTATATTAAATCTATCGATAGCCGCGCCCGCGGATAAGGGCCCAGTTCGTAGTTGGTCACACTATGAGTCAACAGTAGTAATAATAATGTGCTAAATAACAACCCCGGTTCGAGGATGAGATAAGTTGGTTGTGATCGCCGGAAGGATCACGGTTTGAGACCAGGTGTTGGTCGTGGTTGTGGTCGCCGGAATGATCATCGTGGTATCGAGGATACCGAGTTGTTGGATATTCGTGATGTTTTGCGAGAATCGTGGGTAAAGATCAAGCTCCTTGTGGTCATTTGATGATTACTATGGTATTGTTTATACCAAGATTGATTGGATCCCGAGATGATCGTGTAATGTCCAAAGTTGGTAATTGATGCATGTGATGGTTACGAGGTAACCCGAGTAGAATAAATGGTGCATGTAGTGTCATCATGTTGCATGCTAGTATCATCAGATTTATATGTTCATGGCATGATCATATTGTTCTAGCGATATTATATTCTTGTTGTTCATGCCATGTTATTCTGATGATCTCATGATAATTCCTGCTTAACATGTAATTGCCATGCTGTTGTTTGTCTTGAATGCTTCTGGTTATTGTGAGCTTGCAAGTACATTCAATGTACTGACCTGGCATGTCATGCCAGCTTGCAGGTCATGCCTGGATTTCTTGCTTGTTTGGTGTTGTTCCTGTGTGCGCGAGCTAGGATAAATGTTCCAGCCAGAGTCCCTGCGGATTGGAGTCCATCATCGCCATTCGTTGTTCCGCTGCCAGTAGTTGTTCCGCTGCTTGTATAGAGCAACCGTGGTTGTCATAGTGTCGCCGTACCGATGTTATTCATTGTAATATTGGAACACTTGTATTCATATTCGTGTTGTAATATAGAGCTGGTTTGTTCTATACTAAGCAGTGTCGTATTCCAGAAGGCTTCACCTCAATCTCTAGGATGGAATACGGGGCGTTCCGGTTTTCTCTGAGCCGTGGTGCCACACTTCGGGATGAGCTGGCCCGGGCCAAGGAGCAGGCCCGGTTTAGTGATGTAGCTGCCGAAAAGGCATCAACTGAGTTAAAATCCGAACAAGCTGCTCGGCGCCAAGACGAGGAGAAGATATCCATGATGGTGCTCGAACTGAAAAATGCCGCTAGCCGTTGTGAACTTCTTGAGAAGGAAAATGAAGCCAAAACGGCTGAACTTGAAAAGGGCCTTATGAGAGGCAAGAGAAGCGTGGTCTGAATCCAGAGCAGCCCGTGAGGAGATCCGGCAAGCTGCGGAGACTGCGGCTGGTAAGCCCTTTTTATTACAGACTAAGTTCGGTGATCCGAATTATGCTCAGCTTAACCAAGTATGGAGTTCTCCAGACGTGTTTTTGGACCTGCCGAGGAGTTCATCCGATGCAACGCAGATTTACCAAGCGCAAGAGGGGTATGCAACGGAGAAGCTTTTCTGGTCACGGTTCGGCGTATCAAAACGCCCTCTGCTGCTGAATGAACAGATGTCCCAATGGGCCGAGCTTCATAGGATGTCTGGTGCTGCCATGAAGAACGTCATACTTCAGCTGTGGCCAACTGAGCCGATTTTGAATAGCTATTTTGGCTTGGTGCGGCGGCTTGCTGATGCGGTGCCATGTATCGACGCCGTGAAGCGGTCGGCGTGCATTGAAGGTGCACGGATGTCCTTTGCCCGAGTCAAGACATACTGGGGGAAGATGAAGGCCGTCGATGTTGCAACGCAGGGTCCACCTAAGGGCAAGGACCATCATGCACTGGAGTATTACTTTGAGGACGTCTTAGAGGCTACCCGCTTGATAGAGGGACAATGTTCGAAAGGCATAATATTCGAGTGAATTCTTTACGGAAAAGACAATTGTCGTAATCAGTCTATATTTTTTATTTTGCCTAAAGGCTTTTGTTCCTCCCATGCGGCCGTTTGTATATGATCTAAAAGTTTTCCAATCATCGGCTTCAGCCCCCTCGTAGGAAGTACGGGGTTGTTCGAAAAAGCATCTGATCACTCTTGCGGCGAACCAGGCAACCAGACTATAGGGCGTTAACACTTTCACTTAACCATAGGAGTTTTATGGTGGGTCTATGACATAGCCCCTGGTATGTATGCAACTTATTCATACGATGCGTTTACATATTTGACCGGAAAGAGGTCCTTCGTGTGACACGGAGGAATCGCTAAAGATTCTGATAAGTCATCAAGTGGTTGACCAGCTCTTGCCGCATCATGACAGTCAGTTTTTAGCTTTCTCTACTGAGGTGCTTAACTAGGTGAACCGGAAGCACAATCGCAGTAGCTCTCCCTTTACTACCCTAGCCGATAGAGAGGAATGTAGGATAGCAAGCACAGGAGCTAGGCAACCCAACTATTGACCCAAGACATGATTCGGAGCTGATGCATATAAGGCCAAACTCGCGACGCCGAAGTACGCTATAGAGTTGTTCAGACTTGTCGGCAACTCGCTTGTTCCCATACCGAGCCCCTGGCAAGTTATGCCGAGGTGTATGTTTGAAACAACCGTAGGGGCAAAACTCGGTCCTTTAGAAAAGAATGGATTATTTTTACTTAGATCTTGAGTGATGTGCCAATCATGTATATACATAAAAAATCCGCAACCCCGGCTATTTAATATGCCAGGGGTCGAAGGAGGAGGAGAAAGCACTTTACAGGCTCGAAATAGAGAGTGCGGTCTACAAAAAGTAATTTTGGACCTCCTGTCGCATGTCTGCGCCGCCTGTCCTCGGTGAAGGGACTCCTTAATGGGAATAGCCCCTTAGGTGGATCCAAACTCCGATGGAGTCAGTTTATATGTTTGTCCTTTGCGTCACCTGTTTTTAAGAGAAAAGAAAGAAAAAGGAAAGTAGATAAAAAATGTTACTGGAATGCTTGCAGGCTTCTCCATATTGTGCTTCCGCCAATGCCCATGGTATCTTGAGTGCGTAGTGATGTATGCGCGGTACAAATTTTATGGGTATATGAAGTGGGCAGCGAAAGCCGAACTGCTATTTCTGCTCCGTGATTGATCGATCCTTGGGGGGAAATTGCTTCTGACCCCTGGTATTTGGTTGGTGAACCCTTCTGTCGTCCCTATCGCCTGGCAGCCCCCCTCCCCTTGTGTTCGGCGTTGAGCTTGCCAGCCTGCTTGAAGACCCAACAGCTTCTGTTGGTATGATTAGCCGGTTTATCAGGGTGTCCGTGAATCTAGCATGGTCGGTCCAATATCATGTCTAGGTTGGATGGTCCATCTCGGTTCGCCTTGAATGGCTTTTTTTCGTTGACCGAGTTTGGGATTGCTAAATCCGGCATTGACCGTTGTGTCACGTGATCTGTCATTATCATTGCGGCTGTTGTGTTTGCTTTGTCGTGGCTTGCCATTGCCGTCTCGGATTTCGAAGGTCCCCAGTCGCTGGTGCTGTTGCTTCTACGAGCGAGCCAGCTGTCTTCTCCCGTGCAAAAGTGAGTCATTAGAGCGGTAAGGGCTGTCATGGATTTAGGTCCTTCTTGACCGAGGTGGCATGCAAGCCATTCATCCCGGACGCTGTGTTTGAAGGCCGCAAGGGCTTCCGCGTCCGGAGAGTTGACGATTTGGTTCTTTTTAACTAAGAACCTAGTCCAGAGCTTCCTGGCCAACTCTCCGGGCTGCTGGACAATGTGACTTAAGTCATCGGCGTCCGATGGCCGGACATATGTTCCTCGGAAGTTGTCGTGAAATGCGTCCTCCAAATCTTCCTAGCTGCCAACAGAATTTTCCGGCAGACTGTTTAACCAGTGCCGAGCTGGTCCTTTGAGTTTTAGTGGTAGGTATTTGATGGCATGAAGGTCATCTCCATGGGCCATGTGGATATGGAGGAGGAAGTCCTCGATCCATACTGTGGGATCCGTTGTTCCGTCGTATGATTCGATATTCATGGGTTTGAACCCGTCTGGGAATTCATGCTCCATTACTTCGTCTGGGAAGCAAAGTGGGTGTGCGGCGCCTGTATGTTGGGCCACACTGCAACGTACCTCTGATGGAGTCCGTTTGTGGTTGTCGGCCCGGGCGTGGCTAGGTTTGTCACGTCCGAATAGGTAGCCGTCGCCGCATGTCGAGGCACGTCCTCGTGATCCATAGATTGATCTGGTATGCCCCGCTCTGTTGTTCCGGTCCTGCTGGAGGTCATATTTGTGACCGAGAGTTATTTTATCTTTGCCTTTATAATGAGGCGGGGTGGGCTAGTGTTCGGCTTGAGTTGCCGCTTTATCCCGACCACGTGGTATTCTGTCAGCCCCATTGTGTGATGGTGGTATGAGCTCTAGCGCCTCATCGTCAAACTGAGGTAGTAATTTGTACTTCGGGTAACTTTTGGCTGGGCGCTTAGGGCCGTATTCTTCGACTGCTAGGACATCAGCCATCTATCATTTAGCAGATCTTGATCAGCTTGAAGTTGCAGCAGCTTCTTTTTCAGGCTTCTTGAAGTGGCTTATTAGCTGGCGCTTGAAGCTCTCCTGCTCGAGGGGTTCCTCAGGCACAATGAAATCCTCGTCGCCGAGGCTCTCCTCATCCTCGAAGAGCGGAAGATAATTACTGTCCTCCGAGTCTTCGTGTATGGCCTGTTCATCAGAGTTATCGTGCCCGTCCTCCCATTCATTCCATTCGGACGTTGCCCCAACAGGGTCTTCATTGTCTTCGGCATCGTCCGGAGTATTATTTTCTCTGGTGCCGGTGTTGTTGTCTTTTGCACGGCGTGACGTAGAGTGGCGCCGCTGACGCCGATGTCTAGGCTGTGTCCCAGGAGGTTTATCCTTAACTGGATTTTCTTTCTCATCATCATGAGGTTCTTTAGGTGTATCCACCATGAATATGTTGTACAAAGAAGTGGTCGCCCGGCATCCGATAACTGGCGGGTTTTGGCCGTGTTCCTCCTCCGCATCATCCTCCATACCGTCGATGTCTTTGGAGCCATAATCGAGCAGGTCGATTAAGTCGTCGACAGTGGCTATGAAGTGGGTGGCGGGTGGGTAGCGAAATTCTCCATCGTTAGCCCCTAGTTCGTACCGGATATAGTTCGGTTGCGGGTCCTTCGCCAGGGACAGGTTTTTTAATGAGTTTAGCATGTCGCCCAAAGGCGAGTGCTGGAAGATGTCTGCGGCGCTGAACTCGAAGATCGATAAACGATCAAGTTCGGCCTCCGCGAGCTCACGTGGCTCGGAACTTACGACCGGAGACGAGTACGGAGATCCGGTGACAAAGACGTCATGAGAGGTTAAGTCTATGTGCGGCTCCAACGCCGTGGAATCTGTGGCCTTCGTGGTGGGGTTGATCTTCCCGCCCTCAGATGGCATAGTCTGCTCCGACTCTAAGGCCAGAGCGGTTACAGGGGCGATCTCCTGGATGCGGTCTGATGACAGATTTAGGTCGATCATCGGGGTGACCGGGGGTGACCGGGGGTGGCAGCCGCGGTCTTGAATCCGGCGAAGATCAAGTCTCCACGGATGTCCGCAACATAGTTCAAGCTCCCAAATTTGACCTGATGGCCAGAGGCGTAGCTTTCGATCTACTCCAGATGGCCAAGCAAATTGGCCCACAATGTGAAGCCGCTGAACATAAAGATTTGTCCGGGGAGGAAAGTTTCTCCTTGGACAGCGTCATTATTGACGATTGAAGGGGCCATCAAACCTTTTGGCGACATCACAGTGGAACTCTTAATGAAAGCACCAATGTCGGTGTCAAAACCGGCGGATCTCGGGCAGGGGACCCCGAACTATGCGTCTAGGATCAATGGTAACACGAGACAAGGGACACGATGTTTACCCAGGTTCGGGCCCTCTCTACGAAGGTAATACCCTACGTCCTGCTTGATTGATATTGATGAATATGAGTATTACAGCAGTTGATCTACCTCGAGATCGTAATGGCTAAACCCTAGAGGTCTAGCTTGTATGGCTATGATGATGAATTCTCCCCCTCTCCGGACTAAGTCCTCCAGTTTACATAAACACCAGCAAGATCTAGGGTTACACAAGGTCTGTTACAAAGAAAGGAATCTACATATCCGGTCACCAAGCTTGCCTTCCACATCAAGGAGAGTCCCATCCGGACACGGGTGCAGTCTTCGGTCTTCATATCTTCACAGCCCATCAGTCCGGCCCATGGCTAACAGGCCGGACACCCGAGGTCCCCTTAGTCTAGGACTCCCTCAACGGGATGATGCATTACGAAATGAGTAAAGAGACTTGCCGGTAATGAGATTGAACTAGGTATGATGATATCAACGATCGAATCTCGGGCAAGTAACATACCGATGACAAAGGGAACAACGTATGTTGTTGTGCGGTTTGACCGATAAAGATCTTCGTAGAATATGTAGGAACCAATATGAGAATCCAGGTTCCGCTATTGGTTATTGACCGGAGATGAGTCTTGTTCATGTCTACATAGTTCTCGAACCCGTAGGGTCTGCACGCTTAACGTTCGATGACGATATGTATTATGAGTTATGTGATTTGATGTACCGAAGGTTGTTCGGAGTCCCGGATGAGATCACAGACATGACGAGGAGTCTCAAAATGGTCAATACATAAAGATTCATATATTGGAAGGTTACATTCGGACACCAGAATGGTTCGGGTCGTTTCGGATAAGTTTCGGAGTACCGGGGGTTACCGGAACCCCCTTCGGGAAGTTATTGGGGCTTATGGGCCTAGTGGTGGAAGAGAGGAGGCAGGCCAAGAGGTGGCGCGCGCCCCCCTAGTCCAAACCGAATTGGGCAAGGGCTAGGGGGCCCGGCCCCCTTTCCTTCTCTTCTTCCTCTCCTTCCTTCTTCTCCTACTTGGACTAGAAAAGGGGGAAACCTACTCCTACTAGTAGTTGGAATCCCCCTCCTTGGGCGCGCCCCTTGAGGCCGGCCCTCCTCCTCCTCCCTCCTTTATATATGGGGGAGGGGGCACCCCATAGACACACAAGTTGATCTTTAGCCGTGTGCGGTGCCCCCTCCACAGTTTTCCACCTCGGTCATATTGTCATAGTGCTTAGGCGAAGCCATGCGTCGGTAACTTCATCATCACCGTCAACACGCTGTCGTGCTGACGGAACTCACCCTCGGCCTCTGCTGGATCAAGAGTACGAGGGACTTCACCGAGCTGAACGTGTGTAGATCGCGGAGGTGTCGTGCATTCGGTACTTGATCGGTTGGATCGCGAAGACGTTCGACTACATCAACCGCGTTACTAAACGCTTCCGCTTTCGGTCTACGAGGGTATGTAGACACACTCTCCCCTCTCATTTCTATGCATCTCCTAGATAGATCTTGCATGATCATAGGATTTTTTTTTGAAATAATACGTTCCCCAACAGTGGCATCCGAGCCAGGTCTATGCGTAGATGTTATATGCACGAGTAGAACAAAAAGAGTTGTGGGCGATAATAGTCACACTACTTACCAGCAACGTCTTACTTTGATTCGACGGTATTGTTGGATGAAGCGGCCCAGACCGACATTACATGACCACGTTCATGAGACTGGTTCTACCGATGTGCTTTGCACACAGGTGGCTGGCGGGTGTCTGTTTCTCCAACTTTAGTTGAATCGAGTTTGACTACGCCCGGTCCTTGTTGAAGGCTAAAATAGCACACTTGACAAAAAATCATTGTGGTTTTGATACGTAGGTAAGAACGGTTCTTGCTAGAAGACCGTAGCAGCCACGTAAAACTTGCAACAACAAAGTAAAGGACATCTAACTTGTTTTTGCAGGGTTTGTTGGTCAAGACGTGATGATATATAATTTGTTGTATGAGATGATCATGTTTTGTAACAGTTATCGGCAACTGGCAGGAGCCATATGGTTGTCACTTTATTGTATGAAATGCAATCGCCATGTAATTGCTTTACTTTATCACTAAGCGGTAGCAATAGTCGTAGAAGCAATAGTTGGCGAGATGACAATGATGCTTCAATGGAGATTAAGGTGTCAAGCCGGTGACGATGGTGATCATGACGGTGCTTTGGAGATGGATATCAAAGGGACAAGATGATGATGGCCACATCATATCACTTATTTTGATTGCATGTGATGCTTATCCTTTAGGCATCTTATTTTGCTTAGTACGGCGGTAGCATTATAAGATGATCTCTCACTAAATTTCAAGGTATAAGTGTTCTCCCTGAGTATGCGCCGTTGCTACAGTTTGTCATGCCGAGACACCACGTGATGATCGGGTGTGATAAGCTCTACGTTCACATACAACGGGTGCAAGCCAGTTTTGCACAAGCAGAATACTCAGGTTAAACTTGACGAGCCTAGCATATGCAGATATGGCCTCGAAACACTGAGACCGAAAGGTCGAGCATGAATCATATAGTAGATATGATCAACATAGTGATGTTCACCGTTGAAAACTTCTCCATCTCATGTGATGATCGGACATGGTTTAGTTGATATGGATCACGTGATCACTTAGATTATTAGAGGGATGTCTATCTAAGTGGGAGTTATTAAGTAATATGATTTATTGAACTTAAATTTATCATGAACTTAGTCCTGATAGTATTTGCATATCTATGTTGTAGATCAATTGCTCGCGCATAGCTTCCCCGTTTTATTTATGATATGTTCCTAGAGAAAACTATGTTGAAAGATGTTAGTAGCAATGATGCGGACTAGCTCCGTGATATGAGGATTATCCTCATTGCTGCACAGAAGAATTATGTCCTTGATGCACCGCTAGGTGACAGATCTATTGCAGGAGCAGATGCAGACGTTATGAACGTTTGGCAAGCTCGGTATGATGACTACTTGATAGTTTAGTGTGCCATGATTTACGGCTTAGAACCGGGACTTCAAAAACGTTTTGAAACGCCATAGAGCATATAAGATGTTCCAAGAGCTGAAATTGGTATTTCAGACTAATGCCCGAGTCAAGAGGTATGAGACCTCTGACAAAGTACTTTGCCTACAAGATGGAGGAGAATGGCTCAGCTAGTAAGCATGTGCTTAGAATGTCTGAGTACTACAATCACTTGAATCAACTGGGAGTTAATCTTCCAGATAAAATAGTGGTTGACTGAGTTCTCTGGTCACTATCACCAAGTTACTAGAACTCCATGATGAACTATAATATGCAAGGGATAGCGAAAACGATTCCCAAGCTCTTCGCGATGCTGAAATTGGCGAAGGTAGAAATCAAGAAAAGCATCAAGTGTTGATTGTTGACAATACCACTGCTACCTCTTGAGCACTGCGTTGGTTTTCCCTTGAAGAGGAAAGGGTGATGCAGTAAAGCAGCAAAAGTATTTCCCTTAGTTTTTGAGAACCAAGGTATCAATCCAGTAGGAGACCACGCGCGAGTCACCTCGTACCTAAACAAACAAAAAAGAACCTCGCAACCAATGCGATAAAGGGGTTGTCAATCCCTTCATGGCCACTTGCAAGAGTGCGATCTGATAGAGATGATAATAATAAGATAAATATTTTTGATATTTTTATGATATAGATCGAAAGTAAAAGATAGCAAAATAAAGTAGATTGGAAACTTGTATGATGGAAAATAGACCCGGGGGCCATAGGTTTCACTAGTGGCTTCTCTCAGGATTGCATAAGTATTATGGTGGGTAAACAAATTACTGTCGAGCAATTCATAGAAAAGCGAATAATTATGAGAATATCTAGGCATGATCATGTATATAGGCATCACGTCCGAGACAAGTAGACCGAAACGATTCTGCATCTACTACTATTACTCCACACATCGACCGCTATCCAGCATGCATCTAGAGTATTAAGTTCATAAGAACAGAGTAACACCTTAAGCAAGATGACATGATATAGAGGGATAAACTCATGCAATATGATATAAACCCCATCTTTTTATCCTCGATGGAAATAATACAATATGTGTCGTTTCCCTTTCTCTCACTGGGATCGAGCACCGTAAGATTGAACCCAAAGTTAAGCACTTCTCCCATTGCAAGAAAGGTCAATCTAGTAGGCCAAACCAAACTGATAATTCGAAGAGACTTGCAAAGATAAACCAATCATACATAAAAGAATTCAGAGAAGATTCAAATATTGTTCGTAGATAAACTTGATAATAAACCCACAATTCATCGGATCTCGACAAACACACCGCAAAACAAGATTACATCGAATAGATCTCCAAGAGAATCGAGGAGATCTTTGTATTGAGATCCAAAGAGAGAGAAGAAGCCATCTAGATACTAGCTATGGACCCGAAGGTCTAAAGTAAACTACTCACACATCATCAGAGAGGCCATGGAGTTGATGTAGAGGCCCTCCGTGATCAATGCCCCCTCTGGCGGAGCTCTAAAAAAGGCCCCAAGATGGGATCTCTTGGGTACAGAAGGTTGCGGCGGTGGAATTAGGTTTTCGTGGTGCTCCTAGTTGTTTGCGGGGTATGTGGATATATATATAGGGGAAGAAGTAGGTCGGTGGAGCAACAGGGCCCATGAGGGTGGAGGGCACGCCCAGGGGGTGTGGGCGCCCCCCTGCCTCGTGGCCTCCTCGATTGATTATTGACGTCCACTCCAAGTCTCTCGGATCACGTTTGTTCCAAAAATAACGCTCCCAAAGGTTTCATTCCGTTTGGACTCTGTTTGATATTCCTTTTTGGCGAAACCCTAAAATAGGCAAAAACAGTAATTTGGGCTGGGCCTCCGGTTAATAGGTTAGTCCCAGAAATAATATAAAAGTGTAAAAATAAGCCCATTAACATCCAAAATAGATGATATAATAGCATGGAGCAATCAAAAATTATAGATACGTTGGAGACGTATCAGCATCCCCAAGCTTAATTCTTGCTCGTCCTCGAGTAGGTAAATGATAAAAACAGAATTTTTTATGTGGAATGCTTCCTAACATATTTCTCAATGGAATTTTTCTTTATTGTGGCATGAATGTTCAGATCGGAAAGATTCAAGATAAAAGTTTAATATTGACATAGAAATAATAATACTTCAAGCATACTAACTAAGCAATCATGTCCTCTCAAAATAATATGGCCAAGGAAAGTTATCCCTACAAAATCATATAGTCTGGCTATGCTCTATCTTCATCACACAAAATATTAAATCATGCACAACCCTGATGACAAGCCAAGCAATTGTTTCATACTATTGATGTTCTCAAACTTTTTCAATCTTCACGCAATATATGAGCGTGAGCCATGGATGTAACACTATGGTGGAATAGAATGGTGGTTGTGGAGAAGACAAAAAGGAGAAAATAGTCTCACATCAACTAGGCGTATCAACGGGCTATGGAGATGCCCATTAATAGATATCAATTTGAGTGAGTAGGGATTGCCATGCAACGGATGCACTAGAGCTATAAGTGTATGAAAGCTCAACAAAAGAAACTAAGTGGGTGTGCATCCAACTTGCTTGCTCATGAAGACCTAGGGCAATTTGAGGAAGCCCATCATTGGAATATACAAGCCAAGTTCTATAATGTAAAATTCCCACTAGTTTATGAAAGTGACAACATAAGAGACTCTCTATCATGAAGATCATGGTGCTACTTTGAAGCACAAGTGTGGAAAAAGGATAGTAACATTGCCCCTTCTCTCTTTTTCTCTCATTTCTTTTTTTCTTTTTCTTTTTCTTTTTTGGCCTCTTTTTTTCGTTCGGAGTCTCATCCCGACTTGTGGGGGAATCATAGTCTCCATCATCCTTTCCTCACTGGGACAATGCTCTAATAATGATGATCATCACACTTCTTTTTACTTACAACTCAAGAATTACAACTCAATACTTAGAACAAAATATGACTCTATGTGAATGCCTCCGGCGGTGTACCGGGATATGCAATGAATCAAGAGTGACATGTATGAAAAATAATGCATGGTGGCTTTGCCACAAATTCGATGTCAACTACAAGATCATGCAATGGCAATATGACAAAAGTAAAGCATGTCATGATGATGATGATGATGATGATGATGATGGAAGTTGCATGGCAATATATCTCGGAATGGCTATGGAGGCTTCTGGCGGCGGAACTCCCGATCTATGTTGCATTCTGGAAGTTTTAGGGTATATGGAGTTATATAGGAAGAAGAAGCACGTCAGGGGAGCCATGAGGGCCCCACGAGGCAGGGGGCGAGCCCTAGGGGGGTGGGCGCGCCCCCCACCCTCGTGGGAAGCTCCCGTATCTTCTGACGTGGGGTACAAGTCCATCAGGTGTGTTTCATTCCAAAAATAACTTCTCCAGTTGATTTCGTTCCGTTTCGACTCCGTCTGATATTCCTTTTCTTCAAAACGCAGAAATAGGCATAAAACAGCAGATCTGGGCTGGGCCTCCGGTTAATAGGTTAATCCCAAAAGTAATATAAAAGTGGAAAATAAAGCCCAATATTGCCCAAAACAGTAGATAATATAGCATGGAGCAATCAAAAATTATAGATACGTTGGAGACGTATCAAGCATCCTCAAGCTTAATTCCTGCTCGTCCTCGAGTAGGTAAATGATAAAAGAAAGAATTTTTGATGTGGAATGCTAGTTGGCATAATTTCGAGGTAATTCTTCTTAATTGTGGCATGAATATTCAGATCCATAAGATTCAAGACAAAAGTTCATATTGACATAAAAATAATAATACTTCAAGCATACTAACAAAGCAATTATGTCTTCTCAAAATAACATGGCCAAAGAAAGCTATCCCTACAAAATAATATAGTCTGGCTATGCTACATCTTCACCACACAACATATTTAAATCATGCACAACCCCGATGACAAGCCAAGTAATTGTTTCATACTTTTGATGTTCTCAAACTTTTTCAATCTTCACGCAATACATGAGCGTGAGCCATGGACATAGCACTATAGGTGGAATAGAATGGTGGTTGTGGAGAAGACAAAAAGGGAGAAGATAGTCTCACATCGACTAGGCGTATCAATGGGCTAGGAGATGCCCATCAATCGATATCAATGTGAGTGAGTAGGGATTGCCGTGCAACGGATGCACTAGAGCTATAAATGTATGAAAGCTCAACAAAAGAAACTAGTGGGTGTGCATCCAACTCGCTTGCTCACGAAGACCTAGGGCATTTTGAGGAAGCCCATCATTGGAATATACAAGCCAAGTTCTATAATGAAAGATTCCCACTAGTATATGAAAGTGACAACATAGGAGACTCTCTATTATGAAGATCATGGTGCTACTTTGAAGCACAAGTGTGGAAAAGGGATAGTAGCATTGCCCCCTTTTTTATTTGGCCTTCCTTTTTTTATTTGGCCTTCCCCCTTTTTTTATTTGGCCTTCCCTTTTTTATATGGCCTTTCTTTTTTATTTGGCCCCTTTTTTTATTTGGGACAATGCTCTATTAATGATGATCATCACACTTCTATTTATTTACAACTCAATGATTACAACTCGATACTAGAACAAAGTATGACTCTATATGAATGCCTTCGGCGGTGTACCGGGATGTGCGATGATGCATGAGTGATATGTATGAAAGAATTATGAACGGTGGCTTTGCCACAAATACGATGTCAACTACATGATCATGCAAAGCAATATGACAATGATGAAGCATGTCATAGCAAACGGAACGGTGGAAAGTTGCAAGGAAATATATCTCGGAATGGCTATGGGAATGCCATAATAGGTAGGTATGGTGGCTGTTTTGAGGAAGATATATGGTGGGTTTATGGTACCGACGAAAGTTGCGCGGTACTAGAGAGGCTAGCAATGGCGGAAGGGTGAGAGTGCGTATAATCCATGGACTCAACATTAGTCATAAAGAACTCACATACTTATTGCAAAAACCTATTAGTTATCGAAACGAAGTACTACATGCATGCTCCTAGGGGGATAGATTGGTAGGAAAAGACAATCGCTCATCCCCGACCGCCACTCATACGGAAGGCAATCAATAAATAAAGCATGCTCCGACTTCATCACATAACGGTTCACCATACGTGCATGCTATGGGAATCACAAACTTCAACACAAGTATTTCTCAAATTCACAACTACTCAACTAGCATGACTCTAATATCACCATCTCCATATCTCAAAACAATCATCAAGTATCAAACTTCTCTTAGTATTCAATGCACTTATATGAAAGTTTTTATTATGCCTAAAAGCAAATTGCCATGTTGTTCTAAAGGACTCTCAAAATAATATAAGTGAAGCATGAGAGATCAATTATTTCTATAAAATAGAACCACCACCGTGCTTTAAATGATATAAGTGAAGTACTAGAGCAAAAACTATATAGCTCAAAAGATATAAGTGGAGCACATAGAGTATTCTAATAAATTCTAATTCATGTGTGTCTCTCTCAAAAGGTGTGTACAGCAAGGATGATTGTGGTAAACTAAAAAGCAAAGAATCAAATCATACAAGACGCTTGAGGGAGTCCTGGATTAGGGGGTCTCCGGACAGCCGGACTATATCCTTTGGCCGGACTGTTGGACTATAAAGATACGAGATTGAAGACTTCGTCCCGTGTCCGGATGGGACTCTACTTGGCGTGGACGGCAAGCTAGGCAATACGGATATGTATATCTCCCCCTTTGTAACCGACCTTGTGTAACCCTAGCCCCTCCAGTGCCTATATAAACCGGAGGGTTTTAGTCCATAGGACGACATACAATCATACCATAGGCTAGCTTCTAGGGTTTAGCCTCTTTGATCTCGTGGTAGATCAACTCTTGTAATACTCATATCATCAAGAACAATCAAGCAGGACATAGGGTATTATCTCCATCAAGAGGGCCCGAACCTAGGTAAACATCATGTCCCCTGCCTCCTGTTACCATCCTCCTTAGACGCATAGTTCGGGACCCCCTACCCGAGATCCGCCAGTTTTGACACCGACATTGGTGCTTTCATTGAGAGTTCCACTGTGTCATCACCATAAGGCTTGATGGCTCCTTCGATCATTGCTTGCGATGTGGTCCAGGGTGAGGCTTTCCTCCCCGGACAGATCTTCGTATTTGGCGGCTTCGCACTGCAGGCCAATTCGCTTGGCCATCTGGAGCAGATCAAGAGCTACGCCCCTAGCCATGAGGTCAGATTGGGAAACTTGAATTACACAGGCCGACATCCGCGGAGACTTGATCTTCGATGGATTCGAGCCCATGTCGGATGCGCCGCACAGTCGCGACGAGCATGACGTAACTCTGCCGTCGGACAATGTTCGGGAGATCGCATCCGCAATTACTCCGGCCATCAATCCGGACCAAGTCGCGCCATTCGAGAGCGGAGGGATGGACCCCGCCATGGAGGCCACACTCTCAGTGGCGATAGAGCTGGATACTGACTTCACCCCTTACAAGAGCCGTGTCGCCGACCCACTGGATTCATCTCCGGCCACGGACTCCGAGCCGCTCACATCCGTGCCCGTCGAGTCCGACTGGGCGCCGATCATGGAGTTCACCTCCATGGATATCTTTCAGCACTCACCTTTCGGAGATGTGCTAAACTCATTAAGGTCTCTCTCCCTGTCGGGAGAACCTTGTCTGAACTATGTCCGGCTAGAATGGGATGCTGACGACGAAGAAATTTGCTGCCCACCCACCACCCACTTAGTAGCCACTGTCGACAACTTAACCGACATGCTCGACTTTGACTCCGAAGACTTCGACGGTATGGACGATGAAGCCGGAGACGAACAGGATCCACCGCCCTCAGGGTGCTGGACCGCCACCTCATCATACGATATATACATGGCGGACACCCCCAAAGAAGCCAATGGCGAGGAGACAGCGGAGGATGACCCCTCCAAGAAGCAACCCAAGCGCCGACGTCAGCGGCACCGCTCTAAGTCCCGCCACAGCAAGAGCAGTGATACCGACACAGGAGATAATAACACTCCGGATAGCGCCGAAGACAACAACAATCCCCTCCAGCATGGTCGGGCAACAGATGGAGAACTGGAGGAGGACAATTACATGCCTCTCTCCGAAGACAAGGCGAGCCTCGGCGACGACGAGTTTATCATGCCTGAGGACCCCGTCGAGCAAGAGCGCTTCAAGCGCCGGCTTATGGCCACGGCAAAAAGCCTGAAGAAAAAACAGCAACATCTTCAAGCTGATCAAGACTTGCTAGCAGACAGGTGGACCGAAGTCCTTGCGGCCGAGGAGCATGACCTCGAGCGCCCGTCCAAGAGTTACCCAAAACGCAGGTTGCTACCTCACCTTGAGGAGGAAGCATTGAAACCTCATTCACCAGTGTACGATGGGGCTGACCGCCACTACGCGGCCGAACCAGAGAGGCGTTTCAGCCTACAGTTCAGACCGCACCCCGTCGCCACTCATTCAAAAATACTAAGGCCCGGGGCAACATAGAGGACCTACGAGACATCTTGGACAATAAGGCAAAAATCACAAGGTAAATATATGGGACACGGGCACGCGCGCCCACACGGGACGATGATCGTCGCGCCAGATACACCAATAGTAAATCCGGCCGGGCCGAATACAGCAGACAAGACTCATACGAACTACGTCGGGATATAGCCCCGCACAGAGGCGCCGCACACCCCCTATGCTTCACTGATGAAGTTATGAATCATGAATTCTCGGAGGGTTTCAAACCCGTAAATATCGAATCATACGATGGCACAACAGATCCTGCTGTATGGATTGAGGATTTCCTCCTTCACATCCACATGGCTCGTGGCGATGATCTACATGCCATCAAGTACCTCCCACTAAAACTCAAAGGACCAGCTCAGCATTGGCTAAATAGCTTGCCAGCAGATTCCGTCGGCAGTTGGGAGGATCTGGAAGACGCATTTCTTGACAACTTTCAGGGCACTTATGTGTGGCCACCGAATGCTGATGACTTGAGCCACATAACCCAACAGCCAGGGGAATCGGCCAGACAATTCTGGACACGGTTCCTAACTAAGAAAAATCAAATTGTAGACTGTCCGGATGCAGAGGCCCTAGCGACATTCAAGCATAACATCCGCGACGAGTGGCTCGCCCGCCACCTCGGCCAGGAGAAGCCGAAGTCTATGGCAGCCCTCACGACACTCATGACCCGCTTTTGCGCGGGCGAGGACAGTTGGCTGGCTCGCATCAACAATACATCGAGGAATCTGGATACCTCGGATACCAAAGATGTTAGCGGTAGGCAGCATCGTAATAGACCAAAGCGCCGCAATAACGGCGATAACACCGAAGATACGGCAGTCAATGCCGGATTGAGAGGCTTTAGATCCGGTCAGCGGAAAAAGCCATTTAAACGAAATACTTCGGCTCTGTCTAGTCTGGATCGCATACTGGATCGCTCATGTCAAATCCACGGCACCTCCGACAAGCTAGACAATCACACCAACAGAGAATGCTGGGTGTTCAAGCAGGCCGGCAAGTTAAATGCCGAGAACAAGGACAAGGGGCTGCATAGCGATGACGAGGAGGAGCCCCGGCTGCCGAACACAGGAGGATAGAAGGGGTTTCCCCCTCAAGTGAAAACGGTGAACATGATATACGCAACCCACATTCCCAGAGGGAGCGGAAGCATGCACTAAGGGACATCTATGCGATGGAGCCCATCGCCCCAAAGTTCAACCCATGGTCTGCTTGCCCGATCACCTTCGATCGCAGGGACCACCCCACTAGCATCCGTCACGGTGGATCCGCCGCACTGGTCCTAGACCCCATCATTGACGGATTTCACCTCACTCGAGTCCTTATGGACGGCGGCAGCAGCCTGAACCTGCTTTATCAGGATACAGTGCGAAAAATGGGTATTGATCCCTCGAGGATCAAACCCAGCAAAACCACCTTTAAAGGCGTCATCCCAGGTGTAGAGGCCCATCGCACAGGCTCAATCACACTGGAAGTGGTCTTTGGATCACCGGATAACTTCCGAAGCGAAGATTTAATCTTCGACATCGTCTCGTTTCGCAGTGGCTATCATGCACTGCTCGGACGGATAACATTTGCAAAATTCAATGTAGTGCCGCATTACACATACCTCAAGCTCAAGATGCTAGGACCTCGTGGGGTCATAACAGTAAATGGAAACACAAAACGCTCGCTCCGTACGGAAGAACACACTGCGGCCCTTACAGCAGAGGCACAAAGTAGCCTGTTCAAGCAGACCACTCATTCGGGGTCACAGCCCCCGGACACCTTCAAGCGAGTCCGGAACAAGCTGCAATAGGATCGCCTAGCACGATCAGAGCTCGCCTAGCAATCCGGCCCCCATCCCAGTCCCAGTGAAGCGACGAAATCCGTGTCGCGCGTACATAACTACTCACTGAAAATACCATGGACATAGGCGGGGGCACAATCAGGACACGCCCCGCATTGTGGCTTAACCACACTAGGGGTTGTATACCTTTGACATTCCTTTTCTCTTTCAGGGCCTAACTCTTTGGAAGCCCTTTCCGGCAGTACGATTGCCGGACACATTCCGGAAGCAACAACCAAGGCGGCAAGAAGCTAAGATGAACACGGGAACCGCCATGTGGTCTCTAGTAATACTTGATATACCCACTTTTCACTATTTATGCGTAGCTTGCCCTGGGATAGGACATTTTGAATTGTCCTACTTTATGCTTATTGCACTACTTGTACCAGTACGCTTCGACGTATTATTCAAATAACAATGCATATCATTAATCTGTCATTGCATTATTTAAGTCTTTCTCTTTCTCCTATATGTCCATTTACGACAATCCGCACCCGCACGTTCAGGTACGGTCAGTACGCCAGGGGCTCTCGTTTACCCCACAATACGGTGCAAGAAGTCCGAACACTTTCGACAGTGCAGCACCCCGAACTTATAGCATTATATGCATCAGCTCCGAATCATGTCTTTGGTCAAATGTTGGGTCGCCCGGCTCCCATGCTTTGGTACCTTACATTCCGCTATATCGGCTAAGGTAGCGGTGGGAGAACTACTGCGATTGTGTCCCGGTTCTTCCGGACGAGCACCTCAGTAGAGAAAGCCAAAAACTGACTGTCATGATAAGGCGAGAGACTGGTCGTTGTTCGAGAGGTCTCAAGTCCTTAAAGACTTTTTCCGCTTCGGGCGAGGAGTCGGCCTTCCGGCTTTGGCGTGTATAGCACCCCAAATTCGGCCCCCCGAATACCAGGGGCTTCGCCAAAAATTTCAAAGCATAGACTTCTATGGCTAAGTGAGAGTGATAAAGCATTATAGTCCGATTGCCTGGTTCATTGCGCTGAACACCTCCCTTGAAGGACCCAAAATTGGGGTAAAGAGTGTTCAGATTTACCCCGAACACCCTAGTACTAGTTACACGGGGGTAGAAGCCGACGACTGGCCAACTCTCAGATTTTATAAACGGCCGCACAGAAGGTAATATTTTAAATTAAAAAAGCGTTGCATGGTGCAAAAGAACTCGTCTCATATTACAGGATCACATGGGCATGTTCATTCAAAAATTACATCCTTGGCACACTCATCTGCCACTAAGCGGGAACCCTTCAGGATACTTTCATAGTAATTCTCGAGGCAGCGATGATCCTTGCCCTCCGGCGGCCCCTCCCTCACCAGCTTCACGGCGTCCAGCTTCGCCCAGTGCACCTTCGCCCGGGCAAAAGCCCTGCGTGCACCCTCGATGTAGACGGACCGCTTGATGACTTCAAGCCGTGGGCAGGCTTCCACAAGTCGCCTCACCAGACCGAAGTAGCTGCCGGACAGGGGCTCGCCAGGCCACATCCAGACTATAAGGCCGTTCATGGCCTGTTCGGCCGCCTTGTGAAGTTCGATCAACTGCTTCAGCTGGTCGCTCAAGGACACGGGGTGTTCGGTCCCAATATACTGAGACCAGAACAACTTCTCCGTTGAGCTCCCCTCCTCAGCCCGGTAAAACTCCGCGACATCCAGTACACTACGGGGAATATCTGCAAACGCTCCTGGAGAGCTCCGAACTCGGGTAAGAAAAAGGAAAGTCTCCTTCACATGCTTGCTTTGCATATTGAATTCCTTACCCACTGCTATCTTCTTCACCGCGTCAATCTCCTGGAGGGCCTTATGGGCTTCGGACTTGGCGCTCCGGACGCTTTCAACCGCCTGCGCGAGCTCGGACTCTCGCGTCTTGGAGTCAAGCTCGAAGGACTCATGCTTTTTGGCGAGAGCCTCGAGCTCTTGCTGCACATCGCCTACTCGAGTGATACATCTCCAACGTATCTATAATTTTTGATTGCTCCATGCTACTTTATCTACTGTTTTGGACTATATTGGGCTTTATTTTCCACTTTTATATTATTTTTGGGACTAACCTATTAACCGGAGGCCCAGCCCAGAATTGCTGTTTTTTGCCTATTTCAGTATTTCGAGGAAACAGAATATCAAACGGAGTCCAAACGGAATGAAACCTTCGGGAACGTGATCTTCTCACCGAACGTGATCCAGGAGACTTGGACCCTACTCCAAGAAGTTTCCGGGAAGGTCACGAGGGTGGAGGGCGCCCCCTGGGCGCGCCCCCTGCCTCGTGGGCCCCTCAAAGCTCCACCGACGTGCTCCTTCCTCCTATATATACCTACGTACCCCCATTAGACCAGAGACGGAGCCAAAAACCTAATTCCACCGCCGCAACTTCCTGTATCCACGAGATCCCATCTTGGGGCCTGTTCCGGAGCTCCGTCGGAGAGGGCATCCATCACGGAGGGCTTCTACATCAACACCATAGCCCTTCCGATGAAGTGTGAGTAGTTTACTTCAGACCTTCGGGTCCATAGCTAGTAGCTAGATGGGTTCTTCTCTCTTTTTGGATCTCAATACAATGTTCTCCCCCTCTCTCGTGGAGATCTATTCGATGTAATCTTCTTTTTGCGGTGTGTTTGTTGAGACCGATGAATTGTGGGTTTATGATCCAACTTATCTATGAATAATATTTGAATCTTCTCTGAATTCTTTTATGTATGATTGAGTTATCTTTGCAAGTCTCTTCGAATTATCCGTTTGGTTTGGCCAACTAGATTGGTAGTTCTTGCAATGGGAGAAGTGCTTAGCTTTGGGTTCAATCTTGCGGTGTCCTTACTCAGTGACAGAAAGAGTTGCAAGGCACGTATTGTATTGTTGCCATCGAGGATAACAAGATGGGGTATTTATCATATTGCATGAATTTATTCCTCTACATCATGTCATCTTGCTTAAGGCGTTACTCTGTTTTTAACTTAATACTCTAGATGCATGCTGGATAGCGGTCGATGAGTGGAGTAATAGTAGTAGATGCAGGCAGGAGTCGGTCTACTTGTCACGGACGTGATGCCTATATACATGATCATACCTAGATAACCTCATAACTATGCTCAATTCTATCAATTGCTCAACAGTAATTTGTTCACCCACCGTAGAATATCTATGCTCTTGAGAGAAGCCACTAGTGAAACCTATGGCCCCCGGGTCTATTCTCATCATATCAATCTCCATTACTTTATTTTACTTGTTTTTCTTTTACTTTTCACTTTGCATCTTTATACCAAAAATACCAAAAATATTATCTCTATCAGATCTCACTCTCGTAAGTGACCGTGAAGGGATTGACAACCCCTAAGCGTTGGTTGCGAGTTGCTACCGTTTTGTGCAGGTACGAGGGACTTGCGTGTGACCTCCTACTGGATTGATACCTTGGTTCTCAAGAACTAAGGGAAATAATTACGCTACTGTGCTGCATCACCCCCTCCTCTTCGAGGAAAACCAACGCTAGCTCGAGACATAGCAAGAAGGATTTCTGGCGCCGTTGCCGGGGAGGCCTACGCCAAGTCAAGTCAAGATTTACTCTCCCGTCAACGAGCCATTTCTGGCGCCGTTGCCGGGGAAGCCTACGCAAAAGTCAACATACCAAGTACCCATCACAATCTCTATCTCTCGCATTACATTATTTGCCATTTGCCTCTCGTTTTCCTCTCCCCCACTTCACCCTTGCTGTTCGCCCTCTCTTTCCCTTTGCCTTTTGTGTGCTCGTGTGTTAGTTTGCTTGCTTGTTCGTCACGATGGCCTTACCTAATTTTGGTGATCTTCACCTTAAAAGGCTAGAAGATATCGAAAACGATGTCAGGAAGTTTATGGTCTTGCAATTTGAGCATAATAATTTCTTTAGAAACGAGCTTAAGGAACAAAAGAGTTTTATGAGTTATATGAATAAAGAGCTCGATGATATGTCCAAAGAATTTTATGGTGTAAGAGCCCAAATTGCTCATCTTGAAAAAATGACCACTGAAATTTCGGATATGCAAGCCACCTTAGTCAATAAGATGGCCACTAAACCGAATAACTATGAGAATCAAGATGAAGATCTAAAAGTTATTGATGTGTCCCCTTTTAAATCTTTGTTTTGCAATATGAATCTTGATGAATCTGATTATGATCTTCCCTTACCTAGAAGGCGTTCTAAGAATTCTGAGTTTTTAGATCCTGATGATGAAATTGATGAAAAAGGGATTGAAAGAAATAAAAATCTAGATATTGCTAAACCCACTATTTTGGATCTCAAGGAATTCAACTATGAAAATTGCTCTTTAATTGATTGTATTTCCTTGTTGCAATCCGTGTTAAATTCTCCTCATGCTTATAGTCAAAATAAGGCCTTTACCGAACACATTGTTGACGCCTTAATGCAATCTTATGAAGAAAAGCTTGAGTTGAAAGTTTCTATCCCTAGAAAACTCCATGATGAGTGGGAACCTACAATTAAGATTAATATTAAAAATTATGAGTTTCATGCTTTGTGTGATTTGGGTGCTAGTGCCTCTACTATCCCCAAAGCTTTGTGTGATTTGCTAGATTTCCGTGACTTTGATGATTGCTCTCTAAACTTGCATCTTGCGGATTCCACTATTAAAAAGCCTATGGGAAGAATTAATGATGTTCTTATTGTTGAAAATAGGAATTATGTGCCCGTAGATTTTATCGTTCTTGATATAGATTGCAATCCTTCATGTCCTATTATTCTTGGTAGACCTTTCCTTAGAACGATTGGTGCAATTATTGATATGAAGGAAGGGAATATTAAATTCCAATTTCCCTTAAAGAAGGGCATGTAACACTTTCCTAGAAAGAAAATAAAATTACCATATGAATCTATCATGAGAGCCACTTATGGATTGCCTACCAAAGATGGCAATACCTAGATCTATCCTTGCTTTTATGCCTAGCTAGGGGCGTTAAACGATAGCGCTTGTTGGGAGGCAACCCAATTTTATTTTGTGTTTTTTGTTTTTGGTTCTGTTTAGGAATAAATAATCCATCTATATTCTGTTTAAATGTGGTTTTATCTTTTAATTAGTGTTTGTGCCAAGTTAAACCTATTAGATCTTCTTGGAAGATAGTTATTTGATCTTGCTGTAATTTCCAGAATCTTTGCGCTCAGTGCCCGAATTGTCAAAAATCACCAGAACGTGATAAAATAGTGATTACAACTTCTGATGATCAATAAACAAATTTCCCAGGTCTTCTAATTTTGGTAGAATTTTTTGGGTTCCAGAAGTTTGCGTTAGTAACAGATTACTACAGACTGTTCTGTTTTTGACAGATTCTGTTTTGCGTGTGTTGTTTGCTTATTTTGATGAATCTATGGCTAGTAAAATAGTTTACTAACCATAGAGAAGTTTGAATACAGTAGGTTTAACACCAATACAAATAAAGAACAAGTTCACTACAGTACCTTAAAGTAGTCTTTTGTTTTCTTTCTCTAACGGAGCTCACGAGATTTCTATTGAGTCTTGTGTTGTGAAGTTTTCAAGTTTTGGGTGAATTCTTTTGATGGATTATGGAACAAGGAGTGGAAAGAGCCTAAGCTTGGGGATGCCCATGGCACCCCCAAGATAATCCAAGGACACCAAAAAGTCAAAGCTTGGGGATGCCCCGGAAGGCATCCCCTCTTTCGTCCACTTCCATCGGTAATTTAGTTGGAGCTATATTTTTATTCACCACATGATATGTGTTTTGCTTGGAGCGTCTTGTATTATTTATGTCTTTGCTTGTTAGTATACCACAATCATCCTTTCTGTACACACCTTTTGAGAGAGCCATGTATGAATTGAAATTTGTTAGAATACTCTATGTGCTTCACTTATATCTTTTGATCTTGATAGTTTACTCTATGTGCTTCACTTATATCTTTTTGAGCGTGATAATTTTTGCTCTAGTGCTTCACTTAGATCTTTTAGAGCACGGTGGTGGTTTGTTTTAAAGAAACTTGATCTCTCATGCTTCACTTAGATTATTTTGAGAGTCGTTAATAGCATGGTAATTTGCTTAATGTTAATATACTTGGTATTCAAGATATGTGAAACTTCCTTTTTAGTGGGTTGAATACTAAGATAAGTTTGATGCTTGATAATTGTTTTGAGATATGGAGGTGATAATATCATAGTCATGCTAGTTGAGTAGTTGTGAATTTGAGAAATACTTGTGTTGAAGTTAGCAAGTCCCGTAGCATGCACGTATGGTTAAAGTTGTGTAACAAATTTGAAGCATGAAGTGTACCTGGCTTGTGCATCGTTATGAGTGGCGGTCGGGGACGAGCGATGGTCTTTTCCTACCAATCTATCCCCCTAGGAGCATGCGTGTAGTACTTGATTTTTGATGACTTCTAAATTTTTGCAATAAGTATATGAGTTCTTTTGACTAACGTTGAGTCCATGGATTATACGCACTTTTACCTTTCTGCCATTTGCTAGCCTCTTCGGTACCGTGCATTGCCCTTTCTCACATTGAGAGTTGGTGCAAACTTCGCCGGTGCATCCATACCCCGTGATATGATACGCTCTTTCACACATAAACCTCTCTATATCTTCCTCAAAATAGCCACCATACCTACCTATCATGGCATTTCCATAGCCATTCCGAGATATATTGCCATGCAACTTCCATCATCATCATCATCATCATCATCATCATCATGACATGCTTTACTTTTGTCATATTGCCATTGCATGATCTTGTAGTTGACATCGTATTTGTGGCAAAGCCACCATGCATTATTTTTCATACATGTCACTCTTGATTCATTGCACCATCCCGGAACAGCACCGGAGGCATTCATATAGAGTCATATCTTGTTCTAGTATCGAGTTGTAATCATTATGTTGTAATCAATAGAAGTGTGATGATCATCATTATTAGAGCATTACCCAATCAAAAAAAAGAGAAAGGCCAAAAATAAAAAAAGAAAGGCCCAAAAAAAGAGAAAATAAAAAGGGCAATGCTAGTATCTCTTTTTCCACACTTGTGCTTCAAAGTAGCACCATGATTTTCATATAGTGAGTCTCATAATTTGTATTGTTCATACTAGTGGGAATTTTTCATTATAGAACTTGGCTTGTATATTCCAACGATGGGCTTCCTCAAAATGCCCTAGGTCTTCATGAGCAAGCAAATTGGATGCACACCCACTAGTTTTCTTTTGTTGAGAATTCTTAGCTCTAGTGCATCCGTTGCATGGCAATCCCTACTCCTTGCATTAACATCAATTGATGGGCATCTCCATAGCTCATTGATTAGCCTCGTTGATGTGAGACTTTCTCCTTTTTTTCTTCTCCACACAATCCCCATCATCATATTCTATACCACCCATAGTGCTATGTCCATGGCTCGCGCTCATGTATTGCGTGAAGGTTAAAAAAAGTTTGAGATTATTTGAGTATGAAACAATTGCTTGGCTTGTCATTGGGGGTATAGAAGTTGGGAACATCTTTGTGTGACGAAAATGAAGCATAGCCTAACTATATGATTTTTTAGGGATGAACTTCCTTTGGCCATGTTATTTTGAGATGACATAATTGTTTGATTAGTATGCTTGAAGTATTATCATTTTTTATGTCAATATGAACTTTTGTCTTGAACCTTTCGGATCTGAATATTCATACCATGATTAAGAAGATTTACATTGAAATTATGCCAAAGTATCACTCCGCATCAAAAATTCTCTTTTTATTATTTACCTACTCGAGGACGAGCAGGAATTAAGCTTGGGGATGCCTGATACGTCTCCAACGTATCTATAATTTCTGATTGCTCCATGCTACTTTATCTACTGTTTTGGACTATATTGGGCTTTATTTTCCACTTTTATATTATTTTTGGGACTAACCTATTAACCGGAGGCCCAACCCAGAATTGTTGTTTTTTTGCCTATTTCGGTATTTCGAGGAAAGAGAATATCAAACGGAGTCCAAATGGAATGAAACCTTCGGGAACGTGATCTTCTCACCGAACGTGATCCAGGAGACTTGGACCCTACTCCAAGAAGTTTCCGGGGAGGTCACGAGGGTGGAGGGCGCGCCCCCTGGGTGCGCCCCCTGCCTCGTGGGCCCCTCGGAGCTCCACCGACGTGCTCCTTCCTCCTATATATACCTACGTACCCCCATTAGACCAGAGACGGAGCCAAAAACCTAATTCCACCGCCGCAACTTCCTGTATCCACGAGATCCCATCTTGGGGCCTGTTCCGGAGCTCCACCGGAGAGGGCATCCATCACGGAGGGCTTCTACATCAACACCATAGCTCTTCCGATGAAGTGTGAGTAGTTTACTTCAGACCTTCGGGTCCATAGCTAGTAGCTAGATGGCTTCTTCTCTCTTTTTGGATCTCAATACAATGTTCTCCCCCTCTCTCGTGGAGATCTATTCGATGTAATCTTCTTTTTGCGGTGTGTTTGTTGAGACCGATGAATTGTGGGTTTATGATCCAACTTATCTATGAATAATATTTGAATCTTCTCTGAATTCTTTTATGTATGATTGAGTTATCTTTGCAAGTCTCTTTGAATTATCCGTTTGGTTTGGCCAACTAGATTGGTAGTTCTTGCAATGGGAGAAGTGCTTAGCTTTGGGTTCAATCTTGCGGTGTCCTTACTCAGTGACAGACAGAGTTGCAAGGCACGTATTGTATTGTTGCCATCGAGGATAACAAGATGGGGTATTTATCATATTGCATGAATTTATTCCTCTACATCATGTCATCTTGCTTAAGGCGTTACTCTGTTTTTAACTTAATACTCTAGATGCATGCTGGATAGCGGTAGGTGAGTGGAGTAATAGTAGTAGATGCAGGCAGGAGTCGGTCTACTTGTCACGGACGTGATGCCTATATACATGATCATACCTAGATAACCTCATAACTATGCTCAATTCTATCAATTGCTCAACAGTAATTTGTTCACCCACCGTAGAATATCTATGCTCTTGAGAGAAGCCACTAGTGAAACCTATGGCCCCCGGGTCTATTCTCATCATATCAATCTCCATTACTTTATTTTACTTGTTTTGCTTTTACTTTTCACTTTGCATCTTTATACCAAAAATACCAAAAATATTATCTCTATCAGATCTCACTCTCGTAAGTGACTGATGTCTACTACACAACCTTCTTCTTGTAGACGTTGTTGGGCTCCAAGTGCAGAGGTTTGTAGGACAGTAGCAAATTTCCCTCAAGTGGATGACCTAAGGTTTATCAATCCGTAGGAGGTGTATGATGAAGATGGTCTCTCTCAAGCAACCCTGCAACCAAATAACAAAGAGTCTCTTGTGTCCCCAACACACCCAATACAATGGTAAATTGTATAGGTGCACTAGTTCGGCGAAGAGATGGTGATACAAGTGCAATATGGATGGTAGATAAAGGTATTTGTAATCTGAAAATATAAAAACAGCAAGGTAACTAATGATAAAAGTGAGCGTAAACGGTATTACAATGATAGGAAATAAGGCCTAGGGTTCATACTTTCACTAGTGTAAGTCCTCTCAACAATACTAACATAATTGGATCATAAAATTATCCCTCAACATGCAACAAAGAGTCACTCCAAAGTCACTAATAGTGGAGAACGAACGAAGAGATTATGGTAGGGTACGAAACCACCTCAAAGTTATTCTTTCCAATCAATCCGTTGGGCTATTCCTATAAGTGTCACAAACAGCCCTAGAGTTCGTACTAGAATAACACCTTAAGATACAAATCAACCAAAACCCTAATGTCACCTAGATACTTCAATGTCACCTCAAGTATCCGTGGGCATGATTATACGATATGCATCACACAATCTCAATTCATCTATTCAACCAACACAAAGAACCTCAAAGAGTGCCCCAAAGTTTCTACCGGAGAATCACAACGAAAACGTGTGCCAACCCCTATGCATAGGTTCCTAATGTCACGAAACCCGCAAGTTGGTCACCAAAACGTACATCAAGTGGCAGGTGGTATCCCATTGTCACCACAGATATCCACGGCAAGACATACATCAAGTGTTCTCAAGTCTTTAAAGACTCAATCTGATAAGATTACTTCAAAGGGGAAACTCGATTCATTACAAGAGAGAAGAGGGGGGAATAAACATCATAGGATCCAAATATAATAGCAAAGCTCGCGATACATCAAGATCGTATCATCTCAAGAACACGAGAGAGAGAGAGAGATCAAACACATAGCTACTGGTACATACCCTCAGCCCCGAGGGAGAACTACTCCCTCCTCGTCATGGAGAGCACCGGGATGATGAAGATGGCCACCGGAGAAGGATTGCCCCCTCCGGCAGGGTGCCAGAACGGGTCTAGATTGAGTTTCGGTGGCTACGGAGGCTTCTGGCGGCGGAACTCCCGATCTATGTTGCTCTCGGATGTTTTTAGGGTATATGGAGATATATAGGCGGAAGGAGCACGTCGGTGGAGCTCCGAGGGGCCCACGAGGTAGGGGGCGCGCCCTCCACCCTCGTGACCTCCCCGGAAACTTCTTGGAGTAGGGTCCAAGTCTCCTGGATCACGTTCGGTGAGAAGATCACGTTCCCGAAGGTTTCATTCCGTTTGGACTCCGTTTGATATTCTGTTTCCTCGAAATACTGAAATAGGCAAAAACAGCAATTCTGGGCTGGGCCTCCGATTAATAGGTTAGTCCCAAAAATAATATAAAAGTGGAAACTAAAGCCCAATATAGTCCAAAACAGTAGATAAAGTAGCATGGAGCAATCAAAAATTATAGATACGTTGGAGACGTATCAGTGACCGTGAAGGGATTGACAACCCCTCTGGTTAATAGGTTAGTCCCAAAAATAATATAAAAGTGGAAAATAAAGCCCAATATAGTCCAAAACAGTAGATAAAGTAGCATGGAGCAATCAAAAATTATAGATACATTGGAGACGTATCAGTGACCGTGAAGGGATTGACAACCCCTAAGCGCTGGTTGCGAGTTGCTACCGTTTTGTGCAGGTACGAGGGACTTGCGCGTGACCTCCTACTGGATTGATACCTTGGTTCTCAAAAACTGAGGGAAATACTTACGCTACTGTGCTGCATCACCCCCTCCTCTTCGGGGAAAACCATCGCTAGCTCGAGACGTAGCATCGGGCTTCTTGATTGTCCCGTTCCATGCGTTCTTTGGCCGCTTTGTCTTCGGCCTCGGACAATGCCTTCCTTAGGGTCTCCACCTCGGTCGTGGCCCCTGATAAATTCATGATGACCCTATTACTTTACACCCGAGCTTCTTTTTAACTATATAGACAGGGGTATATCTTACCTTTGCTCTCTTCGAGCTGCCTCTTGGTAAGGCCGAGCTCGTCCTCGGACCGCTTCAGGGCCTGCTTCAGCGCAGAGACCTCCGCAGTACGTGCGGCAGGAGCCAATAGTGAAGCATGCACATACACAGACATAGTCTAATTAGACTCTTGAGTTATCATTTGATCCTCTATTCGACTTTGCTTCGCGAACACCGAACAGAGCATCAGGGGCTACTATCTATGCGGTAATATTTTCTTATATTTTGACTGCTTACCTCAAAGCCTGTTAGGAGGCTGGTGCAAGCTTCGGTCAGTCCATTTTTGGCGGACTGAACCTTCTTGACCACCGCACTCATAATAGTGCGGTGCTCTTCATCGATGGAAGCGCTGTGAAGCGCTTCCAGCAAGTTGTCCTGTGCCTCTGGTTGGACAGAGGACACCGGCACGGATGGTTGGCCCCCCTTAATGGGGGACCGCCTGCCGGAGTCCGGAACCATCGAAGGTTCCGGCGCAGTGTCCGACCGGGGCCCGAACTCGAAGCCCGTATGAGCCTCACTCCCTTGGTACCCGGGGTCCGGGAGGTCGCCGTGAGGCACCCCCAGGATCACCTCCCCTTGGCTCGGTGCCTTTTGAGACAACACCTCGGCGTTGTCCGTAGGGCGAGGAGTGGAAGCAGTCGGAGGAGAACCGCTGTTCATATCCGACGAGTCCAAAGAGCCGCTCGACGAGGGTACGTCGAGATGAGCTCGGGACGGACTGCATAATCATGTTCGGCATGAGGAAAGGCAGTATAATAAAACATACCATGAAGCACTATGATGTCCGAACACTTACGACTTCGCCAGGGGCTTGTCCCTGGGTAGCCACTCGTCGCCGCTGTCGGCGGCCGTCGTGGCACAGTCCGGAGGGAGGGCCCTTCCCTTCTTGGACCCTTCGGCCTCCCCGGATGGGTTGGCCTTCCTTTTCTTGTCTCCCTCGGCTGGGGGGGAGAACTTTTCTCCTCCTCCTCGTTTCCGTGGGAGGAGTGCGCGTCGGAGTCATCGGATGATGAGTCCAATATAACCTTGCGCCGGAGACCCTTTCGGGTCCCTGTGGCCTTCTTCGTGGCCTTCTTTGCCGGCACCTCGTAAGGTGCCGGAGTCAGCATCTTCGTTATAAGAGCATCTGCAGGATCTTCGGGCAGGGGGGCTGGGCAGTCAAGCTGCTCCGTTGTCTCTATCCAGTCTTGTTAATGACATGAAAGCTTAGATCCAGCACATAACTAAACCGAGGCAAATCAATACCCTAAGAGATATAAAAGCCTACCAGATGGGTGCGGCGCTTTGCGCTGAGTCCGCGGTCCTCGGTGAGGGAGGGAGGCATCTCGGTGCTCTTGAACAGCACCCTCCAGACATCCTCGTGCGTCGTGTCGTAGAGCTCTCGCAGCTCTGGTGCTTGGCCGGGTCGAACTCCCACAAAACAAATGCCCGTCGTTGACACGGAAGGATCCGACGGAAGAGCATAACCTAGACCACGTTGACGAGCTTGATTTTCTTGTTCGTCATGTTCTGATGCAGGTCTGGAGTCCGGTCAGCTCTACCGAAGAACCCCAGGATAGTCCCTTCTTTTTCCAGGAGGTGAGCCGTGTGGGGATTCTGGGTCGAAATTTGGGGCCGCCACCCAGTAGGAGTCGCACGGCTCGGTGATGTAGAACCACCCCGATTGCCACCCCTTTATGGTATCCACATAGGTGCCCTCGAGCCAGGTGACATTAGGCGTCTTGCCCACCATGGCGCCTCCGCACTCTGCTTGCTGGCCGCCCACCACCTTCGGTTTGACATTGAAGGTCTTCATCCATAGGCCGAAGTGGGGCCTGATGCGGAGGAAGGCCTCGCACATGACGATAAATGCCGAGATGTTGAGGATGAAGTTGGGGGCCAGATCATGAAAATCCAGCCCATAGTAGAACATGAGCCCGCGGACAAATGGGTGGAGAGGAAATCCCAGTCCGCAGACAAAATGGGTAAGAAAAACTACCCTCTCATGGGGTTCGGGCATGGGGACGATCCACCCCGCATTTGGCAGCCGGTGCGCGATATCCGCGGCCAAGTATCCGGCTTCCCATATGGCAGGACCCCGATTCCAAATCACATCGATCTAGCCGGTAACACCTCATATCACTTTGCGGCCTCACACATGATATTCCCACGGGTGTCGCCTTACCATGGCTCGGGACCGTTTGCGCCTTTTGGCTCACGTATATGATAGTGTCGCTAGCATCCATATGACAGAGAACCCGGGCCGACATGGCTAGTCGTGAACCCAAAGCGGCACCAACCTATGGGGACATGCATACATGAATCACATCGAGCATGTCGGTCAGCAGCGTGTGAATCCGGGCTGTAGCACTAGGCTAACAGGACTCCGGGAACCCGGGCTGTAGCAGGCTAGGCAGGACTCCGGATGTCACCGCGTGACATTTCCCCAAAGGGACAGACACAAGAACAAAGTGAATCACATGCCGGCCAGTCAAATGCTCCGGAGCAGTAGTGCTGGGCTAGCAGGACTCCGGTGAACCGGGCTGTAGCAGACTACTATGGCTCATGGAAGCACAATACTACATTTCCCCATAAGAGAGGCTACCAAGGATAAACAACTAGGTTGTCGGATCCCACACATACCAAGCATTTCAATCATATACACAATATGCTCGATATGTGTAAATACAACATGGCATCACAACATAACTCTACGACTCAAGTATTTATTCATTAGGCTCTGAGGAGCCAAGTATTACAAACATGGATCTCATGACCAACATACAGAGCATACAAGCAACAAGCACATGCGGAAGCTTAACTTGTCTGAGTACATACAACTACAAATGAAAAAGGCTGAGAAGCCTGACTATCTACAAGACCCTCCCAAGGGTACAAGATCGTAGCTGAGGTAACAAGCTAAACATCGAAGTCCACGCAGAACTACTAGTGAGATTGACGTCTCTCTGCAAAAACATAAATTATGCAAACGTGAGTACAAACGTACCCAGCAAGACTTACATCAGAACTACCTACATATGCATTAGTATCAACAAAGGGGTGGTGGAGTTTGACTGCAGCAAGCCAGCTTTGACTCGGTGGCTATCCTGAACTACGACTGCAAGTAACTCTTTTGAGGTGGCGCACACGAGTACACATATTCACCATACCAATACACCACTATGGATCCGCTCCCATCTCCCTGCGATAACGCCATCCATAGCACTCACGCTTATCTTGCGAGTTTTAGGGTATCCACTTTCACTTGTCTATGAACTATGCAAGGGGTCCAAGTTTCCATATCCGAGGAATCCGGCTATTCGAATAGATAATGATAACCCTGCAGGGGTGTACTTCTTCACACACGTTCTCACCACTTATCGCCTTGTACACGTCATGTACCTCGGAAACCTTCAAGCGGAAGCCGGGCGAGGGTGTCGGCCACGACCTGACTAACCAACAAGTCTCTAGTCCAGGTTTATCGCCTATTCGGATTCCATCCGCAAGGAGATCCGGCCGGGGTGTCACTCACGGCCCCAAACGATGTGTGCAGGGTTCCCAAGCCCACCATCCGGGTGCCACTTGGTACACCGTGCCACTGTGCCTAGTCTGTCCCAAGCCCACCTATACCGGGTGCCACTTGGTAGACTACTAACACTACCTACAAACACCAGAAACTAGTTGCAACTCCTGGACAGTGATCGAGTTGATTAATAAGCCGAGAGGGGCCGAGTTACCGGAACCCAATGTGTGGTAGTAACTGTTCATGGATCACAAACACAGAACTCAGTTCCTGAGAACGGCTGCAATGAGACAACCCACCATGTACTCCTACATGGCTCTCACCGCTACCTTTACCAAATCGTGTTCACACACTTAGCTCTCAACGGTAGGACATGTTCACCACGTTCCAATTCATTCCCGATGAATCAGACCTGACTCAACTCTAAGCAGTAGCAGGCATGACAACAAGCATGAATGAGTAGGCACATTAGGGCTCAAACAATTCCTACTCATGCTAGTGGGTTTCATCTATTTACTATGGCAATGACAGGTCATGCAGAGGAAAGGGGTTCAGCTACCGCAGCATGTAACAGTTGAAGCGTTGTTGTCCTAATGCAGTAAAAGAGAGCAGGAGCGAGAGAGTGGGATTGTATCGAGATGAACAAGGGGGTTTTGCTTGCCTGGCACTTCTGAAGATAGTATAGCTCTTCATCGGTGTCATCAAACTCATCGCCGGATCAACGTCTACTAAGGGGGAACAAATACCGGCAACAGAGAATAAACACAATCAATGCAATGCACAATATGATGCATGATCATGACATGGCAATATGCTGTTGATTGAGCTAATGCAACTAGCAACAAGTTAAATGAACTTGGTTTGAACCCTAGTTTCAAATTCAAACTCCATATGTGAAGGTCTAAATGCCCTTTATATGATTTGTCCTAAACAGTAGCCAAAAGTTGGTCTAACATGCATGATAATGGTACAGATGGATTCCTTGGATTTTTCTGATAATTTTTCATATATAAATTATTTCATTTGGAGTTATAGATTAATTTCTATGATTTTTTGAAGTTTATACTATTTTCTAGAATTTCTAAATCATTTCTGAAATAGAAATAATCCAAAACTAGTTTATTGCGTCAGCCTGACGTCAAAGTGACGTCAGCATGTCAACAGCGCCAGCGAGGTCAAACCTGATGGCTGGGACCCGCATGTCAGTGACACAGGAGGTTAAACAGGGTTATTTGATATTAGATTAATCCTAAACTAATTGTGTCAGTGGCAGGTCCTACATGTCAGTGTCTAGTGTTAAACTGAACAGGGTGGTTAGTGGCTAATTAAGTCGGACACGTCAGCCCGCCGGAGTTTTGGCCGGTGGCGACCTCAAACCGCGGCGGCGTCCGCCAGAGTTGCGCCAGAGGCGACGGATCGACGCTACGAGGGCACCAGGAGGTAGCCCGTGCCCGCGCGCATGCAGGGGAACCAATGGGAGGGCGTGGGGTGGCCAGAGTTTGCCGGAAGCGAGCTCGTGGCGGCGGCCGGAGTTCGGGTGAGGTTGGGAATGGGGCTGTGGGGCACGGCGGAGCGAACGGCCGGGTGCTACGGCCTCCAGGTGATGTGTTGAGCACGGTGACGCGCTCCGTGGTGAGCTTGCGCGGCTGTGGCCATAGCTACGCCATGGACGGCGGCGAGAAGCTTTCGGCCGCAGTGGGAACGGAGCTAGGAGACGAGCGTGGGCACGAGAGTAGAGGGGAAAGGAAGAGGGGCTCATGGCGGTTCTACAGGGGTGGTCGGCGGGCTCAGGGGCGCACTGGTAGTGGCGAATCGACCGATGAGGTGCCTCGGTGGCCGGCGACAGAAACGGAGATGGTGGCGATGAAGCAGCGTGTCCGAGGCCGGGCGGATCATCGAGGAGGAAGAGGCGGATGAGGCGGAGCTCGTGGACAGCTCGGAGAGGCGAGGCCGTGGCGGTGGCCGCGGGTACGGCGATGGTGCGGCCATGGCGGCCTCGTCCATGAGGTGGGGGCGAGGGAGAGAGGGGGAAAGTGAGCAGAGGAAGAGGGAGAAAGTCCAGGGCGTCCAGGCGTTTCCACGACGAACAGCGAGGATGCAGGAGGCGTCGACAGCGCGAAGCAGGAGGTGGCCGCTCGGCGCGTGCGCTCGCTGTCCTGCCTCTGCCTACTGGCAGAGCTAGGGGACGACTGGCAGTTGCCAGTGGGCTGGGCCGGCTGGAGGACCTGGGCCAGGCCAGGTGAGCGCCAGGTAAAAACTCTATGCTTTTCTTTCTGTTTTCTATTCTCTGTCTTTGTTTTGAATTTGGTTTGCTAACCAAATATTTTTTGTAGCTTCTGAGATTTATTGTAGAAGCAATATGGATTAATCCAAAGCTCTACAAAATGTTTCAGAATATTTGGAGCTTCCAAATATTTTATAGGAATTAATAGCTCCAAGTCAAATACAATATGAGTTAATTCAAAGATCATAAATGCCTTGGAAAAATGTGCATGACCTCTGGTAAAGGGTTTAACCTTTTTCCATAAATAATGAACATTTTTGAAGGGCATTTTGGGTTCATTGAAAATATTTTTGTTTGAACCTAGTTGAATTCATTTGGTGCTAGGGTTTGAACATCCCCAATTCAAATTTCAAATTGAATTTAAACATGATGCATGGAGTCTCACAGATGCAACTAACTACAAGCAATTCTAGGGCTATGACACCATAACTTTTTGATGTTCTCCTCCGTGACGGAGGAGACCATCCACTTGCCTCCTGCTCCGGACATGCTTGGAGTGGTTTGAGAAGAAGAACGCGAGCTTGGGCGCTAGAGCTCGAGTGTGTGGGAATGGGTAAGCGGGGAGGAAGGAAGCGTGGGTGAAAAAGGTAAATCTTTGTCCCTTTATAAGGGCGAAAGAGGCGATGTGTCTCCCCACTTGCCTGGCAAAACCGCTTATTCCCCGGGCACCGTAATTGATGGTGCGGTTGGGTTACCCACGTCCGTATTGATGAGAATCCCGTGATAAGGGGAACACGATCTCTGCTTTGACAAGACATGTCAAGGAAACCGCCTCACGTTATGTGCGAAGCTGGTTAAGAAAAACGGTTTGAATAATAACCGGGCCGTGGCGTGATGTCATGCTATCAAAACGTGTCAGCAGATTAGATTTGTGGAAATATTATTCTCTCTACGGTGGTATGTGGAACTTATTTTGCAGGGTCGGACACTATCCTTGTATTTCAAACTCTTCCATGGTTCATTCGGAGGAGGAATCCGCCTTGCAATGCCGAAGACAACACTGCGCGGCGCGCTCATCATCATTGAAGCCTGGTTCAGGGGCTACTGAGGGAGTCCTGGATTAAGGGGTCTTCGGACAGCCGGACTATATCCTTTGGCCAGACTGTTGGACTATGAAGATACGAGATTGAAGACTTCGCCCCGTGTCCGGATGGGACTCTACTTGGTGTGGAAGGCAAGCTAGGCAATACGGATATGTATATCTCCCCCTTTTGTAACCGACCTTGTGTAACCCTAGCCCCCTCCGGTGCCTATATAAACTGGAGGTTTTTGTCCATAGGATGACATACAATCATACCATAGGCTAGCTTCTAGGGTTTAGCCTCTTTGATCTCATGGTAGATCAACTCTTGTAATACTCATATCATCAAGAACAATCAAGCAGGACGTAGGGTATTACCTCCGTCAAGAGGGCCCGAACCTGGGTAAACATCATGTCCCCTGCCTCCTGTTACCATCCGCCTTATACGCACAGTTCGGGACCCCCTACCCGAGATCCGCCGGTTTTGACACCGACAACGCTCCAAGCAAAACACATATCATGTGGTGAATAAAATATAGCTCCAAGTTACTGATGAATGAAGACAAAAGAGGGGATGCCTTCCGGGGCATCCCCAAGCTTAGAATTTTTGGTGTACTTGTATTTTACCTTGGGGTGCCATGGGCATCCCCAATCTTAGGCTCTTGCCACTCCTTGTTCCATAATCCATCGAATCTTTACCCAAAACTTGAAAACTTCACAACACAAAACTTAACAAGAGAATCTCGTGGGCTCCGTCAGCGAAAGAAAACAAAACACCACTTCAAGGTACTGTAATGAACTCATTCTTTATTTATATTGGTGTTAAACTACTATATTCCAACTTCTCTATGGTTTATAAACTCTTTTACTAGCCATAGATTCATCAAAATAAGCAAACAACACACGGAAAGCAGAATCTGTCAAAAATAGAACAGTCTATAGTAATCTGTAACTAACGCAAACTTCTGGAACCCATTTTTTAAAAAAATAAACTGCTGGACATGAGGAATTTATCTATTTATCATCTGCAAAAATAATTAACTAAATAGCACTCTCTAATAAAAAATTCCAGCAATTCTGGTGAGCGCTAAAGTTTCTGTTTTTTACAGCAAGATGAAAAAGACTTTCCCCAAGTCTTCCCAACGGTTCTTCTTGGGACAAACACTAATTAAACACAACAAACACAATAAAAAAAGAGGCTAGATAAAATTTTCATTACTAAACAGGAGCAAAAAGCAAGGAATAAAAATAAAATTGGGTTGCCTCCCAACAAGCGCTATCGTTTAACGCCCTTAGCTAGGCATAAAAGCAAGGATAGATCTAGGTATTGCCATCTTTGGTAGGCAATCCAAAAGTGGCTCTCATAATATATTCATATGGTAATTTAACTTTCTTTCTAGGGAAGTGTTCCGTGCCTTTCCTTAATGGAAATTAGAATCTAATATTCCCTTCCTTCATATCAATAATTGCACCAATCGTTCTAAGGAAAGGTCTACCAAGAATAATAGGACATGAAGGATTGCAATCTATATAAAGAACAATGAAATCTACGGGCACATAATTCCTATTTGCAACGATAAGAACATCATTAATCTTTCCCATAGGTTTGTTAATAGTGGAATCCGCAAGGTGCAAGTTTAGAGAACAATCGTCAAATTCACGGAAACCTAGCAAATCACACAAAGTTTTTGGAATCGTGGAAACACTAGCACCCAAATCACACAAAGCATAGCACTCATGATCTTTAATTTTAATTTTAATTGTAGGTTCCCACTCGTCATAAAGTTTTCTAGGGAAAGAAAGTTCCAACTCAAGCTTTTCTTCATAAGATTGCATCAAAGCATCAACGATATGTTTAGTAAAAGCTTTATTTTGACTATAAGCATGAGGAGAATTTAGCATGGATTGCAACAAGGAAATAGAATCTAGCGAAGAAAAATTATCATAATTAAATTCCTTGAAATCCAAGATGGTGGGTTCATTGCTATTTAAAGTTTTAACCTCTTCAATCCCACTTTTACCAACGTTTGCATCAAGACCTAAAAACTTTGAATCATTGGGATGCCTTCTAACTAAAGTTGACTCATCTCCAGTCCCATCATTATCAAGATTCATATTGCAAAACAAAGATTTAATAGGGGACACATCAATCACTTTTAGATCTTCATCCTTATTATCATGAAAACTAGAAGAACATGCTTTTACAAAACAATCTCTTTTAGCACGCATCCTAGCGATTCTTTCTTTGCACTCATCAATGGAAATTCTCATGGATTTAAGAGACTCATTGATATCATGCTTAGGTGGAATAGATCTAAGTTTCAAAGAATCAACATCAAGAGAAATTATATCTACGTTCCTAGCCAACTCATCAATCTTAAGCAATTTTTCTTCAATCGAAGCATTGAAACTCTTTTGCGAAGTAATAAATTCTTTAATACTAAATTCAAAATCAGAGGGCATTTTATTATAATTTCCATAAGAATTGTTGTAGGAATTACCATAATTATTAGATGAATTACTAGGAAACGGCCTAGAATTAAAATTACCTCTATACGCGTTATTACCAAAATTGTTCCTACCAACAAAATTCACATCCATAGATTCATTATTATTCTCAATCAAAGTAGACAAAGGCATATCATTAGGATCAGTAGGAGCACTCTTATTAGCAAACAATTTCATAAGTTCATCCATCTTTCCACTCAAAACATCAACCTCTTCAATTGCATGCACCTTTTTACTAGTAGATCTTTCAGTGTGCCATTGAGAGTAATTAACCGTAATATTATCTAGGAATTTTGTAGCTTCTCCTAAAGTGATTTCCATAAAAGTGCCTCCAGCGGCCGAATCTAAAAGATTTCTAGAAGCAAAATTTAATCCGACATAATTTTTTTTGTATAATCATCCATAAATTTAAACCATGTGATGGGCAATTACGTATCATTGATTTCATCCTCTCCCAAGCTTGTGCAACATGTTCATGATCAAGTTGCTTAAAATTCGTAATATCGTTTCTAAGAGAGATGATCTTAGCGGGAGGAAAATACTTAGAGATAAAAGCATCTTCGCACTTATTCCATGAATCAATACTATTTTTAGGCAAAGACGAAACCAAGCTCTAGCACGATCTCTAACCGAAAACGGAAATAGCTTAAGTTTAACAATATCATTATCCACATCTTTCTTCTTTTGCATATCACACAAATCAACAACGTTGTTTAGATGGGAAGCGGCATCTTCACTAGGAAGGCTAGAAAACGGATCTTTCATGACAAGATTCAGCAAAGCAGTATTAATTTCACAAGATTCAGCATCGGTAAGATGAGCAATCGGAGTGCCAATAAAATCATTATTGTTGGTATTGTCAAAGTCACACAATTTAGTATTATCTTGAGCCATCATGACAAGCAAGCAATCCAACACACAAGCAAACAAGAAACAAGCGAAAAAGAGGCGAACAGAAAGAGAGGGCGAAAGGAAAAGAGGGCGAATAAAACAGCAAGGGTGAAGTGGGGGAGAGGAAAACGAGAGGCAACTGGCAAATAATGTAATGCGAAGGATAAGGGTTGTGATGGGTACTTGGTATGTCTTGACTTGGCGTAGATCTCCCCGGCAACAGCGTCAAAAATCCTTCTTGCTACCTCTTGAGCATTGCGTTGGTTTTCCCTTGAAGAGGAAAGGGTGATGCAGTAAAGCAACATAAGTATTTCCCTCAGTTTTTGAGAACCAAGGTATCAATATAGTAGGATACCACGCGCGAGTTACCTCGTACCTAAACAAACAAATAAGAACCTCACAACCAACACGATAAATCGGTTGTCAATCCCTTCACGACCACTTGCAAGAGTGTGAGCTGATAGAGATCATAATAATAAGATAAATATTTTTCATATTTTTATGATATAGATTGAAAGTAAAAGATAGCAAAATAAAGTAGATTGGAAACTTGTATGATGGAAAATAGACCCGGGGGCCATAGGTTTCACTAGTGGCTTCTCTCAAGATAGCATAAGTATTATGGTGGGTAAACAAATTATTGTCGAGCAATTGATAGAAAAGAGAATAATTATGAGAATATCTAGGCATGATCATGTATATAGGCATCACGTCCGAGACAAGTAGACCGAAATGATTCCGCATCTACTACTATTACTCCACACATCGACCGCTATCCAGCATGCATCTAGAGTATTAAGTTCATAAGAACAAAGTAACGCCTTAAGCAAGATGACATGATGTAGATGGATAAACTCATGCAATATGATATAAACCCCATCTTTTTATCCTCGATGGCAACAATACAATACATGTCGTTTCCCTTTCTGTCATTGGGATCGAGCACCGCAAGATTGAACCCAAAGCTAAGAACTTCTCCCATTGCAAGAAAGATCAATCTAGTAGGCCAAACCAAACTGATAATTCGAAGAGACTTGCAAAGATAAACCAATCATACATAAAAGAATTCAGAGAAGATTCAAATATTGTTCGTAGATAAACTTGATCATAAACCCACAATTCATCGGATCTCGACAAACACACCACAAAAGAAGATTACATCAAATAGATATCCAAGAGAATCGAGGAGAACTTTGTATTGAGATCCAAAGAGAGAGAAGAAGCCATCTAGCTACTAGATATGGACCCGAAGGTCTGAAGTAAACTACTCACACATCATCGGAGAGGCCATGGAGTTGAGGTAGAGGCCCTCCGTGATCAATGCCCCCTCCGGCGGAGCTCCGGAAAAGGCCCCAAGATGGGATCTCTTGGGTACAGAAGGTTGCGGCGGTGGAATTAGGTTTTCGTGGTGCTCCTGGATGTTTGCGGGGTACGTGCATATATATAGGAGGAAGAAGTAGGTCGGTGGAGAAACAAGGGGCCCACGAGGGTGGAGGTCGTGCCCCCCTCCCTCGTGGCCTCCTCAATTGATTCTTGACGTCCACTCCAAGTCTCCTGGATCACGTTTGTTCCGAAAATAATGCTCCCGAAGGTTTCATTCTGTTTGGACTCCGTTTGATATTCCTTTTCGGCGAAACTCTAAAATAGGCAAAAAAACAGCAATTTGGGCTGGGCCTCAGGTTAATAGGTTAGTCCCAAAAATAATATAAAAGTGTAAAAATAAGCCCATTAACATCCAAAATAGATAATATAATAGCATGGAGCAATCAAAAATTATAGATACGTTGGAGACGTATCAACCACTAGTTTCAAGTAAAAGGGCAAGGGAAAGAAAAGGAACTTCAAGACGAATGGCAAGCAAGTTGCCACTCCCATGAAGAAGCCCAAAGCTAGACCCAAGCCTGAAACCGAGTGCTTCTAACTGCAAAGGAAATGATCACTGGAAGCGGAACTGCCCCAAATACTTGGCGGATAAGAAGGATGGCAAAGTGAACAAAAGTATGTATGATATACATGTTATTGATGTGTACTTTACTAGTATTCATAGTACCCCCTAGGTATTTGATACTAGTTCAGTTGCTATGATTAGTAACTTGAAACAGGAGTTATAAAATGAACAGAGACTAGTTGAGGGCAAGGTCACGATGTGTATTGGAAGTGATTCCAAGGTTGATAAGATCACCATCGCACACTCCCTTTACCTTCAGGATTAGTGTTGAACCTAAAATAAATGTTATTTGGTGATTGCGTTGAGCATAATATGATTGGATTATGTTTATTGCAATACAGTTATTCATTTAAGTCAAAGAATAATTGTTATTCTGTTTACATGAATAAAACCTTCAGTGGTCATACACCCAGGGTGAATGGTTTATTGAATCTCGATTGTAGTGATACACATATTCATAATATTGAAGCCAAAAGATGCAAGGTTAATAATGATAGTGCAACTTACTTGTGGCACTGCCGCTTAGGTCATGTTGGTGTAAAGAGCATGAAGAAAATCCATGCTGGTGGGCTTTTGGAATCACTTGATGCTTGCGAACCATGCCTCATGGGCAAGATGACTAAGACTCCGTTCTCCGGAACAATGGTGCGAGCCACTGAATTATTGGAAATAATACATACCGATGTATGCGTTCCGATGAGTGTTGAGGCTCGCGGCGGGTATCATTATTTTCTGACCTTCACAGATGATTGAGCAGATATGGGTATATCTACTTAATGAAACACAAGTCTGAAACATTTGAAAAGTTTAAAGAAATTCAGAGTGAAGTTGAGAATCATCTTAACAAAAAATAAAGTTTCTACGATCTAATCGCGGAGGTGATTATTTGAGTTACGAGTTTGGCCTTCATTTGAAACAATGTGGAATAGTTTTGCAACTCACGCCACCTGGAACACCACAGCGTAATGCTGTGTCCAAATGTCGTACCTATACTTTATTAGATATGGTGCGATCTATGATGTCTCTTACCGATTTAGCACTATCATTTTGGGGTTATGCATTAGAGAAAGTTGCATTCATGTTAAATAGGGCACCGTCTAAAAAAATCCGTTGAGACGACACCGTATGAACTGTGGTTTAGCAAGAAACCTAAGCTGTCGTTTCTTAAAGTTTGGGGTTGCAATGCTTATGTGAAAAAGTTTCATCCTGATAAGCTCAAACCCAAATCGGAGAAGTGCGTCTTCATAGGATACCCAATAGAAACTGTTGGGTACACCTTGTATCACAGATCCGAAGGCAAGATCTTTGTTGCTAAGAGTGGATCCTTTCTAGAGAAGGAGTTTCTCTTGAAGGAAGTGAGTGGGAGGAAAGTATAACTTGATGAGGTAACTGTACCTTCTCTCGAATTGGAAAGTAGCTCATCACTAAAATCAGTTCCAGTGATGCCTACACCAATTAGTGAGGAAGTTAATGATGATGATCATGAAACTTCAGATCAAGTTACTACCGAACCTCGTAGGTCAACCAGAGTACGATCCACACCAGAGTGGTACGGTAATCCTGTTCTGGAAGTCATGTTGCTAGACCATGATGAACCTACGAACTATGAGGAAGCGATGATGAGCCCAGATTTCGACAGATGGCTTGAGGCCATGAAATCTGAGATAGAATCCATGTATGAGAACAAAGTGTGGACTTTGGTGGACCATGTCCATAGTTCTCGAACCCGTAGGGTCCGCACGCTTAACGTTCGATGATGATATGTATCATGAGTTATGTGATTTGATGTACCGAAGGTTGTTCGGAGTCCCGGATGAGATCACGGACATGACGAGGAGTCTCAAAATGGTCAATACATAAAGATTCATATATTGGAAGGTTACATTCGGACACCGGAATGGTTCGGGTCGTTTCGGATAAGTTTTGGAGTACCGGGGGTTACCGGAACCCCCTTCGGGAAGTTATTGGGGCTTATGGGCCTAGTGGTGGAAGAGAGGAGGCAGGCCAAGAGGTGGCGCGCGCCCCCCTAGTCCAAACCGAATTGGGCAAGGGCTAGGGGGCCCGGCCCCCTTTCCTTCTCTTCTTCCTCTCCTTCCTTCTTCTCCTACTTGGACTAGAAAAGGGGGAAACCTACTCCTACTAGTAGTAGGAATCCCCCTCCTTGGGCGCGCCCCTTGAGTCCGGCCCTCCTCCTCCTCCCCTCCTTTATATATGGGGGAGGGGGCACCCCATAGACACACAAGTTGATCTTTAGCCGTGTGCGGTGCCCCCTCCACAGTTTTCCATCTCGGTCATATTGTCGTAGTGCTTAGGCAAAGCCCTGCATCAGTAACTTCATCATCACCGTCAACACGCCGTCGTGCTGACGGAACTCACCCTCGGCCTCAGCTGGATCAAGAGTACGACGGATGTCACCGAGCTGAACGTGTGCAGATCGCGGAGGTGCCGCTCGTTCGGTACTTGATAGGTTGGATCGCGAAGACGTTCGACTACATCAACCGCATTACTAAACGCTTCCGCTTTCGGTCTACGATGGTACGTAGACACCCCCCCTCTCGTTTCTATGCATAACCTAGATAGATATTGCGTGATCGTAGGATTTTTTTGAAATAATATGTTCCCCAACAGATTACTTATAGCCTCGTATTTCTTCTCCGATATTTGAGTTTTGTTCGGCCAACTTGATCTATTTATCTTGAAATGGGAAGATGTGCTTTGTAGTGGGTTCGATCTTCCGGTGCTTGATCCCAATGACAGAAAGGGAACCGACACGTATGTATCGTTGCTACTAAGGATAAAATGATGGGGTCTATCTCTACATAGATAGATCTTGTCTAAATCATGTCATCGTTCTTATTGTATTACTCCGTTTCTCCGTGAACTTAATACACTAGATGCATGCTGGAAAGCGGTCGATGTGGGGAGTAATAGTAGTACACGTAGGCAGGAGTCGGTCTACTAATCCTGGACGTGATGCCTATGTAATGATCATTGCCTGGATATCATCACGATTATTTGAAGTTCTATCAATTGCCCAACAGTATTTTGTTTACTCGTCATTTGCTATTTTTCTCGAGAGAAGCCACTAGTGAAACCTACGGCCCCTAGGTCTTCTTTCTCATACTATTTGCCTTTGCGATCTATTTTTCCTTTGCATTTATTTTCAGATCTATTAAACCAAAAATATAAAAATACCTTGCTGTAATTTATTCTTATTTATTTTATTTGGCATTCGATCTACCAATTTACTACAAAACTAGCGGGTCCACCCACGCAATTGCGCGGCTAGAGTTGATTTTTTAATAAATAATATGTTTTAGCTATTTTTATTAATAGTCTTGCTAAATCTCAATTCATTGAGTTTTCATTACGTCTCAGTCGATACTATATTCGTGTGATTTTACATTGAGACTCATTCAATTTTTTTCCGGTTTTTCTTTCTTACATGTTATGTCGTTTGACTAAGGCTTGATTAAGCCTTAGTCGACTGAGACCTGACAAAACCCTTTTTCTTAATCATATAGACATGCATTTAACATTTTTTGACATTGTACAAAAGATAATAATTATTGCCAGTAGAACACCTCCATATGCATTGTCCTCTTCATACCATTCTTTTTGTGTTTAAGTTATCTCAGTTTATTATTTTAGTTCTCTAAGCATTTATTTTTTAATGAATGCCTAACAATTTTCTATTTGTCTATTTGTCTATTTTTACAATATGGTCCTAATCCATCCCGAGATATTGGATTATGTAGGTTTTTCAACGAAAAATCCTAGATTAATTTTCAGAAAAATATATTATGTACTACTTCCATCCCTAAATATGTAAGACGTTTATTCGTTCAATGCAAAGTTAGTAGCTAATGCCAGTTGCGTTAGAAAAGAAAATTCTATATATGTTTACCATCCCAACAGAAAAAAACAGTGCTAGAAGTGTTTCGAGCAGGCGTTCGTAGGCCGTCCGATGCAATCGCCATAGAGCAGCGCTTGACAGATGGAATTGGGGGAAGCAGTACGAAGCGACGCACGTTTTTTTTTTATAACTCCGCTTTCCGTCATTTTATTCATTTAGGGAATTCAAGTCCGCGTGCAAAATGCACGTCAGGAACCAGGGGAGCTTGACTCTACATTTGACTCTACATTGGGAGCTTCACGTTTCTTTAATCTACAGTTTTTTGCATCTCGTTAACAAATCTACTGTATTTTGCATCTCGTTAACAAATCTACTGTATTTTGCATCTATACGGCTGTAGTACCATTCATCCCTTTCCCCATTCTCATTCTCCTCCCGTTCCTTACCTGATCTAAGGATTCATCCACAATACGTTGCTAGATCTTGCTAAGAAAAGAGGACAGGGGAGAAGTGGGATTTGGGGTGGAGTGCGGTGGCTCCAGGCTCCCGACGGCGGCATGTCATCCAGCTCGACCACACGTGCCTGCAGCTCGCCGCCGTCATCGATTGGATGGCCATGGAGTTGGGTCCACTTGAACATGAGGGGTGGCACTCCTCTAGGTAATCACTCATCTTCCTCTCCTTCTCCTTCCTTCCCAGATCTTGGTCTGCTAACCTCCAGCAATGGCATGGATTCTTTATGGAGATTTGCTATGGCTATGAGAAGGGGATGATTAAGGTCACCTGACCTTTCTCCGTCTTTTCCGGTGTAGAAATTTTCTCTTGGAGAGAAGGATTTTTTGCCCCCAAGCAGCAAGGCTTCGAGGCCACCGGAGAAAATAAGAGATTCGTTTCACTGAGTGGCGTTGCTCTCCAGTTCGTGGCGCTGGCCTAGAGCTGTGTCGTCGGGTTGGACGGCCATGTTCTTCATAGTGTTCTAGGATATAACTTATGTCACTTGCCATTGATGTGCCTTGCGTTGTTTTAGGGAATCGAACCTATTTTTTTAGTTGACATTCTGCCCAACTTTGATTATTGTCTCTTCAAGACAACCGTAATAATTATATGAAGTTTCCTATAGCAAAAAGTGTTCAATATTTGTTGGATAAAAGGTGTGTTCTTTCTATATGTTGTTACCATATATTAGCAACTTATATTAATAATAGGTGTATTTAAGACAAAGAAAGAAGGCTTGCATGTATTCACTGACTTTGGCCCATATGTGTTAATTGATATGCAATAGATTTTAGTTTTTTCACATGTGTTGTGGGAGATGCCTATAACACTGAAGCTTTTCTCTTTGTTCTCTTCAACTGAAAAGGCTGTAGGATAGAAGGGTTGTTTCCAAGAACAACATAAAACTCACAAAAGTGCATGTATGAATGTGTTTCGAATAATTACAATTTGACATGTTTCTCATAGTGCTAAGTTTTGACCCTTATCTAATAATAATAATTGTCCGCCTTATACTGATCTTTGTCAAGCATTATTTCTCTATCTCAGTAAACATAAATGGTTTGCTTGGTGCTTCTGAGATCTTCCCATCCAATAAGTTTAGCAATTTTTACATACCACTCTCATTAAGAGTAAATATAATATGGAAGTTCTCATTCAAATTGGCAGAATATGCTTACCAGGTGTTATGGTTTCTTGATATGTACCACAATTTTCGCAGTAGGACTTTCCACTTTCCTTTGTAGTTAGTTTGTGTCAATCAGAATTTGATCATTTGAATATTTTTGTGTAATAGATTATTATACATATTGTTGTGAAAAACAAAATCGTAAAAAAATCACCCAAAAACTTAGCATCCCGAAGAAGTTGAGAGACAAATAATTTAGATATGACTCCACTATAACTGATATGACTCAATTGTCAGAAAAGCACTACAGGTCTGAGAGTCTCGTTTCCTCAAGAAGTGGTGATATCATATCTTAGAAGAAGTTTGAACCATCACCTGACTTGTCTTGGTTTTGTGCCTCATTCCAGTAAGTTCTCGTAATGTTCTCCTTCTATAAAATATTTCAATGTTCCTTGTTTATTGTTATCCATCTCGATCATTTTTGGTAAACTTTCTTGTCCTGCATATATGGAGTTAGTCAAGTAAAATTGTTATATTATATTGGTGAATAAACATGAGTCACGATTCATTTGGAAAAGTAATAGAAGATATTTAGATTTATCTAGCATGACTCAAAATCTTCATCAAGTATACAGCTTTAGATAGGTTGGCGCTTGTTGTTTTTGTACCGTGCCTCGTACCATTGTCTATTTTTCTGCCCAAAGTCCGACTTGTCTGTCCGTTAGAATTAGATGCAAGTGCTTGCATGTACACATGGGATGTGTTTGGCGGCTAGACTTTTTAGTATATTTCCCAGTAAGTTGAATGATTTAGGCGTGCCTTTTGTTTTTCACCGAAGGACCTGCCCATGTTTTTTTAAAGTGTGTAGATGATCTGATTTTGTACTCCTAGTAGATTGAATTACTTAGGCATATATTTTTTTCTCTCTCAAAAGGACATGCCCACTTTTTCCTAATTTGTATAGGCGACCTAGCTTTGTACGTACGGGCCCATACTGAAATATGTTTGTACGTGAACAATCATTTCCTAGTAGATTGAATTACTTAGGCGTGCACATGGATTACTTAGACCTTTTCCGTGCCTCTTTCTTTTTCGGCTGTGTAGATCTGTATATATTCTTCTGGCGCTGGTTGACTTTAGGCACAACCCTATTAAATCAATGACAAATCTATTAGATTTGTTTGCAACATCATTGGCCTTACTGTATGAATTTCTACAATAATTACATTCTCATTTGAAAAATAAGAAAACATTCCCCATACTTAGTCCTGGTTTCATCACTCCTAAACGGATAAGCTTCCCGCAAAAAAAAGGGTAAGCTGAAAAGTGTTAATCTTAGCCGCAATGGTGGAAGTCCAATTAAAATTTCAGTAATGGGCATGCATTTTGCACTTGATCTGTTATTAGAAGCAGTCTTGTGGCAATATGAAGTTTGTAAAATCATTTTTGTTATTCTTGATTTCTTTTTTTGCGGGGATTGTTATTCTTGATTGCACATGCTTCATTTGGGTGAATAATCCAATGTCATACAAAGTTGGAGATTAATTTCTTCAAGTTTAGAAATATCAATTAGATTATTTAAAAGTATAGAGTATAGACATACCTGAGCCTTGCTTAACTTTATCTCCCTGTTTTTGTATCGTGTCCTTGGTGGCAAACTCGGAGTTGTAATCTAGAAAACATTCTAATGGTCCTTTCACCTTCTTTACCTTTAAATTGTACTCCCTCCGTTTTTTTAGTCTGCATATAAAATTTGGTCAAACTCAAACTTTGTTAACTTTGACTAAGTTTATAGAAAATAATATGAAGATTCACAATATGAAATCAATACTGTTAGATACCTCATGAAATGAATTTTCATACCATATAGCTTTAGTATTGTAGATGTTAATATTTTTTTCTATAAAATTGGTCAAACTTTACAAAGTTTGACTTTGACCAAATCTTATATGCTGACTAAAAAGAAACGGAGGGAGTATGAAGAAATAAATTAATTTCATTTCTCAATGGTGATACTTTGTGGATTTGACAAACTTAAAAGTATTATATGCATACCTGTAAAAAAGTGTTATATGCATAAATAGAACTATCATTTTCTTTCATCAATATAATTGTATCAAATTCTTCCGGATAATAGCATGATGCTTTTAATGTTGATAGTGACATGAACTATTTTGCCATATCAGTGCAAACAAAATATAATTAGCATTTGCTTGTTTTAAATTGATGATCTGTTGTATGATTGAGGTAATCCCACATTCTCTGTACTTTCACTTGAATGTTCTAGTTTATCCTGTTGTTGGTAAGCACTAAAGCTTCTTCAACACCATAGTTTTTTGGCTGTGAAAGGATTCTAAAATTCTTAGTCAGCTATCTATGTAAGCACTAAGCTTCATCAACACCATAGTTTTTTGGCTTTGAAAGGATTCTGAATTTGTTAGTCAGCTATCTATGCAACTTTTATTCTGATAAATGATTAATTAATTCATAATGTTTACGAACCTGATTCAAGTGAGACGCAGCTCAGAAGATCTGTCCTGACTTTACCGGGCATTGAGATGCAGCCACATCAGAGTTTTGGCTTTCTTTGATATTTGTCTGGCATCACAGAGCCGACAATCTTCGATTGTTGGTGGTGCTCTAATCGGATGGCAGATTTGTTCTATAGTCTTTGATTTTGTTTGTGGTGCTCGCGTAGCAAATTCTGGAAGACTTCAATTTTCTCGGTGGTGCTCTGATCAGGTAGCAGATTTACAAACATCGATTTGTCCAGAATTGGTTGGATTCTGACTCTTGGGGTTGGATGTGGCCGGCTGAGTGCCTTGTCCGATCCATGTGGAGTTTCTCTTTATCAGGACTCCACATGGTATTTCCTTTTATCAAGACTCCGTGTGGAGTTCTATAGATTGAGTCTGGTTGTAGTTCTCCTTGTTTTTTTGGCATGCATATGCCCGATTTGGAATTAGACGCACGTGAGGTTTTGTATATGTGACGGTGGTGCTCTAGTATGTGATTACGTCTGGACGTGTCACACAAAATAGAATATATATTGCCGTGTGATCTTGTGTAGTTTATCTTAGGCGTACGTTGTCCAGACTATTCTCTTTTTCCGTGTGGACGATTCCTGCTTGCACTCATTAATTACATGTAGATGATTGACTCTTTCCGTACATGTACAATATATGCATATGCATAGACGTGACAACGTGCTAGTTCAATAAGTTAGTAAATACATGTTAGCATGTTACGTAAAAACTTTTAATCTCAGCCATTATTATTTGAATCTAACGGTGCAAATAATATTAACATATGTGGATAAATGTGGTAGCTTATTTGTCTTCTATTTTAAGTATATAATAGAAGATTATTCACGTCCGTTTGCCTATCTTGAGGCGCCGTACCCGAAAGGGATTGACAACCCCTTTTACGTGTCGGGTTGCGGGAATTTTTCATTTGTGTGCAGGTGCTTTTTACGTTGTGTTGCTTGGTTCTTCTACTGGTTCGATAATCTTGGTTTCACATCTGAGGAAAATACGTACCGCCGCTGTGTTGCGTCATCCCTTCCTCTTTGGGTAAATACCGACGTAGCTTCAAGCCGCATCAACGTCCCATCAATTCTGATGATTGGATGTGCTGGATGTAATGCTTTATTTTCCCGTGCAACTATTTCAGATTGTGTACCACATACTTCTAGGTATCTTAAATGAATAGCATGTTATAATTCGTAAGAGTTGTATAGAAACTTCTACAGTCAATGTCTGGTAAGTTACTCATAGTACTGACTATACCTTATATGATGCACCAATGATGGTCAATAGTAACTTTTAGAGAGCAGACATGTCGAAGTTGATCTCGATGGTTAGCACATCAAATTGTTGTCTCAAATCTCAACGTCCATAAAAGATGCAGAAAATCTCCAACAAAAAGAAAATACACAACTCTTTCGGTAGATATGGTTACTTGAGTATCCTTGCCAAACAGCGTTGTATTCTCAATTGCAGGTCCTCAAAATGTGGCAACTCGATATCAAATTCAGCCAAATGAGCTCCATTTGCAATAGTTTGTGTGGAACAAAAGAATATACTATCTGTCTTATGATGATAACGTATGTACAACAACCATTATTACAAAAATATAGCGCCCATACACAGTCCATATTATAAAGGTTATCTCTAAATTGCAGCCACAAATTACTTGTAGTTCCACTTTTCATAAAAAACATACTTTTAAAATATCATAATTTATTCCTTTGAACAGATCTTTCAATAAAAAGCAAGCATCATACACATAACGAAAATACTGCCTTATAACAAAATGAACAAGCTAAAGTGAATGCAAGCATGCTTTCAGTGTTTAGTCTATAACAGGCGGGTAAGGTTCCTCCTTGTTCAAATGTTGTTCATCATCCCCTGTTAAATAAGAAACATCACCTCCATGTAAGATCATGCTGATTGACTCAAGGGAACAGAGAGCAAAAATACATTCCTGAATCGGATTCTGTTGATGTGAGCGGTGGTTTATGATATCCCTTGCCACATTCTCACCAATCTGCAAACACATCAGGACACCCAAAAAATTGCCCCGTTACGAAATTTGCAGCAGGGGAATCCTGACGGGATAAGAAAAACTCGACCGGAGTGTCCCATGCTGGAACAAATGGATGACAGGGGAGCCCAAAATTACCTTGAGGCCTAATGGGATGTACTTCATGGTGACAGCCTCCTTGGTCTCCTTGTTCCGCATCAGCAGCGTGACATCGAAGTTGCTAGTCACGATATGCTTGAGTAGCTCGTACCTCTCCATGGATCCCGGCCTGCGCGGAGCGACAACTACTGCTGAAGGCACCAGCGCTCCTCTCCTTGTGTTGTCGCAGTGCCTGCACCTTAGCCTCGCAGATCAACGCCTCCAGGTCCGTTCTCGCGAGATCCCGTGGACTCGTCGGTAAGATGATGTCGGCATGGCGGCTGGCAGTGACATTGAGGACGCTAACCCTAGTGCGTCGAAGGATCAGGGTCGGGAGGTGCGTGCCAAAAGCGAGCGTGACCCTTACGTCTGCGGCGGCAATCCAAACCGTTGGCGGCAGCGAGATCGCATGAGATCCGGCGGCGTCTTCTCTGTGAAGTCGGCGGCGACGATTTTGTGCGTCTGTGTCAGGAAGATTGCACGACATCGGCTGTGTTTACTCGAGGGGATCGAGAGGAGCGGCGTTTCGTGCAGGGTAGGTTTTTTTTTGGTGCGTGTGTGGGGTAGGGAAGAGGACGAAAAAAACCAGTCGAAAAAACCAGATGGAAGTGGCGGACGAAAAAAAACCATGGAGGCAATCCTACGTGCGGGAGGAGGTTTGCAACACCACTGAAGGTTAAGGCAATGTGAAGCTTGAACAACGAAGTAATATATTTAGATATTAGTAGTTCAAGTTTGCTAGAAAAATCATACGTCGGTAGAGAAAAACCATAAGACCTTATTATGATAATTGTTGTAATTGTACGACATGGCTCTCAAGTGTTTGCAATTATAAATCCTAAGGAGGGCATTAAAAATGATAAAAATACCTCAAGGAGACCGTACAGAATATATTTTTCTGTATTCCTTCTCCAACAACTGATTTATTTCTTCTGTCAAACATTCATATTTCCCTGATTCAATTGGAGCATTCTCAATAGTAGCACTTCCTCCAAGATTATACACAGAGATGTCCCATCAATTCTGATGATTGGATGTGCTGGATGTAATGCTTTATTTCCCCCTGCAACTATTCCAGATTGTGTACCACACTACTAGAAAAAGGGCTATAGATGATATGGCCACTAATAACGCACCAGACATGTCGTGCGCCATTAGTATATACTAATGGCGCACCATGTGTAGGTGCGCCATTAGTAACAATTTTTTTTTTCAAAACTAGTAATGGCGCACCAGTGGATAGTGCGCCGTAATGGTGCACCACATTCACAGTGCGCCACTAGTATTTTTTTTTTCAAATATTTTTTTCATTTTTTTATTATTTATTTTTTTAAAACTAGTAATGGCGCACTGTCAACAGGTGCGCCATTACTAAGTTTTTTTTCAAAAAAATATTCAGAATTTGTTTTATTTTTTTCAAAACTAGTAACGGCGCACCGTGGGTGTGGTGCGCCATTACTAGTTTAACTAGTAATGGCGCACCACTCCCACGGTGAGCCATTACTAACTTGGCCCAAAATTTCCACCGAATGCACCCCCCCTGGACCGCCTTTTCAGTTAAAAAAATAAAAAAATTGATGGAAATGTCAAAAAAATAAAAGAAAATAAGTTTCCCATGTGATATGTGGTTTAGTTGTTGGGAAAATTTCCAAATATGAATTTCGACTTTATTTGCAAAATCTCTCTAGAATTTGTAAAATGGGCATAACTTTTGCATACGAACTCGGATTAAAAGGTTTTCTATATGAAAAATTATCTACTCGAAAAGTTACATCCAAATTTAACCGGGGGAACCCCGTTAAACATTTTCAAAATCCCCAAAAACCTAACAGAAAAAAGTTACGGGGCTTTTAAGATCCGGAGGCAAAAAAATTCAGAAAATTTCAAACTTACTAGTGGCGCACCGTATGCTAGGTGCGCCACTAGTAACAGAAAAAAAATTGGTTTCGAAAAATAATTTGAATTATTTTTCAAAATATGATACGTAATATGACCGGGAAGTTTGAAATATTTTTTCAAAATTTCATCATACTCATGAACTAAGTCCTAGACATCAGCAATGTTTAATAGGATTGAGATGATGGATATATCAACAAGTGCCTGTGAAGTGAGGTGGTGCTGGGGTTGGATAGAACTACGAAGTTAAGCGTGCTCGGGCCGGAGTAGTGTGAGGATGGATGACCTTCCGGGAAGTTTGACCATAGAGTGTGATTTGACCCGAGATTAAGCCATAGTGACCCGAAATTAAGAAAAAATTGAAAAAAATAAAAAAAATTGAAAAAAATTGCTACTAATGGCGCACTCCTGCGTGGTGCGCCATTAGTATACCAGATACTAATGGCGCACCGTGGGCTATACTAATGGCGCACCTGTGGTGTGCCATTAGTAGCGAAAACAAGTGCGCCACTAGCAGCTCTTTTTCTAGTAGTGCCACATACTTCTAGGTATCCTAAATGAATAACATGGTTAGAATTCACAAGAGTTGTATAGAAACTTCTACAGTCAATGTGTAGTAAGTTACTCATAGTACTAACTATACCTTATAGGATGCACCAATGATGGTCAACAATAACTTTTAGAGAGCAGACATGTCGAAGTTGATCTTGATAGTTAGCACATCGAATTGATGTCTCAAATCTTAACGTCTATAAAAGATGCAAAAAACTCCAACAAAAGGAAAATACATCACTCTTTCAGTAGATATGATTACTCTAGTATCCTTGCCAAAAAGTGTTGTATTCTTCAATTGCAGGTCCTCAAAATGTTTCAACTCGGTAGCAAATTCATCCAAATGAGCTCCATCCGCAATAGTTTGTGAGGAACAAAAGAATATACTATCTCTCTTATGATGATAACATATGTACAACAACCGTTATTACAAAAATACATCGGCCATAAACAGTCCATATTATAAAGGTTATCACTAAATTGCAGCCACAAATTACTTGTAGTTCCACTTTTCATAAAAAAACATACTTTCAAAATATCAGAATTTATTCCTTTGCACAGATCTTTCAACAAAGGGACAATTGCATTTTCCCCCTAGTTGGTTCCTACCCACGGGTTTTGCCCTTACTTTTCGAGCTTGCTCAGTTTTGCCCTTACCTTTTCCGTCGAGGTCCCTCGAATGCCCTTTGACCGTTTGACCAAAACTTTGAAAATTCATAACTAATTCATATGAACTCAGAAAAATACAAATAAGATATCAAAATGTTCAGATAAACATTACCTTTATGTGCATATCATTTGCATTCAGGACAAAAGCACCCTTTAAACTACCTAAGGTAATTAATGTTATTAACATTATTAAAAATAAAAGGTATAAACAATATTTTTTTTCATGAATAAAAATTACATGCAAATGTAGGTGATGTTTCCTGAACATCCTGATATCTTATTTGCATTTTTCTGAGTTCGTATAAATTTTTTATGAAGTTTCGAAATAATGGTCAAAGTCGTTAGAACATTCATAACAAGATGATACGGACTCAGGAAAATGCAAATAAGATATCTGGATGTTCAGTAAACATCACCTACATTTGCATGTAATTTTTATTCATGAAAAAAAATTGTTTATACCTTTTTATTTTTAATAATGTTAATAACATTAATTACCTCAGGTAGTTTAAAGGGTGCTTTTGTCCTGAATGCAAATGATATGCACATAAAGGTAATGTTTATCTGAACATTTTGATATCGTATTTGCATTTTTCTAAGTTCATATGAATTGGTTATGAATTTTCAAAGTTTTGGTCAAACAATTAAAGGGCATTAGAGGGACCTCGACTGAAAAAGTAAGGGCAAAACCCGTGGGTAGGAACCAACTAGGGGTAAAAATGCAATTGTCCCTTCAATAAAAAGCAAGCATCATACACATAACGAAAGCACTGCCTTGTAACAAAATGAACAAGCTAAAGTGAATGCAAGCATGCTTTCAGTGCTTAGTCTATAACATGCGGGTAAGGTTCCTCCTTGTTCCCATGTTGTTCATCATCCCCTGTTAAAGAAGAAACATCATCTCCATGTAAAATCATGCTGATTGACTCATGGGAACAGAGAGCAAAAACACATTCTTGAAACGGATTATGTTGATGTGCCGCGCGAGCGGTGGTTTATGATCTCCCTCGCCACATTCTCACCAATCCGCAAACACATCAGGACACCTGAAAAAGTTCCCCGTTGCTAAATTTGCAACAGGGGAATCCTGACGGGATAAGAAAAACTCGACCGGAGTGTCCCATGCTGGAACAAATGGATGACAGGGGAGCCCGAAATTACCTTGAGGCCCAATGGGATGTACTTCATGGCACAACCTCCTTGGTCTCCTTGTTCCACATCAGTAGCGTGACGTCGAAGTTGCCAGTGGCGGTATCCTTGAGTAGCTCATACCTCTCCATGGATCCCGGCCAGCACCGAGCGACAATTGATGCTGAAGGCACCAGTGCTCATCTCCTTGCGTTGTCGCAATGCCTGCACCTTGGCCTCGCAGATCAACGCCTCCAGGTCCGCGCTCGTGGGATCTCGTGGACTCGTCGGTAAGATGATGTCGGCATGGTGGCTGGCAGCGGTTGGTGGCGGCGCGGAGGACACTAACCCTAGTGTGTCGTGGGATGAAGGTCAGGAGGTGCGTGCCAAAAGCGAGTGTGACCCTTACGTCTGTGGCGCCAATCCCATACTGTGGCAATGATCCCGTACATCGGTGGCAGCTAGATCGCACGAGATCCGACAGCATCTTCTCTATGAGGTTCATGGCGGCGATTTCATGTGTCTGTGTTAGGAAGATCGCACGACGACGACTATGTTTACTCGAGGGGATCGAGAGGAGCGGCGTTTCGTGCGGGGTGGTTTTTTTGTGCGTGCGTGGGGGTCGGGGGAGGGGGCGGAAAAACTAGTCGAAAAACCGGACGAATATGACGGGCGAAAAAAACCCGCGGAGGCAATCCTACCAACTGAGACATTAGAAGTAGAGATAGATATGACATAACCATTGGGGGAGGGGGGAGGGGGCATGACCCTTGCTTGTCTCTCCTTAGCTCCGCCCTTGAGTGGTGCTATTTTACAAGACTTGAAGGGAGGTTTTGTTGTTGCGGCCATGGAATATAAACCGAATGGAATGGACGGTCCGACGATGGAGGAGTTTGCGCTATTGTCGGGACTACGACTTGTTGATAAGATGGACATTTTTTCTTTGTCCACTCTTAGTGATTCTATGGCGATTGTTCAAGCTATCCAAAATTTGGACGACTATCGGGCGTCGGGTGCGGTAATTACTGATGTTTGTCGAAGGTTGATGAGTTCTTTCGGCAAGGCGAGGATAAATCATTGTGTGTGTGATGTAAACGAGTGTGCTCATACTATTGCTTGTTTTAGTTTCTTGGGTTAGGAGTCAAGGGTGTGGCATGATAAACCTCTTGCTTTCCTGATTCTGCTGATTGTAAAGGATATGATTATTAATTAAATAAAGTCGCCGAAGTTAAAAAAAGGTAATATCAGCCGGAGTCATAGAACTTGTGTCGTATGTTTAATTTGGTGCTAGAATTTTTAAAAATACGGTTTTGTGGCCATCTAACTTGACTCAGACGTGTAGATACGGTCATAGTACATGTATCTGAGTGTATCCATGTGTATGGACCCACCTGTCGGTGAGTGATAGAGCTGGGCATGGCATATTTTTTACAAAAATACTCTTATATTTTTTTTATTTATGGAAAAGTCAACTACTGCAAGACATTTATACGAAACTTAAGAAAAAAACCCAGTATACCCTAGGACTCGAACAAACGACCGTATCTTTTAATACAAAATGCTCTAGCCTTTTCACCACCAGTTCAGTATGTCTAATCTCCATAACGAACTCCTATGTACTCAAAAGTGATGCATGTGGAGCTTAAATGTACTGTGTATATTTCTGTCCACGCGCTACTTCTTTAAGATATTTGTAAAACATGTGTGTTATATAAATGTGTTTGTTACATATTTTTCACATGTTTTTATATAAATTTCTTTACCTCCAAAAATATTTTTTTGGCTAATAATTTTAAGATAATTTTTACTAAATATTTTATAAACCTGAGTATTATATAAACCAGTGTGTTATATAAATTTGTGTATTACATATTTTGTTTGCATAATTATAATTTTAAAAATATTATTTAAATTATACAAACATTTCAATAAGTATACACACATTTGTGTAGTTCGATTTTTGCATGATTAAAAATATTCATAATTTTAAATTTAAACTATTAATATGGACATTCAATCATGGCTAATATTTTTTAATATAAGTCATGAATAAAAATTATGCACAAGTAAATATTCATATATATTTAGTAAATGGTTGTATTCGTCATTCTGTATAGTTTAAATATAAGCTACACGTTTTTCTTTTTTGGATCTATTAAACATATTTATCTAGTAAACATTTTCAATGTCTGTATCAACTAAATATATTTTATATAATACACAAGTTTATATTTAAATGTTTTATTTATTAATCATGGTTTGTATGTATAGTATTTTAACACGTAAATATTTGAACTTAATTTTATTACTTACGGTTTACAAATATCTTAAATGTATTTATTACTTACATTTTACCGAATATTTCATATATAATACACATGTTTATATTTACTAATCATCATCTGTATGTATATATATTTAACACATAAATAATTGATCATAAATTTATTACCTTTTTAACAAATATCTTAAAAAATAGCGCGTGCATATGGGCCACAGATATGCAGCCCATTTAAGCTCCGCATGTGTTGGCTTCCAATCAACAAAAAAAGTTTGGTTGGGCCAACCCCACGACCAAACATGTATCCCACATTTGGTGGATTTTGATGAATAAAGCTTGGTTCTACCCCTAAAGAAACAAAATAAAAAGTTTGTACCCCCAAAAAAAGTTTGTTACCTTCCTCAGAAATAATATGTAAGTTAGTTATCTGTGTTATACTATAGACTAACCTGGAGGTTGTATTGGCTTGAGTGTATCGTGTTAAACCTGCTGTATGCAGGTTTGAGTCCCAGCGACCCTATTTTTTATTGTCAATTTTCACATATAATGGCAGTACTGTTATCGGATTTTTCTGTAAATAAGAAATGTGAAGGAATTTTGTGTAAATATGTGTCGTGGTGGTTGACTTTTTCCGCAACTAAAAAAATCTGAGTGTGTTTTTGTAAAACTATTCGTGTCTACTACTACCACTCACTGATAAGTGGTGCCATACACATGGATACGCGACATATGTGTACTGTGACCTTATATCCATGCTTGAGTCAAGTTAGATGACCATAAAACAGTATTTTTATAAAGTTTAAGCACCAAACTAAACATGTGATGTAAGTCTTGTGGCTCCGGGAGATATTATATTACCTAAAAAAAGCCACTCAAGTATTTCACATTGTTCGGTGCCATTCCGTCCGACTATCCAATTCCTGGACGTTGCATGCAAGGCTAGCGTGCGAAGTAAAAAAAAAAAACTCCGCTTGATATGGCAGTTAATTAGAGCCAGTGATTTTGGGGAGAGACATTATGGCAGTTAATCGGTAAATAGGAGTAAAATGTTTCCTCACGAATTATCTTTGGGCAGATACTATGGCACTAGGAGGAGTACAGCGTTTCCTTAGGAACTAAGATAAGTAATGTTTAATTTCTTTTCATATATAGTTCCAGTGATTTGGGAGAGACATTATGGCAGTTAATCGGTACTAAGGAATAGGAGTAAAATGTTTCCTCGTGAAATATTTTTTGGGCAGATACTATGGCACTAGGAGGAGTACAACGTTTCCTTAGGAACTAAGATAGGTAATATTTAATTTCTTTCCATATATAGTTCGAACTATATATGGAATGCCGTAAATGCTAGTAAAAATGGGTGTTTGTTACCTACCACTACTAAAGAATGGCCGAGCTGTATAAATAGGCAACTAGACCCTTCCGCCCTCCTCACCCATCAAAATTCAATTCATAGTGATCTAGATATGGCGATCAAGCTTATAGCAGTAGCGTTTTTCTTGCTTGTCCTGGCCTTTGCTGAGTCCAGCGATAGGGGTGAACCTCCATCATCTCGTAAGTACTAGTGCTAGCTTTACCAAGTCGAGGGTGTGTCAAGTCTGAATCACCTCATATAGTTTGTTATTTCCTGCAGAAGAAAATGCTTTTGGTGCGAGTGCTTATGCGGTTCATTGGGATCCAGATCATGCGCATTCTGGTAAATACTTGTGCTACCTTCCCAAGTTGACAAATTTGTTAATTGTGAGTCAACGCCTGACTCTTATTTACTGTAGAAGAAAACGGTTTTGGTGAAAGTGCTTATGCGGTGCATTGGGATCCTCCTTCTCGTAAGTACTTGTGCTACCTTACCAACTAATTTTTTTTGTTAATTGTGAATTAACTCCTAGGTTCTTATTTCCTCTAGAAAAAGACAACTTTGGTGAAAGTGCGTATGCGGTACATTGGGATCCCCCTTCAAGTAAGTACTTGTGCTACCTTGCCATGTTGAGAATGTGTTAATTCTAAATATACTCATAGTTTGTTATTTCATGCAGAAGAAAAAGGTTTTGGGGCAAGTGCTTATAAGGTGGACTGGAACCCACCTTCGAGTAAGTACTTGAGCTACCTTACCAAGTCAAGAATGAGTTAGCCCTGAATGAACTCATGGTTTGTTATTTCCTGTAGAAGAAGAAGGTTTTGGGGCAAGTGCTTATAAGGTGGACTGGAACCCACCTTCGAGTAAGTACTTGTGCTACCTTACCAAGTCGAGAATGTGTTAGTCCTGAATGAACTCATGGTTTGTTATTTCCTGCAGAAGAAGAAGGTTTTGGGGCAAGTGCTTATAAGGTGGATTGGAACCCACGTTTGAGTAAGTACTTGTGCTACCTTACCAAGTCGAGAATGTGTTAGTCCTGAATGAACTCATGGTTTGTTATTTCCCATAGAGGAAGAAGGTTTTGGGGCAAGTGCTTATAAGGTGGATTGGAACCCACCTTCGAGTAAGTACTTGTGCTACCTTACCAAGTCGAGAATGTGTCAGTCCTGAATGAAATCATGGTTTGTTATTTCCCGCAGAAGAAGAAGGTTTTGGGGCAAGTTCTTATAAGGTGGATTGGAACCCACCTTCGAGTAAGTACTTGTGCTACCTTACCAAGTCGAGAAATGTGTTAGTCTTGAATGAACCCATGGTTTGTTATTTCCTGCAGAAGAAAAAGGTTTTGGGGCAAGTGCTTATAAGGTGGATTGGAACCCACCTTCGAGTAAGTACTTGTGCTACCTTACCAAGTCGAGAATGTGTTAGTCCTGAATGAACTCATGGTTCGTTATTTCCTGCAGAAGAAAAAGGTTTTGGGGCAAGTGCTTATAAGGTGGATTGGAACCCACCTTCGAGTAAGTACTTGTGCTACCTTACCAAGTCGAGAATATGTCAGTCCCGAATGAACTCATGGTTTGTTATTTCCTACAGAACAAGAAGGTTTTGGGGCAAGTGCTTATAAGGTGGATTGGAACCCATCTTCGAGTAAGTACTTGTGTTACCTTACCAAGTTGAGAATGTGTTAGTCCTGAATGAACTCATGGTTCATTATTTCTTGCAGAAGAAAAAGGTTTTGGGGCAAGTGCTTATAAGGTGGATTGGAACCCACCTTCGAGTAAGTACTTGTGCTACCTTACCAAGTCGAGAATGTGTTAGTCCTGAATGAACTCATGGTTTGTTATTTCCTACAGAAGAAGAAGGTTTTGGGGCAAGTGCTTATAAGGTGGACTGGAACCCACCTTCGAGTAAGTACTTGTGCTACTTCACAAGTCGAGTATGTGTTAGTCCTGAATGAACTCATGGTTTGTTATTTCCTGCAGAAGAAAAAGGTTTTGGGGCAAGTGCTTATAAGGTGGATTGGAACCCAGAAGATACACATTCCAGTAAGTACTTGTGCTACCTCACAAAGTCGAGAATGTGTTAATCTAGAATAAAATCATAGTTTGTTATTTCCTGCAGAAGAAAAAGGTTTCGGCGAAAGTGCTTACAAGGTGACTTGGAGCCCAGAAGATGCACATTTCGGTAAGTATTTGTGCTACCTTACCAAGTTAGTCCTGAATCAACTCATGATTTGTTATTTCTTGCAAAATAAAAAGGTTTTGGGGCAAGCGCTTATAAGGTCTCTTGGAGTCCAGATGGTGCACCTTCTGGTAAGTACCCGTGATATCTTAGCAAGTGGAGAATGTTTTAATTCTGAATCAACTCACATATTATTTCCCTCAAAAGAGAAAGGATTTGGTTCAAGTGCTTATGCGGTACATTGGGATCCAGATCATCCACCTTCTGGTAAGTACTTGTGCTACGTTTCTTATCAAGTGGAAGAATGTGTTCGTTCTGAAGTAACTCATAGTTTGTTATTTCTTATAGAAAAAACCGGTTTTGATGCAAGTGCTTACGCGGGACATCGGGATCCAAATCATGCACACTCTCGTAAGTACTTGTGCTACCATATCAAGTTGAGATTATCTTAAATATGATGTGTTAGTTTGTTAATACTCATGTAAAAAGATATGCATTTAATCTCCAAAATTAACATTACTATGTCAGTATTTCAGCTGAACTATTGGTTTAATTAATAACAATGCAGCTTCCTCCATTCCTGAAGCACCAACAAAACACAAGCATATAAAAGTTCAAACCGGCATGTTATTCCTGAAGAAGAATCTGCACATCGGCACTACACTTCCTAAAGGAACCATGTTTGCACGAGACGGTGCACCAAAGTCTGTTCATTTTGCCTCTACTCCATTGGAGTCAAAGTACTTGGCAACCATCCTTTCATATTTCATGATACCTCATGGCTCGACCAAGGCAAAGCAGGTAGCTGACACCCTTCGTTCATGCGGCAAACCGGTTGACAAGGAGGATCCTCACATGTGCTTCTCATCCCGTGAAGCAATGTCAAGGTTCGCCACCAGAGAATTAGGGGTCAGCGGCGCACGAGCAGCCATTACAAGGATTCATGGGAATGAGACCCCCAGCTCCATGTACGTTGTGGAACAGATCACCCAACTCAACAATAACGTGGTGCCATGCCATCCTATGGATTTTCCGTATGAGGTATTTTATTGCCATCGGCCGAAAGAGGTGCAGTCTCTGGGGGTGCAAATCAAGGGTTTGAAAGATGGCATGCCGCGCGTGACGGCAATAGCCATGTGTCACATGAACACATCTAATTGGGACACCCAGTACTTTGAGCTATTAGACGGAAAGCGTGGTGAACCTATTTGCCACTACATGCCTACCAATTACATCATGTTTTATTAGATATATTTAAAGTTCCTATTGAACTATGTAATCTAGTTATCCGATCAATAAAGTGTGCCGAGTGACTGCATTTTTGTTAAAAAAATGCTTAATAACCACCAGATTCTGGGAGTTTTTGGACTGCTACCGACCAACATTTTCTTTTATTGCATCCCAAGTAACTCTAACTAATTACCAATGATGATGCACTTGCACATTATTAGTTTTGCATCTCGGACGAGCCGTTGATGGCTTCCGCCACCCAGCCGATAGTCAAGGTGAGGTGGATCTGTGTCATCTCGGTCATCCCTGGTGAAGGAGAGATAGATCCACGACGTCTCACACGCTGCCATTGGAAGATATAACTTTAGGAGAAGAAGGGGTCACTGCTAGGTGCTACACCGCCACTGATCCTCCTCTAACTGTATACCCCATAGTGCGGCACTACCGGAGAAACGAGAGAGGGAGTGGCACAATCGAGAGACGGGCTAGAACATGGTTGAGAGTGAGGGGATGGGATTCTGTGTTGTTCCGCCGATTTTGAGGAACTATCGCGTTCCAGATCTGAGGGGTACATTCCCTTTCATGAAATGGGTGCATTCACGTTCTCTTTCCCAACCAAACATAGGAACACGTGCGTGGGGCAGAACTGCCCCCTTACTTTTCATGTGATGTCACCATCTAACGAACCCTTAGATACTATATAGGGAAACACGACTTGTCGTGCATTGCCCGTAGAAGTGATGGGCAAACCAACATGAATAATCAAGTTAAAGATCAATAAATTTTTAACAAGCACCGATTATACATATAAGGCAAGATATAAGCATGTAAATATTCTATTCACAATAAGCTATTTTTTGTAATTGATTTGGCTCCATTGTTTTTTAACACAGTACAATCAAAGAAGGTCAGATACACGCACATATACTCACCCCTATGAACCCACACACCCACACCGGCATAATATCTTGAGCTTGACGAACTCACCACACGCGCCTCGTAGTCAACGAAAACGTGTCCTCCCACTGAACAAACACCACCAAAAATCCTAAAATATATGCAGGAAAATGCGTGCACCAGTGCCAAGTTTAGGACTTACACTCTGATGGGCTAGTTCCACCACAAAGAACCTAACCATCAGAGTTAGGCTCAATTGTCATTTGGCTCCATTGTTAATTATTATGATAGTAGACTATTTATCTAATATCATATTTTTATTTAGTCACCATGACATGCAGCAAGGTAATTAAGATATCTAAGCCTGGATTAATTATAAACACCAAAAGATTAGTGCATATACAGGAAGCTATATATATATATATATATATATATATATATATATATATATATATATATATATATATATATAGAATTTGAACTAGCTAAGAACCCGGCTAGGGTGAATTCCCAGTGTTACGAAGAGCTACGCTGGGGCGTTGACATATGGATTTGGTTTTCTTGCCAGTTTGGATCTGATTTCTGAACTGCATTTTTTCATGCCACGGTTTGTACGGTTTCTGCGATGCCACTGTTTTGACCACACTACTTAAGCAAGATATTCTCTGCCCTCTCGACCTTTTTGTGTCAACCAACCTCACCACAAGTCTCGTTCCCGTCACCTCTCTCCTCTCGACAGTGTGATTTCTCTCGGCTTAACTGCTCCTCTGCCCTCGCCACTTTTGATTTTCTTTTTTTTTTCTCGCGCTCCTCTCTTCTCTCAGTATCTAGAAGACGTGGTACTAGCTAGCTGGAGGCAAATGCTCGGAGCAGCGGCCCAAGATCTCTAGGGGATTCACCCATCCTGGGTAGGTTCCACCATTGCATGAGAACGGTGTTGGGGCACGTGAAGGACGGATCCACGAGAAGAGGCTCCCCACTGACCAACATGGAGAAGGGTTGCATGGACGGGTATGTCTCCTACCGCCTGTGGTGGCCTCTTGTTGCACTACTGTTCTGACTGAGAAGCATCAGAGATTCTGCAGACTGCACATTTTTATGTTTGACCTCGGCCATGGTAAACTCGAGGGCATGGACCCCGCATTGGACCACCATATCAGCAGCAGCCACCGAGAAGGTGAAGACAAGGAGCCTAGGCCAACAGAGGTGAGGCAGTAGCCGCATTGGAGCAAGTTTGTGTAACTAGATGACCTGTTGCATCGATAGCGCAAAGGGCTAGAGAGAACCAGGCTTCCAAACCATGCAAATAATAATATTTAGAGAGAGATGCATCGGATAGATAGCTCTGGCCACTCAGCTTATGGTACTTCCTTCGTCTAGGTGTATAGGACATTTTACGAAAACCAGATATTCCCAAAAGTCCTAGGCGCATTGCATTAAATCTCATTCTCGTTTCCCTCCCAGCCTCGTATTGCTACACACCTAGGGAGAAAGAGGTGGCGCCCACAGGAGAACAGCCACTGCAGGTGTTTGATTAGGCAAGAAATTGATGACTGTTTTGCATGCACTCACGTATTCAATGCAGATTTTACTTTCGTTTTCTACCAGCGTGATTGGAAGTTTCCTAGCTTGCCGTGCTCGTCCTCATCCAATCACAATTCACCTAGGTCGCGATGCTCTTCCTAAGAGGCTAAGACTAGCCATAGTGGAGAGTAACATATACTAGTAACATACGCATATCCTTAGACTATGTTACTACCTTCATAGTGGGTAGTAAGATAAGTGTGGTAACATGCAAAGCTTCATTTATTAGGTTATAGACTCATATTGCATTGGGATATGTGATGTTACATTAACTAGCTAAGTTACTCAAACTACCTCTCTCCTCATTAAATCATTGCCACATAAGCAAATTTGCTGAGTTGGACTCGATGTTACTGCTGAAGTTACTCCCACTCAGCACATTTGAGTAACTTAGCTAGTCTAATGTGAGTAACTTCAACAGTAACATCGAGTCCAACTCAGAAAAATTGCTTATGTGACAATGAGTTAATGAGGAGAGAGGTAGTTTGAGTAACTTAGCTAGTTACTATAACATCACATGTCCCAATGCAATATGAGTATATAAAATGAAGCTTTGCATGTTACCACACTTATGTTACTACCCACTATGAAGGCAGTAACATAGTCTAGGGATATGTGTATGTTACTCTCCACTGTGGCTAGTCTTATACACCTAGACGGAGGGAGTAACTAAGATATGAATTAATTTACATCAGGTAGAGTCATCATTGCACGTGCCATCGGTATCGAAAATGACCTCAATGTCTAAGCAACTCTTCATGGTGGGTTGTCACTAGCAAAAGCAAAAATGTCTTCCATATTATCGTCCAATCCCCAATAATATTTGTTTGTTTTTTGTAGAATGTCCTTTGATTTTAAAGTTGTATCATCAAGGTGAACTGCAACATATTTATTTGCGAGAGAATATGGTTGAGATCGGTTGTCTTCAAGTGTTGATCATGATGTATGTAAAACATGAATCTACGAGATGCAGAACATAGCTAACATTTTGGTTTCTGTCAATGCACCACAATAAGATTTCAAAGGAAAATTGAAATTACATTAGCATTTGAACTATTACAAAAGATGTTCAACAATAACATCGAAATTAAATGTTTGATGGCGTGTCTTTTTGAGCACATATACCTCACTTTCCTTCATATGCTTTCTCTGATTCACAAATAAAGGGAGTTTTTACAATTGAAATTATGGAAGAGACCGCAATCTTGGAAACTCACAGTCGTTATATACTATTTACAATTTTTGTTTAGGTTGACCTAAGATTTGTCTTCCATGCATCTCACTACTGAGATCCGGTTTGAGAGCATCTTTCAACATATTCTAGGATCATAGCAGTTATACCATAGAATATAATTTCTTAATTATGAATATAGAAGTATGATAATACAATATTATTGGTTCTAGGGTATATTTTCAACAAATACATAATAGCCCTTTTGTTAAGGGATCTACCAGATTCTTAGCCATCTGGATATAATCCAACACTACTAGGAAAAATCTTATAGATAGAACCTTAGCAGTAGCGCGGGGCTTGAGATAGGCGCTACCACTAGTTAGCAGTAGCGTGGGCACGCCACCAGCACTGCAGCTAACCATTAGTAGTAGCGCCGGCCCACCAGACAACTGCTACTACTAAGTGGACTCCACACAGGCCCCGGGGCTGTGCACAGTAGCAGTGTGTGTCACCGGCCCGCGCTACTGCTAAACCAGTTAGTAGTAGCGCGTTACCGAAATGGTGCTGCTACTATGGCCGGCCCGGGCCCAGCTCCGCGGCCCCACTTTGCAGCAGCGTGTTCCTTAAATGCGCGCTACAACTAATGGGCTTAGTAGTAGCGGTGGCCCTATTCCCTCGCTAGTGCTAAACTCATGTTATCTTCATTCCCTCGGCTGGCCTCTCACTCTCTATAACGCCCCGAGACCGTTGCGCCAGGTGTCTTCCAGTTATTCGCTGTTGTTGCCTTATCATTTGTTTGCATGTCATGCATTTCATATCATGTCATCATGTGCATCGCATTTGCATACATGTTCGTCTCATGCATCCGAGCTTTTTCCCCGTTGTCCGTTTTGCAATCCGACACTCCTATGTCCTCCGGCGCCCCCTTTTACCTCTTTTCGTGTGCGGGTGTTAAACATTCTCGGAATGGACCGAGATTTGCCAAGCGGCCTTGGTTCACCACCGGTAGACCGCCTGTCAAGTTTCATACCATTTGAAGTTCGTTTGATACTCCAACGGTTAACCGGGGAACCGTAAAGGCCTTGTGTGTGTTGCAGCCCAACACCCCTCCAAAGTGGCCCAATAACCCATCCAACCCCCTCCATCCTCTCGGTTGTTCGATCACGATCGCGTGGCCAAAAACCGCACCTAATTTGGACTCTCCTAGCTCCCTCTACCTATATATATGTGTCTCCCTCCAAAAATTTCACGGATGAAACCCTAGTCTTCTTCCACTGCCTGCCACCGGACATGTCCATCCTGAGCCAGACGTGTCCGCGCCGCCGCCCCGCCAAATCCGCCGCTGCCACGTGGCTAGTCACCTCCCTCCACCGCGCGTGGGCCCGTGAGCCAGTAGCCGGCCCTCCCGGCCCGATCCGCCCGCCGCCGCCTGCCGCAGGCACCCGCGGCCGAGCCCCGCCGCCGCCTGGATCGCCTGACCTGCTCTGCCGCCATACGCCGTTCGCCGGCCCCGCCTCCCGCGCGTTGCGCTCCGGCCGCCGCCGCCCACTCCGGCCACCGCCTGCGAGCTCGCTCGCCCGCTCGCCCGCGGCTCGCCTCCGTCCTCCGCCGCCCGTACCTCGCCGCCGATCTGCCGGACCCCGCCGGTGCCCTCGCCTTGTCGCCGAAGATCGGGCCCTCGCCGTCCTACATCCTCGCCGGCGCCGCCATCGACCGCTGCCGCCCCTGTCTCTCCGCTCTCGATCGGGATCGGGAGAAGGACGACTGGGCCTTCCGCCGGCCTCGTGGGCCGCAACGCCTCCTCGGCCCGCCTTGCCTTTTCCCGTCCTGGGCCGAAGCCCATGGTGAGCCAACCCCTAACCTCCGCTCAGTGCATCTTTTAGCTATCCGACGCTCAGTGCTGGAACGACTAAGTCCAAGATCTGTGTTATTTTTATGCCTCCTTCATCATGCCATAACCCTGTCACCATAGCTCCGTTTTGCATGCATGATATATCAAATTGTTTGTCTCGATGTGCTCTTCATTTTGTTCCATCGCACCATGCTTGTTTGAGTCCATCTTGATGCCCATATGTCTGTTGCAAGAGTGCTATAAAATGTTGGTTCCTGATTCTTATCAGTTTATGAGCATTTGTCATTTTTTTGCCATGATTATTGTGTGCTGCATATGGGCATGAGCTCTACAGGTGTTTTAGGCTATGCCATACCATCTTTACAGGGGTGTATGTCATGTATTTTTGTGATCATTGTGGTGACTAGCACAAGCATGCAAAGTAGCTCTCGTGATATTGCTGATTTCAGACTTAGAATTTCACTAAGTCATTCCCTGCTGTTATTTTAATGCCATGTGTTCATGTTGCTACAGAGTGATCCATGCTTCTTTTGAGTATGTTCAGTAAGGATGATTTTGACATATGGTTATGCTCTATCCATCCATGTCCCTGTTTGCATTTATGGAGTGCCCTAGCATGACTCAATATTGCTCTACTTTTGCTATAAAATGTTCCTGGCAGATTGTTTACGTGTTAATCAATTTTGCCAAGGTTGTTGTAGTTGATCCATGCATGCTATGAGTTTGTTCGTGCCATGGTTAGCTTTTTGAACATGTCTTCTTGCTGGTAGTATGCTTAGCTTATCATGCAATGCCTTGTGTTGAGTGCATCGAGCTCGCAAACGTGCCTTCATATTCTGTTTATGCCATGTCCAGTTTTCTGCTAAGTCTGAATCTGTTAACGAAACTTGCTATGTTTACATGGGTGCCATCATATCTTATGATCCTTTTTGGCTTATGGTCAGTAAGGGACTTTTGTTATATGCTTTGAGTAGATTCCTGCCATGCCTTGTTTTGCCATGATATGTTCCTGTAGCATGTTATTATCTTGCTCTAAACATTGCTTCCTGATGTTAATTCCTGGCATGTTATTTTCACTAAGTCTGAGATGCTGATATCTTTTGCACTTTTGCCATGTTTGTTTGAACCTGCTCTTGTGTGTTTTAGCCGTAGCTCAGTGTTTATCTTTTGTCAAGCATCTTGAGTAGATCACTGTCATGTGCTTTGTTGATATGTTGGAGTGCAGTAGCTTAGTTTCTTGTTGCATTCTAGATGGCATCGTGCTGTTAATCGCAGAATTGTGCCATTCTTGTTTTGCTTGCCATTTGCAAATCGTGCATCCGTTTCCGGTGATCTTTATATCGATTTCGACCGAAATCAACTCATATTTCCAGCGGCACTCTTGGTTTGCCAAGTTGAGGCCTGGTTCAATCTTTTCCTTCCAGAGCTCGCATATGCATTGCATATCACATCCCGCATATCATGCCATGTTTTGCAGCATGTTGCTTGCGCATTGCACCGTGGTTGATTGTGGTTTCCTTTGCTTGTGTTCTTGTCTTGGGTAGAGCCGGGAGACGAGCTCGTGATCGAGGAACCCGTTGAGTACGCTTACGAGGATCAAGCTTTCGTCTTCTCTGAGAACATTGCAGGCAAGATGACCATACCCTCGAAATCACTTCTATCTTTGCTTGCTAGTTGCTCGCTATTTTGCTATGCCGCGATACCTACCACTTGCTATATCATGCCTCCCATATTGCCATGTCAAGCCTCTAACCCACCTTTCCTAGCAAACTGTTGTTTGGCTATGTTACCGCTTTGCTCAGCCCCTCTTATAGCGTTGCTAGTTGCAGGTGAAGATGGAGTTTGTTCCATGTTTGGAACATGGACTTGTTGGGATATCACAATATCTCTTATTTAATTAACGCACCTATATACTTGGTAAAGGGTGGAAGGCTCGGCCTTATGCCTGGTGTTTTGTTCCACTCTTGCCGCCCTAGTTTCCGTCATACCGGTGTTATGTTCCTTGATTTTGCGTTCCTTACACGGTTGGGTGTTATGGGGACCCCTTGACAGTTCGCTTTGAATAAAACTCCTCTAGCAAGGCCAACCTTGGTTTTACCATTTGCCTCACCACCACCTACCCTTCCCTCGGGTCGGCCAACCCAAGGGTCATCTTTATTTTAACCCCCCCGGGCCAGTGCTTGTCTAAGTGTTGGTCCGAACTAGAGTCCTTTGCAGCGCCACCTCGGGGAAACTTGAGGGCTGGTTTTAGTTGTACGGAGCGCTCATCCGGTGTTGCCCTGAGAACGAGATATGTGTAGCTCCTATCAGGTGTCGGCGCATCGGGCAGTCTTGCTGGTCTTGTTTTACCATTGTCAAAATGTCTTGTAACCGGGATTCCGAGACTGATCGGGTCTTCTCGGGAGAAGGAATATCCTTCGTTGACCGTGAGAGCTTGTGATGGGCTAAGTTGGGACACCCCTGCAGGGTTTACACTTTCAAAAGCCATGCCTGCGGTTATGGGCAGATGGGAATTTGTTAATATCCGGTTGTAGAGAACTTGACACTTAACTTAATTAAAATGCATCAACCGCGTGTGTAGGCGTGATGGTCTCATTCCGGCGAAGTCCGGGAAGTGAACATGGTTCTTGTGTTATGCTTGAACGTAAGTAGTTTCAGGATCACTTCTTGATCACTTCTAGTTCACGACCGTGCTTTGCTTATCTTCTCGCTCTCATTTGCGTAAGTTGGCCACCATATATGCTAGTGCTTGCTGCAGCTCCACCTCACTACCTTTTCCTACCCATAAGCTTAAATAGTCTTGATCGCGAGGGTGTGAGATTGCTGAGTCCTCGTGACTCACAGTTTACTTCCAAAACCAGTTGTAGGTGCCGATGATAACCGTGCAGATGACACAACTAAGCTCAAGGAGGAGCTTGATGAAGATCGTGTTCGTTGTGTTGTGTTGTTTCGTTTCCAGTTGATCAGTAGTGGCGCCTAGTCGGGGCGATCGGGGATCTAGCATTAGGGGTTGTCTTTCTTTGGTTCCGTAGTCGGACCTTGATTGTATTCTGGATGATGTAATGCTATATTTATGTATTGTGTGAAGTGGCGATTGTAAGCCAACTCTTTATCCCTTTCTTATTCAGTACATGGGATGTGTAAAGATTACCCCTCTTGCGACATGCCTACAATGCGGTTATGCCTCTAAGTCGTGCTCTGACACATGGGAGATATAGCCACATCGTGGGTGTTACACTCTCCCTCTCCACTCTCTCCCCACCCTCGTTGGCCCGCCCCCGCATTGCACTGCTTCGGCCGCCCTCCCCTGCATCGCCCCCACACGCGGCCGCCCTCCCCCATGCTGGTCCTCCCCCATGTGTGACCGCCCTTCCCCAGGCCGGCCCTTCCCCACATTGCGCTGCTCCAGCCGCCCGCCCCCGCGCTGGCCCTCCCCCACGCGCGGCCGCCCTCCCCCGTCCCGGCCCTCTCCATCCCCTTGTTGGCCTCGCCCCGGCTACTGTGAGTACCTCTCCTCTCAATTCAATTTCTACTAATGCAATATGTTCACAATTTTTACTAATTTTGTTCATATATATGAACCCTAGGTGTTCATATATATGAGCCCATTTCATCATTAGATCACTAAATAGGATTTTTGAGTGTGTGTGTGTAACCCTAGGTGTTCATATATATGAACCCTATGTGTTCATATATATAATCCCGTTTCATCATTTGGTTATTTTTCTATGTTTAGGGTTATTACTAATATATTTAGGTTTTTTAGGCTAGAATGTTTTAGGGGTTTTATGTTCTTTAGTCTACATTTAGGGTTTTCGAATCAATACCAATATGAAGTTTGTATGAGATCATTTCAATATTGATACTTTGTACTATTTGGACATCTTGATCTTGAGCTATTGTGTATTTGCTGCGAAAGATGGCCACATATGTCTCTTTCTATTGGAGGCTAACTCCGACTGGCCTATGTTTTGCCGGAATGTTGATTCATTTCCATTTCCGCAAATTTAAGGCGTTCGATATGTCCTGTTTTAGCAAAGGTCATGCTGGATTATTCCATGGATTTCAGCACGACGTGTGCTATAAAGTAGGAAATATCAAGTTCCCGAGATTTGCCGGTAACCCATAGGTCATTTTTATGTCATTACTCGATATATGTAACGGGTTGACTGTCATTCTGTCGGGGCTCCATGTGTGTGAGATAGTCCACCATATCAGTGAGGGAGAGTGTCCACCATATATGAGAGAAAAAAATGCCGACTTTTGTCATGGGGGTCACTCTTCCTCTTCCTTCTCGTGATAGACCTTTTGGTAATGCACGGGAAGGAAGAGAAGAGCAACCATCACCGATGGTTGAAAAATTAGTGATGGAGTGTCCACCATATATGAGAGAGGACGAAGAATCCTGACTATTGTCGTGGGGATAGCTTCTTCTTCATTTGAAGGTGCTAGACATTTTGGTGTAGTGCACTTTCAAATGAACGTAGGAGCTACTGATGTCACTTGAAGCTACGTCGGTATTTCCACAAAGAGGAAGGGATGATGCAGCATAGCGGCGGTAGGTATTTCCCTCAGATATGAAACCAAGGTTATCGAACCAGTAGGAGAACCAAGCAACACAACGTAAACAACCCTTGCACACAGATAACAAATCCTCGCAACCTGACGTGTAAAAGGGGCCGTCAATCCCTTTCGAGTACGTTGCCTCAAGTGGCAAACGGACGTGAGGTAAATTTGTAGTAAATTGATAGGTAGAACGCTGATAAATAAAAAATAATTGCAGCAAGGTATTTTTGGTTTAGTAGATCTAAGAATAAATGCAAGGAAAAAGTAGATCACAAAGGCAAATAATATGAGAAAGAAGACCCGGGGCCGTAGGTTTCACTAGTGGCTTCTCTCGAGAAAATAGCAAACGGTGGGTGAACAAATTACTGTTGGGTAATTGATAGAACTTCAAATAATCATGACGATATCCAGGCAATGATCATTATATAGGCATCACGTCCAAGATTAGTAGACCGACTCCTGCCTGCATCTACTACTATTACTCCACACATCGACCGCTATCCAGCATGCATCTAGTGTATTAAGTTCATGAAAAAATGGAGTAATGCAATAAGAATGATGACATGATGTGGACAAGATCTATCTATGTAGAGATAGACCCCATGTTTTATCCTTAGTAGCAACGATACATACATGTCGGTTCCCTTTCTGTCACTGGGATCAAGCACAGTAAGATCGAACCCACTACAAAGCACCTCTTCCCATTGCAAGACAAATAGATCAAGTTGGCCAAACAAAACCCAAATATCAGAGAAGAAAAACGAGGCTATAAGCAATCATGCATAAAAGAGATCAAAGAAACTCAAATACTTTCATGGATATAAAAAGATAGATCTGATCATAAGCTCAAAGTTCATCGGTCCCAACAAACACACCGCAAAAGAATTACATCAAATGGATCTCCAAGAGACCATTGTATTGAGAAACCAAGGAGAGAGAGAGGAAGCCATCTAGCTACTAACTACGGACCCGAAGGTCTACAAAGAACTACTCACGCATCATCGGAGAGGCACCAATGGAGGTGGTGAACCCCATCCGAGATGGTGTCTAGATTGGATCTGGTGGTTCTGGACTCTGCAGCGGCTAGATGAACATTTCGTCGACGCTTTTAGGGTTCTAGAAATATTGGGGTATTTATAGAGCAAAGAGGCGGTTCGGGGGGCACCCGAGGAGGGCACAACCCACCAGGGCGCGCCTGCGCCTCATGGCACGCCCTGGTGGGTTGTTCCCTCCTCGAGGCACCCTCCAGGCACAGCCAGGGCCCATTACGTTCCTTCTGGTCCAAAAAATCTCCGTAAAGTTTTGTTGTGTTTGGACTCCGTCTGATATTGATTTCCTGCGTCGTAAAAAACATGCAGAAAACAACAACTGACACTTGACACTATGTCAATAGTTTAGTACCAAAAATGATATAAAATGACTATAAAATGATTATAAAACATCCAAGATTGATAATATAACAACATGGAACAAGCAAAAATTATAGAAACGTTGGAGATGTATCAGCATCCCCAAGCTTAACTCCTACTCGTCCTCGAGTAGGGAAGTGATAAAAACAATTTTTTTGATGTGGAATGGTGCCTATCATGTCATATCATATTTATTTCTTTATAGCATGGACATTTGGACTTTTATATTGTTCAAAGCAATAGTCTAGTTTTGACATGATAATTTAAGTACTCAAGCATATCAACAAGCAACGATGTATTTCAAAATATCAATACTAAAATAAGTTATCCCTAGCCCATCATGCTCAATCATTGATCCATTCATGAAACACACTCGCATATTAGCTACGCCCAATAGTCAAGTATGATCATATTGCCTCCTAGTTGGTGCTTTTATAAGAGATGATGGAGACTCAAAAATAAAAATTGCATAAAGTAAAAGAAAGGCCCTTCGCAGAGGGAAGTAGGGATTTGTAGAGGTGCCAGAGCTCAAAGCGAAAATCTTAGAGATAAAAACATTTTGGGAGGTGTATCCATCCCAACAACGAAAACGACTTAGAGTTCCCAACACTTTCCATGCTAGATATATCATAGGCGGTTCCCAAACAGAAAATAAAGTTTATTCCTTTTTCCACCATACTTTCACTTTCAATGGCTAGCTGAATCCACGGTTGCCTTCCATACTAACACTTTCCAAGGAATTTACTATTTGACAACATAAAGTAATTCATTTTTTTCATTTCGGGACTGGGCATCCCTAATACCTATACCATACTCTCGTGCAATGACAAGTGAATAAACACTCATCTTGAGAATAACACATCTAGCATGGTAAATATTAGCCACCCCTCACCGCTCCATGAGCGAAAGAACACACAAAAGAGAAGTTTATTTTGAAAATTAGAGATGACACATGCAAATTTGCTTAGAATGGCAAAATAATACCGCATATAGGTAGATATAGTGGACTCATGTGGCAAAACTGGTTTAAAGGTTTTTGGATGCACAAGTAGAGATCATACTTAGTGCAAAATGAAGGCTAGCAAAAGATTGAGAAGAGACCAACCAAGAAATGAATAATCTCATAAGCGAGCATTAAGCATAATTAACACTGAATAATGCACCATAAGTAGGATATAATTTCATTGCATGACTATTGACATTCGTGCTTGCATAGGGAATCACAAACCTTAACACCAATATTCTTACTAAAGCATAATTACTCATCAACATAACTCACATATCACATCATCATATCTCAAAACTATTACTAAGAACCAAGTTTATTTTGTCCAATGATCTTCATGAAAGTTTTTATTATATCCTTCTTGGATATCTATCACTTTGGGACTAATTTTCATGTGTTGCTTTTCATAAGCTCAAACAAATATAAGTGAAGATCATGAGCATAATATTTTTCTTTCTCTCAAATTAATTTAAGTGAAGCAAGAGAGAACTTCTTGAAAATTTTACTAACTCTCAAATAAATCTAAGTGAAGCAAGAGAGCATTTCTTCAAAAATACTAAAGCACACGGTGCTAAATTAGATATAAGTGAAGCACTAGAGCAAGTCCATAGCTCATAAAAATTTAAGTGAAGCATAGAGATCAATTCTAACAAGTCATGACATAATTTTGGCTCTCCCAAATTGTCACGGGATATCCACGGCCACCTATGGGGCCGTGTGGCCCCTTGTTGGTTCGGCGGGGGGACGGCGTGTTGCGCAAAGAGCAGATCAGCACACAGTAGAAAGCACACAAGCAATTTTACCCAGGTTCGGGCCACCGTGAGGCATAAAACCCTACTCCTTCTTTGGTGGATTGATGGTGGAATGTGTGTGGTGGTGCGTAGTACACTTGCCCGACAAGGTTTGCCTCAGGGCCGCGACATCTATGCCCGTATGATGGCTTGGGGATTGTCAACTTTATAACCCTCTAACCCCTCCTACGAGTGCCATGGGCCTCCTTTTATAGACTAAGGGGTCACCACAGTGGCAAAGTGGTCATTATCCACCGATATGATAGCAAATAGTGCTATCATACCTAACTCTGCGGGATGACAAGGTGCATTAAATGCACCACTTAGTGTCACATCATTGGTTGCCCGACAAGGGCTATCGGACTATCTCGCCAGCTCCGCACCTGCTCCCTTGACACGCCGCAGGATGGGTGTCGTATGTGGGTTTCTTCTGTAGGAAATGGCCGCCATGTGGCTAATGGCTGCCACTTAGTCATCTTGCGGCTTAACACCGCACTTATTGATGACGTGAGTCATGGTTGAGTTGTTTGCGGTGTGATTTTCCCCCGTGAGCCCCTGCAAGCTCTGCCGGGGAGTCTTGGTCACTTGCTTCAGGTGGTGGCCTTGCCCCTTGCCGGGCTCGCCTGCCCGGCAAGGGAGGCCCTTCTCTTGCTGCTATCTTGCTCCTTTGGCTCGATCTTGGTCTATCTGAGCTGCATGTTGGTTCTTCGAATCCTTTGGGTCTTCAATCCCTGGCTTGAGTTGGTGCTTCAACCTTGATCTTGTGACTGTGCACAGTTGGGCAACAGACCCAGGGTTTGTTGCATCGACAGAAGCCTCCGAGCCTGCCCCAAACGCGCTGCTGAGAGTCGTCGGGTAGGGCCTAATAAGTGCACATGCAGAATTGTTGAAGGGGTTGGCTCCTTGAGGTCACCTTTGCTGCTTCATTAGTCTTGATTTCGGGCCAGTTTCCGGTTTCCCCGTGCGTTATGTAAGGCCAATAATGGTGGGGCCGCTCCAGTGATGGCCCATGCATGACTTTAACGCACTGGGTAGAAACTGCCAATTTACTCTTCCCACAGCGCGCCCTTATCCTCAGCCACGTATGCTGCATGCATCGCGCTGGGTAGGTAATGGAGGCGCGTGGCGCGGGAGAGCATCTTGGAGAGGGCCCGCCCACCTTGAGTTGGCGGAGGAGGGCAGTGGTCACCCGCTGATGGAGCGGCCGCCCCTCCTCGCCTAGCCTATAAAAGGGAGGGGCAGAGGAGGGCGGAGTAATCCATCCTTGTATTCTTCCTCCCCTTCTCCTTGTTCTCTGCTCCGACTGGTGATGTTGAAAGGGAGTGGTTGGGGTCGTCCCCAAGCCTCTGGTTGGGGTTTGTGTGCTTATTTTCTCATCTTTTCCTCCTTCCACCGCAGTGCCTGAAGGAGGAAAAACGAAAAGAGGGGATCATGGGGCACTTATCTTTTTTCAATCTTAAACTTGTAGGCAATCGCCAAATTTTAATTCGAGTAATGTAACCTCTCGAGTCCATCTTTGTGTTCTGTAATGCTTGTACTTGTATTAGCATGTAAATGAAAAAGATGAACCTCGCCGGGAACCCATGCATGTATATGTCCATGCAGAGGTGAGGTACCTCTTTAATGTAAATAAACGAGCTTACCCGACAGGGTATCCTGCCGGCACCCCCTTTTGTCTGCCGGGGAACAGATAGAGGGACCAACCCCCTGCCAACTCCATTTTATCAAAGGCTACTGCAACCATGTTGACTGAAGCAACGTTCGAGTCATAGATGGGAGCACCTAAGTTTCAAAAGAGTGGCGAGGTTTTCTCATGCGAAGTTATAGCTTTACAGAACACTAATAGACAAGAGGTGAACTTATCTGTTTGGCTTTGCCGGGGATCGCTGTGCCGTGCAATCTTCTCGTCCTTTCTCGAAGCAAGTTCACGGCAGGAACCTGAAACTCCATGTAGATGAAAATGAAATGCTGGATGCAATCCTATCTATATGCATATTCAAATGCTCATGAAATGCTTATGTAGTGATCTGGGTGTGCTCGTGCATGCATGCAATCTTGGTTGGGGCCGCCTACAGCGCTTCTTTAATTTCTCTTGCATGGGGTCATCGCCTCGGCTTGTACAGGGTGTTACATGCAACTTCGACAATTCCATGTACATTGGGTGGCTGCCGGGCAGGGCCCAGTAGCCTCTGCGCCTTACGGGTAGAACTTACGGAGATGCTCAATATTCCATGAGTTTTGCAACGGTGTGCCATCTCTGGTCTCTAGACGGACTACGCCAGGGCTGGTGACTCGTACCACCCGGTAAGGGCCTTCCCACTTTGGTGATAACTTGTTTGTACCCTTGGCTGACTGAACATGCCTAAGGACAAGGTCACCTTCCTCAAAACACCGAGCACGAACCCTGCAGCTATGATAGCGACGTAGGGCTTGCTGATAGCGTGCAGAACGCGTAATGGCCCAGAGATGGTTCTCCTCGAGTAGCATAGCATCGTCACGCGGATGCTGAACTTGCGCTACTTCGTCGTAGGAAAGCACTCGAGGGGACCCGTAAATGAGTTCTGTGGGGATAACTGCTTCTGCCCCGTAGACCAGGGAGAAGGGAGTCTACCCGGTAGCTCGGTTAGGTGTCGTTCTGAGGGACTAGAGAACTACTGACAGCTCCTCGATCCACCGCCTGCCGTGCTTCTGCAGCGTATCGAAAGTCTATGTCTTGAGTCCATGAAGCACTTCAGTGTTCGCCCTCTCATCTTGCCCATCGCTCCGGGGGTGTGCCACATAAGCGAATGAGATCTTGCATCTGAGGGTATGAACATATTGCATGAAGGTGTGGCTCGTGAACTGGGTGCCGTTGTCAGTGATGATCTGTCGGTGTACTAGAGCAGGGGTACCCTAGTATCCCGAACTCGTGCACGGGCAGTTGCAGCGCCCCGCGGCAAGGCTTGCCGGTGACCGCCAAGACCCTCCGTGGCTCCCTCGAAGACCATTCAAGAACAAAGTACTCAAACCAAGGCCCCGGCAAGAGGAGCTTGCCGGGAAGGCCAACCCAGGCCCCGGCAAGAGGATCTTGCCGGGAAGAGACAAGACCCCGGCAAGAGGAGCTTGCCGGGAAGGCCACTCAAGGCATACCAAGAAAGCTTGCCGTGACGCGCCCTGCGTCCCGGCAAGGCCCGGTGAGCGACAAGCTCCCAAACACGACAAGACGACGACCGCGGCAAGGAGCTTGCCGCAGGAAACCCCCACTTCGTGCCCGCGCTCCAGCACACCTGCTAGCGTGTCGCTCTAGGACTCTCCTAAGCACACGTGGCAGGAGGCTGTGCAGCTAGGGGTGCGAGGTGGCAAGCGGAGATGAAGAGAAGGCCATCGTGGCAAACGGTGGCGCTCCTAATGGTCACTTTTTGCACTGTTTAGGCAACTCAGACAGGCATTTAATGCCCTTGTCCCCTGCCGTCAGAGTTAGGTAGGGTGCACTGTATCCACAGTAGCGGTAGCTGCACCTACCACATCCTTTTCCATTTTTACCCTTCTTGTCTACGTTGCCCCCTGTCGGTGACCCCTTAAAAGTATAAAAGGAGGCCCAGGCGCAACATAGAAGGGGTTCGGAGGTTCGGCCAGTTCGGCTCATCCGAAACACCAGAAACACTCTCACGCTCAGTCTGGCAGCGTCCGTCGCTCCTGAGCAAGAATTCAATACACACAAACAAGCAGCAGTAGGGTTTTACGCATCCGTGCGGCCCGAAGCTGGGTAAAAACCGCTCGCGTGTACCGCCTCGATCCGCTCTTTGTGCGGCCTCCGCCCTCACCGAACCGAAAGGGGCCCTGTCCCCATAGGTGTTGGTGGAATCAGCCTTCCCCGACATCTCTGGCGCGCCAGGTAGGGGGCGTCGAGATCGTGCGAACCCGATCCGGCGTGCACGCGAGCTAAATCTTCATCGTCTTCACCGACATGCCACCGAAGAAGAAGGCTTCGGGGGCAACAGCCCCGTCTGCGTCGCTTCCACCACCTCCGGAGCAGGCGGACGGTGGAGTGGACGCCGGCGGAAGAATGGACATCGACGAGGGTGCCCACAGCGCTGCCAAGTCCAAGGACAAGGCCGCGCAGACCTCGGCGTCCATACGCCCACCGCGCCCATCTCAGGAGGCGCGGGACCAGCAGCGTCATAGCGTTCGCAGCACCATACGTCCGCTGGCCCAAGATCAAGCTGGTGGTTCGCGTGGCGTTCAAGACCAGCATGCACGCCAGCATGCTGGCCCCAGTGAGGTGCGGTCGCCTGGACGGGACACTGCTCCTTCTAACTTGGTTAGGAGTCCGAGCATGTCCCGCTCCTCGCACCGTTCACCTCTGCCGCCCACCACGCCGGCGGAAGCTTTGGCGCGGGCCCAGCTACTCCTGGATTACCCTCCGACGGCGGACAAGACCGACGAATGGAGGGCCACTATCCAGAGCCTCATCGGCTTCGCCAACGGCGACACTGCGCGGCAACCAAGCACCTCGCTGCCAAGGCAGGACAGCCGGACGCGAGCCGATGGCAACAAGACCGGGGGAGGTGCGACTTCCATGCACTCTCCACTACGAAGGCCAAAGTCGCCGACTCGCCGGGTCCACCCCGACAGCGGCTCCACCGCGTCGTCGGACCCACGAGCTCGTCGCGACCAGCGCCAAGTTCTTCATGAACGACAACAAGAAGACGCTCGAACCCGCATCGAGCGCCGAAGAGAAGCGCGACGTCAATCCGACAAGCGCGCTGGGCCCTCTGTTGACATGCATGCGCCAGGGGAACCAGGCGATCTGCCGTACGCGGTAGGTTGTCCTGCGTTCACTCGTGAGCTGCGGCAAGTCCAGTGGCCCAGCACAAAGAATTTCAAACCAGACGTACCAGAGAAGTACGACGGCAAGACGCATCCGTCGGAGTTTCTCAGCATCTACACCATCGCGGTGCAGGCTGCCGGGGGACGGGACGACAAGATCCTTGCCAACTACTTCCCGCTGGTACTCAAGCCCAATGTCAGATCCTGGCTCATGCACTTGCCGGACAACTCCATATCCTCCTGGGCTGATCTGTGCCATCAGTTTGTCGGCGCCTTTACAGGCGGCCACAAGCCACATGGCCAAGAAAGCGATCTTCATCTGCTCGCCCAGAAGGAAGGAGAGCCACTGCGCAAGTACATTCAGAGATTCAGCCGTGTACAGCACAACATCCCAGACGTCCACCCCGCCGCGATCATCAGCGCGTTCCATCAGAACGTGCGAAACCGAAGGATGAGGGAGGAGATGGCGATGTGTAAGATCAGAGACGTCAGCGAGCTTTACGCCCTGGCCGACAAGTGTGCACGCGCTGAAGAGGGGAGGAGGCTCCCCGGAGAGGATACGGGAGCAGGAGGATCTGACAGTGAGGATGCCGCCCCGGCAAAGAAAGGCCGGCGGCGGAACAACAGAAGGAGGAAGGGCAAGGAAGTGCTAGCTGTCGAGCAGTCCGGCAACGGAGGTGGCGCCAAGGAAGCTAAGGGTGGTGGCTCCGGCAAGGAGGCCCAGCCTGTGGCGGCCGCCGACAAGCAGGACGGCTCCGGCAAGCAGTATTGTAAGATTCACCGCACCAAGGGTCACGATCTCCAGAATTGCAAGAAGGTTGAGCAGCTCGTTGAGCTACAGAAAGCTGAGTACGAGCGGCGCGACAAGGAGAAGGCCCAGGAAGGAGCTGGTGGATCCGGCAAGAAACGTCCCGGCCGGGGAGGACGCCGCGGCAAGATCAAGCAGCGGCAAGGAGACAGACCACCCCGCGGCCGCGACAAGGATGAAGATGACGACGATGATGAAGACATGGATGATGATGAGGCTGATGAGCAGGAATTTCAGAAAGCCACAGAGGTCATGTGCGCTGACGGTGGTGCTTCTCTGTATACTTCGCACCGCCAACTCAAGCAGTGGATGCGGGAAGTGAATGCAGCAGAGCCATCCATAGAGTCACGCAAGCCTCTGAAATGGTCCAGCACGCCTATCATCTTCGACATTGAGGATCACCCTGATCGCGTAACTGCGGTCGGGTGCTTGCCGATGTTGGTTTCACCAACTATCCGCAACCTCAAGGTCACGAAGATGCTAGTTGACGACGGGGCCGGCTTGAATCTGATCTCCTCCGTGGTCCTTCAGAAACTCCAGATCCCTGACAGCGAGCTCGAGGAGACCGGCACATTCCAAGGAATCAGCCCGGGAAGAAGCAAGCCGAAGGGAAAGATCACGCTGCCGGTCACATTTGGCAGCGAGATGAACTTCAGAACTGAGAGGGTCACATTTGACGTTGCCGATTTTCCATTACCCTACAATGGGATCCTTGGCCGTCCAGCGCTCGCCAAGTTTATGGCAGCCTCTCACTATGCATACAACATGCTCAAGATGCCAGGTCCGATAAGTGTCATCTCTGTCCCCGGCGACAAGAAGGATGCCCTTATCTGCGCCGACAAAATCTACCGGGAAGCAGCAGCCGCAGCTGATCACAACATACTTGCCGCTGAAGCTCCCGGGGGGAAGAAGAAGACAAAGTCCGGCAAGAGCTCTGGTGCCCACTCCGGCAAGCGCACCTCTTCGGAGTGCTGCGCTACCGTCGAGGACGCACCATCGAGCTCCACCGGCAAGTGCAAGAAGACGATGGCAGCTCCACCCGAGACCAAGAAGGTGCCCGCCAAGAAGGACGGCACTGGTGGTACCTTCACCATCAGTGCCACGCTTGACCCCAAATAGGAAAGCGTGCTCGTTGCTTTCCTGCGGGCGAATGTCGACGTGTTTGCATGGCAACCGTCTGATATCCCCGGTGTTCCCAGGAAAGTAATCGAGCACCACCTTGCCGTCTGTCCTCATGCGCGGCCCGTCAAGCAGAGAGTCAGGAAGCAAGCGGTGGAGCGCCAAGAGTTCATTGCAGAAGAGATCAGGAAATTGGAAGCAGCAGGCCTTGTCAGAGGAGTGCTCCATCCCACATGGTTGGCCAATCCTGTAGTCGTGCGCAAGGCGAACGGGAAATGGAGGCTTTGTATAGACTTCACTGATGTCAATAAAGCTTGTCCCAAAGATCCATTTCCCTTGCCGCGCATTGACCAGATTGTTGACTCCACAGCTGGATGTGATTTGCTTTCATTTCTTGATGCATACTCAGGATACCATCAAATCTTCATGGCAGAAGAAGATGAGGAAAAAACCGCATTTATCACCCCTTGCGGCACATACTGTTTTATACGGATGCCCTTTGGGTTGAAGAATGCTGGTTCAACATTTGCAAGGGTAGTCCATGTCGCTTTTGAGACACAGATACACAGAAATGTGGAAGCCTACATGGATGATATAGTGGTCAAGAGCAAGGACAAGGCTACCCTGATCCAAGATTTAGAAGAAACTTTTGCAAATCTGCGCAAGATCAACCTCAAGCTCAACCCCGAGAAGTGCGTGTTTGGAGTCCCTTCCGGCAAGCTTCTCGGGTTCTTTGTGTCTCAGCGGGGAATTGAAGCCAACCCCGACAAGATCAAGGCCATCGAGCAGATTGAAGCACCGAAGCGCGTCAAGGATGTGCGAAGGCTTGCCGGTTGCGTGGCTGCTCTCAGCAGGTTCATCTCTAAGTCTGCTGAGCGCGCCCTGCCGTTTTTCAAAATATTGAAAAAGGCAGGTCCAATGAAATGGACTCCGGAAGCGGAGGCCGCGCTGCAGGACTTGAAGAGGTACCTGTCCTCCACTCCAATACTTGTCGCACCTAAGCCACAAGAGAAGTTGCTGCTGTACCTAGCGGCAACCAATCAAGTGGTTAGTGCTGCGTTAGTAGCGGAGAGGGAGGCGGATGATGAGCCAGCGACCGCGACAAGTGAATCCAGCGACAAGCAGGGGGCTTCTCCGACAAGCTCTGGTCCCGACAAAGTTGAATCTGCGCAGACGTGCAAGGAGGTGCAGAAGAAGATGGTGCAGCGCCCAGTTTACTTTGTCAGCTCCCTTCTCCAGGGGGCTAGGTCGAGGTACTCTGGTGTGCAAAAATTGCTTTTCGGCCTTCTCATGGCCTCGAGAAAGCTGCGCCATTACTTCCAGGCACACGAGATCACAGTTGTCACTCGCTTTCCGCTGAAGAGGATACTGCAGAATCCAGAAGCAACAGGCAGGATTGTCGAGTGGGCATTGGAACTATCAAGCTTTGGCCTCAAGTTTGAGAGCACTGCAACGATCCAAAGCAGGGCATTGGCAGAGTTCATAGCAGAGTGGACGCCAACTCCAGATGAAGAAATTCCAGAGACGAGCATCCCCGTCAAGGAGACAAGCAAAGAGTGGCTGATGTACTTTGATGGTGCCTTCTCGCTGCAAGGCGCCGGTGCTGGCGTGCTGCTTATCGCACCCACCGGAGAGCACCTCAAGTACGTAGTCCAGATGCACTTTCCCAAGGAGCAAGCAACGAACAATACTGCAGAGTATGAGGGTTTGCTTGCCGGCCTCAGAATCGCAGCCGACCTTGGGATCAAGAAACTCATTGTAAGGGGTGACTCGCAGCTTGTCGTCCGCCAAGTGAACAAGAACTACCAGAGTCCATTGATGGAAGCTTATGTTGATGAAGTGAGAAAGCTAGAAGAACACTTTGACGGCCTGCAAATGGAACATGTTCCACGAGCTCAGAATGACATTGCTGACGACCTGTCAAAGTGCGCAGCACTAAAGCTACCTGTGGAACCAGGGATCTTTGTGCTCAAGCTGACTCAACCATCCGTGACGCCATCAACTGGACAGAATAAGAAGAGGAAGTTGGTTTCTGGTGACTACTTTCCGGCAGAGCTTCCCGAAGCCGCCGCCAAGAAGGTCCCCAAGATCGACGCCAAGAGTGCTGAGGAGCAGTCTGCTCCGGCGAACCTCTTGGTTTGTTCCGTTGAAGCAAACGCTCCCGACAAGTTTTGCTCCGGCAAGCTTGCCGGGGAATATCACGCTCCGGCCGAACCGCAGGTTCTTGCCGTAGAAGCGGATGTTCCCGCAGCAACAGATACGCCTTTAGTCCTTGTTGTCGAGCCACAAGCTCCAGCATGGGCGCAGCAGATTGTCCATTTCCTTCAGACAGGAGAGCTTCCCGAAGAGCAAGAAGAAGCTGAAAGAGTAGCCCGGCAGTCAAGTATGTACAAGTTTGTCGACAACACACTGTACAGAATAAGACTCAACGGTGTGAAATTGAAGTGCATTCGCCGGGAAGATGGACAACAGCTGTTGGCAGAGATACATGGAGGCATATGTGGTCACCACATTGGCGCAAGAGCGCTTGTCGGCAAAGCATTCCGACAAGGCTTCTTCTGGCCGACAGCCCTCCAGGATGCAACTGCACAAGTAACCAAGTGTGAAGCGTGCCAGTTCCATTCCAAGCAGATACACCAGCCAGCTCAAGCTCTCCAGACGATCCCTTTATCCTGGCCATTTTCGGTCTGGGGGCTCGACATCCTCGGCCCCTTCCCCCGAGCTGTCGGGGGCTTTGAGTTCTTGTACGTTGCAATCGACAAGTTCACAAAGTGGCCGGAAGTGGAACCAGTGAGGAAGGTGACAGCACAGTCAGCAGTCAAGTTCTTCAGGTCGATTGTTTGCCGTTTCGGGGTTCCTAACAGGATCATCACCGACAACGGCACGCAATTTACGAGCCGCACCTTCATGCAGTATGTCCAAGATCTTGGCGCCAAGGTCTGCTTCGCTTCTGTTGCTCACCCGAGAAGCAACGGTCAAGCGGAGAGGGCAAATGCTGAAGTGCTGCGAGGCCTCAAGACCAGAACTTTCGACAGGCTGCACAAGTGCGGAAGAAACTGGATCGAGGAGCTGCCGGTGGTTCTTTGGTCGATCAGGACGACGCCAAATCGAGCCACTGGCCAGACACCCTTTGCTCTAGTCTATGGAGCAGAGGCAGTTCTCCCCACGGAACTCGTTTACGGGTCACCTCGAGTGCTCGCTTATGATGAGCTCGAGCAAGAGCAGCTGCGGCAAGATGACGCGCTGCTCCTTGAGGAAGACCGTCTCCAGGCTGCTGTGCGAGCCGCTCGCTACCAGCAAGCTTTGCGTCGCTACCATAGCCGCAAAGTTAAAGCCAGGAGCTTCGAGGAAGGCGACCTTGTTCTTCGGCGCGTTCAGTCCGCCAAGAATTCCAACAAGTTGACGCCGAAGTGGGAAGGCCCTTATCGGGTGAAACGAGTCACTAGGCCCGGCGCTGTCCGCCTTGAGACCGAAGATGGCATTCCGGTGAGCAACTCCTGGAACATTGAACATCTTCGTAAGTTTTACCCGTAAGGCGCGGTTGCCGGAAGCTTTTCCGGCAACCACCTTTTGTACAAGTCTTGCCGCTGTTGCATGTAATCCTTTGTACAAAGCCGGGCGCAGACCCCGTGCACCAGTAAAGCTCATGTGCCCCGCACATCTTGTCAGTTTTTTATGCTATAATCCTTTTTCGCATATGTTATCTGACACTTTGTGCAGCACTAGACCCCGGTAAGCAATAACGAGCCCAAGGCTCCATATCATTACTTTATTTCTCTGTTTCTTTCTCAAAAGAAGGAAGGTTCCCTCGCCCACAAGGTTTACCGGGGGGGGGAAGGAGAAGATAATGGTGTGGACCAGGCCGTTCAAGAAAGTTTCTCCTTGCCGGGAAGCAGACGACAAAAAAGCTAAGTTGCTAAAGCTTGAGCAATCAGTTTTTTAAGTTTTTGAGTTATTTTCCTTGAACGACCGTGCTTTGTATGGAAAACCTGTGCGCGGAGGAACCAACTCGTAGCTAGTTGCGCCTTTACTTTGTTTCGAGTCCGCTCAACAACTTAAGTGAGCTGCTAGCGCCCTTACTTTGCTTCGAGTCCGCTCAGCAACTTAAGTGAGCCGCTAGCGCCCTTACTTTGTTTCGAGTCCGCTCAACAACTTAAGTGAGCTGCAACTAGTTGCGACAAGGTTGCTTGTCGGTAGCGACCCCGCCAGCAGGCTGCTGAAGTTCCGCACTCGGCGCTCGCGGCAAGGGTACCTGCGCCGGCAAGTTTCCCTAGAAAGCGTAGGGCAGAACCATACAAAGCCAAGAGTCGAGTAAAGGAAGTAACACAGCTATTTGTTGCCTAAGATAGAGTTATATTACAAAAATAACTTGTCGCGCCTCTAATAAAGTGTTCCCATGACATGACTGGCAGCGACAAGAGAAGAAGAAAACGGACGGCACCTGGGCCCCGGCAAGCCAGTATCGCTGGGGGCTGCGAGTGCCAAGAATCGTCCACGGCAAACCAGAGTTGCCGGGGGCTGCAATATCAGATAAGTCTTTCATCCCTCATCATGCATCCTCTTATGGACTGGGGAATGCGAAACCGCGTTTCTTCCCGAAAACTGCCGTGCTCCCTCAACTCTAGGCCCTGGAGCTCGTTCCCGGGGCCAAGTTTGGTCGTAGTCGCGGCAGCAAAGGGATGAAACGAGGAGACCGCACCCACCTCGTTCCCGCCTCCGTCAAAGGCGTGAGAAAGGTCGAGCGACGTGGGAAGGCGGCAGGGCTTGTTGCCGGGAGATGAAATGTCTGTCCGAGGGACACCAAGGATTTGCTCCTTGGCGTGGGTTCAACTCACGAGACAAATAACCCGGCAAACATCCCCTTTTCATTAAAAAACATCCCACTCAGGTACAGTCCATAGAGGATGAAAAACATGAAAGAGAGGATTACAAGTTCTAGATACAGCTAAGGCCCGAAGGCTTACAAATTAAAAAGATAAGATGCCCGTAATCCCTTTCCTGTCCCTCTCTTCAGGAGGCAGGTCAAGGAGGCGAAAAGGGCAAAAGGAGTGCCTAGGCGAGCTACGGGTGCCAGAAGACACCAAGAGAACATCCCGGGGGCCGTCCGAAGGCTGGACGGCGATGGCGGCGCCGGAAGCGGGGCTCGAAGACGGGGCGGCAGGACGTCAGCACGCTGTCGAGGGCACCACGCCCTCGTACTCCGACCTGACGGCCTTGTCGCCAGCCCTCTTCCCCTTCCGCAGCCTCCCTACGCTAGCCGCCCAAGGAGACGACCCCGGGGAGTTCAAGGAGCCGGCGACACGGATGATGGGGCCACCGGTGCCGCGCGAAGCGGCGCCTGACGCCTAATCGGACCCGCTACCCCGCCGCCCGCTACCCTCATCGTCGCTGTCGCTCTCCTCCTCATCACTCTCGCTCGAGGAGGAGCCTTCGCTGTCGGAGGAGCTGTCCACGCAGCACTTCGCCCGAGTGCCGAAGCACCCGAAGACCTTGACGGAGAGGAGATCGCCCTCCATCAACTTAAAATGGAGGGTGAACCCCTCCATCAAGCTGTGGATGCGGGCGAACGTCTTCCACCCTCGATCGAGATACATCACATTAGGGGCTGGGAATGCAACGCGGACTCGCGTGTCGCTGATCCCACAGCCCCTCATGTGCAGTCTCAGTGTCTCGAGCGGGTCCAACTCCATCGCGCGCGCAAACGGAGCTGGAAGCCGGAGGCAACGACGAGGCGCCCGGCGCAGCCTGACGAAGAACTCGCAAGGGTCGTCCCCTATATGGACCGCCGTGGGGGGAGGAGCCTCCGGCGGAGGTGAAGCTGACGCGCCGCCCCGTCCGCCTCTTCCCCGAGCGCCTCGACCTCGTCCTCGACCTCGTCCGCGACCTCGCCCCCTCCCTCTTCCCCTTATGGCTGGCTCTGCCACCACGGGCGCGGAAGAGGGAGAGATGCGCTGTCTGGCGGCGACCCTCACCGCCACCGATGAAGGGCCTGGGTTCCCTTTCTCCATGGCGGATGAGAGAAAGGGGAGCAGAAGCTGAAGAAAGGAGGAGATGAGAGAGTGCGGGTTTCTGCGCTCCCCTCCCGCTCTTTATAAAGGAGCGAGGTGGGGGCTCGGCCGCCCCGCTCAGCGAATCAAGGCACGGGAAGAGCAGGGAGTCGAGGCCAACCCGCTGCCTCTGCTCGCGACGGCCCAGTTTCCCACTTCCACCGTCCGCGACCCCGAGCGCATGGGAGCCGCGTGGCGGAGATGCAGAACCAAGGCGACGGGTGAGGCGGCCTCGCTCCGCCCCGTGATCGCGGGGAGTGGACGTCCCGAAAACCGCGCACCGGCCCCGTCCAGTAAATGCACCACGCCCCCACGCCTACCTCCGTTTAGGGAGGAGGGCGTGAACCGTCCCCATCATCGTGGCCTGACGCATGCTCGAAGGGCTTAGCCCTGCGCACGCCGTCCGCGTCACCCACGACGCCGCGTTTGACGCGTGCCGTTCTGGGCGTGCACGATGGGAGCGGAGAGATATGCGGCGTGACCTAGGCCGCGCGTGCCCGTGCACTGTTTTGGGCCTGGCCCAACAGCGTTCGGCACCGTGTATGGCCCAGGCCCGGGGGCTCCTGTCGGTGTACTAGAGCAGGGGTACCCTAGTATCCCGAACTCGTGCACGGGCAGTTGCAGCGCCCCGTGGCAAGGCTTGCCGGGTGACCGCCAAGACCCTCCGTGGCTCCCTCGAAGACCATTCAAGAACAAAGTACTCAAACCAAGGCCCCGGCAAGAGGAGCTTGCCGGGAAGGCCAACCCAGGCCCCGGCAAGAGGATCTTGCCGGGAAGAGACAAGACCCCGGCAAGAGGGGCTTGCCGGGAAGGCCACTCAAGGCATACCAAGAAAGCTTGCCGTGACGCGCCCTGCGTCCCGGCAAGGCCCGGTGAGCGACAAGCTCCCAAACACGACAAGACGACGACCGCGGCAAGGAGCTTGCCGCGGGAAACCCCCACTTCGTGCCCGCGCTCCAGCACACCTGCTAGCGTGTCGCTCTAGGACTCTCCCAAGCACACGTGGCAGGAGGCTGTGCAGCTAGGGGTGCGAGGTGGCAAGCGGAGATGAAGAGAAGGCCATCGTGGCAAACGGTGGCGCTCCTAACGGTCACTTTTTGCACTGTTTAGGCAACTCAGATAGGCATTTAATGCCCTTGTCCCCTGCCGTCAGAGTTAGGTAGGGTGCACTGTATCCACAGTAGCGGTAGCTGCACCTACCGCATCCTTTTCCATTTTTACCCTTCTTGTCTACGTTGCCCCCTGTCGGTGACCCCTTGAAAGTATAAAAGGAGGCCCAGGCGCAACGTAGAAGGGGTTCGGAGGTTCGGCCAGTTTGGCTCATTCGAAACACCAGAAACACTCTCTCGCTCAGTCCGGCAGCATCCGTCGCTCCTGAGCAAGAATTCAATACACACAAACAAGCAGCAGTAGGGTTTTACACATCCGTGCGGCCCGAAGCTGGGTAAAAACCGCTCGCGTGTACCGCCTCGATCCGCTCTTTGTGCGGCCTCCGCCCTCACCGAACCGAAAGGGGCCCTGTCCCCATAGGTGTTGGTGGAATCAGCCTTCCCCGACATGATCCTTACCAGAACTCCGAAACGACACACCAATTCTTTCAAGAACTTGATAGCTGACTGAGCAGTCACCTTTCTCACGGCAGTCACTTCTGGCCACTTTGTAAACTTGTCGATGGCGACGAACAAGAATTCAAAGCCCCCAATTGCTCGGGGAAAGGGGCCGAGGATATCGAGCCCCCAGACCGAAAATGGCCATGATAGAGGAATTGTCTGAAGGGCTTGGGCAGGTAGGTGTGTTTTCTTGGAATGGAACTGGCAGGCTTCACATGTCATGATGAGCTCAACTACATCTTGTAGGGATGTGGGCCAATAGAATCCTTGCCGGAATGCTTTCCCAACTAATGCCCTTGATCCAATGTGTGAGCCGCACATTCCTCTGTGAATCTCAGCCAATAGTTCCTTTCCGTCCATCTGGCAGACACACTTCAATTTCACACCGTTGGGCCTTCTTTTGTACAGAGTGTCCTCGACAAACTGATACATACTGGCCCTCCGAGCTAATTTTTGAGCTTCATCTTGGTCGCCGGGAAGTTCTTCGGTTTGGAGGAAGAGGACAATGTGCCTTGCCCAAGTTGGAGCCTAGGGCTCGGCAACGAGGACTAGTGGCACCTCCTCGACTGCGGGGGCGCCAGCCTCGTTCACGGGGTCTGTAATGCCCCAGACACACCCGCCAGTGGTCGTTACTCCTGGCGGGATCTAGACTGGCCTCACAGATCAATACTAGTCTTTTCTACGCACTTTGTCCTCACTCGTGCGCACCCGATAGCAACTTCTCGGTTGATCACCCATCCTGAAATTACTCCAAGCCGAGCAAGAAGGAATTCCTTATTGATATGAGTAGTCTATCATCCCTAATAAGCCAGGCTATCACAGGGTCCATAAGCCAGGCTGTGAGGAGTTGCTTCTGGCAGGGTCTCTGCCGGGAGAGCATGGCTCTGCCGGGAGAGGCTTACCGTAGTCCAACTTTCTCATTTTCTGGGCCATTGTGGCTGGTTATACAAAGGGCTGAGAGAGATGGAGAACAAAAGTCCCTGGTCCCACAGGAAGCTTATGTGCAACACACTTTGACAGGTGATCAGCTATGCTATTTTCCGCACGGGGTACATGCTCTGTTTGCAACCCATCAAAGCACTCCTCCAATCTCCTCACTTCCTTGACGTATGCTTCCATCAATGGACTTTGATAATCCTTGTTGACTTGTCTCACCACAAGCTGTCAATCTCCTCGAATGATTAGCTTCTTAATTCCCAATTCTGCTACAATCCTGAGCCCGGCAAGGAGCCCTTCATACTCAGTTGTATTGTTGGTGGCTTCTTCCAAGGCAAAGTGCATCTGGACGGCGTACTTCAAGTGCTCCCGAAAGGGGGCAACAAGAAGCACGCCAACCCCTGCACCTTGTAGGGAAAAAGCACCATCAAAATACATAATCCATTCTTGGGGTGATTCCTTGCCGGGGAGAGCTATTTCTGTCATTTCCTCGTCAGGGGTTGGCGTCCATTCTGTAATAAACTCTGCCAGTGCCCTCCTCCGAATGGTTGAAGTTCTCTCAAACTTCATACCAAAGCTGGATAACTCCAAAGCCCATTCCACTATCCTGCCAGTTGCCTCAGGGTTTCGGAGTATCCTTTGCAATGGGAAATGAGTGACAACTGTGATCTCATGGGCTTGGAAGTAGTGGCGCAGTTTCCTTGAGGCCATGATGAGGCTAAAGATCAACTTTTGCACACTAGAGTACCTCGATCTAGCCCCCCTGTAATAAGGAGCTGACGAAGTATACTAGGCGTTGCACCACTTTCTTCCTTGCCGCATCCTTGGGGTTGCCCTCGTCGCCGTGCTCACTGCTACTCTAATCCTTTTCTGACTCTGCCGTGGCTCGGCCACTTTCTGCCTCATCCACCTCTCGCTGTGCTACCAGGGTTGCACTGACTATGTGGTTGGTTGCCGCCAAGTAAAGCAACAATGGCTCTTGGGGTTTGGGTGCAACCAAGGTAGGCACGGACGACAGGTAGGCCTTTAATTCTTACATAGCTGCATCTGCTTCCGGGGTCCACTTCATAGGCCATGCATTCTGCAAGATTTTGAAGAATGGTAGGGCACGCTCGACATACTTGGAAATGAACCTGCTCAACGCGGCAACACATCTAGTCAGGCACCTTACATCCTTAACTGTCATGGGTGCCTGGATCTGCTCAATGGCCTAGATCTTGTCGGGGTTGGCTTCGATCCCCCGATGGGACACGAAGAACCCAAGTAGCTTGCCGGAGGGAACACCGAATACACACTTCTTCAGGTTGAGCTTCAAGTTGATCTTGCGCAGATTTGCAAATGTCTCTTCCAAGTCCTGGATAAGGGTGGCCTTATCCTTGGTCTTGACCATGATATCATCCATATAGACTTCTATATTTCTATGCAACTGTGGCTCAAAACCAATCTGAACTACTCTTGCAAAAGTGGACCCGACACTCTTTAATCCGAAAGGCATACCGACAAAGCAGTACGTACCGCATGGAGTGATGAATGATGTCTTCTCCTCATCTTATTTGGACATAAAGATCTGGTGATACCCGGAGTACGCATCCAGAAAGGAGAGTGAGGGAGTCCTGGACTAAGGGGTCCTCGGGCGTCCGACCTGTTATCCACGGGCCGGGCTGATGGGCCGTGAAGACATGAAGGCCGAAGACTGCACCGTGTCCGGATTGGACTCTACTTGGCGTGGAAGGCAAGCTTGGCGACCGAAGATTCCTTCTTATGTAACCGACTCCATGTAAACCCTAGATCCCTTCGGTGTCTATATAAACCAAAGGGGATAGTCCGGAAAGGACACCACATGTTCTCATTATCATACCCACATAGGCTAGACTTCTAGGGTTTAGCCATTATGATCTCGTGGTAGATCCACTCTTGTAACACTCATATTCATCAATATCAATCAAGCAGGACGTAGGGTTCTACCTCCATAGAGAGGGCTCAGACCTGGGTAAACATTGTGTCCCCCGTCTCCTGTTACCATAGATCCTAGACGCACAGTTTGGGACCCCCTACCCGAGATCCAACGGTTTTGACACCGACATTGGTGCTTTCATTGAGAGTTCCACTTTGCCATCGACAAAAGGTTTGATGGCCCCTTCAATCGTTAATAATGACGCTGTCCAGGGAGGAATCTTCCTTCCCAGACAGATCTTCGTATTTGGCAGCTTCGTACTGCAGGCCAACTCGCTTGGACATCTAGAGAAGATCGACAGCTACGCCCCTGGCCATCAGGTCGGATTCCATAGCTTGAACTACGCCACGGACATCCGTAGAGACCCGATCTTCGAGGGATCAGAGCCCGCGGCGATCGCTCCCCCTCATCCCGATGAACGTGACTTAAATCTGACATTGGATCACATGCAGGAGATGGTTCCTGCGGCTGCAACGACCTTAGAGCCAAAGCAGATTGAGCCATCCGAGGGCTCAGAGTCTGCGGCGTTGGAGCCGCATATGGACTCGACGCCTTGCAATATTCACTTTAACGGAACTTCGGACTCATCTCCGGCTATAAGTTCCGGACCGTGTACGCCCGCAGACACCGAGCTAGATCGGTTATCGATCTTCAAGTTCAGCGCCGCTGACGTTTTCCAGCACTTGCCTTTGGGTGACATGCTAAAATCTTTAAAGAATCTGTCCTTGGAGAAGGAATCCTACCCGAACTATGTCCGGTTTGAGCTAGAGACGGATGATGAGGAATTTTGCCTCCCACCCGCCACCCACTTCATAGCCACCGTCGATGACTTAACCGACGTGCTTGACTATGGCTCCGAAGACATCGCCGGCATGGACGACGATGCCGACAAGGAGCAAGGCCAAGACCCGCCATTCACTGGACATTGGACGGCTACCTCTTCATACGACGTGTGCATGGTTGATACACCTAAAGGATCCGGCGACGACAAAGAAGAGTCGGATGGGAACAAAACCTCCGAGACACAGTCCAAGCGCCGGCGGCCCAAACGCCACCCTAAGCCCCGTCGCTCAAAGGACGACAACACTGGCACCGGAGAAAATAGTACTCCGGGCGATGCCGAAAACAGTGAAAACCCCGCCGGGGCTACATCCGAACAGGAACACGACAGCAGGCAAGACAACACTGACGAACATGCCATAGAAGATGACCCGGAGGATGATAGTTACGGTTGACCCTCCGAGGAGGAGACAAGCCTTGGCAATGAAGACTTCATCGTGCCTGAGGATCCTCTCGAGCAGGAGCGCTTCAAGCTTCAGCTCATAGCCACTGCAAGGAGCCTGAAAAAGAAACAACAACAGCTTCAAGTTGAACAAGACCTGCTCGTCGAAAGATGGACTGACGTCCTGACAGCCGAGGAATACAGCCTGAACCGCCCAGCCAAGAGCTACCCGAAACGTAGACTGCTACCTCAACTTGATGAGGAGGCGCCGGAGCATATATCCCCCTCGCGCAATGCGGATCGACCACCACGTGGTCGGGACAGGGCGGCGGAACGGCCAACCCGCGGTCGAGATAAAAGCGGCAACTCAGGCCGAGCAGCAGACAGCCCCACCACCCCATCAAAATAGGGACGGAAGAGTCCGGAGCCATACGTACGACCTCCGACAGACCCTGGATAGTAGAGCAGGACACACAAGATCGATCTATGGATCACGAGGACGTGCCTCGAGGCGTGACGACGGCTATGTATTTGGACGTGACAAACCTAACCATGCTCGAGCCGAATGCCGCAGACGGACTCCATCAGAGCTCCGCCACGATGCGGCCCGATATAGAGGCGCCGCACACCCGCTCTGCTTCACAGATGAAGTATTGGATCACGAATTCCCCAAGGGGTTCAAGCCCGTCAATATCGAATCATACGATGGCACAACCGTCCCGCAGTATGGATCGAGGATTTCATTCTCGACATCCACATGGCCCGAGGAGACGACCTCCACGCCATCAAATACCTCCCATTAAAACTCAAAGTACCAGCTCGACACTGGTTAAATAGCCTGCCTGAGAACTCAATCGGGAGCTGGGAGAACTTGGAAGAGGCTTTCCTTCACAACTTCTAAGGAACTTATGTACGTCCACCAGATGCCGATGACCTAAGCCACATAGTTCAACAACCCGGAGAATCGGCTAGATAATTCTGGACTAGGTTCCTAACCAAAAAGAACCAGATCGTCGACTGTCCGGACGCCGAGGCCCGAGCAGCCTTCAAACACGACATCCGGGACGAATGGCTAGCACGCCATCTCGAACAAGAAAAGCCGAAGACAATGGCAGCCCTTATGGCACTCATGACCCGCTTTTGCACAGGCGAGGACAGCTGGCTGGCTCGTAGCAAAAACACAACCAGTGAGGCAGGCCCTACAGAGGCCAAGAACAGCACCGGCAAGCTCCGACACAATAGACACAAACGCAGAAGCAATGGCGACAACACCGAAGACACCACAGTCAACACCGGATTCAGTGGCTGCAAGTCCGGCCAACGGAAGAAACCCTACAAAAGAAACAACGAAGGAACTTCCAGCCTGGACCGCATACTCGACCGTCCGTGCCAAATTCATGGCACCCTGGATAAGCAAGCCAATCATACCAACAGGGATTGTTGGGTCTTCAAGCAGGATGGCAAGTTAAACGCCGAAAACAAAGAAAAGGGTTCACAAAGTGAGGACGAGGATGAAGAGCCCCAGCAGCCGAACACCGGGCGACAGAAGAAATTCCCCCCAAGTCAAAATGGTGAACATGATATACGCCACGCACATCCCCAGAAAGGAGCGCAAATGAGCATTCAGGGACGTCTACGCGGTAGAGCCAGTCGCCCCGAAGTTCAATCCGTGGTCGTCATTTTCGATCACCTTCGATCGATGAGATCATCCGACTAGTATCCGCCACGGCAGTTCGGCCACACTAGTCCTGGACCCAATCATCGATGAATTCCACCTAACACGAGTCCTGATGGATAGTGGAAGCAGCCTCAACCTATTGTACCACCATACAGTATGGAAGATGGGCATTAATCCCCCGCGAATCAAACCAACAAAGACTACCTTTAAAGGAGTCATACCAGGTGTAGAGGCCCGCTGTACGGGCTCAATCACGCTGGAGGTGGTCTTCGGTTCTCCGGACAACTTCCGAAGCAAAGAGTTAATCTTCGATACCGTCCCCTTCCGCAGCGGCTACCACGCACTGCTCGGATGAACATCGTTTGCTAGATTTAACACAGTGCCACATTATGCTTATCTCAAGCTCAAGATGCCCGGTCCACGCGGCGTCATAACAGTTAATGGCAATATGGAACGCTCCCTCCGAACAGAGGAGCAGACCACCGCCCTAGCAGCTGAAGCACAAAGTGGCCTTCTCAAGCAGCACTATAACCCAGCTGCCAAGCCCCTGGACACCATCAAGCGGGTCTGGACTACACTGCAACAGGACAGCGCAGCTCGTCAAGAGCTCGACTAGCAATTTGGCCTCCGTCCTAGCCCCAATAAGGTAGTGGCATTCATACCATGCGTACACAATTATGCACTCAAAATTCCATGGACATCAACGGAGGCACAAGATAACCCGGGGTATACAATCCGGCCAGACCGATCCCGGACACACATACTTTTACCCCGAATTTAGCATTATATGCATTGGCTCCGTATCATGTCTCTGGTCTAGTTGGGTTGCCCGGCTCCTGTACTTGCTACCCTACATTCCACTCCATTGGCTAGGGTAATAAAGGGAGAACTACTGTGATTGTGCCCTGGCTTTGACCAGACGAGAACCTCAGTAGAGAAAGCCGAAAACTAACTGTCATGATGTGTCGAGAGCCGGTCAGCTATTCGAGGGTTACAAATCGTTGGAGATTTTTCTGGGTCACGCGAGAGATCGGAACTTCCCGATCATATGCTGACAGTACTCTGGATTAAACCAGGGGTTGCGCCCATGCTTTATTATAAAACTCCTATGGCTAAGTGAGGGCGTTAAAGCGATAAAGTCTGATTGCCTTGTTCATTGCGCTAAACAACTCCTTCAAGGACCATGTAATTGGATCAAGATTTTTTAGATTTCATCCCGAACACCTCCGTACTACCTACGTGAGGGCAGAAGCCGACGACTGGCCAATCCTCAGATTACACACAACACGGCCACACAGGAGGAAACAATTCAAACATAATAAAATTACTTTACAAAAACTGCCTTTATTCCCATAATACAAGACAAAGGCAACATGAATACATTTATTCAAATACAATGTCCTGTGAACATTGCGCCGCTACAAGTCAAGACCCTTCCACAACATCCTCGAAATATTGCTCGGGCATGCAGTGCTCCTTGCCCTCCGGCGGCCCGTTGGAGACTTCAACAGCATTCATCTTCGCCCACCACATCTTGCAGCGAGCGAAGGCCATATGGGCACCTTCAATACAGACGGAGTGCTTGATAACGTCTAGCCGAGGACAGGCATCCACCATCCGCCTCACGAGTCCGAAGTAGCTACTAGGCATAGCTTCAGCTGGCCACAGACGGATTATCACATCCTCAATGGCTAGTTCGGCCAGCCTATGAAGCTCCACCAGCTGTTTCAACTGATCGGTGAAGGACACGGGATGCTCTGGTGCTGCATACTGCGACCAGAAGAGCCTCTCCGAAGAACCCCCTCCTTCGGCTCGATAGAATTCCATGGCGTGGAAAATCCGCAAAAGCCCCTGGGGAACTCCGAACCCGGGTTAGTAAAAGGTACTGCTTCTCCGTATACTTGCTTTGCATCTTAAATGCCTTACCCGCTGTGATCTTCTTGGCTTCCTGGATCTCCTGGAGGGCGGCCTGGGCCTCATTCCATGCGGTCTCCATGTTCTGACGAGCCTTGGCGAGTTCGGTCCCTCGAACCGACGCATCATGCTCCAAGGCCTCGCATTTTTCACCGCATCTTGGAGCTCCTGGTGGACTTCTTTGACCCGGGCATTTAGCTTCTTACGGGCGGCTTGCTGCTGGACAGCCTGCTCCTCGGCCTCTCCCAAGGCCTTCCTCAGGGCCTCGACTTCGGTCGCGGCTTCTGCACATATCACAATACCGCTGTCAATATACAGCGTTTATCCCTTCCCGAACATATAGCAAGTCGTTCCTCACCTTGCTTCTCCTGGAGTCGAACCTTAACCTCGCCGAGCTCGTTCTCGGTCCGCTCCAGCCTCCGCTTTAGCTCGGAGACCTCGGCAGCACACGAGGTCGCGGCCAACAGGGATGCCTGCTTATCGATACATATTCAGTCAACCTCTTAATTAAGGATTGATCCCGTGTCCGGTTATCCTTGCTGAACACCGGACAACGTCTCAGGGGCTACGGACTATACGGGTTTTTATCTTTCTTACCTCGAAACTTGTTAACAAGCTGCTGCAGGCTTCATTCAGTCCGCTCTTGGCGGACTGAACCTTCTCAATCACCACATCCATAAGGAAACGGTGCTCGTCGATGACGGAGGCACTTCATAGCGCCCCCATCAGGTCATCTGGCGCTCCTGGATGGACAGGAGCCACAGGTGGAGGCGACGCACCCCCTCCTTCAAAGGGGGCTGTCGGTGTCAAAACCGGCGGATCTCAGGTAGGGGGTCCCGAACTGTGCGTCTAGGCGGATGGTAACAGGAGGCAGGGGACACGAAGTTTTACCCAGCTCCGGGCCCTCTTGATGGAGGTAAAACCCTACATCCTGCTTGATTAATATTGATGATATGGGTAGTACAAGAGTAGATCTACCACGAGATCAGAGAGGCTAAACCCTAGAAGCTAGCCTATGGTATGATTGTGTGTTGTCCTACGGACTAAAATCCTCCAGTTTATATAGACACCGGGGAGGGCTAAGGTTACACAAGGTCGGTTACAAAGGAGGAGATATGCATATCCGTATTGCCTAGCTTGCCTTCCACTGCAAGTAGAGTCCCATCCGGACACGAGACGAAGTCTTCAATCTTGTGTCTTCATAGTCTAACAGTCCGGCCAAAGGATATAGTCCGGCTGTCCGGAGACCCCCTAATCCAGGACTCCCTCAGTAGCCCCTGAACCAGGCTTCAATGACGATGAGTCTGGCGTGCAGTATTGTCTTCGACATTGCAAGGCGGGTTCCTCCTCCGAATACATCACGGAAGAATTTGAACACAAGGATAGTGTCTGACCCTGCAAAATAAGTTCCACATACCACCGTAGAGAGAATAATATTTCCACAAATCTAATTTGCTGACTTGTTTTGGCAACACGACCTTATGCCATGGCCCGGTGATTATTCGAACCGTTTCCTTTAACTAGCCCCGCACATAACGTGGGGCAGTTTTTTGACACGTCTTGTCAAAGCAGAGATCGTGTCCCCTTACCACGGGATTCTCATCAATACGGGCGTGGGTAACCCAACCGCGCCATCGATTACGGCGCTTGGGGGATAAGCGAGTTTTACCAGGCTAGTGGGGGCGCATAGTTTTGGCTGCCCATATAAAGGGATAAGGATTCACCTTTTCATCCACGCCTTCTTCCTCCTTTGCTCATCCACTTTCGCACACTCGAGCTCCAGCGCCCAAGTCCGCATTTCCCACCTCGACCTTCTCCAACCATGTCCGGAGCGGGAGGCAGGTGGATGGTCTCCTCCGTCACGGAGGGACACATCAAGAAGCTGAGGAGAGCCGGATACCTGCCCGACGACATCGCGCACCGGCTCCCAGATGAGGGGCAGCTCATCCCCACCCCCAGGCCCCATGAGAGGGTAGTGTTCCTTACCCACTTCCTCCACGGACTGGGATTCCCTCTCCACCCATTCGTCCGGGGGCTCATGTTCTACTACGGCCTGGATTTCCATGATCTGGCCCCGAACTTCATCCTCAACATCTCGGCGTTTATCGTCGTTTGCGAGGCCTTCCTCCGCATCAAGCCCCACTTCGGCTTATGGCTGAAGACCTTCAACGTCAAGCCGAAGGTAGTGAGCGGCCGCCAGGCGGAGTGCGGAGGCGCCATGGTGGGCAAGATGCCCAACGTCACATGGCTCGAGGGCTCCTTCGTGGAGACCATAAAGGGGTGGCAATCGGGGTGGTTCTACATCACCGAGCCGCGTGACCCTAAATGGGCAGCGGCCCCCGAGTTCCGATCTGGCTTCCCCACGCGGCTCACCTCCTGGCAAGAGAAGGGCCTGTCCTGGGGTAGTTCGGGAGAGCTGACCGGACTCCAAACATGTATTCAAAACATGGTGAACAAGAAGCTCAAACTCGTCAACGTAGTCCAGGTCATGCTCATCCGCCGGATCCTCCCGTGCCAACAACGGGCTTTCAACTTGTGGGAGTTCGACCCGGCCCAGCACCGAACTCTGAACAGGCTCTTCGACACAACTCAAGAAGATGCCTGGAAGGTGCTATTCAAGAGTGCCGAGGTTCCCCCTCCCACTACCGAGGACCGCGGATTCTGCGCGAAGCGCCAAGCCAGCGCGGTAAGCTGTTTTACCTCTCACAGGATACTTGTTTTTCATAGTTTGACTCTATGCGGGATCTAAGCTCCCGTACCTTTGACAGGACTGGCAGGAGACGGCCGGACAGATCGACTGTCCGGCTCCTTTGCCCGAAGGCCCAGCAGACGCTCTCCTGGCGAAGATGCTGACTCCGGCTCCTTACACGGTGCCGAGAAGACCAAGAAGGCCAAGGGAACCCGAAAGAGTTCCCGACGCCAGGCGTCATCGGACTCACCGTTCGATGACTCTGCGGCACACTCCTCCCCCGAAGACGAGGAGGAAGAAGAAGATGCTCCCCCTCCAGGCGGGGGAGACAAGAAAAGGAAGGCCGCCCCAACTGGGGGGGGGGAGAAGGGTCCAAGAAGGGAAGGACTCTCCTTCTGGACAGTTCCACCGCTGCCGCCGAAGGCGAAGACGAGTGGTTGCCCAGGGCCAAGCCCCTGGGGAGGTCGTAAGTATTCGGATACCAGAGTAACTCATAGCATTCCTTTGTCGCACTGCTTTCCCTAACGCCGAATATGATTATGCAGGCCGCCACGAGCCCATATCGATGTATCGTCGGACGGCTCCCTGGGCTCGTCGGATATGGATAGCGATCCACTTCCGACCGCCACCTCCCCTTGCCCTGCGGACGACGCCGAGGTATTGTCTCAAGAGGCATCAGGTCGAGGGGAGACAGTCCCGGAGGCGCCTCAAGGCGACATTCCAGACTCCGGGAGCAGAGGGGACAAGGCCCCTAAGGGCTTCGAGTTCGGCCCTCAGCCGAACACCGCGCCGGAACCTCTAGTGGTTCTGGACTCGGGCAGGCAGCCTCCTTCCAAGAGGGGCGAGACGCCTATGCCGGTGACCTCTATCCATCCAGAGGCGCCGGACAATCTGCTGGGAGCGCTTCGCAATGCTTCCATCGACGAGGAGCACCGTACTATTATGAGTGCGGTGGTCCAAAAGGTTCAGTCCGCCAAGAGCGGATTGACTGAAGCCTATGCCAGCCTTCTAACAGGCTTTGAGGTAAGTGTTTAAAATATAGGAAAAATATTACCGCATAGACAGTAGCCCCTGATGCTCTGTTCGGTGTTCACAAAGAAAAGCCGAACAGAGGATCAAACAACATCGCAGGAGTCTAATATAAGTATGTCAATATGCATATGCAGGCTTCGCTGCTGGCATCTGCCGCACTGACTGCGGAGGTCGCCGCACTGAAGCAAGAACTTAAAGTGTCCAAGGACGAGCTCGGCCTTGCCAAGAGGCAGCTCGAGGAGAACAAAGGTAAGTAATACCTAGTTTATGGATATGTATAAAAAGAATGCGATTGCAAAATGACAGGATCATCATGAATTTGCCAGGGGCCACGACCGAAGTGGCGACCCTAAGGCAAGCGCTGTCCGAGGCCGAAGATAAAGCGGCCAAGGAGCGCACCGAGCGGGAAAGGCAAGAGGCTCGGGTGGGCGAGGTGCAGCAAGAGCTCCAGGCTCTCGTGACGAAGCACGAGGCGTTGGAGCTTGACTCGAAGACGCGAGAGTCTGAGCTTGCCGCGGCCCTCGAGAGCGCAAAAAGTGCCAAGGCCGAAGCCCAAAAGGCCCTCCAGGAGATTGACGCGATGAAGAAAATAGCGGCGGGTAAGGCATTCTATATGCAAAGCAAGCATGTGAAAGTAAATTACCTATTACTTACCCGAATCCGGAGCTCTCCAGGAGCATTCGCAGATTTGCCCCGCAGCGTGTCGGATGCCGCACAGTTTTACCAGGCCGAGGAGGGAAGCTCAACGGAGAAGCTGTTCTGGTCTCAGTATACTGGGACCGAACACCCGGTGCCTATGAGCGACCAGCTGAAGCAGCTGGTCGAGCTACACAAAGCGGCCGAACAGGCCATGAAGGGCTTTATAGTCCGGCTGTGGCCTGGCGACGCCCTTCCGAACAGCTACTTCGGCCTGGTGAGGCGGCTTGTGGACGCCTGCCCACGGCTGGAGGTCGTCAAGCGGTCTGTCTGCATCGAAGGTGCACGCCGGGCTTTCGCCCGCGTGAAGGTGCAATGGGCCAAGCTAGACGCCGTGAAGCTGATCAAGGAGGGACCGCCGCAGGGCAAGGAGCATCGCACCCCCGAAATTTATTATGAGGGTGTCCTGAAGGGTGCCCGTCTTGTAGCGGACGAATGTTCAAAGGATGTAATATTTGAGTAAACTTGCTCGTGTGATCCTGTATGATGAAAACTTGTTTCATATGCGCTATGCAACGCTTGTTTGAATTTAAAATATTACCTTCTGTTTGGCTGTTTATCCAATCTGAGAGATGGCTAGTCCTCGGCTTCTGCCCCCATGCCGCGAGTGCTGGGGTGTTCGGGATAAACCTGAGCACTCTTGTTCCCATTTTTGGGTCCTTCGAGGGAGGTGCTCAGCACAGCGAACAAGGCAACCGGACTAATAATGCTTTATCACTCTCACTTAGCCATAGAATTCTATAATTTTAAATTTCGGCGAAGCCCCTGGTATTCGGAAGGCCGAATTCGGGGCGCGATACACGCCTTTAAGCCGGACAGGACCGGCTCCTCGCTCTAAGCGGCATAAGTCTTTAGGGACTCGAAACCTCGCCGAACAGCGACCAGTCTCTCGCCTTATCATGACAGTCAGTTTTAGCTTTCTCTACTGAGGTGCTTAGCCCAGCAGAACCGGGGCACAATCGCAGTAGTTCTCCTAGCGCTACCTTAGCCGATAGAGCGGAACGTAAGGTACCAAAACATAGGAGCCGGGCAAACCCAACATTTGACCAAAGACATGATTCGGAGCTGATGCATATAATGCTATAAGTTCGGGGTGCCGCACTTGTGAAAGTGTTCGGACTTCTCACACCATATTGTGGGGTACTTAAGCCCCTGGTGTGTTGGCCGTACCAAAGTGTACGGTTGCAAGGCGTCATTAATGAACACATATATATAAACAAGAATGCAATAATAGTCGTAATGTTATGCGTTGTTTATTCAAAGAGGTGCGTTAAAGCAGAATGATACAGATAGTGCGATGAGCAAAAAGTAGGACTATGTCCCTTCCAAGGGCAAGCTGAGGAATAGTATTAAACCAAATATTTCACTCGTTATCGTAATCCACCTGGGAGTTCCATGGTGTGACGTAGCTTTCTGCCTCTCTTGGTTGCTGCATCATGTGTTCGGCAATCATGCTACCGGACAAGGTTTCTAGAGATTAAAGTCCTGAAAGAGAAAAATAACAAAGCGGGAAGCCCCTAGTGCGGTTTAGGCCGCGTCTTGGAGCATGCCGTAGTTGTGCCCCCTCCCCACCTGTGCCCATGGTATTTTTAATGCGTAATTATGTACGCGTGGCACGAATTTCGCCGTTTGGCTTGGGCCGGGGTGGGGCCGCATTGCTACGCGAGCTCAGACCGTGTCAGGTGGTCTAGTTGCCGATTACTCCGAGCGCGTTTGAAGGTGTCCGGGTCTTGAAACGCCGAACTGGTGGATTGCCTTGAGAGGCTGCTTTGCGCTTCTGCTGCGAGGGCCGCAGTGTGCTCCTCCATGCAGAGAGAGCACTCTGTGTTTCCATTAACTGTGATGACCCCCCGGGGTCCTGGCATCTTGAGCTTGAGGTATGCATAATGCGGTACCGCATTGAATCTCGCAAATGCGGTTCGCCCGAGCAGTGCATGATAGCCACTGCGGAACGGGACTATATCAAAGATTAATTCTTCGCTTCGGAAGTTATCCGGGGATCCAAAGACCACTTCCAGTGTAATTGAGCCAATGCAATGGGCCTCTACACCTGGAATGACGCCTTTAAAGGTCGTTTTTGTGGGTTTGATCCTTGAGGGGTCTATACCCATTTTGCGCACTGTGTCCTGGTAAAGCAGGTTCAGGCTGCTGCCGCCATCCATAAGAACTCAAGTGAGGTGAAATCCATCAATGATTGGGTCAAAGACCAGTCCGACGAATCCGCCGTGACGGATACTAGTGGGGTGGTCCCTGCGATCGAAGGTGATCGGGCAGGAGGACCATGGGTTGAACTTTGGGGCGACTGGCTCCAACGCATATACGTCCCTGAGCGCACGCTTCCGCTCCCTCTTGGGGATGTGGGTTGCATATATCATGTTCACCGTCCGCACTTGTGGGGGGAACCTCTTCTGTCCTCCGGTGTTCGGCTGCCGGGGCTCCTCTTCGTCATTGTTGTGTGACCCCTTATCTTTGTCTTCGGCAATTAACTTGCCGGCCTGCTTGAATACCCAGCATTCCCTGTTGGTGTGGTTGGCTGGCTTGTCAGGGGTACCGTGTATTTGACACGAGCGATCGAGTATGCGGTCCAAACTGGACGGGCCCGGAGTGCTTCTTTTAAATGGCTTTTTCCGCTGACCGGGTTTAGAGCCTTTGAATCCGGCATTGACTGCCGTATCCTCAGTATTATCGCTGTTAATGCGGCGCTTATGTTTGTTGCGACATGACCTGCTATTGCCGTCCTTGGTATCTGAAGTACCATGGTTTTTTGATATGTTATTACTGCGAGCCAGCCAGCTGTCTTCTCCCGCATAAAAGCGGGTCATGAGTGTCGTGAGGGCTGCCATAGATTTCGGCTTTTCCTGTCCAAGGTGCCGGGCAAGCCACTCGTCGCGGATGTTATGCTTGAAAGCTGCTAGGGCCTTGCATTCGGACAGTCGACGATTTGATTTTTCTTTGTTAGGAACCGTGTCCAGAATTGCCTGGACGATTCTTCTGGCTGCTGAATTATGTAGATCAAGTCATCGGCGTCTGGTGGTTGCACATAAGTGCCCTGAAAGTTGTCGAGGAATGCGGCTTCCAGATCTTCCCAACAGCTAATGGACTCTGCTGGCAAGCTGTTAAGCCAATGCCGCGCTGGTCCTTTGAGCTTTAGTGGGAGGTATTTGATGGCGTGTAAGTCATCGCCGCGGGCCATGTGGATGTGGAGGAGGAAATCCTCGATCCATACCGCAGGATCTGTTGTGCCGTCGTATGATTCAATATTTACGGGTTTGAAACCCTCTGGGATTTGATGATCCATTACTTCGTCTGTGAAGCATAGGGGGTGTGCGACGCCTTTGTATTGGGCTATATCGCGACGCAGCTCGAATGGGTCTTGCCCGCTGTGTTCGGCCCGGCCGGATTGACTTTTACTGTATCCGGCGTGACGTTTATCGTCTCGCATAGTGGCGTGCCCTCATGATCCGTAGATTGATCTTGCATGTTTTGCTTTGTCCTCCAATACGTCTCGCAGGTCTGGCGTATTTCCCCATGCCTTTTTATTTGAATGGCGTCGGGGTGCAGGCTGAGTTTCTGGCTGGAATGCCTCTCTATCACAGCCATGAGGTGGCCGATCAACCGCGTCATATGCTTCTTCCTCCAGTCGGGGTAGCAACCTGCATTGGGTAACTCTTGGAGGGGCACCCGGGTTTATATTCCTCGGCCGCGAGGACTTCAGTCCATCTGTTAGCTAGCAGATCTTGATCAGCTTGAAGCTGTTGCTGCTTTTTCTTAAGGCTATTTGCCGTGGCTATAAGCCGGCGCTTGAAGCGCTCTTGTTCGACGGGATCCTCTGGCACGGCGAATTCATCATCGCTGAGGCTTGCCTCATCTTCGGAGGGGGGGCATGTAATTATCATCCTCCGCTTCTCCATCTGCCGCTCTCTTAGGAGGGCTGGCTCCTCCATCCTCCTGCTCTAAATCTTGCTGGAGGGGGTTGTTGTTGTCTTCGGCACTATCCGGAGTGTTATTATCTCCTGTGCCAGTATCACCACTTTTGCTTTGGCGGGACTTAGAGCGGCGCCGCTGACGTCGGCGCTTGGGTTGCTTCTTGGAGGGGTCATCCTCCGCTGTCTCGTCGCCATTGCCTTCTTTGGGTGTGTCCACCATGTATATATCGTATGATGAGGTGGCTGTCCAGTGCCTTGTGGGCAGTGGTTCATCTTTGTCTCCCGCATCATCGTCCATACCATCGATGTCTTTGGAGTCAAAGTCGAGCATGTCGGTTAAGTCATCGACAGTGGCTACTAAGTGGGTGGTGGGCGGGCCACGAATTTCTTCATCGTCCGCATCCCAATCCTGCCGGACATAGTTCGGCCAGGATCCTCCTGACAAGGAGAGAGACCTTAACGAGTTCAGTATGTCGCCAAAGGGCGAGTGCTGAAAAATATCCACGGAGGTAAACTCCATGATCGGAGCCCAATCGGATTCGCTAGGAACGGGCGCAGGCGGTTCAGAGTCCGTGGCCGGAGAGAGATCCGGCAGTTTGTCAACACGGCTCTCGTGTAGAGTAAGGTCGATGTTCGGCTCGATCACCGATGAGGGTAAGGCCTCCGTGGCGGGGTCCATCCACCCGTCCATGGACGGCGCAACTGGCTCCGAATTGAGGGTCGGAGCGGCTGCCGGTGCGATCTCCTGAACACTGTCTGATGGTAGAGCTAAATCGTACTCATCATGACTGCGTGACGCACAAGGCAGAGGCTCGAATCCGTCAAAGATCAAGTCTCCGCGGATATCGGCCGTGTAGTTTAAGCTTCCAAACCTGACCTGATGGCCAGGGGCGTAGCTTTCAATCTGCTCCAGATGGCCAAGCGAATTGGCCCGCAGTGCAAAGCCGCCGAATACAAAAATCTGTTCGGGGAAAAAAGTCTCACCCTGGACTACATCGCTATCGATGATCATAGGAGCCATCAAGCCTAACGGCGATGACATAGAGGAACTCTCAATGAAAGCACCATTGTCGGTGTCAAAACCGCAGATCTCGGGTAAGGGGTCCCGAACTGTGCGTCTAGGCGGATGGTAACAGGAGGCAGGGGACACGAAGTTTTACCCAGGTTCGGGCCCTCTTGATGGAGGTAAAACCCTACGTCCTGCTTGATTAATATTGATGATATGGGTAGTACAAGAGTAGATCTACCACGAGATCAGAGAGGCTAAACCCTAGAAGCTAGCCTATGGTATGATTGTGTGTTGTCCTATGGACCAAAACCCTCCGGTTTATATAGACACCGGAGAGGGCTAGGGTTACACAAGGTCGGTTACAAAGGAGGAGATATGCATATCCGTATTGCCTAGCTTGCCTTCCACGCCAAGTAGAGTCCCATCCGGACACGAGATGAAGTCTTCAATCTTGTATCTTCATAGTCTAACAGTCCGGCCAAAGGATATAGTCCGGCTGTGCGGAGACTCCCTAATCCAGGACTCCCTTAGGGGCTGCTCGCCCGACTCTGGAGCCATATTGGTCTCCGAAATTGTATTCGGCTGAGGGCCGAACTGGATAGGCCCTCTTCGCCAGTCTCCATGGGGATCCCCCCCCGGTGTGTCCGGCAGCGGAGGTCCCGCCTTGTGGCGCCTCCCGGACAACGTCCTGGGCTCCTCCCCTTAGAGCGGTTCTCCGGGATAACACTTCGGTGTCGTCCCTGGCCCGGGGGAGTAAGTAGGCGGTGGCGACATGCTCACCATCTCCGACGGAGCCAACGAACCTCCAGATGAGGATCGCTGGATAAGGTCGCGGGCCAGACTGCAATAATGTGGATTAACCATTTTAGAATAATAAAAAGAAAGGGCCGATACGCGCATGAATAAGCCATGTCACTTACGATGCGGCCTGGGGCCTAGTACGGGGGTGACGTTCCGGACTACTGTCAGCATCCCATGCGGTGTTGACCGCTGGGGCGCCCTTCCCCTTTTTGGGCGCTTTCACCTCCAGGTGTGCCGAGGCCACCCTCTTCTTCTTCCTCTCCTCAGGAGGAGGGTTGTTTCCCTCCTCCCCCTCCTCTTCCTCGTCATTGTCCTCAGGGACAGAGGAATGGGCCTCGTCGTCTTCGGACGTCGCGTCCGAAGTGCCCTTGCGACGACAGCCACTCTTGGCCCCCTTGGCCTTCTTCTCTGGCGCCGTATATGGCGTCGACACTAGCATCTTCGCCAGGCGCGGGATGAATGGTTCTTTAGGCAACAGAGCCGGACACTGGATCCGCTTCGCCCTCTCTGCCCAGTCCTGAGGGAGCAATACTAAAATCTCAAACATCATCCTCGAAACATTTAAGTTGGGAGTACATCAAAAGTAACGTACCTCACTGGCGGGGTGGTTACAATTGTGACCACGGACTGAGTCCATGGCCGGTGGCCTCTCGTTGCCCTTAAAGAGCAACTTCCAGGCCCCTTCGTGAGAAGTATCGAAGAGCCTTTTCAGGGTCTGGTGCTTCTTCGAATTGAATTCCCATAAAGGGCGGCTGCGGCGCTGGCACAGAAGAATCCGATGGATTAGCATCACCTGGATAATGTCGACGAGCTTGATGTCCTTGGTCACCATGCTTTGAATGCGCGTCTGCAGCGCTATCAGCTCGTCAGGTGCACACCAGTCCGGACTCTTCTAGACCCAGGAGGTGAGTCACATGGGAGCACTAGAGCGGAATTCAGCAGCGGCGGCCCAGGTGGTGCCGCGAGGTTCTTTTATATAGAACAACCGCTTCTGCCATTCCTTTACTGTCTCAACAAAGGTGCCTTTGGGCCATGAGACATTGGATAGCTTGCTCACCTTGGCCCCTCCGCACTCGGCGTGCTGTCCCTCCACCACCTTCGGCTTCATGTTGAAAACTTTGGGTCACAGCCCGAAGTGGGGATGGATGCGGAGGAAGGCCTCGCACACGACGATGAACGCTGAGATGTTGAGGAAGGAATTCGGGGACAAATCATGGAAATCTATCCCGTAGTAGTACATCAGCCCGCGGATGAAAGGGTGGAGTGGAAACCCTAGCCCGCGGAAGAAATGCGGGATGAATATTACCCTCTCTGTGGGCTCTGGCGTGGGGACGACTTGTCCCTTGGCTAGCAGGAGATGGGAGATCTCCTTCGCCCAATATCCGGTCGACCGGAGCTTAGTAATGTCCTCCTCCTTGACAGAGGAGACCATCCACTTGCCCTGACCACCGGATCTGGACATGGTTGCTTGAGTGGAAAGGAGATAAGAACTTGGGCGCTGGAGCTTGAGATCGGAAAGGCGGAGACGGAGAGAGAGCGTGAGGAGAGGAGGGGTGAATCCTTATCCCCTTATAAAGGCAGCAAATATTAAAACGCCTCCTCACTCGCCTTAGGATTCGCCTGTTCCCTAGGGCTGTATAAACGGCGCGGTTGAGTTACCCATGCCCACATTGATGAGAATCCCGCAATAAGGGGACACGATCTCTGTTTTGACAAGATGTGCCAATAGCAGCCACGTCTCGAAGCGTGGAATGGCAGAAGAAAAACGGTTTGAAATTATAACCGGACAAACGCTATGACGTGTTGGAGGGAAGCTGTTAACAGATTAGATTCATGCAAATATTATATTCTCTCTATGGTTGTGTGTGATGTGTGTAACAGGTCAGGATACGATCATTGCATCCGAAGACTATCTGGGAGTTCATAGAAAAGGGAACCCGCCTTATAATGCCGAAGACAATCAACGCGCCGGACTCCTTGTCATTAAAAGCTAGGTTCAGGGGCTACTGAGGGAGTCCTGGACTAAGGGGTCCTCGGGCGTCCGACCTGTTATCCACGGGTCGGGCTGATGGGCCATGAAGACATGAAGGCCAAAGACTGCACCGTGTCCGGATTGGACTGTACTTGGCGTGGAAGGCAAGCTTGGCGACCGAAGATTCCTTCTTATATAACCGACTCCATGTAAACCCTAGATCCCTTCGGTGCCTATATAAACCGAAGGGGATAGTCCGGAAAGGACACCACATATTCTCATTATCATACCCACATAGGCTAGACTTCTAGGGTTTAGCCATTACGATCTCGTGGTAGATCCACTGTCGTAACACTCATATTCATTAATATCAATCAAGCAGGACGTAGGGTTATACCTCCATAGAGAGGGCCCGAACCTGGGTAAACATTGTGTCCCCCGTCTCCTATTACCATCAATCCTAGACGCACAGTTCGGGACCCCCTACTCAAGATCCGCTGGTTTTGACACCGACAGAAAGCAAATCACAACCTGAAGTGGAATCCACAATCTGGTCGATGCACATCAAGGGAAATGGGTCCTTCGGGCAAGCCTTATTGAGATATGTGAAATCAATGCAAAGTCTCCATTTCCCATTCGCCTCCCGCACCACCACTGGATTCGCCAACCATGTAGGGTGCAGTACTCCTCTGACCAGACTAGCTGCCTCTAACTTCTTAATTTCCTCTGCAATGAATTGCTACCGTTCCAAGGCCTGCTTCCCAAATTTCTGCTTGACGGGTCGGGCGTGTGGGAAGACAACAAGGTGGTGCTTGATTACCTCCCTGGGAACACCAGGGATATCAGATGGTTGCCATGCAAACACATCGATATTCGCCCGCAGGAAGGGAACGAGCGCGCTTTCCTATTTGTCATCGAGGGTGGTGCTGATAGTGAAAGTACCATCAACGCCAGCTAGCCCTGCTGGGACCTTCTTTACTTGGGGGTGCAGCAACCTTGTTTCTCTTGCTGTTGGAACACTCTGACACGTCGTCAACGGGTGACGTGCACTCGGAGGGGGCACGGTTCCCGGACTCTTTGCCTGAGGCCCTACAATCCTTCTTTTATCCTTTGCTTTCCTTGGCGGGAGCTGTTGCTGCTGCTGCCTCTGCTGCGACTGCATCCAGGTACATCTTGTCCACGCAGATAATTGCATCCTTCTCATCTGATGGGATGGTGATGACTCCTAGTGGCCCAGGCATATTCAAAGTGTTATAAGCATAATGAGATGCTACCATGAACTTAGCCAGGGCAGGGCGTCCCAGAATCCCATTGTACGGCAGGGGGAGATCAACCACATCGAACACAATCTTCTCAGTCCGGTAGTTCAGTTCTCCCCCGAACGTCACCGACAACGTAATCTTCCCCTTAGGATGGCTCCTACCGGGATTGACTCCTTGAAATGTGCTGGTAACCTCTAGCTCCTCTTCTCTTATCTGAAGCTTGTTGATGACTGCCGGGGAAATCAGATTCAACCCGTCCCGGCCATCCACTAACATCTTTGTGACCTTGAGGTTGCGAATTGTTGGGGAGACCAACAACGACAAATACCCTACCACCATGGTGCGGCCAGGGTGATCCTCCTCATCAAAGATGATGGGCGTGCGGGACCACTTGAGCAGCTTCCAGACCTCTGGCGCCGGTTCCATAGCATTGACCTCTCGTGCCCATCGCTTAAGTTGGCGATTTGAGGAGTGCAAAGATGCACCTCCATCAATGCATAGGGCGTCAGTGGCCTTCTGAAATTCCTGCTCACTAGTTTCCTCTTCATCCCCTCCATCACTCACATCATCATAGATTTTTATCTCTTGGCCCCTGGCGGGTTTTCCCTGGCTCCAAAGGGGTTTGCTGGGGCGATTTGCTTCACCACCTTGGCCCTTACCGCTAGTAGCATTCTGACCTTTTTCGCTATCATGCTTGTCATATTCTGCCTTATGCTTCTTGGCAAGCTGCTCAACCTGATAACACTCCTGAAGGTCGTGGCCTTTGGTCTGGTGGATCTTGCAGTACCTTTCCCGACTTTTTCCGTGGCAGCGGCTTCCCGGCAGGTAGCGCACGCGGCAACTTCCTTGCCGGGGGCCTCAACCTTGGCTTTCTTGCCGGTACTAGGTGTGCCCGATCCTTCCATAGTCATCACTGCCTTGTCCCTTGGCTTCTTATTGCACTTCTTGCTCTTTCTCTGGCTAGTTGATTCATCTTCATCCTATGAATCAACATTAATGCAACCCTCCTCTCTGGGTAACTTCCTCCCTCTTCCATCCGAGCACACTTATCCACCAGAGTGTATAGCTCCTTCACAGTCTTGGTAAACCGCACATTCATCTTGGAACGAATGCGACGGTTGTGCACATTGGACTGGAAGGCCGCTATAACAGCTGCCAGATGGATATTTGGAATATTTCTATGAACTTTACTAAATCTCTATAAATACTTACGGAGAGTTTCTCCTTCCTTCTGCTGGAGAAGCTACAGATCGCTGGGCCTGCCGGGCTCTTGATAATCACCGGTGAAGGCGCCGATGAACTCGTGGCACATATCTGCCCATGACGAAATGGAGTTCTCCGGCAGGTGCATCAGCCAAGACCTCACATTGGACTTGAGGGCCAATGGGAAGTAGTTGGCGAACACCTTCTCGTCTCTTCCCCCGGCAGCCTGAACAACGATGGTGTAGATGCTCAGGAACTCTGTCGGGTTCAGCCTCCTGTCGTACTTCTTAGGTATCTCTGGCTTGAACGTGCGAACGGATGGCCAACAGACTTGCCGCAGCTCTCGCGTAAAGGCAAGGCAGCCAACCTCGAAAGGTAGGCACCCGCCAACACCAAGTGCAGGCTCGTCGATGTTGAGGCCGCCGCACCCGTCGGTCTGGCAGAGGTCGTCACGGTGCTGATCCATGGAGACGCACGCGTACCCCTGCTTCCTGTCCTCTGGGGCTCGACATTGGCCTGGATGTGCTCGAGGGTCGGAAGAGGCCATCGAGATGTCGTCAGGATCTTGATTCTGCTGCAACCACATCAGCTGCCATGGTGGGGACTGCACCGTGGGGACGACCCCCTCCGTCCGGCCAATGATACGGGAAGATGCTATCGCTTGGGGAGGTCGTGGTGGGCCAGCTCGCCATGAGCCCCCAGCCTCAGCGAAGCCGAGCAGCCTCTCGATAGTAGCACGCCATTCATCCATCTGCTCGGCTGCCGGCGGAAATCTCAGCAGCAACTGAACTCGAGCCATGACCTCCGTGGTAGTGCTCGGCATAGGTGTCGATGATGTCGACCGGACCGTCGCCCGGCTCCTGACGGTGCCAGCGGCGGCGACGATGGGGGTGCCATGCCCATGTAGCTATGGGATGACCATCTGGGCAGCGGGGTCGCACGGCGGTGGTGCTCGAGAGTCAGCGGCCCCATCGAGCGCAGCGGCCTGGTCAACTCATCCGGGAGGAGGCATGGCCATGGTCGCTCCTGCGGTGAGGTCGGCTGGAAGATGATGGTTTGCCCCGGACCGAGCACCGTTGCTGCAGCTGTGCCTGTTGCCACGGGGAGAGGGGGCAATCGGAGTGACTCGCTCGTCCGCAGCTCGTGGAGCCTGACCGTCGAGGCGTTGCTGATGCTATCCTCCTCCGGTATCTTCAACCCCTGTGTTAGCCGCAGGGGGAGTGGCGATGGCGCCACCTGCTCCGGCCACACCCCCTGGAGCGTCCACATCCTCACTCGCCCCCGCATCCTCCGTGGCACCAGAGGCCGCGGGTAGCGGAGCCTTCGAGGTGGATGGATGGGCCGAAGGGCCGAACTTTTTCTTCTGGGGCGCCATGGTCGATGGCACCATCGAAGAAGAAGATGGCGATGAAGATGACGCGCTACGTACGCTTTCAGGTTCGCGCAAGTGCCCCCCTACTTGGCGCGCCAAAGATGTTGCGGGATATCCGCGACCACCTATGGGGCCGGTTGCCCCTTGTTGGTTCCGTGGGGGACGGCGCGTTGCGCAAAGAGTAGATCAGCGCACAACAGCACGACAGAAAGCACACCAGCAATTTTACCCCTGGTTCAGGCCACCGCGAGGCGTAAAACCCTACTCCTGCTTTGGTGGATTGATGGTGGAATGTGTGTGGTGGTGCGTAGCACACTTGCTCGGCAAGGTTTGTCTCAGGGCCGCGGTGTCTACGCCCGTATGATGGCTTGGGGTTGTCAACTTTTGAAACCCTCTAACCCCTCCTACGAGTGCCATGGGCCTCATTTTATAGATTAAGGGGTCACCACAATGGCAAAGTGGTCATTATCCAATGATATGATAGCAAATAGTGTTATCATACCTAACTCTGCGGGCTGACAGGGTGCATTAAATGCACCGCGCCATCAAGTCTCAAGCACTTGTGTATTTCATCAATGACTTGACAGAGTTAAAAATGCCCGAGGAGAAGCCGGATAGCACATATTGTACTATTCACTTTGATGGACCTAGGCAGTTGGAAGGCTCGGGGGCTGGAGTTATTTTGACTTCCCCACGGGGTGATAAATTTTATTATGTATTAAGGTTGATGTTCCCTTATACTGAAAATGCAGCTGAGTATGAAGCCTTGCTCCATGGTCTTTGGATGGCTAAGGAGATGAATCTAAGCCGGGTGTGGTGCTTTGGTGACTCAACAAGTTTCAGGCACTTGGGATTCCAAAGATCCACTCATGGCGGCTTATCATCGAGAGGTTTATGCTATTGCTGGTCATTTCAATGGTTATCAAGTGGAACATATTGATCGCAGGAAAAATGAGGCGGCTGATGCTTTAAGTCGGCTAGGATCCCAGCGTAAGCCGGTGCCACCTAATGTTTTCCTTGATATTTTGCATAATCCTTCGGTTAAACTGCTTACAGAGGAATATCTTGCTATTCCTGACCCGGAGGCACAACTGGTGGCGGCTCTTCATGCTATTCCTGATTGGACAGTCCCATATTCGGCTTATATGACCCGGAGTAAATTACCCGAGGATGAAACTTTGTTCAGGCAGATAACTCGGTGGTCTAAGACAATGACTATTGTCAAAAGAGAGTTGCACCGATGCAGTGTCACAGGGGCATTTCATCATTGTGTTTCTCCCGAGGAGGGTCGTGAGATTCTACGAGAGATTCATGACGGAGATTGTGGCCATCATGCCGGCTCTAAGTCTCTCGTGGCTAAAGCTTTTCGTCATGGGTTTTATTGGCTGGCGGCTCATGCGGATGCAGAGGATTTGGTCAGCAAATGTGATGGTTGTTGATAACCCACAAGTATAGGGGATCGCAATAGTTTTTGAGGGTAGAGTATTCAATCCAAATTTATTGATTCGACACAAGGGGAGCCAAAGAATATTCTCAAGTATTAGCAGCTGAGTTGTCAATTCAACCACACCTGGAAACTTAATATCTGCAGCAAAGTGTTTAGTAGCAAAGTAATATGATAATAGTGGTAATGGTAGCAAAAGGTAATGGTAGCAAAAGTAGTGTTTTTGGTTTTTGTAGTGATGATAGCAATAGCAACGGAAAAGTAAATAAGCGAAGACCAATATATGGAAAGCTCGTAGGCAATGGATCAGTGATAGAGAATTATGCCGGATGTGGTTCATCATGTAACAATCATAACCTAGGGTGACACAGAACTAGCTCCAGTTCATCAATGTAATGTAGGCATGTATTCCGAATATAGTCATACGTGCTTATGGAAAAGAACTTGCATGACATCTTTTGTCCTACCCTCCCATGGCAGCGAGGTCCTAACGGAAACTAAGGGATATTAAGGCCTCCTTTTAATAGAGTACCGGAACAAAGCATTAGCACATAGTGAATACATGAACTCCTCAAACTACGGTCATCACCGGTAAGTATCCCGATTATTGTCACTTCGGGTTTAATGGATCATAGCACATAATAGGTGACTATAGACTTGCAAGATAGGATCAAGACTCATATATTGATGAAAACATAATAGGTTCAGATCTGAAATCATGGCACTCAGGCCCTAGTGACAAGCATTAAGCATAGCAAAGTCATAGCAACATCAATCTCAGAACATAGTGGATACTAGCGATCAAACCCTAACAAAAATAACTCGATTACATGATAGATCTCATCCAACCCATCACCGTCCAGCAAGCCTACGATGGAATTACTCACGCACGGTGGTGAGCATCATGAAATTGGTGATGGAGGATGGTTGATGATGACGACGGCGACGGATTCCCCTCTTCGGAGCCCCGAACGGACTCCAGATCAGCCCTCCCGAGAGGTTTTAGGGCTTGGCGGCGGCTCCGTATCGTAAAACATGATGAATCCTTCTCTCTGATTTTTTTCTCCCCGAAACCAAATATATAGAGTTGGAGTTGAGGTCAGAGGAGCTCCAGGGGGTCCACGAGGTAGGGGGCGCACCCCCACCATCATGGAGAGGTGGTGGGCCCCTGGTCTTCATCTTTTGCAAGGATTTTTTATTATTTCTGAAACGATGTTCCGTGAAGTTTCAGGTCATTCCGAGAACTTTTGTTTCTACACATAAATAACACCATAGCAATTCTGCTGAAAACAGTGTCAGTCCGGGTTAGTTCCATTCAAATCATGCAAGTTAGAGTCCAAAACAAGGGCAAAAGTGTTTGGAAAAGTAGATACGACGGGGACGTATCAACTCCCCCAATCTTAAACCTTTGCTTGTCCTCAAGCAATTCAGTTGACAAACTAAAAGTGATAAAGAAAACAACTCTGTTTGCTCTTGTTGTTATAAATATGTAAAGACAGCATTCAAGTTTTCAGCAAAGATTATGACTAACCACATTCACAATAACGCTTAGGTCTCAAGTTTACTCATATCAATGGCATAATCAACTAGCGAGCAATAATAATAAATCTCGGATGACAACACTTTCTGAAAACAATCATAATATGATATAACAAGATGGTATCTCGCTAGCCCTTTCTGAGACCGCAAAACATAAATGCATAGCACCTTTAAAGATCAAGGACTGACTAGACATTGTAATTCATGGTAAAAGAGATCCAGTCAAGTCATACTCAATGTAAACTAACAGTAATGAATGCAAATGACAGCGGTGCTCTCCAACTGGTGCTTTTTAATAAGAGGATGATGACTCAACATGAAAGTAAATAGATAGGCCCTTCATAGAGGGAAGCAGGGATTTGTAGAGGTGCCAGAGCTCGGTTTTGAAATAGAGGTGAATAATATTTTGAGTGGTATACTTTCATTGTCAACATAACAACCAAGAGATGGTGATATCTTCCATGCTACACACATTATAGGTGGTTCCCAAACAAAATGGTAAAGTTTATACTCCCCCTTCCACCAACAAGCATCAATCCATGCCTTGCTCGAAACAACGAGTGCCTCCAACTAACAAGAGTCCCAGGGGGAGTTTTGTTTGCAATTATTTTGATATAGTTTGCATAAAGCATGGGACTAGGCATCTCGGTGACCAACCACTTTCTCGTGAGTGAGGAGCGGAGTCCACTCCTCTTGAGAATAACCCGCCTAACATGGAAGATATGGACAACTCTAGTTGATACATGAGCTATTCGAGCATACAAAACATCATATTTATTTGAAGGTTTAGAGTTTGGCACATGCAAATTTACTTGGAACGACAGGTAGATACTGTATATAGGTAGGTATGGTGGACTCATATGGAATAGCTTTGGGGTTTATGGAGTTGGATGCACAAGCAGTATTCCCGCTTAGTACAGGTGAAGGCTAGCAGAAGACTGGGAATCGACCAGCTAGAGAGCGACAACAGTCATGAACATGCATTAAAATTAATCAACACCGAATGCAAGCATGAGTAGGATATAATCCACCATGAACATAAATATCGTGAAGGCTATGTTGATTTTGTTTCAACTACATGCGTGAACACGCGCCAAGTCAAGTCACTTAAATCATTCAGAGGAGGATACCACCCTATCATACCACATCACAACCATTTTAATAGCATGTTGGCACGCAAGGTAAACCATTATAAGCTCCTAGATAATCAAGCATGGCACAAGAACTATGATCTCTAGTTGTCATTGCAAACATGTTTATTCATAATAGGTTGAATCAGGAACGATGAACTAATCATATTTACAAAAACAAGAGAGGTCGAGTTCATACCAGCTTTTCTCATCTCAATAAGTTCATCATATAATCATCATTATTGCCTTTCACTTGCATGACCGAACGATGTGGATAATAATAATAGTGCGCATGCATTGGACTAAGCTGGAATCTGCAAGCATTCAATAAATAGGAGAAGACAAGGCAATATGGGCTCTTTTGTCAGATCAACAATAATGCATATAAGAGCCACTTCAACAATTTAATTATGGTCTTCTCCTATCGACCCCCAAAGAAAAGAAAAGAAATAAAACTATTTACATGGGAAAGCTCCCAACAAGAAAAAGAAGAACATGAAATCTTTTTGGGTTTTCTTTTTAATTACTACTACAAGCATGGAAAGTAAACTAATTAAAAGCTACAACTATTTTTTGTTTTGTTTTTCTTAAGATTTATTAAACACACAAGAAGAAAGCATAAAAAGGAAAATAAACTAGCATGGATCATACAATGAAAAAGTATGAGCACCGACATCTAGTAATGAGTGTGTGAACATGAATGTAATGTCGGTGAGAAATACGTACTCCCCCAAGCTTAGGCTTTTGGCCTAAGTTGGTCTATGGCCACGGATGGCCTGGCGGATATCCATAATAATAGTTGGGGTCGTACCGCGAAGAAGAAGACTCTGATTGCCCCTGGTTGGCAATCATTTCCGGATCCCACTGGTAATTAGACTGTCGTGGAGGATCAACTTGTAGTTCTGGATCTGGCTTTGTGGCTGATGTAGGGTTCCGATAGGCGTGAATAGCCTCTAACGGAACAAGGTACTGGCCTGCAGATAAATCAAACAAGGAAGGAGCAGGCAGGGTAATAGTCTCAGGATGATGTTTATCAAAGAACAATTTGTATTTAAGCTCTCCTTCCCTATTCTTAACAATAAAATCATGTGCCACCATACTCTTATGATCTAAATAAACATGAGGCATCAATTTTTCTTCCTTCTCATAATGCCTAATAGGTATGTTAAAATGTGCAGCTAGGCGTGAAGCATAGATGTGCCTCCAAAAATGGGGCCCTTTGTACGGTTCAGACTTAACCGTTTAGCAATAATGCCGCCCATACTAACAGAGTTATCACTAAATAAACCATGGAACAAAATAATAATATCAGGAACACTAAGGTTTTCATAGTTTCCGCGACCAATTAAGCAACGACTAGCAAATATTGCAAAGTAGCGTAAAACAGGAAAATGTATGCTAGTGATTCGTGCATCAGAAACCTTCCTCATTTCCCCAACAGTGATGGTATCAATAAACCCATCCACATCGCTGCGATGTCGTTCCTCTGTCGTGCCCTCGAAAGGGACCAAACAAACCCGACAAAAATCATAAAGTGACATCTCCTTATGCTCATCATATAAATAAAACTCCACCGTAGGTGGTGAGCTCCTAGAATGGAAATGAAAGTTTTGCACAAAGATATTTGTGAGTAAGAGATACTGATCGCGTTGGTCGTGGAGGAAAGCGGTGAGGCCTGCATTCTCAGCCAATTCATAAAAATCTTCATAAATCCCGGCTGCTCTCAAGAAATCATCGGAAGGCCATTCACACGACCGAACCTCCGCGGTGTGTGGCAAATTATACTTGGGCTTCTGTGCCTTTTCCTTCGAGCTTCGGCTCGATGAGCCCCTCAAAAGTCTCTTCATTGTTTTCTGAAAAATTCTGAAATTTTTAGTAACTTCAAAATAAAAGTAAACCAGACTCAATAATATTGATAACAACTACTCCTACAAGTGCCTAGAGCCTATATCATACATCAAAACTACTTTCGACCATATAAATTTGACATGCAAGCTCAAGAACAGGGTCACCTAAGCAGCAAAAATTTGCAATGAATAAAGCACTAGAACAAAAACTAATTGGACCATTGGAGGAGTCACATACCAAGGAAAAATCTCCCCAAGCAATTTTGTGAGAGGTGCTTTGAGCAAGGAGATTGAAAATGGCAGCAAAATGAGCTTGGACTCGGGTTTGAGCTGGATATTCGTGTTTGTGGGAGGAAGGAGTGTGTGGGTGAAAGGATAAGTGGAGGAGGGCCACCGTGGGCCCACGAGGCAGGGGGCATGCCCAAGGGGGTAGGGCACGCCCCTGACCCTCATGGCCAGGTGCCAGCTCCTCCTGCTGTGTTCTTAGTGCCAAATATTCTCAAATATTCCAGAAAAAATCATATTTAAATTTTAGGGCATTTGGAGAACTTTTATTTTTGGGTATTTTTATATTGCACGGATAATCAGATAACAGACAGAAAAATACTTATTTTTATTTTATTTATTATAAATAACAGAAAGTAAAAGGAGGGTACAGAAGGTTGTGCCTTCTAGTTTCATCCATCTCATGATCATCAAAAGGAATCCACTAACAAGGTTGATCAAGTCTTCTTAACGAACTCATTCCGAATAACATGGAACTGGAGAAATTTGGAATAACACTATGTTACCTCAACGGGGATATGCACATCCCCAATAATAAGAATATCATATTTCTTCTTGACTGTAGGAAGAGGAAATTCAAAACCTCCAAATATAATCAATGGAATTTTCCAATAGAGTTGATACTATGAACTTGATTTTGTTTCCTCGGAAAGTGTACCGTATGCTCATAACATTAACATGAAAAGTGACATTGCCTTTATTGCAATCAATAACATCCCCTGGAGTATTCAAAAAGGGTCTTCCAAGAATAATAGACATACTATTGTCCTCGGGAATATCAAGAATAACAAAGTCCGTTAAAATAGTAATGTTTGCAACTACAATAGGTACATCCTCACATATACCGACAGGTATAGCAGTTGATTTATCAGCCATTTGCAAAGATATTTCAGTAGGTGTCAACTTATTCAAATCAAGTCTACGATATAAAGAGAGAGGCATAACACTAACACCGGCTCCCAGATCACATAAAGTAGTTTTAACATAATTTCCTTTAATGGAGCATGGTATAGTGGGTACTCCTGGATCTCCTAGTTTCTTTTTCTTCCTTTTAGAAGGACTAGGTGCATCTATATTATTTCTCTGAGAATCTTGCTCAATTCTCTTAGGGTGGCCTTTAGGATACAAAGGTTCCTGAGTCATTCTACCAGTTCTAGTAGCCACTCTAACAACATAATCATTATTCTTACTATTCAATTCATTGAGCAAATCATTTTGAGCTTTAAGTACTTGTTCTACTTGAGTGGTAACCATAGAAGCATGTTTACTAATAAGTTTAAGTTCACCTTTGACATTAGCCATATAATCACCCAAGTGTTCAAGCATATTTGAATTGTATTTCAATTGTCTACCAAAATAAGCATTAAAATCTTCTTGCTTAGCCATAAATTTATCAAACTCATCTAAGCATGGGCTAGCAAACTTAGTAAATTGAATTTCAGCTTTATCATATCTATAGAGAGAATTTACCTTTACTACCTATGTCGGGTTATCAAGACCATGAGTTTCTTCAATAGGTAATGGATTAAGATCATATGTTTCTTCAACAGGCGGTAAATTAAGACCATGTATTTCTTCAATAGGAGGTAAATTCTTGACATCTTCAGCTTTAATACCTTTTTCTTTCATAGATTTCTTTGCCTCTTGCATATCTTCAGGACTGAGAAATAGAATACCCCTTTTCTTCGAAGTTGGTTTAGGAATAGGCTCATGAGCTGGCTCAGGAAGTGTCCAATTACTTTCATTTGTCAACATATTATTCAATAGAATTTCAGCTTCATCCAGTGTTCTTTCCCTGAAAACACCAGCACAACTATCCAGGTAATCTCTGGAAGCATCGGTTAGTCCATTATAAAAGATATCAAGTATTTCATTTTTCTTAAGAGGATGATCAGGCAAAGCATTAAGTAACTTGAGAAGCCTCCCCCATGCTTGTGAGAGACTCTCTTCTTCAATTTGCACAAAATTATATATATCCCTTAAAGCAGCTTGTTTCTTATGAGCAGGGAAATATTTAGCAGAGAAGTAATAAATCATATCCTGGGGACTACGCACACAACCAGGATCAAGAGAATTAAACCATATCTTAGTGTCACCCTTTAATGAGAATGGAAATGTTTTAAGGATATAAAAGTAATGAGTTCTCTCATCAGTAGCGAACAGGGTGGCTATATCATTTAATTTAGTAAGATGTGCCACAACAGTTTCATATTCATAGCCATGAAAAGGATCAGATTCAACCAAAGTAATTATATCATGATCAACAAAGAATTCATAATCCTTATCAGTTACAAAGATAGGTGAAGTAGCAAAAGTAGGGCCAGGTTTCATTCTAGCATTAAGAGATTGCTGCTTCCATTTAGCTAATAACCTCTTGAGTTCGTATCTATCTTTGCAAGATAAAATAGCTAAAGAAGCTTCTTTATCAAAAACATAACCCTCAAGAATAACAGGTGAGTCTTCATCATCACTTTCATCAATATTATCAGATTCAATATTTTCATTCTCTCTAACCCTAGCAAGTTGTTCATCAAGAACTTCACCATGTGGCACAGTAGTGTCAAGCATAGAAGTAGTTTCATCATAAGTATTATGTATAGCAGAAGTGGCATCATCAATAACATGCGACATATCAGAACGAATAGCAGAAGGAGGTTTAGGTGTCGCAAGCTTACTCAAAACAGAAGGTGAATCAAATGCAGAGCTAGATGGCAATTTCTTACCTCCCCTCGTAGTTGAGGGATAAATCTTGGTTCTTGGATCTTTCAAGTTCTTCATAATGATAAGTAGATATAAATCCCAAGTGACTCAAAGAATAGAGCTATGCTCCCCGGCAACGGCGCAAGAAAATAGTCTTGATAACCCACAAGTATAGGGGATTGCAACAGTTTTCGAGGGTAGAGTATTCAACCCAAATTTATTGATTCGACACAAGGGGAGCCAAAGAATATTCTCAAGTATTAGCAGCTGAGTTGTCAATTCAACCACACCTGGAAACTTAATATCTGCAGCAAAGTGTTTAGTAGCAAAGTAATATGATAATAGTGGTAACGGTAGCAAAAGGTAATGGTAGCAAAAGTAGTGTTTTTGGTATTTTGTAGTGATGATAGCAATAGAAACGGAAAAGTAAATAAGCGAAGAACAATATATGGAAAGTTCATAGGCAATGGATCGGTGATAGAGAATTATGCCGGATGCGGTTCATCATGTAACAATCATAACCTAGGGTGACACAGAACTAGCTCCAGTTCATTAATGTAATGTAGGCATGTATTCCGAATGTAGTCATACGTGCTTATGGAAAAGAACATGCATGACATCTTTTGTCCTACCCTCTCGTGGCAGCGGGGTCCTAAATGAAACAAAGGGATATTAAGGCCTCCTTTTAATAGAGTACCGGAACAAAGCATTAGCACATAGTGAATACATGAACTCCTCAAACTACGGTCATCACCGGTAAGTATCCCGATTAGTGTCACTTCGGGGTTAACAGATCATAATACATAATAGGTGACTATAGACTTGCAAGATAGGATCAAGAACTCTCATATATTGATGAAAACATAATAGGTTCAGATCTGAAATCATGGTACTCGGGCCCTAGTGACAAGCATTAAGCATAGCAAAGTCATAGCAACATCAATCTCAGAACATAGTGGATACTAGGGATCAAACCCTAACAAAACTAAGTCGATTACATGATAGATCTCATCCAACCCATCACCGTCCAGCAAGCCTATGATGGAATTACTCACGCACGGCGGTGAGCATCATGAAATTGGTGATGGAGGATGGTTGATGATGACGATGGTGACGGATTCCCCTCTCCGGAGCCCCGAATGGACTCCAGATCAGCCCTCCCGAGAGGTTTTAGGGCTTGGCCGCGGCTCCGTATCGTAAAATGCGATGAATCCTTCTCTCTGATTTTTTCTCCCCAAAACCAAATATATAAAGTTGGATTTGAGGTCGGAGGAGCTCCAGGGGCCCACGAGGTAGGGGGGCGCGCCCCCACCCTCGTGGACAGGTGGTGGGGCCCCTGGTCTTCATCTTTTGCAAGGATTTTTTATTATTTCCGAAACGATGTTCCGTGAAGTTTCAGGTCATTCTGAGAACTTTCATTTTTGCACATAAATAACACCATAGCAATTCTGCTGAAAACAGCGTCAGTCCAGGTTAGTTCCATTCAAATCATGCAAGTTAGAGTCCAAAACAAGGGCAAAAGTGTTTGGAAAAGTAGATACGATGGAGACGTATCAGTTGTCAAAAAATTTCAAGACGAGCTCATGTGCCGGCTCAAGAATTGAGGATGATTCCAATTACTTGGCCGTTTGCAGTCTGGGGCTAGATATGGTTGAACCTCTTAAAAGATTCAAGGACAAAAAGACTCACCTCTTGGTGGCGGTTAACAAGTTTACAAAGTGGGTTGAGGAAGAGTTGGTCAGCAAGTGTGAGTGGCAACGACGGTTCAATTCATCAAAAAGGTGATTTTCCATTTTTTCTACCCTCACAATATCATCACTGATAATGGCACTAAATTATCGAAAGGTTCTATGAAAGAATTTTGTCAACATGAACATATTCGTCTTGATGTGTCATCTGTGGCTCACCCCAGCCCAATGGTCAAGCTGAAAGAGCCAATCAAGAAATCTTGAGAGGCATAAAACCCTGGCTTATAGTCCCTTTGCAGAGGATGTCGGGTTGTTGGGTGGAGGAGTTGCCCTCAGTGCTATGGAGTATCAATGCCACCCCCAACAGATCTACGGGTTACACTCCTTTCTCCATGGTGTACGGAGTAGAGGCGGTTCTCCCTAGTGACATCCATCATGACTCGCCCCATGTTGCGGCTTATGTTGAAGTTGATAATGAACAAGCATATTAGGATGCTCTTGACCTTTTGGATGAGGAGCGTGACCTTGCGGCGGCTTGCTCGACGATTTACCAGAAAAATCTGCGTCGTTATCGTAGCAGCCGGGTTAAAACCAGAACCTTTCAAGAAGGAGATTTGGTGCTCCGGCTCATCCAGGATCAAACTGACATGCAAAAGTTGTCCCCACCTTTGGAAGGACCTTTTGTGGTCAGCAAAAATCTGAACAACGACTCATACTACCTCATTGATGTTCGAGAGCACAAGGACTCACGCAAATCTGAGGAGGAGACTCGTCAGCCATGGAACATTGCTCATCTTCGGCCTTATTACACCTAAGCCACTGGCGCTTGTGATGTACATACTTCTACCAATGTATATATTGTGATTAGTATAATAAAGTCGGCATCCCTGATAATTCAGGGCCTCTGTCATTTCATTTCTGAGCATCTAAATCTTTATTGTCAATTCATAAAATAACTTGGGGGCTTCCGGCTTATTAAGCATAGCTATGACTACCCTCTTGATCCGACTTGTACGCCTTGTTTACAAATGACTTGGGGGCTTCCTGCTCATTGAGTATATCTATGACTATCCTACTGATCCGGCTTGAAACGCCTGGATTAAATTATTATTTGGGGGCTTCCTATTTAATGAACAGAGCTTTGTTAACCCTTATAATTGGCTTGGACGCCAGGTGTATTCACCAAAAATCCAAGTTATCCTACCTTGGTATGCTTGCCACTCCGACAAGGTAATCCCAGAATGACTCGTCATACTCTTGACAGTCCATCTTATAAAGACCCTAAACTTGTCAAAGTTAAAACGATGATTGGTCATGTGAGGCCCGGCTTACAGGTTTGAATTAAGGATTCACTCAGTGGTTGTGCTTCCCTTGAATAGCACTTGATATTGAGTCTTGGCAGCCTATGAATGCCTTGATTTTTCTGGTTTATATATTGGCTTTGACCATTGTTTGGGTCCATCTTTTGTGTCATATTGATATATGGTTTAAAATTGATTCGGCCCATGTTGCCTTGATCCTTATGATTCATAATTTGGATCCCTCTGGTATTTTGATAATCCGTCCTGGCTTTGGACAATAAGTCGCCGGTGTGTTTGGATTTATGAGCTTGCAGTTTTGTGCTCTAAGTTATTGGGATGTTACCCTTGCTGCATATGACGTTGTAAGCCGACAGTATGAATAAATTGGACAGGGCATTGTGCTCTAAGTCTTTGAGCTGTTACTGTCCAAGGCATGGTAAGCTAGCAGTATGAACAACTGTTACAGGTATACTATTTACTTGTTATGAATACATGAGGTTTTGTTACACTCACCCTGGTTCTGGACAATACAGTCACCAGTGGATTTTCTATAGGGTATTATGACCCGCCCTAGGGTAAACCGCCAGGGCACTTGTTATCTTCTTGTGTGTAGGGAATATGCTAAATATGGTCTTCATGATTAATGATATTATGAGCATAAATGGCAGATCTTTAACATCAGGTCGAGTGACTCAAAAAGTATTGTGCAAATAAACACGTACGATGGCGTGGCAGATCATGGTTTCTCATCTAGCCTATTACATGGCTTCCCGGGCCCAAAAGAATAAGTGTTTTTGAGACACACGGCATCCAAATGATGTGGTTGGTAAACCGGCTCATGGATCAAGACTCCTAGTCTTGGCAGGTCGAGGCTTCCGGGTCATCTTGCACCGGTTCATCATCTTCTTCTTCATCCGTTGGCTGGAAGTCAGGTGTGGCCCAATTGATCCTAGTCAAAGCTTTGAACATAGCCTCTTCATCAATAAGTGTTGATGGGTCAATATCAGGGGCAAAGGTGTTCTTACGAATTGGCGGAGTAAGGTCCTGAGCTTCATGAAACAACGCCTTTACCTTCTTGTTTTCAGCATCATAAACTGTCTGATACTGGGACAGGTCTGTATCTTCAGCCAGGTTGCTTGCTAATGGACGCATTCCCCATACTATTTTGGCAAAGTAAGCAGCCCTGAAGGGAGAACCGTCTTCTTTTATGCTTGGGCAGCCATTGGCCAAATCTTCTGGATCAATATCTGCTTGCCATGCCTTTTCCTGGCTTAATGCAGTGATGGCACCGGCCCTGGCGGTTGAACGCTTCAACTCTTCGATTCTTTGCGGCAGCACAGATAGCCTCTTAAGCACTTCCTTGATGAGAGAAGGTGGTGACTTTTTGTGTAAGGTGGTGGAGATGGTTCATTGAGCGCCAGTGTACAATTGCTCTACGAGAGTATATGTGGCTTTGAGTTTGACGCGCATATCTTGACCAAGGCTTTGAGTTCGGGCCTGCATCAATGAAAAAATATTAGTAAACCGGGTAATGATTGATATAAATTGCTACGGAAAGATTGAAGTATAGTATTACATACCAAAGATGGCGGTTGTCATGGTGTTAATTTGATGCTTTAAGCCAGAAAGCTCGTCAGCCACCGGCTTAAGCGCCGCCTCTGCTTCATCTGCTCTTTTCAACAGAGCTGTCTTCTCAATCTCACAGCTCGTCCTGTCAGCCTTGAAGTCCTTTCTCAACTTCTCCATCTCTTCCAAGGTGGTTGTCAATTCTGATTTGGCCTTGGAAGTTTCAGATTATTGAGACTCGATATTTTTCCGAAGATCAGCGACTTGAGATTCTTTCATATTTAGCTCCGCTTGTAATATGCAAATGATAGGCAACATTACAATCATTTTCTTTGAAGTCCCAAGCACAATACAAGTATTTTACTTAGCACTTGGGGGCTAATGCACATTGATTTTCTTTGAAGACAATTCTATGATGACTCGGCTACACTGTTATGACTACAGCCGACTCATGGGGGCTAGTGTTGGATTCAGGGTTCCGCAGACTGTTGAGAGGTTCAAACTCTGGGGTGCGTGCGAAGAACTCTTCCTTCCTAGTATGCCTGCTCAACGAATATATAGCCTAGCTCGATGAACCCATGAGCAAGAGATACATCAGTTTATCCTGGTTCGGGCCACCTTTCGGTGTAATACCCTACTCCAGCTTTGTGGTGGATTGCCTCGAGGGGCTGAGGTTGAACTAGTATAGTGGATGAACAACCTCAGGAGGTGAGGTGTTCTTGAGCTCGATGAGCTGATGAGATGGTCAGGGTGGAATCGATCCATCCCCTCTATGGTGGTGGCTAAGTCCTATTTATAGTGGCCTTGGTCCTCTTACAAAATGTAGGCGGGAAGGGATCCCACAACGGCAAAATTTGAAGGGAGACAACTAGTACAAGCTATCCTGGCAAAAGTAGTCTTCGCCTGCAAAAGGCTCTGGCGATGACGCTGCGGTGGGAAGGGAGAGCTCGTCGCACGCACACACCTGCCCAGCCCCAGCGCGAGACACGCGAGGAAGAGCAATGGGCAACTGCTGCTCCTTCTGGACCAAAATCAAAGTGCAAGAGAGAAGATGAAGGACAAAGCCGGCTTTGCAACTGAAAGCACGAGAACTCCAAATTTCATTAAAAGGATCGTAAACCAACTACAGAAAGCAAGAAAATGAACAGCCACGTCTAGCACCTAGTCTAGTCTTCTCACCAGCGCGGAGATAAGTGCTGCCACTAGGACGTGGGAGGGAGCCCCCAAGGCCCGAGGGCGGCTCTCCAGAGACTCCGGGGCATGTACAGCCCCACTCATTATTACGTGAGAGTGTCACAAGCGGAGACCTTCATAGGCACTGGGCCTTGCTTCATGGGTAGAACTTCCAGAGGTGTTGGATGTTCCAGGCGTTCTGGATGGGGATCCCGTCCTGCGTCTCCAGGCGTGCGGCGCTAGGCCTGGAGATGCGGGTGACCCTAAATGGGCCCTCCCACATGGGTGAAAGCTTATGCAGCCCTTCCCTAGAGAGCACCCGCCGTAGGAAGAGATCACCCACCTCGAGCATCCTAGAGTGGACGTTGTGGCAGTGATACCGCCACAGCGCCTGCTGGTACCTTGCCACTCGGAGCGAGGCTTGACGGCAACGTTCCTCCCCCAGCACGAGGTCCATCCCCCGCGTGGCGTCCTGACATGCCTCATCAAACTCCAAGACCTGCGTGAAGTGATGCATGACCTCATGTGGGAGAACCGTTTCACCTCCATAGACGAGGAAGAATGGAGTTTCGCTGGTCAGCTTGGTTGCAGTGGTGCGGATGGACCACATCATGGACTGGAGCTTGTCCAACCAGCCCCTGCCGCAAGCTTCGAGCTTCTTCTTGAAAGTCCTTGCTTTGAGGCCCCTCAGGACCTCTGCATTCATGCGCTTGGCTTGGCCGTTGCTCCTGTGGTGCGCCATTGAGGCGTAGCATATCTGTGTTCCAAGATTAGCACGATATGTTTTGAAGAGATTTCTAATGAACTGCGAGCCGTTCTCGGTGATGATGCGATTAGGGACTCCGAACCGGCTCACTAGGCCCTTGATGAACTTGACCACCGAGCAAGCCGGGATGGTACAGACTACCTCCACCTCCGCCCACTTGGTGAACTTGTCGATGGTGACGTAGAGGTAGCGGTAGCCCCCGGGCGCTCGAGGGACCAGACCCAAGATGTCCAGCCACCATACCGCAAACGGCCACGAGAGTGGGATAGTCTGGAGGCCCTGAGTAGGCTGGTGGATTTGCTTGGCATGGAACTGGCAGGCTTCGCAGGATCTCGCCAGCTCAGCTGCGTCGTTGAGTGTCGTGGACCAGTAGAATCCACTGCAGAACGCCTTGCCTACCAAGGTGCACGATGATGAGTGATGTCCGCAGTCTCCGTCGTGTATGTTGGTTAATAGCTCACACCCCTGCTCCCTGGAAATGCATCACAAGGAAACATCATTTGGTCGCTTTTGGTATAGCTCACCATCCTAAATGCAGTAGGATGTAGCCTACCGAGCCACGTGCTCCGCATCTTCCTCCTTCTCCGGCAGGGTTCCCTGCAGCATGTTTGCCTTGAATTCTTCGGTCCAGCATCCCTCCTGAGGCTCGAGTGCGAGGAGCAGGCGTGCTCCTGAGGTCGGGCCGCAGGCAGGGGCTCCCGAGGTTGGTGGTAGGGGGAGCTCCTCCCGAGGCAGTGTTGGCTCTGTAGCCGGGGGGGGTGCTGAAGGATTGAAGAGCCACTCCTCGAAGACGTCGGGCTCCTGTGGCTGGCGCTTGGATGCCCTCTTGGCGATGTCATCAGCTTCCTTGTTCGAGCCGCGAGGCACGTGCTACAGCTCCAGGCCCCAGAATTGTTTCTCCACTTTGCAGACCTCCGCCAGGTACGCCTCCATGTGTTCATCCTTAGGCTCGTGCACTTTCTTGGAGAAGTTGATGAGGAGCTAGGAGTCGCCCTTGATGGTTAGGCGCTTCACGCCCAAAGCGGCCCCGGCCTTGAGGCCGGCGATCAAGCCTTCGTACTCCATGATGTTGTTGGAGACCTTCTCCATGTTGGAAACAGAGCTGCACGTCGTAGTAGAGCTTGTCCTGGGTGGGAAAGATGATCACGGCTCCAGCCCCTGCACCCTGACGTGCGAAGTGCCGTCAAAGTACATGACCCAGCTGTCCGGTGCTTCGCTCCCTGGCGAGAGGGACCGGTCCTCGCTTGCTTTGGGCCCTGGAGCGTTGGTCCATTCCGCCATGAAGTCGGCGAGCGCGGCACCCTTGATGACCCTGGTAGTGCTGAACTCCAGCTGGAATGCCTGTAGTTCAATGTTCCATTCGGCGACCCTTGCTTCAGCATTAGGGCTTTGGAGCACCCTCTGCAGCGGGTAAGCTAAGACGACCTTGATGGGGTGGCCTTGGAAGTAGTGGTGCAGCTTTCGTGATGCGACGAGGAGCACGAGTAGGAGCTTCTGCGACATGGGGTAGCGTGCTTGCGCGTCACGCAGTACCGTGCTAACAAAGTACACCGGGTGCTCGACGAGGGCAGAAGTGTTGGTGGAGTCTGAAACATCCTGAGGATGGGGCACCTCCTGAGGCAGGAGAACCTCAGGAGCTCGGTCGCCTGTTGGGGCGACTGCAGCCCCAGGAGCGCCGTCTTGTAGAGCCTGGTCATCCGCTAGCGTCGCAGTGGCTCCAGGGGCGCCGTCTCGGTGCTGCATCATCTTGACTGAATGCACGACGTCGTGCGGCAGGCCCTTAGCCTGGTGCTCTTCCCGGACGACCACCAGCGCTGTGCTAGCTGAGTGGGGCGTGGCAGCCAAGTAAAGCACCAGGGGTTCGAGAGGACGTGGCGCCACCATCACTGGTGGGCTGGTGAGGTACCTCTTGAGGTCTTGAAATGCCATGTCATCCTTCGGAGTCCACTCGAGCGGGCCCTTCTTTTTCATCAGTTTGAAGAACGGGAGGGTGCGCTCCCCCAGCTTGGAGATGAAGCGCCCCAGCGAAGTCACGCAGACCACCAGATTTTGCATTTCCTTGAGAGTCTACGGTGGGCTCATCTCTTCTATTGCCTTGACCTTCTCCGTGTTCACCTCGATTCCCCTATGCGACACAAGGAAACCCAGCAACTTACCGAAGGGGACGCCAAACACGCATTTCTCCGGGTTGAGCCGCAGGTCCACCTTGCGCAGGCTGGCGAATGTCTCCTCCAGATCCTGGATGAGGGTTCTTGCCTCCTGAGATTTCACCATGATGTCGTGGACGTAGGCCTCAACATTCCTCCCGAGCTACTAGCCCAGGGCGATGTGCATTAGCCGCTGGAAGGTTGCCCCAGCATTACGCACCCCGAAGGGCATGCACGTGTAGCAGTACACCCCACACAGGGTCAAGAAGGCCGTCTTCTCAAGGTCCTGTACCACCATCTTGATCTGGTGGTAGCCCGAGAAGGCATCTAGGAAACACAACAGGTCGCACTCGCTGGTGGAGTCAACGATCTGATCAATGTGCGGAAGCGGGAACGGGTCTTGACGGTAGGCCATGTTGAGGATGGTGAAGTCGACACACATGCGTTCCTTACCGCCTTTCTTGGGCACGACGACCGGGTTCGCCAGCCACTCTGGGTATCGCACCTCGCGGATGACACCAACTTCTTGCAGCTTGCGGGTTTCTTAGACGATGAACAATTGCTTCTTTGTGGACTGCCGATGTGCCCTCTGCTTTACTGCGCGTATATTAGGGCACACATTCAGGTGATGCTCGATCACCCCCTTGGGACTCCAGCCAGATCCTTGGGCTCCCGTGTGAACACCTCCTTGTTCGCGCGCAAGAAATCGACCAGTGCCTTTTCTTGGTCTGGGGCGAGGTTGGAACCTATGGTGAAGGTGGCTCCCGACACCCCATCTTCGTCAACCGGCACATGCTTCGGCTCGACCCGATCTTGAGAGAACGACTGCTTTTTCTTTGTGGGCACAGCCCCCGGAGCCCCCGGGGCTCCTTCCTCAACCGGCCGTGAGGCAGGCACGACCTTGAAGGCGAGCTTGAGGGCCGCCGGTGCCTCCTTAGCGTCTCCAGCCACGGTGAGGACGCCGCTGCTTCCTGGCATCTTCATGAGGTTGTAGGCAGGGTGAGTCGCCACCATGAACTTGGCCAAGGTCGGGTACCCGAGGATGGCGTTGTACGGAAGACCGATGCGGGCGATGTCGCAGTCAATGCGCTCGGTGTGGTAGTTGTCGCGGGTGCCGAAGGAGACGGGGAGGCGGATTTGCCCTAGGGGCCAAGTCAAGCCGTCGACCACTCCGGAGAAGGGCTTGGTGGGGTGGAGCCGGCCATGCGGCACGTGAAGCAAGCCGAAGGCATCCACGGAGAGCACGTTGAGGCCAGCCCCGCCGTTGATGAGCGTCTTGGTTACCGCCACGTGGTAGATGGTCAGGGTGCAGAGCATCAGGAGCACGCGTGCGCCCGTGGTGGACGTTGGGTGGCCCCCCAAGTCAAACGTGAGGTCGGCCTTGGGCGCCGCCCACCCTGGAGGAGCTCCCTGCTGCGTTCGGGTGGCACCCACTTGGCAGAAGAACTGCTTGATGTGGCGGTCCGAAGGTGGCGCCTGCGACCCGCCGAGGAGGGCCGCGGCACCGAAGGGCGCCGGTGCCGTGAAGCGCGTGATGAAGAGGCCACGCAGCTCCTCCTAGGAGGCCACAGAAGATCCTGGTAGGCTGAGCAGCCAGGCGCGTGGCACACCAGTGAGGGCCACGGGAAACCAGTTGGCCATGCCCTTGTCGTTGCCGTCGGCTGCCCAAACGGCGTCCTCGTAGGCCTGGAGGAAACTTGCTGGATCTGCCATGCCGTTGTAGTGAGGCGGCATCTCCGTCCTGAACTTGGGCGGCCATTGTACCTACCGCAAGGCGGGGGTGGAATCCCGAAGGCCCACAGCACCTTCGTGCGTGCTCGTCGGCCTGGCCGGAGGGGCGGTGCTCGCCATGGGAGCAGGTTGGCGAGGCGAAGCGGACGGAGAAGCGAGGCTTCGACCCACCCCTACCTGGCGCGCCAAATGTCAGATTCAAGGTTCCGCAGACCCTTGAGAGGTTTGAACTATGGGGTGCATGCGAAGAACTTTCCCTTCCTAGTCTCCCTGCTCAACTAATCTACAGCCTAGCTCGACGAGCCCAACGAGCAAGAGACACAACAGTTTATCCTGGTTCGGGCCACCTTGCGGTGTAATACCCTACTATAGCTTTGTGGGGGGATTGCCTCGAGGGGCTAAGGTTGAACTAGTACAGTGGATGAATAGCCTCAGGAGGTGAGGTGTTCTTGAGCTCGATGAGCTAATGAGATGGTCAGGGTGGAATCGATCCGTCCCCTCTATGGTGGTGGCTAAGTCCTATTTATAGTGGCGTTGGTCCTCTTCCAAAATGTAGGCGGGAAGGGATACCACAATGGCCAAATTTGAAGGGAGACAACTAGTACAAGCTATCCTAACAAAAGTAGTCTTCGCCTGCAAAAGGCTCTAGTGGTGACGCTACGCTGGGCTCCGCGATGATCTCCGTCTTGCCATCCTGGCAGTCTTGGTCTTGTTGCAATGATATGGAAACCTTTGCTTGATTCCTCGGGATCCCGCGCCTGCGCTTGCCTCCTTAGCACCAAAGAGCAAACTGGTACACTGCGCTCGCTGGCTCCCGCCTGGCCTTGTTCGTCATGGCTCACGTCATGTGAACCTCGCGAGGTGCACCTTGCCTTGGTATCTCCGCTCCTTGGGAGCCAGACTAGCGAGGCCGCCCCCAGGGAGGTCTTGGTGTTATCCGCCTCGCGAGGCTTTGCCCCTCGCAAGGGTCTTGGGTTGTTGTTGCTGAAGTTGGGCCGTACCGGGCCGTTGACGGAGCCACACCGTGGGCCGCACGCAGGCAAGTCTGGTTACCCCCGTTTCTAGAACGCCGACAGCTACATACTTTGATTTTATTCACAGTTATGGTGATAAGTCCCGGCTTATCCATGCTGATTAAGCAGGCCCTTGGGGGCTACAGGTGCAAAGTTAATCACTATTATTTGAAGTCTCGGCTTAACTTGACAGTTTAAGCCGACCCTTAGGGGCTACAAGTGAAACATTGATTACTACTATTAGAAGTCCCGGCTTAACTTGATAGTTTAAGCCAGCCCTTGGGGGCTTCTTGTTTTGATCTTGATATATGTAAGGCCATCTAAAGTCTACAACATATTCAATTCTATCATATCTAATAGACTTGGCGGATGACAGAAGTATATTTATATGAAGAAGATTGTAGCGTTTACCTCAAAACGTTCCTTCATAAGATTGACTAAGTCGGCCTCAAAGTCACGGCTTGTATGAAGACAGTTCAGATACCCAGAGTGGATCTCTTGAGCGTTGTATTAGGCATAGCTTTCCAAATTCACCGACCATTTTCCTTTGTCAGAAATGGATAATTCTTCCTTAGCATTGTGCTTTGACAAGACAGTGGGGTTCCCCGACGCCGTGTAACCAAGCCTAGTGATGAAAACATCATCAGCCTTTTCTTCAGTAGGTTTGATGGGACTTGGTGGCTTGGCAGTGGCCGGTTTAACACCCATATGGTCTATGGTGACGTTGTGCTCCTCTGGTGGCGGGTCATCAATGGTGTCCTCAGCTGCTTGGAGAGAAGTTTCTGTTGTTTGCTTCTCCGGTTCATTGAGATTTGAGTCTTCAGCTGTTTTGGTCACCTTTAGCTTCTTGTTTGGCTTTGCCATAGCACTAAAAATGAAGCACAAGACATGGTTAATACGAAAATTAAGTGCATGATTGAAAGCGCATAGACTTAAACATTCTCAACCGGGAACGGTCTTGAAGACTGGGATTTGGGTCCCAGTTGAGTCGTCGGAGGAGGAATGAGATGTTCCCTGGTAATTGGAATTGGGAGGGTTAAGAGGCTGTCAAAAAAGACCCTCTTTGGGATAAGCTAAGTCGGAAGTCTGTGAAACCTCTAGACGGCGCTTGCGAGGAGCCGGTGTGTTTGGTAAGCTGGAGGAGAGAATCACCGATGTTTCGGGTCGTACGACGAGCTTCATGTTGTTGCTTCTTCAAAATAAAGTTGGGATCCAAATAAGGTAAAGGATGAGAAAACCTTACTGTCCGGCTTGCATGACGAACTTTCTATCTTGGAAGAGGTTCTGAGTCAGAGGAAAGGATAGTTACCTCTTCACCATATGCGTGACTGCCTTCCGCGTCATCCTGATAGTGATCATTGTCAATAAGATGTATAAAATGAGCCAAGGGAGTCAAGTTCTACCTCCGACTCAACATCCTCCAAATCAAATAGCTCGGAGGTGTTGGTCTTCTTCTTGGCAGGTTTTTTCTGCGCCTTATTCTTTGTCTGAGTCTTCTTGTCCGGTTTATCTTGCAATTTCATGTTCCAGAAAGGAGATTCGGCCTGCAGAAGTTCAAAATAAGAGTAAGAAAGCAGATTGACAGATAATGAGTTAATGAAAATGGATCAAAAATGCTTACGGTTGGCAGCTTATTGAGAGCGCAGAAAGGATTCAGCCCGGTTTTGCTGCAATCTGCCAAGCTCTCATTCAGTAGAGACTTGGTCATGTCATTGATGTCATCATCAGTTAGATGAATCTTGCAGTGGTGTTGTGGATCTTTTAAATCACAGGTGTATTCGCACATTAAGCCGGAGCGGCGACTTAAGGGCATAATCCTCCAGGCGACCCAACATCACACCAGACAGATTCCGGTCAAACCATTGGCCATAAAGGCTCTAATCTTCGTAAAGACAGGCATATATTTGGCCCATTTGGCTGTGCTGATCCGGTTGGGGAGGGGGTGCCTGTTGCTGAGCCAGCTCGCACGCTAACCCGGCAGAGGCTTTTCGCCTTCTGGAGAAGTGTCTTGATAGTAAAACCAAGCTTGGTTCTAGTCCTTAGGATGACTGGGCAGTTTGGCAGCTTGGAAGGTGGCCTCCTTCCATCACTGAATAGAAATGCCACCTAATTCTAGGCTAGGCCCATCAGTGAACTCAGTCTGCCAGTTTATCTTGAGGATGGAGCTTGAAAAGGTGAAACACATCATAGAAGACTTTTGAGCCGGGGGGGGGGGCTGAAACCTCAGAGCAGATGATCAGTAAAGACAATTACTTCACCGTCCTTGGGCTGAGGAGGGGTTTCTATGCCTGGAACCCTCCAATGGATAACCTCTTTCTTGGCCAGGACGCCTGTTTGGATATACTCGTTCAGTAATTCCTCTGTAACCCGGGAGGCGACCCAATTGCATGACGTGACGGGCTTGGCATTAGACATTCTTGACTACAAAGGAAAATATTACTGGTTTAAGATCATGATGTGAAGCCGGCTATTGATTCAAAGAGTACTACAAAGACACAACATGTTAAGCCAGAAGATGATACTAAGTTATGCAGATACACACATTGGCGGCTTAAAATGGGACTGATGATACATGGCGGGTTACAGTTTATCAGTTAAGCCGCCCAAATAGTTGATATATTTTGGATGTTTGAGTGAGGATTTGCTAAGTGATGGACAAACAGATTCCGCAGATTGATCCTATGGTTTTAGATCTACAGCAGTTTCAAAAATAAAATAAATTTTAGACATAAAGTGAAGGCAGTGGAAGAACACATGTATTCGGATGGATCTTATATAGAAAAAGTACCTACTGTAGTTGGAAAAGGGGAAGCTACACTGCTACTTCATGTTTTCAATATCATTTTCAGATTCAACCATGCGATCTAGAGAAGAACAACGAAGAACAGAGAGGAACTCCGATGAACAGCGAAACCCTAATGTAGATCTGTAGCAAGGGATGATGAATACATGTTGATGTTGATGGACAGCAGAGAAATGCTGTGATTTCTGGACGCATTCAGGTTGATGCACCGGCCTGGCTTCAAGCTTTTGAAGAAGGTCGATGCCGGCGGCAGAGCTCTGGTCATAGTGGCATCGAGAGGAAGGAGAAGAAGAGGTAGCGGCAGGGGGTAAAAGTGAAAACAAGGGCCTGCTACCTCTTGAGCACTGCGTTGGTTTTCCCTGAAGAGGAAGGGATGATGCAGCAAAGTAGCATAAGTATTTCCCTCAGTTTTTGAGAACCAAGGTATCAATCCAGTAGGAGGCTACGCGCGAGTCCCTCGTACCTGCACAAAACAAACAAATCCTCGCAACCAACGCAAATAGGGGTTGTCAATCCCTATAAGGCCACTTACGAGAGTGAGATTTGATAGATATGATAAGATAATATTTTTGGTATTTTCATGATAAAGATGAAAGTAACTAAGTAGTAGGAGATCAATATGATAAAGATAGACCCGGGGGCCATATGTTTCACTAGTGGCTTCGCTCGAGAGCATAAGTATTCTACGGTGGGTGAACAAATTACTGTTGAGCAATTGACAGAATTGAGCATAGTTATGAGAATATCTAGGTATGATCATGTATATAGGCATCACGTCCGAGACAAGTAGACCGACTTCTGCCTGCATCTACTACTATTACTCCACTCATCGACCGCTATCCAGCATGCATCTAGAGTATTAAGTTAAAAACAGAGTAACACCTTAAGCAAGATGACATGATGTAGAGGGATAGACTCATGCAATATGAAGAAAACCCCATCTTGTTATCCTCGATGGCAACAATACAATACGTGCCTTGCTGCCCCTACTGTCACTGGGAAAGGACACCGCAAGATTGAACCCAAAGCTAAGAACTTCTCCCATTGCAAGAAAGATCAATCTAGTAGGCCAAACCAAACTGATAATTCAAAGAGACTTGCAAAGATAACCAATCATACATAGCTATGGACTAACTATGGACCCGTATCCATCTAGCTACTAACTATGGACCCGTAGGTCTGAGGTAAACTACTCACACTTCATCGGAGGGGCTATGGTGTTGATGTAGAAGCCCTCCGTGATCGATGCCCCCTCCGGCGGAGCTCCGGAATAGGCCCCAAGATGGGATCTCATGGATACAGAAAGTTATGGCGGTGGAATTAGGTTTTTGGCTCCGTATCTGATTGTTTGGGGGTACGTGGATATATATATAGGAGGAAGGAGTACGTCGCTGGAGCAACAGGGGGCCCACGAGGGTGGAGGGTGCGCCTGGTGGGGGTGGGCGTGCCCCCCTACCTTGTGGCCTCCTGTTTCCTTTCTTGATGTAGGGTCCAAATCTCACGAGTCTTGTTCGTTGAGAAAATCATGTTCCCGAAGGTTTCATTCCGTTTGGACTCCGTTTGATATTCTATTTCTTTGAAACCCTAAAAAAGGCAAAAAACAGCGATTCTGGGCTGGGCCTCCGGTTAATAGGTCAGTCCCAAAAATAATATAAAAGTGGATAGTAAATCCCAATAATGTCCAAAACAGTAGATAATATAGCATGGAGCAATCAAAAATTATAGATACGTTGGAGACGTATCAAGCATCCCCAAGCTTAATTCCTGCTTGTCCTCGAGTAGGTAAATGATAAAAACAGAATTTTTGATGCGGAGTTGTACTTGGCATAATTTTAATGTAATTCTTCTTAATTGTAGTTCATATTGACATAAAAATAATAATACTTCAAGCATACTAACAAAGCAATTATGTCTTCTCAAAATAACATGGCTAAAGAAATTTATCCGTACAAAATCATATAGTCTGGCTATGCTCTATCTTCACTACACAAAATATTTAAATCATGCACAACCCCGATGACAAGCCAAGCAATTGTTTCATACTTTTGACATTCTCAAAACTTTTTCAATCTTCACGCAATACATGAGCGTGAGCCATGGATATAGCACTATAGGTGGAATAGAGTGGTGGTTGTGGAAATGACAAAAAGGGAGAAGATAGTCTCACATCAACTAGGCGTATCAACGGGCTATGGAGATGCCCATCAATAGATATCAATGTGAGTGAGTAGGGATTGCCATGCAACGGATGCACTACAGCTATAAGTATATGAAAGCTCAAAAAGAAACTAAGTGGGTGTGCATCCAACTTGCTTGCTCATGAAGACCTAGGGAATTTTGAGGAAGCCCATCATTGGAATACACAAGCCAAGTTCTATAATGAAAGGTTCCCACTAGTATATGAAAGTGATAACATGATAGACTCTCTACTATGAAGATCATGGTGCTACTTTGAAGCACAAGTGTGGTAAAAGGATAGTAACATTGTCCCTTCTCTCTTTTTCTCTCATTTTTTTCTTTTCTTTTTTTTATTTGGGCCTTTTCTCCTTTTTTATGGCCTCTTTTTTTTCGTCTGGAGTCTCATCCCGACTTGTGGGGGAATCATAGTCTCCATCATCCTTTCCTCACTAGGACAATGCTCTAATAATGATGATCATCACACTTTTATTTTTCTTACAACTCAACAATTACAACTCGATACTTAGAACAAAATATGATTCTATATGAATGCCTCCGGCGGTGTACCGGGATATGCAATGACTCATGAGTGACATGTATGAAAGAATTATGAATGGTGGCTTTGCCACAAATACGATGTCAACTACATGATCATGCTAAGCAATATAACAATGATGGAGTGTGTCATAATAAACGAAACGGTGGAAAGTTGCATGGCAATATATCTCAGAATGGCTATGGAAATGCCATAATAGGTAGGTATGGTGGCTGTTTTGAGGAAGGTATATGGTGGGTGTATGATACCGGCGAAAGGTGCGCGGTATTAGAGAGGCTAGCAAAGGTGGAAGGGTGAGAGTGTGTATAATCCATGGACTCAACATTAGTCATAAAGAACTCATATACTTATTGCAAAAATCTACAAGTTATCAAAGGAAAGTATTACGCGCATGCTCCTAGGGGGGTAGATTGGTAGGAAAAGACCATCGCTCGTCCCCGACCGCCACTGATAAGGAAGGCAATCAAAAAATAAATCATGCTCCGACTTCATCACATAACGGTTCACCATACGTGCATGCTATGGGAATCACAAGCTTCAACACAAGTATTTCTCAAATTCACAACTAGTCAACTAGCATGACTTTAATATCACCATCTCCATATCTCAAAACAATTATCAAGTATCAAACTTATCATAGTATTCAACACACTCATAAGAGAATTTTTTTTATTCTTGAATACCTAGCATATTAGGATTTAAAGCAAATTACCATGCCATTAAGACTCTCAAAATAATCTAAGTGAAGCATGAGAGATCAATAGTTTCTATAAAACAAATCCACCACCGTGCTCTAAAAGACATAAGTGAAGTACTAGAGCAAAATTATATAACTCAAAAGATATAAGCGAAGCACATAGAGTATTCTAACAAATTCTAAATCATGTATGGCTCTCTCAAAAGGTGTGTGCAGCAAGGATGATTGTGGTAAACTAACAAGCAAAGACTCAAATAATACAAGACACTCCAAGCAAAACACATATCATGTGGCGAATAAAAATATAGCTCCAAGTAAAGTTACTGATAGAAGTAGACGAAAGAGGGGATGCCTTCCGGGGCATCCCCAAGCTTTGGATTTTAGGTGTCCTTACATTATATTGGGGGTGCCATGGGCATCCCCAAGCTTAGGCTCTTGCCACTCCTTGTTCCACAATCCATCAAATCTTTACCCAAAACTTGAAAACTTCACAACACAAAACTTAAAGTAGAAAATCCCGTGAGCTCCGTTAGCGAAAGAAAATAAAAGACCACTTCGAGGTACTGTAATGACCTCATTCTTTATTTATATTTGTGTTATACCTACTGTATTCTGACTTCTCTATGGTTTACAAACTATTTTACTAGCCATAGATGCATCAAAATAAGCAAACAACACACGAAAAACAGAATCTGTCAAAAACAGAACAGTCTGTAGTAATCTGTAGCTATCGCAAGATCTGGAGCCCCAAAAATTCTAAAATAAATTTCTGGACGTGAGGAATTTATCTATTAAACATATGCAAAAAGAATTAACTAAATAGCACTTTCCAAATAAAAATGGCAGTAGTTCTCGTGAGCGCTAAAGTTTCTGTTTTTTACAGCAAGTTTAACAAGACTTTCCCCAAGTCTTACCAACGGTTATACTTGGCAGAAACACTAATTAAACAAAAAAACACAACCAAAACAGAGGCTAAATAAATTATTTTTTACTAAACAGGAGAAAAAAGCAAGAAATAAAAATAAAATTAGGTTGTCTCCCAACAAGCGCTATCGTTTAACGCCCCTAGCTAGGCATAACAAGCAAGAATAGATCTAGATATTGCCATCTTTGGTAGGCAATTCTTCAATGAGGCATCTAACATCTTTAGGAATTCCTTTATTTTTATTAATTATCAAACTTTTAGGCACAATATCGAAAAATTCATTTGTAACAAATGGTTCCTTAATGATAGCAAAAAGATTGGGATGAATACTTATAGATTTGAGATCTGCATCCTTACTAGAGGATTCACCCTTATTTTTAGGAACGTACATAAGCTTGGCAACTTTAGTGGAAGGTCTTGGAGTATTCTTTACGGAAGAAAAAGCGGTTCCCAAGTTGGTAATAATATTCTCAAGTTTATCGATCCTAACGGAATCGTGATTTATTTTCTCATTAACTATGGGTTCCTTTTCTTTAATATCTTTCAAAGTAACTCCTACTTTAGATCCATATTGAGAGATTCGGCTGTGGATCTTTTTATCCAAATTTTCAATTAACTCTATGGTAGCAACCTTATTTTCAATAATTTCAAGCCTTTGCATTACATGCTCCAAAGTTAATATAGTTCCATTAACCAAGAGAGGAGGTGAGCCAAATAAATCTAACATAGCATTATAAGAATCAAAGTATGGCTACCAAAAAAATTCCCTCTGGTAATAGTATCAAGAACATAACGATGCCAAGGAGTAATGCCCACATAAAAATTGCGAAGGAGAACGGAAGTAGATTGCTTCCTAGTAGATCTATTTTGAGCATTACAAATTCTATACCAAGCATCTTTTAGATTTTCTCCCTCCCTATGCTTAAAATTTAGAATTTCATTCTCAGGAGATAACGGAGAAGATAAGGGACTAGCCATAATGACAAGCAAACAAAATAACACACAAGCAAACAAAAAGCAAGCGGGCAAAAAGAGGCAAATAGAGAAAGAGAGGGAGGATAGAGAGAGAGGGCGAATAAAATGGCAAGGGTGAAGTGGGGGAGAGAAAAACGAGAGGCAAATGGCAAATAATGTAATGCAGGAGATAAGGGTATGTGATGGGTACTTGGTATGTTGACTTTTGCGTAGACCTCCCAGGCAACGGCGCCAAAAATCCTTCTTGCTACCTCTTGAGAACTGCATTGGTTTTCCCTGAAGAGGAAGGGATGATGCAGCAAAGTAGTGTAAGTATTTCCCTCAGTTTTTGAGAACCAAGGTGTCAATCCAGTAGGAGGCTACGCGCGAGTCCCTCGTACCTGCACAAAACAAATAAATCCTCGCAACCAACACAAATAGGGGTTGTCAATCCCTATAGGGCCACTTACGAGAGTGAGATCTGATAGATATGATAAGATAATATTTTTGGTATTTTTATGATAAAGATGCAAACTAAAACAAAGGCAAAGTAAATAGCAAAGGAAATAACTAAGTAGTAGGAGATCAATATGATAAAGATAGACCCGGGGGCCATAGGTTTCACTAGTGGTTTCTCTTGAGAGCATAAGTATTCTACAGTGGGTGAACAAATTACTGTTGAGCAATTGACAGAATTGAGCATACTTATGAGAATATCTAGGTATGATCATGTATATAGGCATCACGTCCGAGACAAGTAGACCGACTCCTGCCTGCATCTACTACTATTACTCCACTCGTCGACCGCTATCCAACATGCATCTAGAGTATTAAGTTAAAAATAGAGTAACACCTTAAGCAAGATGACATGATGTAGAGGGATAGACTCATGCAATATGAAGAAAACCCCATCTTGTTATCCTCGATGGCAACAATACAATACGTGCCTTGCTGCCCCTACTGTCACTGGGAAAGGACACTGCAAGATTGAACCCAAAGCTAAGCACTTCTCCCATTGCAAGAAAGATCAATCTAGTAGGCCAAACCAAACTAATAATTCGAAGAGACTTGCAAAGATAACCAATCATACATAAAAGAATTCAGAGAAGATTCAAATATTGTTCATAGATAGACTTGATCATAAACCCACAATTCATCGGTCTCAACAAACACACCGCAAAAAGAAGATTACATCGAATAGTTCTCCACAAGAGAGGGGGAGAACGTTGTATTGAGATCCAAAAAGAGAGAAGAAGCCATCTAGCTACTAACTATGGACCCATAGGTCTGAGGTAAACTACTCACACTTCATCGGAGGGGCTATATGGTGTTGATGTAGAAGCCCTCCGTGATCGATGCCCCCTCTAGCGGAGCTCCGGAACAGGCCCCAAGATGGGATCTCGTGGATACAGAATTACGGCGGTGGAATTAGGGTTTTGGCTCCGTATCTAATCGTTTGGGGCTACGTGGATATATATAGGAGGAAGGAGTACGTCGGTGGAGCAACAGGGGGCCCACGAGGGTGGAGGGCGCGCTTGGTGGGGGTGGGCGTGCCCCCCTACCTCGTCGCCTCCTGTTTCCTTTCTTTATGTAGGGTCCAAGTCTCCCGGGTCTTGTTCGTTGAGAAAATCACGTTCCCGAAGGTTTCATCCCGTTTGGACTCTGTTTGATATTCCTTTTCTTCGAAACCCTAAAACAGGCAAAAAACAGCGATTCTGGGCTGGGCCTCCGGTTAATAGGTTAGTCCCAAAAATAATATAAAAGTGGATAATAAAGCCCAATAATGTCCAAAACAGTAGGTAATATAGCATGGAGCAATCAAAAATTATAGATACGTTGGAGACGTATCAGGGCCCCTGTCCCTATTTATAAGGTAGTGGATAGATGGCATGCACGGGAATCGAGGAGGCTAAAAAAGGATTATGTGGCTGCACGGATGCTTCGATTTTCAGAAAATCCATTAAAGTCAAAGATATGTTGAGATATTCTGGGCCTCATGCGAAGTTAATGCGAAATTATGTCATGGCGGGTTAACACAATTTTTGAGCTGACATCATGGCGGGTTATATCAAGATCATAAAGATTGATGATGGAAGATTTTGTCAAGTCAAGCACTAAAGATTGATGTGAACAAGTTCAAATCAACCTAGAGCCTAATGTTGGGGATATGACTACTGGGTATGACCCACCCAGGAGGGGTCGGGTCATACCACTGGCGGCTTAAGATGAGAAGGCCCAAGAGGATGATGAAGATGGCGGTCCATAGAGCAACTTATTAAAAGCCCAAGACCTAGAGGTGACTTGAGGCCCATGGGTATGAGCCGCCATATGTTTAACTTGTATGTTAAGGCAAGCTTAGCTGGTCACTGAGCAGGACACGTTGTGTATGAACCAGCCGGGACTCTGTAAGACATCGGGCATCAACCTGTGTATATAAAGGGGTGACCCAGCGGCGGGTTAACTCAAGAAACAACTGATCGAGAGCTAGGTCAAGCGTATTCGCTCCCTGGGAATCGAAACCCTAGCAATACAACATAGAGCAGCAGTAGGCTTTTACCTCGTTGAGAGGGGCCGAACCTGGGTAAACTCTCTATGTCCTTTGTCCCATTTAATCCCTTCAAGCTAATCTACCTGCGATGGCTCCACACCTAAGTCCTTTCGCTAGGGCATCTGCCGTGTTAAGTCCATGACATATACTTCAAGCAAAAACAAGGAGAAAATCTGAAAGATGCTTGGTATAGATTGATGGAATTTTATCACATTATAGGAGATGCAAGGATTTTGCTTCAAAACTTTTATATAGGATTAGCCTTGCATCATAAACAACTTTTGGATTTTGCCGCTAAAGGGAATTTTGTTGAACTTGATGCTAATGCTGCTTATGAGATCCTAGAGAGGATCTTGGGAAATCCCACCAACAAAAAAGGGGATTTATTTTACTCAAGAAGGTGTCCAAATTTTAGACAAATTGAGTGATTTGCATAAACATATGGTCGAGTTGCAAAAATATAATGAACCTCTCAAACATATTAGTGGAAACCTCAATCACATGAATACTTTGATTACTCTTTGCAATAAACGGTTGTATATTTTATATCTCAAGATGGTTTCCTTTCCTGAGAATTTAGGGAAGCGTAAAGAGCCTCTCGGGTTTGAGAAATCCCTTACAAAAGTTGCCAAAACTAAAGATGATAATACTTGAATCCATGCTTTATCCCTAGCTAGGGGTGTAGAACGATAGCGCTTGTTGGGAGGCAACCCAATGAATAAAATTTATTTTTGTCTTTTTCTTTCTGTTCTTCAGTGTTTGCAGAATTATGGTACTATTATGATTGTGTTTTTATGTTTTAATTAGTCTTTGGGCCAAGAAAAGCCTTTGGGATAATGTATGATGATAGTTGATTTGATCTTGTTGGAAAACAAAAAAATTTGCACTTAGTAAAATAATTTCATAAATCCCAAAAATGTGCTTTTGCTCTGAATTGTTTACACAGGATTTATATACATATTTTACACATTGTCCTAATTTGTCGGAATTGTTTGATTTACAGAAGTATACGGAGTTTTTAGATTGCTATAGATTGTTCTGTTTTTGACAGATTTTGTTTTTGTTGCATTGTGTGCTTATTTTGATGAATCTATGGGTTTTATCGGGGGGTATGAGCCATCGCAAAGTTGAAATACATTAGATATAATGCAATAATAAAATATGAATAGGTTTGCAATAGTACTTAGAGTGGTGATTTGCTTTATAATACTAACGAATCTCACGAAGGTTTTGTTAAGTTTGGTGTGATTGAAGTTTTCAAGTTTTGGGTGAGATCACGATGGATGAAGGAATAAGGAGTAAGAAGATCCCTCTCTTTCTTCTAACGACCATCGGTATTTTACTTGGAGCTATATTTTTATTCGTCACATATAATGAGTTTTGCTTGGAGTGTCTTGTATTATATGAGTCTTTGCTTGTTTTTCTTTTTGTTTTGTGTTATCTATCCTTTCTGGACACACCTATTTGAGAGAGCCAAAATTATGCTATGATTTGTTAGAATTGCTCTTTATGCTTCACCTAAAAATTTTGAGCAATGGAATTGCTCTAGTGCTTCACTTATATCTCTTTGAGCATGGTGTGGTTTAATATTTTTGGAGAAATGCTCTAATGCTTCACTTAGATTTATTTGAGAGTTAGTAATTTTTGAATAAATCCTCTCATGCCTCACTTATATTATTTTGAGAGACAATTTTTTATGCTCATGTTCTTCACTTAAATTTGTTTGAGCTTGTCAAAAAGCAATTTCAACATATGAAACTAGTCCCAAAGTGATAGATATTCAAGAGGGATATAATAAAAACTTTCATGAAGATCATTGGACAAATTAAACTTGATTTTTTGTAATAGTTTTGTGATATGACTATAGTGATATGTGAGTCATGTTGATGAGTAATCATGCTTTAGTAAGAATATTGGTGTTAAGGTTTGTGATTCCCTATGAAAACACGAAAGTCAATACTTATGCAATAAAATTGCATCCTACTTGTGGTGCATTATTCAGTGTTAGTTATGCTTAATGCTCACTTATGAGATTTTTCATTTCTTGGTTGGATGCTTCTCAATCTTTTTGCTAGCCTTCACTTGTACTAAGTAGCAATACTACTTGTGCATGCAAAATCCTTAAACCTAGGTATGCCATATGAGTCCACTATACCTACCTATATGCGGTATCTTCGTGCCATTCTAAGCAAATTTGTATGTGCCATCTCTAATTTTTCAATGCTAGATGTGTTATTCTCTGGAACTTGTACCGCTCATGAAACGGTAGGGGTGGCTGATATTTTTCCATGCTAGATGTGTTATTCTCAAGATGAGTGTTTATTCACTTGTGATTGCATGAGAGTACGACAAAGGTATTAGGGATGCCCAGTCCCAAAATGAAAAATGAATTTACTTTACGTTGTCAAATAATAAATTCCCTGGAAAGTGTTAGTATGGACAGCACCCGAGGATACGGCTAGCCATGGAATGTGAAAGTATGGTGGAAAAAGGAATAAACTTTATTTTCTATTTGGGAACCGCCTATGATATATCTAGCTTGGAAAGTATTGGGAACTACTCGATCATTTTCGTTGATAGGAAAGGCATTCCACCCCAAATGTTTTATCTCTAAAATTTTCTCTTTGAGCTCTGGCACCTCTATAAATCCCTACACCCGACTGCGAAGGACCATTCTATTTACTTTATGCAAAAAAATTGAGCCTCCACCTTCTCTTATAAAGCAGCAACTAAGTGGCACTATGATCATACTTGAGCATTGGGTGTAGCTAATATGCGAGTGTGTTTCATGAATGGATCAATGGTTGAGCATAATGGGCTAGGGATAACTTGCTTTAGTGTTGATATTTTGAAAGACATGGTTGCTTGTTGATATGCTTGAGTATTGAAATCTTCATGTCAAAACAAGACTATTTCCATATAAAAGTCTATATGTCCATTCTACAAACAAAAAGAATGTGATGAACATGTTAGGCAGCATTCCACATCAAAAATTATGTTTTTATCATTTACCTACTTGAGGACGAGCAGGAATTAAGCTTGGGGATGCTGATACGTCTCCAAGATATCTATAATTTTTTTATTGTTCCATGTTGTTATATTATCATTCTGGGATGTTTTAAAATTATTTTATAGCAACTTTATATCATTTTTTGGGACTACCCTATTGACATAGTGCCCAGTGCTATTTTTTGCTTGTTTTTTACTTCGTAGAAAATCAATACTAAACGGAGTCCAAACGCAGCGAAACTTTTTGGAGATTTTTTTGGACCAGAAGACACCTGTTGGAACAAAGAAGTACCAGAGGGGGCTCCGAGGGGAGCACAAATCACCTGGGCGCGCCTGGGGGCCCAGGCGCACACTAGTGGGTTGTGCCCACCTCGGTCGCCTCCAGCACCGCCTATTTGCTCTATAAATACCCCAAAAATCCAAAAATCCTAGGGGAGTCGACGAAACACAATTCCAACCGCCGCAAGTTCCAGAACCACCAGATCCAATCTAGACACCATCACAAAGGGGTTCATCATCCTCATTGGTGCCTCTCCGATGATGCGTGAGTAGTTCATTTTAGACCTACGGGTCCGTACTTAGTAGATAGATGGCTTCCTCTCTCTCTTTTGATTCTCAATACAATGTTCTCTTGGAGATCTATTTGATGTAACTCTTTTCGCGGTGTGTTTGTTTGGATTGGATGAACTTTGAGTTTATGATCAGATCTATTTTATCCATGAAAGTTATTTGAGTCTTCTTTTGATCTCTTATATGCATAATTACTTATAGCCTCGTATTTCTTCTTCGAATCTTTGGTTTAGTTAGGCAAACTAGATTGATTTTTCTTGCCATGGGAAGAGGTGCTTTGTGATGGGTTTGGTCGTGCGGTGTTCTTTCCCAGTGACAGAAGGGACATCAAGACACGTATTGATCATTGCCATTAAGGATAACAAGATGGGGTTTATTCCTATATGAATAGATCTTGTCTACATCATGTCATTGTTCTTATCACATTACTCAGTTTCTCCATGAACTTAATACACTAGATGCATGTTGGATAGTGGTCGATGTGTGGAGTAATAGTAGTAGATGCAGGTAGGAGTCGGTCTACTAATCTTGGACATGATGCCTATATAATGATCATTGCTTGGATATCATCATAATTATTTTAAGTTCTATCAATTGCCCAATAGTAATTTGTTTACCCACCGTATGCTATTTTTCTTGAGAGAAGCCACTAGTGAAATCTACGGCCCCCGGGTCTATTCTTCTTCATATTTGCTTTCTGATCTATTATTTGCCACTTTTATTTTTAGATCTATATTTCCAAAAAACCCAAAATACTTTGTTGCACTTTATTTTATTCGTGTTTTATCGAGATCTATTTATCCAATCTATCACAACTTTTATCCCATCAACTTGACAATTTCTGGCACCATTACCCGAAAGGGATTGGCAACCCCTTTAAAACGTCGGGTTGCAAGTATTTGTTCTTTGTGTGCAAGTACCATTTACATAGTGTTGCTTGGTTCTCCTACTAGTTCGATAACCTTGGTTTCATCACCGAGGGAAATACCTAACGTTGATGTGTTGCATCATCCCTTCCTCTTTGGGAAATACTAACGTAGTTCAAGCGACATCACGGGGTATGGTAGAAAAATGGCTCGCGGGTGTAGCATTGGACAAAACCCACCGAGCAACTCAACAGTTGGATCATGCTTCGATCTTCTCAAAAGAACAGAAAAGATGGTGATCAAGCGAATGGAAGATGGCCTTCCTAATCGTCTGGCCAAGGTGGGGCCAAGCAATTCCGGGGAGGCGATGATGCGGGAGTCAACGACCAACGGGGATCTCCTCGCACATCTCGGCAACTGAAGCGGCAGAAACATGCAAAACGGCATGGTGGAAATCAGATCGATGTTTGATTTGCCACCATTGAAGGAAACATTGAAGCATCAGTTCTCTGAATGTTGTGGCCCTGCTTTTGACTTGTTCATTTACCAGCCGGCCGTGGGTACCCGAGGACGAATTATTATTGCTTGGTAAGGAGCAGAGGTGGAAGCACTGTACAACCAATGCAATACAAGCTGGATTGAGGTCCATTGCCGACACCATCGGAAGGCGAAGACCTAGATATTGTTTGGAATTTATGAACCACAATGTGATGAAGATAAACTTAATTTTTTGCAAGAATTGACCAGACCAATTGCAGGCTCCACTCTTCCAACCATTTGTGCTGGAGATTCAACATGATAAGTGCTGCGACAGAAAAAATCCAACAACCGCATCAATTGTCGCATGCTTGATGCCTTCCGATGTTTTATTAATTCGATGGCACTTAAGGAATTGTATCTCCATGGCCGCACTTACACATGGTCCAATGAACGACAAGCAACAACAATGGTGAAGCTGGATAGAGTGCTTTACAATGAAGCTTGGCATGATGCTTTCCCGGTATGTCTGTTGCAAGGAATCACCACCGCCATGAGCGATCACTGCCCCATGGTACTCATTTGTGATGTAGATTTCAAGCCGTGCTGCCGTTTTTGCTTCGTGAACAACTGTTGTAAAATGGAGGGATTCTTTGCTATCGTCCAAACTGCCTAGGAGGCACCTTTTGTGATGCCAGACCCATTCCTCGGCCTACACATGAGGCTCACTAACACAGCCAAGGCCCTACGGTGTTAGAACTCTAGGAACCACTCGATGATGACTATAACCATGGATGTCGTCAATGAATTGGTTTATAGGCTTGATGCTGCAAGGGACAGTAGGAAATTAACTAACAGAGAACATCGATTTAGAAATATGCTCAAGGTATGGTGTCTTGGTGTGGTTGCAATGCAGAGAGCTCTCTAGCAGCAATGCTCCCAGGTGCTGAGGTGAAGGAAGGCGACGCCGGAACAAAATTCTTTGACATCAAAGCCTCAGCCAGAAGATGAAAAAATTACATCCAAGCTATTGAGCACGCGGGACAAAGTGTCACTAGGCCGGAGGGAAAAATCGACCTTGTTTGGGAATTCTAAAAGAAGTTGATTGCAACAAAGCAGCAAAGGCCTATTGGTTTGAACCTTGAGGACCTAGGATACTCTCCAACTTCTAAACTCTACCTAGCCTTGATGATTCATTTACTGAACAAGAGGTGCTTGCAACAATAAATGAGATGGCCTCATACAAGGCCCCCGGACCAGACGGCTTCTCCATGCTATTCTTCAGAACCTGCTAGATCACAATCAGAAACAACATCATGGCGATAATTACAAAGCTCCAGAACCTCAACTTTGCAAACTTCCACAAGTTAAACACTACATGCATGGTGCTGCTGCCAAAGATTGAAGGGGCGAAGCACACAATTGCCAAAATCTTCACCAAGATGCTAGCACACAGATTACAACCGAAGATGCACTGGCTAGTTTCTCCCTGTCAAAGTGCATTCATCAAGAGAAGATTCATAATGGGGAATTTCGTGTTGGTACGCAGGCTCATTAGAACTCTAAAAGAGGAAAAATGGCCAGCAATGCTCCTGAAGGTGGATATAACTAAAGCCTTTGACAGGCTTTCTTGGGAGTTCCTGCTACAATTGTGAAATATAAGAGGATTCAGTGACCGGTGGATGGGATGGATTGCTAGGATGCTTGCAACCTCATCAACGAGAGTGCTAGTAAATGGGGATCTCACTGATATCATCCGCAACTCGAATGGGGTCCTACAAGGGGACCCCCTCTCCCACTTGATACGTCCATTTTGCATCATGTTTTCCTACTATTATTTATAAAAAATTTATGCATAATAATGCTTTTGTGAGTAATTCTAATGGCTTTTCTCTCATAATTTGCAAGGTTTACACCAAGAGGGAGAATGCCGGCAGCTGGAATTCTGGACCTGAAAAAGCACATCAAAGCTACCTATTATGCACATCTCATAAGTTGAAACTTCACAGAGATTTTTCATGGATTATTTAAGAATTATTGGAGTAAATAACAACCAGAGGGCCCCCACTAGGTGGGCACAACCAACCTGGGCGCGCCCTGGTGGGTTGTGCCCTCCTCGGCCCACCTCCGGTGCCCCTCTTCTGGTATCTAATCCATTTTGACCTAGAAAAAATTGAAGGAAATATGCCCTAGATGCAATAATAAAGTTGTTATTTTATATTTCCTTATTCATCATAAAGGTTTATTATTCATACTAGAATTGTAATGATCGGAAACTTAAATTCATGTGTGAATACATAAACAAATATTGTGTCCCTAGTAAGCCTCTACTAGACTAGCTCATTGATCAAAGATGGTTAAGGTTTCCTAACCATAGACATGTGTTTTAATTTGATAACAGGATCACATCATTAGGAGAATGATGTGATGGACAAGACCCATCCCTTAGCTTAGCATATTGATCGTTCAGTTTATTGCTATTGCTTTCTTCATGTCAAATACATATTCCTTCGACTATGAGATTATGCAACTCCCGGATACCAGAGGAATACCTTGTGTGCTATCAAACGTCACAACATAACTGGGTGATCATAAAGATGCTCTACAGGTATCTCCGAAAGTGTTTGTTGCGTTGGCATAGATCGAGATTAGGATTTGTCACTCCGAGTATTGGAGAGGTATCTCTGGTCCCTCTAGGTAATACACATCATAAGCTTGCAAGAAAATGACTAAGGAGTTAGTTACGAGATGATGTATTACAAAAAGAGTAAAGAGACTTTTCGGTAACAAGATTGAACTAGGAATGAAGATGCGAACAATTGAATCTTGGGCAAGTGACATACCGATGGACAAAGGGAATTATGTATGTTGTCATAACGGTTTGACCGATAAAGATTTTCGTATAATATGTAGGAGCCAATATGGGCATCCAGGTTCCGCTATTGTTCATTGATCGGAGAGGTGTCTCGGTCATGTCTACATAGTTCTCGAACCCGTAGGATCCGCACGCTTAACGTTCATTGACGATATAGTGTTATATGAGTTATATGATTTGGTGACTGAATGTTGTTCAGAGTACCGGATGATATCACAGACATGATGAGGAGTCTCTAAATGGTCGAGAGGTAAAGATTCATCTATAAGACAATTGTATTCAGACACCGGAAGAGTTTCGGGATGCACCGGGTAGTCATGGGCCTAATGGGCCAAGGGAGGGACAGACCAGCCCACAGGGGGCTGGTGCACCCCTCTCCTTGGCTGGCTGGCCCTAGGGAAGGAAAGGGGGAGGGCTAGCCCCTCATGCTTTCCCCTTCTCATGGGAGAAATGAAAGGGGGCCGCCTCCTTCCCCTACCTTTCCCCGCTCACCTAAAAAGGAAGGGGGGTTGGGAGAGACCCCAAGTAGGATTCCCCCTACTTGGGGCACCCCCTTGGCTGCTCCTCCCTCCCTCCCACCTATATATATGTGGGAGGGGGCGCCCAACACAACACAACATTTTCTTAGATGTGTGCGGTGCCCCTCCCCCCAATGTTTACACCACCAGTCATATTTTTCGTAGTGCTTAGGCGAAGCCCTGCGGAGATAGCATCACCATCACCGTCACCACACCGTCGTGCTGCCGGAACCCATCCACTACCTCGCTGTATTTGAGGGAGTCCTAGATTAGGGGGTCCTCGGGTTTCCGATCTATTCGATATGTGCCGGACTGCTGGGTCGTGAAGATAAAGCAGAAGGCTATCCCCCGTGCCCGGGTAGGACTCTTATGTGCATAGAACGACATGTTTGGTGTCCGGATGTAATGTTTCCTTCCTCTGCAAGCCGACTCTGTACAACCCTAGGACCCTATGGTGTGTATATAAACCAGAGGGTTTAGTCCATAGAGGCTATCAGAATAATCATAGGCTAGACAGCTAGGGTTTAGCCATTATGATCTCGAGGTAGGTCAACTCTTGTAACCTTTATACACATCGTATACAATCAAGCAGGACGTAGGGTTTTACCTCCTTTAAGAGGGCTCGAACCTGGGTAAACATCATGTCCCAATTGTCCCTTGTTACCATCAATCCTTAGACACACAGCTTGGGACCCCCTACCTGAGATCTACCAGTTTTGACACCGACATTCATGCTTTCATTGAGAGTTCCGTTGTGTTGTCAACAAAAGAATCGATGGTTCGCCTCGTCATCGACGACGATGCTGTTTTCGGGGAGACCTTTCTCCCTAGACAACTCTTTGTGTTTGGTGGCTTCGTGCTACGTGCCAACTCAACCGATCACCTTGAGCATGTCGACAGCTACGCCCCTGTTCACGAGATCAGGTTTGGAAGCTTGAACTACATCACCCATATCCGAGGAGATTTGATCTTCGAGGGGTTCACGGCCTCGGCCACCGCTCCCCACTCACACGAAGGAGGCCCTTCGAATCTACTATTAGATCCCGTCCAGGGGTTGACGCTCGTGTCCGCCTCGGCCTTAGATCTGGAGCGGACCACTTCGTCTGAAGACAGGAGGGTGGACCCCGCCAAACTCTCTCCCATCACGGAGTTTCTAGCCGGAGACCCAGATGCGACCACTCTATCCGCAGACCCGGAGTCGAACGGGACTCTCCCCGTCATCGGGAAGCCGGACTCTCCTTTGGACATCAATTCCGAACTCTTGAGGTTTGCGTCCATCGGGCTTGGTCAAGTGGTTATCACCGATCCTAGCTCTGCAGATCCTCATATGCCCGTCCAACTTTCGCTCTTAAATGAAATTCTGGACTTAATACAATCTCTCGCCATCACAGAAGTGTCACCTCCGAACTACGCCTAGATTGAACTGGGGGCTGAGAGTAGGGAATTTTACGTCCTACCCACCACCCACTTAATAGCCATGATCGAGGATCTAACCGACATGCTAGACTACGCCTTCGAAGACATCGATGGCATGGACGATGATGTCGAAGCCGAACCAGGTCAAAACCCACCAACCACTGGGCATTGGACATCGACTACTACTACGATGTATACATGGTGGACAGACCTGAGAAGAAGGACGGCGATGGCACTCAAGATCTAGATGAGGATAAGCCCGTCGATGAACCACCAAAACACCGGTGTCAGCGGCGCCGCTCATGATCGCGTCGGGGAAGGGAAAGCAATATCGGCACCAGAGATAATGACATTGCGGACAACACCGAAGACCCCGACCACCCCGTAGAGCCCGCGTTCGAGTAGGATGAGAGGGAAGAGGGCCAATACAGCCCCCAAGAACTCGCCGATCATGAGGATTCGGAAGATAGTAACTACTTACCTGTCTCCGAAGAGGATGTTAGCCTCGGTAACGAAGATTTCATCATCCCAGAGGAACCCCTCGAACAAGAATGCTTCAAGCGATGACTCATCGCTGCCGCATGGAGCCTGAAAAAGAAGCAATAGCAGATTCAAGCTGAAGAGGATACGCTCAACGACAGATGGACCAAGGTCCTAGCCACCAAAGAATAATGTGGATTTGAGTGCCAAACAAAAGGTTATACGAAACAAAGGCTACTGCCACAATTCGACGACGAGGACTTTGAGCCAATGCCGTCAAAATACCGTCATGCTGATCAACTGGACCGACCACCACGTGGACAGGACAAAACAGCTAATTATGCCGAACACCAGCCCGCGCCCCCTCGTCATAGAGGCAAGGGAGTAGCAGCTCCGGGCTACACGTACGACCTACGTCCGGACCTGACCAATAGAGCCAGACAGACCAGATCAATCTATGGATCAAGAGAATGTTCCCCAGCATGATATGACGGCCATCAAGCTTGGCACGATGAACATAACCAAGTCCGGGGTCAGCACCGAATACAGATGTCATCCGAACTCCGTCGCGACGTTGCCCGGTACAGAGGTTCCACACACCCCATGTGCTTTACCAGTGAGGTAATGCAGCATCAATTTCTGGAAGGGTTCAAACCCGTGATCATCGAGCAATATGATGGAACGACGGATCCCGCTATATGGATTGAAGACTTTCTTCTCGATATTCACATGGGTCACGGAGATGATCTCCACGCCATTAAATACCTCCCTCTAAAGCTTAAAGGACCAGCACGACACTGGTTGAACAGCCTCCTAGAGAACTCCATTGGAAGTTGGGTAGACATAGAGGATGCTTTTCGGGACAACTTTTAGGCCACTTATGCCCGGCCACCGGATGCCGATGACCTGAGCCACATAATCCAGGAACCCGGAGAGTCAGCTTGCAAACTTTGGAATCGGTTCTTATTTAAAAAGAACCAAATCATGGACTGGCCGCATGCCGAAGCCTTAGCGGAATTTAAGCACAGTGTTCGTGACGAATGGCTCGCCCGACACCTCGGTCAGGAAAATCGGAAGACTATGGTAGCTCTTACTGCACTTATGACCCGCATTTGTGCAGGCGAAGATAGCTGGGTTGGCTCGTAGAAGCAACAACTCCAGCGACCCTGGCACTTCTGAGGCCAGGGATGGCAACGGCAGGCCACGACACAGCAAAAACAAGCGTTGGAACAACAACGAAGAAACAGAGGATACGCCAGTAAACACCAGATTTAGTGGCTCTAAACCCGGTCAGCGGAAGAAGCCATTCAAAAGTAATAGGGACGGTCCATCCAACTTGGACAAAATACTTGAGCGACCTTGCCAGATTCATGGCACCCCTGACAAGCCTGCCAACCACACCAACAGAAACTGCTGGGTTTTTAAACCGGCCGGTAAATTAAATACCGAACATGAGGGGAAAGGACCTCAAAGCAAGGACGATGATGAGCCGCACCCGCCGAACACTGGGGGAAAGAAATAGTTCCCCTCCGAGGTGAAAATGGTGAACATGATCTATGTCACCCACATCCCCAAGAGGGAGCACAAACGCGCACTAAGGGACGTCTACGTCGTAGAGCCTGTCACCCCAAAATTCAACCCGTGATCAGCTTGTCCAATAACCTTTGATCGCAGGGACCACCCAACCAGTATCTGCCATGGAGTTTCGGCAGCCCTGGTACTCGATCCCAGCATCGACGGATACCATCTTACTAGAGTCCATATGGACGGCGATAGCAGCCTCAACTTGATCTACACGGATACTATCTGTAAGATGGGTATCGACCCGTCAAGAATCAATCCTAGCAACACTACCTTTAAAGGAGTGATAATACCCAGCGTGGAGGCCCGTTGCACGGGCTCCTTAACACTAGAAGTAGCATTCGTCTCTCCATACAACTTCCGAAGCGAAGAATTGATCTTCGACATCGTCCCTTTTCACAGTGGTTATCATGCACTGCTCGGAGAACTGCTTTCGCTCGCTTTAATGCAGTCTCGCACTATGCCTATGTGAAGCCCAAAATGCGTGGAACTTGTTGCATCATCGCAATAAATGGGAATATGGAGTGCTCCCTCCGAACTAAGAAGCACACCGCGGCCCTAGCAACCGAAGTACAGGGCCGCCTCATCAAGCCGAACAGCTCATCAGTCTTCAAGACCCATGACACCGCTAAGCGAGTCCGATCCGCATTACAATGTGGTAGCTTGGTGGAGCTGGAGCTTGAATAGCAGTTTGGCCTCCGCCGGTCGACCCATAAGGTTGTGGCATACGTACCACGCGTACTTAACTACGCACTTAAATTACCTTGGGCAGCGCCGGAGGAACATCCATAGTACGGCTTGACCCTATTTGGACCTCCAACATTTTTTCCACTGCAGGTTCCTTAAAAAACCTACCTGATATGCGGTTGTACAGGGGCTCTTTTCTAGATGCCTCTTTCTTCCAGACGACCATCGACCTCTCCTCTCAAAGGATGTCCTACCAAGGAGAAATGGCGCAGACGTGCGGCAGGGCACCATTGGGATCTTCAAACCATTACTTTTAGGCCGTATGTAAACCTTTCCCTTGTGTAAACTTTTGGCATGTAAAATGGCCTCGATATTCATGGCATTATCTGTAGCAACACGGCTCGATGTATTAATCAGGGTATAAAGGAAGCAGTCGATCACCACTTTTGTCTGGCAATTACTCTATTTTATACTATCATCTATATTCCCTCCCTACTTCAGATTGACACACGTGCTTTAGTCCGGCCTTAACACCGGGGGTTGTAATCGGCCCTGTACATTTCTAGCCCGAACACCTATAGGGAACTCTTTAGGGTCCCGGATATTGCATTATATGCATTGGCTCCGAATCATGTCTTTGGTCTATAGTTGGGTTGCCCGGCTCCTGTGCTTACCACCTTACGTTCCGCCCGTTCGGCTAAGGTAGTAAAAGGAGAACTACTGCGATTGTATTTCCGGTTCGTCCGGTCAAGTACCTTAGTAGAGAAAGCCGAAAACTGACTGTCATGATAGGCGAGAGCTGGTCGGCGATCTGGTGACTTAGTATTATACTAAAAATCGTTAGCAATTCACCCCGTGTTATACGGGGGGCTGGTCTTCATCTAGCCACGTGGAAAAAGCACCGTAATCCAGATAGCTGCACACGCAGAAGGGGCTAGTACTTAGCCCCACAGTCAAACTCCTATGGCTAAGTGAAAGTAATGAAGCCGCATAGTCCGATTGCCTGGTTCACCTCGCGGGCACATCCTTTATGGACCAAAACGTTGGATAAAGTGTGGTCATGCATTATGAGGAACACCCCTGTAGCATCTACATGGGGGCTGAAGCCGACGACTAGAAAATTTCAGAAATTTAACAATAAAAGGCTGCATAGGAGAAACAAATCGCTTGAAACAAAAGGCGCAAACATAGATATATAATGGCATGGGTTCACAACATAGTTTGTACAACCCGAACACATCTAATCAAATATTATGTCCTTCGAACATTGGCCCTCTATCTCCCGGGCTCCTTCTAAGACTTCGTCAAAGTACCTCTCTGGCTTCCGATGATCTTTGCCTTCAGGCGGGCCTGCGGTTGCCACTTCGGTGGACTTCATCTTCGCCCATTGCATTTTAACACGGGTGAAGGCCATCCGGGCACCCTCTATGCAGGCCGAGCACTTCATAGCATCAATCCGCGGCCGCGCGTCAACAAGTCGCTTCACCAAACTGAAGTAGTTGCTAGGGATCGGCTCAGCCGGCCAGAGTTGGACTATTAGGTCCTCCATGGCCAAGCCTGCCACCCTATGCAGCTCCATCAGCTGCTTCAGCTGGTCGTTCAGAGGCGTCGGGTGTTCCGGCGTGAGAAATTGCGACCAGAACAGCTTCTCAGTCGAGTTCCCCTCCTGGGCTCGGAAGAACTGTGCGGCATCGGCGGCACTCCTCAGAAGATCCACAAACGCGTCTAGAGAACTTCACACTTGGGTGAGAAAAGCATACCTCTGACCTCCAAAAATACTTTGTAAATGAAAGGCCTTACCAGCCGCTATCTGCTTCGCCTGGTGGATCTCTTCGCGAGCGCTCCAGGATTCTCTCTGCGCATCTTTGGCATCATGGAGAGCCTTGGCAACTTCGGACGTCTGGTCCGAAGTCTTCTTCTCCAATGTCTCGCATTTGCTGATGGCATCCTTCATCTCCTGCTCGATTTTGGTCACTCGAGCTTCATGTTGGCGGCGGGTAGTTTGTTCGGCCTCTAGTTCAGCGGTTGCTTTATCAGTGGATGCCTTATTCGCCTCTGCTTCTTTCTTGGCCTGGGCAAGGGCACCTTCGAGGGTCTCGACCTTGGCTGCACCAACTACGATCATAATCAAAGAATTCTATGAGTTAAACTCTAAATATGCATATCACTCCTGGCTTGAAAGTAAATTTTCACATCATACGCATACCTTACGTTTCATCGAACCACTTATGGATGCGGTCGAGCTCCTCATTGGCCATTTGAAGCTTCCAATTGAGTTCGGAAAGTTTTGCGGCCTGGGCGGTTGCCGCCAACATGGAGGCCCGTCACAATAATAGCACAGTATGTTACCATCCCGTTGACTATGTGGATCCTCTATTCGGTTTCTTCTAAACCAGACAGAGCCTCAGGGGCTACTATCTATACACAGGTGTATTCTTCTATATGAAAAGTTTTCAGAGCATTACGTCGCATACCTCAAAGCCTGTTAGTAGGCTACAGAAGGCTTCGTTCGGTCTGTTTTTAGCAGACTGAATCTTCTCCATAACCACACCCATCAGGGTGCGGTGCTCCTCCACTACGGAGGCATTTTGCAGTGCTTCCTCCAGAGCATGCGGCGCTTCCAGATTAGTGGAGGCTGCCGATGGAGCTGTTGGTCCTCCCCCCTCTTTCGAAGGGGGCCATTTATCCGATTCCAGAGCCATGCTGGCCTCCGGAATGGTGTTCGGCTGGAGCCCGGATTGCTGGGGCTCCCCACCGTCGGATGTCATCGGGGTCACCTCCCCTAAGTCTTCGGTGACCGAGGTATTGACCTCGGGCACCCTCTTGATAGCTTCACTCGCCCCCTCTCGGCCAGGAGAGGTCCTTTTGGACGACACTTCGGTGTCCTCCATGGCGATAGGCGAGGGGGCTCGCGGCGGCGTGTCACTCTCTGCCATTTTGGGCGGTAGAAAATTCCCCTCCGATAATGGAGTATGCGGGAGCACGCGGGGAGGACTGAAGGACAAATAACAAAATAACTTACATAATGGAAGCAGGTATACTAAAGATAAATAGTAAGTTTATGAATACTTACGATTCGGCCAGGGGATTCACCCTGGGAGGTCTCTTGGCGATTAGTTTGGACTCTAAGTCTGAATTGTTCGGGAGGGTCAGCTTCCCTCTTAGGCGCATCCCCCTCTGGGTCTTCGGGAGCCACCCTCTTCTTCCTCCCCTTGCGGGGGGAGTCGCTTTCCCCCTCCCCCTCCTCTTCTTCCTTGTCTCCCTCGTGGGAAGAGAGGGCCTTAATCTCTCCGGACACTGTTTCCGAAGGACCTTTGTGGCGGGGGCCGCCCTTGGCCTCCTTGCCCTTCTTCTTCTTGGTCTTCTTCTCCGGCGCCTGATAGGGCGCCGGGACCAGCATCTTCGTTAGCTGGGGTGTGGCCGGGTTCTCAGGAAGCGGTGCCGGATAGTTGATCCGCTCCACCTTTGCCATACACACCTATAAGGAAAGCAAACAATATAATTCCTATTATATCTAAAATATTGACCGGATAGGTCTTTGGAAAGAATATGCTTACTGCCGTGGCTGGCTTCTCGATGTCGAGTCCGATATCCTCGGTCTTCTTTGGCCACTTTTTTGGAGCCTTGAAGAGCTGCTTCCATATATCTTCGTGTGTGGTGCCGAAGAAGCACTTTAGGGTCTGTGGCTCCTCCGGATTAAACTCCCACATGGGGGAGGCCCGACGCTGGAAGGGAAGGATGCGGTAGAAGAGCATTAGTCGAATCACATTGGTGCGAACGGGGTTCTCACACATGTCGGCGATGCCCTTTTGGAGTATCTTCACCTCTGGTTTGGACCCCCAATTGATACGTCTCCAACGTATCTATAATTTTTGAATGTTCCATGCTGTTTTATTATCAATCTTGGATGTTTTATAATCATTTTATATCATTTTTTGGAACTAACCTATTGACATAGTGCCAAGTGCCAGTTGTTGTTTTTTTCCATGTTTTTTACATCGCAGAAAATCAATATCAAACGGAGTCCAAATGCCACGAAACTTTACGGAGATTTTTTATGGACCAGATGGAAGATATTGGGCCCTGGTTGCACCTGGGGGAGTCCCGAGGAGGGGACAACCCACCAGGGCACGCCAGGAGGCCCAGGCGCGCGCTAGTGGGTTGTGCCCACCTCGGGTGCCCCCAGACCGCCTCTTTGCTCTATAAATACCCCAAAAAATCCCAGAACCGTAGGGGAGTCGATGAAATATTGACCCAGCCACCGCAGAGTCCAGAACCACCAGATCTAATCTAGAAACCATCTCGGATGGGGTTCACCACCTCCATTGGTGCCTCTCTGATGATGCGTGAGTAGTTCTTTGTAGACCTTTGGGTCTGTAGTTAGTAGCTAGATGGCTTCATCTCTCTCTCTTGATTCTCAATACAATGGTCTCTTGGAGATCCATATGATGTAATTCTTTTGCGGTGTGTTTGTTGGGGTCGATGAACTTTGAGTTTATGATCAGATCTATCTTTTTATATCCATGAAAGTATTTGAGTTTCTTTGATCTCTTTTATGCATGATCTCCTATAGCCTCGTATTTCTTCTCTGATATTTGGGTTTTGTCTGGCCAACTTGATCTATTTATCTTGCAATGGGAAGAGGAGCCCGGTTGTGGGTTCGATCTTACGGTGCTTGATCCCAGTGACAGAAAGGGAACCGACACGTATGTATCATTGCTACTAAGGATAAAAAGATGAGATCTATATCTACATCCATATGGATAAACGGATCTTGTCTACATAATGTCATCGTTCTTATTGCATTACTCCGTTTTTCCATGAACTTAATACACTAGATGCATGCTGGATAGCGGTCGATGTGTGGAGTAATAGTAGTAGATGGAGGCAGGAGTCGGTCTACTAATCTTGGACGTGATGCCTATGTAATGATAAATTGCCTGGATACCGTCATAATTATTTGAGGATCTATCAATTTCCCAATAGTAATTTGTTTACCCACCATTTGCTCTTTTTCTCGAGAGAAGCCACTAGCGAAACCTACGGCCACTAGAAAAAAATACACTTCCGTGATGATACGTGTTTGTCACAGTAGGTCGCCTTTTCTGTCATGCATGTACATCCATGACAAATTTATGACAGAATCAAGATAGTCATACCTGTGCTGTCGTAGAAGTGTTCCATGACATTGCCAAAATTATCATCACAGAAGTGTCCACTTCCATGACGATAAATCGCGCGTCACAAAAGTGCTTTCGTCAAGGGTGACCGACACGTGGCATCCACCGTAAGGGAACACCGTTAAGCTACCAGGTCAGATTTTGGATCCGATAACCCGTTAACAGCCACGACCAATGCCGATTTTCCACGTGTAAAATTCTCATTGGCTGACGGATCCACGCGTTGGCACAGGTGTCACTCATCCAACGGTCGAGATGGGCCTATAATATGTTGACACGTGGACCGGCCCAAAAGTGGCCCACAAAGTTTAAATGGGCCGACCCAACCGAAGGCCCATAAGATTTAGCGGACCAGAATGAGCCGGCCCAGCTAAATGCCCACAAAATTTAGCGGACCATAATGGGCTGGCCCAGCTAAAGGCCCACACGATTTTGCAGACCATAATGGGCCGGCCCAGCTAAAAGCCCACAAGATTTTGCGGACCACAATGGGCTGGCCCAGCTAAAGGCCCACAAGATTCTGCAAACCATAATGGGCTGGCCCGGCTAAAGGCCCAACATTCTCTGTCAAATCGGCTCGTCAACGGCCTATCCTAAACTTGTCATCAACGCGGGCCATGGTCACTGATGAGGGCATAGACCTGGGGCAGGGTAATAGGCCCGACCTATACGTCCTACCTAAGGTCCTTGTCTTAGAAGCAAAGAAGTTCAAGAGTAAACAGGGAGGACCCAATAAAGGTGTCGAGTGCAATCCACTGGACCTACCATTCACTCGGAGACTCCTTCTTCTTTAAGTCACTCGACTACTCAACCATTCGACCATGTAAAAGACCACTCGACGTACAAGAAGACCTAAAGCCGCTCTGCGCAGCAACGGTCAGGCATTTACTCGTATATTTAATGATAATATGTAGCACTTTATTACAGATGTTACCTGTAACGCTCTCTCTTTATGAATATTGAACCTTGTGTAACGGAGGGGAGCAGGGGTCCTGGCGCACTCTATATAAGCCACCCCCCTCCTCTGGGACAAGGGTTCGCACCCTCTGTAACACACACACATATAATCCAGTCGACCGCCTCAGGGCTCCGAGACGTAGGGCTATTACTTCCTCCGAGAAGGGCCTGAACTCGTAAAACTCGCGTGTACAACTTCTCCATAGCTAAGATCTTGCCTCTACATACCTACCCCCTATTCTACTGTCAGACTTAGAACCATGATAGTTGGCGCCCACCGTGGGGCCGGTGTCTTAGCGACTTGTTGGAGAAGTTACGGTTTTTCCAATCCCCATCAACATGGTTTCAGGCGGAGGTTTGGCCGAGGGACGTGAGATCCATTTCGGCGCGCTCGTGTTCGTCGCCGACGACTCCGCTTGGCTCCAAGAAGCTCCACTCTACGTCGAGGCGCTCCCCGTCCACGGGGCAACGCACTTTCGCGCGTGCGTCCGTGGCGTTCTCCTACGACAGCCATCGACTCAGTATCGGTCGGCTTCTGTGCTGTCCTCCCTCCCTGTAGCCCGCCGGCGCAAGCGTTCCGGTCGATCGAGGCTTCAGCGGTGGGTGAGGCACGCGGTGGCTCGCCAGTCGGCCAACCCCAGGTCGCGGCAACCGATCCCGACGAAACTCTCTACGGCATGTTCGACCTGTCGACTGGCTCCGTAGAGACTGCATCCGAGTGCGACAGCAGTGACCCCGCGGCGGAAGTCCTGATGGCCAATGGACCTCGCGGTCCTCCTGGCTTCCCCCGCGGCGACGGTGGCGATAGCGGAGGCGATTCATCGCGTGTTGACGAGGAGTACCGTCCCGAACCCCTCTCTTCGCTGCAGAGGGAAGAACTTCGCCGCCGGAACATGGATGCACTTCACACTCCTATCGTTGGAGAAACACCCGAGGCCCGAGCCTTGGAGGACGCGCGCCTGGCCAACTTGGCTGAGCGCACTCGACTGGAGAACCTCCAGCGCGCACTCGAAGAGCGTGCTTAGCAGCGGATCCCAGAATCCAGTCGACGACAACTTTTTCCGCCTCCAACTCAGGTATATCGAACTCCGATCCAGAATCTCACAGCTGTAGCCCGAATAGAAGAATCAATCCAGCCTTCCCAGTCCGAAGCTGGCAGAGGTTTGATGCAGATCAGGGCTTTACTCCGGGCAGCGGGAGAATAGAATACAGCTGTGTCACAGTCGCATAATAGGATCCATAGTAGATCCGTTATGGCAGATACAGTCCAGTCGGCTCACAGCCCAAGATCGCCTCCGAGGCGTGAGGGACGTGGAGACCGGCGAGATCAGTACAGAAACCGTGAGCAGTATGATCACCGACTCGATCATGATGATCGTCGTCGAGTGCCCACGCCTCCCCCAAGAAGTGGGTCATATGTGCCTCGGCAGCATGATGACAGATGCCCTCACAGTGATGGGCGAAGGATTCCAGTCGACCCCAGGGAACCGGGCTTTGATGCGAGATCTATTCTCGTTCAGGGTCTGGTCGACAGAAACAGAGCTCACAGAGAAGGCCACGACAGAGATCTTCCAACCAGCGGCAGAGTGCATGTCTCAGGTCCAGAGTGCTTCAGCAGAGCCATCAGGGCTGTGGTGATTCCTCCCAACTTCAGGTTGCGACTGGAGTCAGTAAGTTCACTGGTGAGTCCAAGCCTGACACTTGGCTTGAGGACTACTGAGTGGCTGTTCAGATTGGCGGCTGCAATGATGAAGTGGCCATGAAGCACCTTCCTCTGATGTTGGAGGGCTCGGCCAGAGCATGGTTAAATCAGTTAGCACCCGGCAATATTTATAGCTGGGAAGAACTTGCCCGAGTGTTTGTTAGAATGTTCGAAGGAACATGCAAACGGCCAGCAGGACTAACAGACCTGCAATCTTGTGTGCAGAAGCCAAATGAAACTTTGAGGGATTATATCCAGAGATGGATCACGTTGCACCACACGGTGGAGAATGTGTCTAATCACCAAGCAGTGTGCGCCTTCAAAGAAGGTGTCAAATATCGAGAGTTAAATCTGAAGTTCGGTCGGACCGGAGATATGTCTCTGAGTCGAATGATGGAGATTGCCACTAAGTATGCCAATGGTGAAGAGGAGGATCGGCTCCGGAGTGGCAAACACAAAACAGTCGTCCACGAAACCGGAGGAGGAAACTCCAGTCGGAAGCTGAAGCGCAAAGCCGAGCTAGCTGCTCCTGGAGAAACCTTGGCCGTGACTCAAGGAAAGTTCAAGGGGAAGCCCAAAGGACCGTGGAATCCCAAGAAAATAAAGGATCAAGACGGAAATGATGTGTGGATTTGCCATGCCACATTCACACAAAGAAAGATGAAGAGGGTAATCTCATTTACCCGGAAGCATACCACTCGGCAGTGTCGGCTCCTAATCTAGCAGTTCCGAGAGAAACAACCCAAAGAAAAGGAAAAGGAGTCCGACAAAGTTGAGGACAAAGAAGAAAGTGACGATGGTTACCCCCACGTCAATTCCACTCGGATGATTTTTGCTGATGTTGAGAGCAAAAGTCGACTGAAAGTCATCAATAGAGAGGTAAACATGGTCGCTCCGGCGACGTCTAGTTATTTGAAATGGTCTCAGACTGCCATTACATTTGTCCAGTCTGATCACCCGACAAACATAGCCACCCCTGGGAGGCAAGCGTTGGTGGTCGACCCAGTCGTCGAAGGCACTCGTTTGACTAAAGTTTTGATGGATGGTGGCAGTGGCCTGAATATACTGTATGCAGAGACGTTGAAAGGAATGGGCATTTCGATGTCCAGACTCGGTGAAAGCAATATGAGTTTCCATGAAGTTATTCCTGGCAAGAAGGCTGAGTCACTCGGCCAGATCGGCCTTGATGCAGTTTTCGATGATTCCAAGAATTACCGCAAAAAAAGTTGGCATTTGAAGTTGTGGATTTCTAGAGTGCTTATCACGCTATTCTGGGAAGGCCAGCTTATGCATATTTTATGGCTCGACCATGTTACGTGTACCTCAAATTGAAGATGCCTGGTCCTAACGGAGTGATCACTATCACTTGCAATCAAAAGAAGGCAGAAGAGTGCTTCCAGAAGAGCTCAAAGATCACAGATGGCGGCAATGGAATTGCAGGAGTATCAAAAAAAATGCAGATCCGAATGATTTATTGCGAGCTAAGAAGCCTGCCACAAATTCAGCATTTCAGTCGCCTGGTGAAACAAAGCCGATTCATATTCACCCGACGGATTCCAATGCTGCTCCGACTCACATCTTCTATCTATCTATTATATACTTAAAACAAAAGACAAATAAGCTACCACATTTATCCACATATGTTAATATTATTTGCACCGTTAGATTCAAATAATAATGGCTGAGATTAAAAGTTTTTACGTTACATGCTAACATGTATTTACTATCTTATTGAACTAGCACGTTGTCACGTCTATGCATATGCATATATGATACATGTACGGAAAGACTCAATCATCTACATGTAATTAATGAGTGCAAGCAGGAATCGTCCACACGGAAAAAGAGAATATCCGGACAACGTACGCCTAAGATAAACTACACAATGCTCAAAAAAAAAGATAAACTACACAAGATCACACGGCAATATATATTCTATTTTGTGTGACACGTCCAGACGTAATCACATACTAGAGCACCACCGTCACATATATAGAACCTCACGTGCGTCTAATTCCAAATCGGGCATATGCATGCCAAAAAAACAAGGAGAACTACAACCGGACTCAATCTATAGAACTCCACACGGAGTCTTGATAAAAGGAAATACCATGTGGAGTCCTGATAAAGAGAAACTCCACATGGATCGGACAAGGCACTCAGCCGGCCACATCTAACCCCAAGAGTCAGAATCCAACCAATTCTGGACAAATCGATGTTTGTAAATCTGCTACCTAATCAGAGCACCGCCGAGAAAATTGAAGTCTTCCAGAATTTGCTACGCGAGCACCACAAACAAAATCGAAGACTATAGAACAAATCTGCCATCCGATTAGAGCACCACCAACAATCGAAGATTGTCGGCTCTGTGATGCCAGACAAATATCAAAGAAAGCCAAAACTCTGATGTGGCTGCATCTCAATGCCCGGTGAAGTCAGGACAGATCTTCTGAGCTGCGTCTCACCTGAATCAGGTTCGTATATCAGAATAAAAGTTGTATAGATAGCTGACTAACAAATTCAGAATCCTTTCAAAGCCAAAAAACTATGGTGTTGATGAAGCTTAGTGCTTACATAGATAGCTGACTAAGAATTTTAGAATTCTTTCACAGCCAAAAAACTATGGTGTTGAAGAAGATTTAGTGCTTACCAACAACAGGATAAACTAGAACATTCAAGTGAAAGTACAGATAATGTGGGATTGCCTCAATCATACAACAGATCATCAATTTAAAACAAGCAAATGCTAATTATATTTTGTTTGCACTGATATGGAAAAATAGTTCATGTCACTATCAACATTAAAAGCATCATGCTATTATCCGGAGGAATTTGATACAATTATATTGACGAAATAAAATGATAATTCTATTTATGCATATAACACTTTTTTACAGGTATGCATATAATACTTTTAAGTTTGTCAAATCCACAAAGTATCACCATTGAGAAATGAAATTAATTTATTTCTTCATATTCCCTCCGTTTCTTTTTAGTCAGCATATAAGATTTGGTCAAAGTCAAACTTTGTAAAGTTTGACCAACTTTATAGAAAAAAATATTAACATCTACAATACTAAATCTATATGGTATGAAAATTCATTTCATGAGGTATCTAACAGTATTGATTTCATATTGTGAATCTTCATATTATTTTCTATAAACTTAGTCAAAGTTAACAAAGTTTGAGTTTGACCAAATTTTATATGCAGACTAAAAAAACGGAGGGAGTACAATTTAAAGGTAAAGAAGGTGAAAGGACCATTAGAATGTTTTCTAGATTACAACTCCGAGTTTGCCACCAAGGACACGATACAAAAACAAGGAGATAAAGTTAAGCAAGGCTCAGGTATGTCTATACTCTATACTTTTAAATAATCTAATTGATATTTCCAAACTTGAAGAAATTAATCTCCAACTTTGTATGACATTGGATTATTCACCCAAATGAAGCATGTGCAATCAAGAATAACAATCCCCCCAAAAAAAGGAATCAAGAATAACAAAAATGATTTTACAAACTTCATATTGCCACAAGACTGCTTCTAATAACAGATCAAGTGCAAAATGCATGCCCATTACTGAAATTTTAATTGGACTTCCACCATTGCGGCTAAGATTAACACTTTTCAGCTTGCCCTTTTTTTTGCGGGAAGCTTATCCGTTTAGGAGTGATGAAACCAGAACTAAGTATGGGGAATGTTTTCTTATTTTTCAAATGAGAATGTAATTATTGTAGAAATTCATACAGTAAGGCCAATGATGTTACAAACAAATCTAATAGATTTGTCATTGATTTAATAGGGTTGTGCCTAAAGTCAACCAGCGCCAGAAGAATATATACAGATCTACACAGCCGAAAAAGAAAGAGGCACGGAAAAGGTCTAAGTAATCCATGTGCACGCCTAAGTAATTCAATCTACTAGGAAATGATTGTTCACGTACAAACATATTTCAGTATGGGCCCGTACGTACAAAGCTAGGTCACCTATACAAATTAGGAAAAAGTGGGCATGTCCTTTTGAGAGAGAAAAAAATATACGCCTAAGTAATTCAATCTACTTGGAGTACAAAATCAGATCATCTACACACTTTAAAAAAACATGGGCAGGTCCTTCGGTGAAAAATAAAAGGCACGCCTAAATCATTCAACTTACTGGGAAATATACTAAAAAGTCTAGCCACCAAACACATCCCATGTGTACATGCAAGCACTTGCATCTAATTCTAACGGACAGACAAGTCAGACTTTGGGCAGAAAAATAGACAATGGTACGAGGCACGGTACAAAAGCAACAAGCGCCAACCTATCTAAAGCCGTATACTTCATGAAGATTTTGAGTCATGCTAGATAAATCTAAATATCTTCTATTACTTTTCCAAATGAATCGTGACTCATGTTTATTCACCAATATAACATAACAATTTTACTTGACTAACTCCATATATGCAGGACAAGAAAGTTTACCAAAAATGATCGAGATGGATAACAATAAACAAGGAACATAGAAATATTTTATAGAAGGAGAACATTACGAGAACTTACTGGAATGAGGCACAAAACCAAGACAAGTCAGGTGATGGTTCAAACTTCTTCTAAGATATGATATCACCACTTCTTGAGGAAACGAGACTCTTAGACCTGTAGTGCTTTTCTGACAATTGAGTCATATCAGTTATAGTGGAGTCATATCTAAATTATTTGTCTCTCAACTTCTTCGGGATGCTAACTTTAAGTTTTTGGGTGATTTTTTTACGATTTTGTTTTTCACAACAATATGTATAATAATCTATTACACAAAAATATTCAAATGATCAAATTCTGATTGACACAAACTAACTACAAAGGAAAGTGGAAAGTCCTACTGCGAAAATTGTGGTACATATCAAGAAACCATAACACCTGGTAAGCATATTCTGCTAATTTGAATGAGAACTTTCATATTATATTTACTCTTAATGAGAGTGGTATGTAAAAATTGCTAAACTTATTGGATGGGAAGATCTCAGAAGCACCAAGCAAACCATTTATGTTTACTGAGATAGAGAAATAATGCTTGACAAAGATCAGTATAAGGCGGACAGTTATTAGATAAGGGTCAAAACTTAGCACTATGAGAAACATGTCAAATTGTAATTATTCGAAACACATTCATACATGCACTTTTGTGAGTTTTATGTTGTTCTTGGAAACAACCCTTCTATCCTACAGCCTTTTCAGTTGAAGAGAACAAAGAGAAAAGCTTCAGTGTTATAGGCATCTCCCACAACACATGTGAAAAAACTAAAATCTATTGCATATCAATTAACACATATGGGCCAAAGTCAGTGAATACATGCAAGCCTTCTTTCTTTGTCTTAAATACACCAATTATTAATATAAGTTGCTAATATATGGTAACAACAAATAGAAAGAACACACCTTTTATCCAACAAATATTGAACACTTTTTGCTATAGGAAACTTCATATAATTATTACGGTTGTCTTGAAGAGACAATAATCAAAGTTGGGCAGAATGTCAACTAAAAAAATAGGTTCGATTCCCTAAAACAACGCAAGGCACATCAATGGCAAGTGACATAAGTTATATCCTAGAACACTATGAAGAACATGGCCGTCCAACCCGACGACACAGCTCTAGGCCAGCGCCACGAACTGGAGAGCAACGCCACTCAGTGAAACGAATCTCTTATTTTCTCCGGTGACCTCGAAGCCTTGCTGCTTGGGGGCAAAAAATCCTTCTCTCCAACAGAAAATTTCTACACCGGAAAAGACGGAGAAAGGTCAGGTGACCTTAATCATCCCCTTCTCATAGCCATAGCAAATCTCCATAAAGAATCCATGCCATTGCTGGAGGTTAGCAGACCAAGATCTGGGAAGGAAGGAGAAGGAGAGGAAGATGAGTGATTACCTAGAGGAGTGCCACCCCTCATGTTCAAGTGGACCCAACTCCATGGCCATCCAATCGATGACGGCGGCGAGCTGCAGGCACGTGTGGTCGAGCTGGATGACATGCCGCCGCCGGGAGCCTGGAGCCACCGCACTCCACCCCAAATCCCACTTCTCCCCTGTCCTCTTTTCTTAGCAAGATCTAGCAACGTATTGTGGATGAATCCTTAGATCAGGTAAGGAACAGGAGGAGAATGAGAATGGGGAAAGGGATGAATGGTACTACAGCCGTATAGATGCAAAATACAGTAGATTTTTTAACGAGATGCAAAATACAGTAGATTTTTCAACGAGATGCAAAATACTGTAGATTAAAGAAACGTGAAGCTCACAATGTAGAGTCAAGTGTAATCTTTGACTATGTGGCCCTGGGTTCCTGACGTGCATTTTGCACGCGGACTTGAATTCGCTAAATGAATAAAATGACGGAAAACGGAGTTATCAAAAAAACATGTGTCGCTTCGTATTGCTTCCCCCAATTCCATCTGTCAAGCGCTGCTCTATGGCGATTGCATCGGACGGCCCACGAACGCCTGCTCGAAACACTTCTAGCACTGTTTTTTTCTGTTGGGATGGTAAACATATATAGAATTTTCTTTTCTAACGCAACTGGTATTAGCTACTAACTTTGTATTGAGCGGATAAACGTCTTACATATTTAGGGATGGAAGTAGTACATAATATATTTTTCTGAAAATTAATCTAGGATTTTTCGTTGAAAAACCTACATAATCCAGTATCTCAGGATGGATTAGGACCATATTGTAAAAATAGACAAATAGACAAATAGAAAATTGTTAGACATTCATTAAAAATAAATGCTTAGAGAACTAAAATAATAAACTGAGGTAACTTAAACACAAAAAGAATGGTATGAAGAGGACAATGCATATGGAGGTGTTCTACTGGCAATAATTATAATCTTTTGTACAATGTTAAATGCATGTCTATATGATTAAGAAAAAGGGTTTTGTCAGGTCTCAGTCGACTAAGGCTTAATCAAGCCTTAGTCAAACGACATAACATGTAAGAAAAAAAACCCAGAAAAAAGTTGAATGGGTCTCAATGTAAAATCACACGAATATAGCATCGACTTAGACGTAATGAAAACTCAATGGATTGAGATTTAACAAGACTATTAATAAAAATAGCTAAAACATATTATTTATTAAAAAATCAACTCTAGCCGTGCAATTGCGTGGGTGGACCCGCTAGTTTCAACAACACTCGACTCCAAATAGGAAGAAGCGTTCATCCAGTTCCTCCGTGAGAACTGGGACATCTTTGCATGGAAACCTTTTGACATGCTAGGTGTTCCCTGGGGACTGGCTGAGCATCGTTTGCGAGTCGACCCAAAAGTGAAACCAGTCAAAGAACATCTTCGACGGTCCGCCGTACAGAAGAGAAAGGCAATCAGTGAAGAAGTGGCTCGGCTTCTAGCAGCTGAGTTTATCCAAGAGATTTACCACTTCGAGTGGTTAGCTAATGTTGTCATGGTCCCAAAGAAGGACGACTCACTTCGCATGTGCATTGACTTCAAGCATATCAATCGGGCCTACCCGAAAGATCACTTTCCTCTCCCTCGCATCGACCAAATAGTCGACTCGACTGCGGGGTGTGAGCATCGAGTTGCTTCTTCAGCTCCTTCAACTCTTCAGGTCCAAGCTTGTAAGGACGTTTGCAAACAGGTTCCGTGCCAGGCTCAAGATCGATGACAAATTCAACTGGTCGGTGCGGAGGCATTCCTGAAAGCTCTTCTGGAAAGATGTCTTGATATTCGCAAACGACTGGAATTTGAGAGATGGCATCCAGCTCACCCTTCTCATTGAGGGAAAACAGACGAATGGTATCATCCCTTGCGGCAAAGACAATTACATCCTCAGACAAATGAGTCAATTGAATCTGCCTGGCAGCACAATCAAGCTGAGCCTTGTGCTTAGAAAGCCAATCCATTCCGAGAATAAGATCAATATCCGAGTTACCAAGGACCATTGGAGAAGAAAGAAACTTATAGTCGCCCAACGTGATAGTCACATCTAGAACCTCCAAACCGGCACTCAAACGTTTACCAGGAGAAACGATATCCATTTGTTTGCCTAAATGAGAAGAAACGAATTCATTCTTGGCAAAAAAATGGCTTTGACATGAAACAATGCGATGCACCAGTATCAAAAAATACTTTTGCAGGAACATCGTTAACAGGAAGGTTACCCATGATGACATCTGACGAGTCCTCTGCCTGAGCTGCATTCATCAAGTTGACCTTGGCGTGCTTGGGGTTATGCTTGACCACTGCGGTACTTGCCGATCTCACGGGAGGAGGAGGAGGGAGACGCCTCTGATTGAAGCATTTGTTGGCATAGTGATCCTTTTGTTGGCACTTGTTACACATGACCTCTGAAAGCGGACGGTGATACGGAGCACTTGATCTTGGAGCTTGAGACGAAGTCTTGTTCTGAAAGCCAGGGTTGGGTGGGTGGGAAGATCCACTGCCACCTTTGCTCTTCTGCTGATAAGGCTAACGAAACGGAGGAGGAGGCAGCCAATACTTTTGCTGCTTAGCCACTTGAGTTGAGGAAGAAGGAGTTGCATCTCTGACTCGCTTTTTGGAAGCATCGCACTTCAGTTGAGCAGTCTCTTGCTTCATTGCCATATTGTAGAACTCATCATACTTCTTGGGCTCAAAAAGGACGAGAGCTAGCTGGAGTTCTTCTCTGAGACCACCCTTGAACTGGTATATCATGCTCTTCTCGTCAGGGACGTCTTGCTTAGCAAAACGGGCGAGCTTCTAAAACATGATGTTGTACTGGTAAACAGACATAGTGTCTTGCTTCAAGTTGCGGAATTCCTCACGCTTGCTCTCAACCACACTCTGAGGAATATGATGAGCTTTGAAGTCTTGACGGAATTCATCCCAGGTAATCACACGGCCTCCTCTGGAATCCTTGTACTGCTGAAACCATTCTGCAGCTTGGTCTTTGAGTTGGAAGGAGGCGAACTTGACAAAGTCCTCAGGCCTGACGTTACTGCACTCGAAATGCTTGCATATGTCCACGAGCCAATCATCAGCGTCTGTTGTCTCAACACAATTGCTGAAGGTCTTTGGCTGGTTAGCAAGGAACTGGTTGAGTGTAGCAAACTGATTCTGATTGTTGCCATGGCCCTGGTTCCCTTGGTTACGCCCTTGAAGAAGTTGCATGATCAGCTGCGTGTTTGCATTGGTAGCGGCCATCACAGCTTGCCATGCCTCCGGAGGTGGAGGTGGTGGTGGCGGATCAGGATTCAGAGTCGTGCGCGTTGGAGGAGCCATCCTGAATATGGTGACATCCGTTAGCACATTGACAGACAAATATTGAAGCTGAATCAAACGGGTTGAAATTGCAACATAAAGTCTTCACATCCGAACAAAATGAATAAATGCATTCCAGTTGAAATGGTCACATTTCCATAAATTGAGAAGTCACTTAGAATTGAGGTAGAAGAAAAATAACAAGGTACGGACAAGAACAAATACTTGGTGAGGATTACCCAATTCCAAACCAAATATCCGCGGAAGAAGAACTAGAGCTACAAGAATTCCCACCTATGAAACTCCCGAACCTTTCCGGTTATGCAATCAGGTGTTGGGGATACAGGGGAAGCATAATATCTCACCCAAATCTAGCAAATCTTACATCCAGCTGTATCCATCCTTCAACACATAACCAAGAAACATTCGAAAATCATTTACCTCAACCTTCGAAAAGCATCCGTTATACAAGTTATGGCAATACTCCCGAACTCCCGCCCCAGTACTAGGTGGCGTCGAGGTTATCTCACCAACAACTGCATAAAAGAGATTTTCGATGTCGGCGAAACTCAGGTATACCAGAATCTCAACAATAAAATTGTGACGACAACACCTCAGAGCTCAACTCCCCGGGACACTGCCACAACCCCTAAATGACAGGAGGCACCAAGAACAATGTTCTCGTCACAAATCGATCGGAACGATTCCAAGATACCCGCATGATCCTAAATTTTTTTTGTGAAATTTGAGAAGAGAAGAGTCAAAACTCTACGTTAGGATGCCTTACTAGAGCGATGAAGGGACTTAGGAGTAAAAAAGAATTCCTAACTCTCCTATATATATAATCCTAAATGACTCAAAACATTTTTCTAGACTCAACAACGCCAACGATTCGATCAAGCAGGGGGCTCCTAAGGTCGGGGAAGGCTCTGATTACCAACTTGTAACGCCCTCGATGCGGCTATATCTCCTACGTGTCGAAGCACGACTTAGAGGCATAACCGCATTGAAAGCAATGTCGCAAGTAAGGTAATCTTCACAACAACCCATGTAAATAAATAAAAGGGGTAAAGATACATAGTTGGCTTACACTCGCCACGTCACACAAATACATGAATAACATTACATTCATCCAATACACTCATGGTCCGACTACGGTACCAAAATAAAGATCAACCCCCACATGCGACACGGTCCCCGATCGCCCCAACTGGGCACCACTACTGATCATCTGGGAAAGACACATAGTAACGACGAGAGTCTTCATCGAACTCCCACTTGAGCTCAAGCGCATAGTCTGGAGAGGTATCATCGGTCCCTACATCTGGTTTGGAAGTAATCTGTGAGTCACAGGGACTCAGCAATCTCGCACCCTCGCGATCAAGACTATTTAAGCTTATAGGTAAGACAAGGTATGATGTGGAGCTGCAGCAAGCGACTAGCATATATGGTGGCTAACATACGCAAATGAGAGCGAGAAGAGAAGGCAAAAGCATGGTCGAACACTTATGATCAAGAAGTGACCCTAGAACAACCTACGTCAAGTATTACTCCAACACCGTGTTCACTTCCCGGACTCCGCCGAGAAGAGACCATCACGGTAACACACGCGGATGTTGCATTTTAATTAAGTTAAGTTTCATGTTATCTACAACCGGACATTAACAAATTCCCATCTGCCCATAACCGCGGGCACGGCTTTCGAAAGTTCAAATCCCTGCAGGGGAGTCCCAACTTAGCCCATCACAAGCTCTCACGGTCAACGAAGGATATTCCTTCTCCCAAGACAATCCGATCAGACTCGGCATCCCGGTTACAAGACATCCTCGACAATGGTAAAACAAGTCCAGCAACACCGCCCGAATGTGCCGATAAATCCTGATAGGAGCTACACATATCTCGTTCTCAGGGCACACTCGGATAGGTCAAGCTACGAGTAAAACCAACCCCTGAGTTTCTCCGAGGTGGCCCCGCAGGCTGCCCAGTTCGGACCAACACTCAGAGGAGCACTGGCCCAGGGGGGTTTAAATAAAGATGACCCTTGGGCTCCGGAAACCCAAGGGAAAAAGAGGCTAGGTGGCAAATGGTAAAATCAAGGTTGGGCATTGCTGGAGGAGTTTTATTCAAGGCAAACTGTCAAGGGGTTCCCATTATAACCCAACCGTGTAAGGAACGCAAAATCCGGGAACATAACACCGATATGACGGAAACTAGGGCGGCAAGAGTGGAACAAAACACTAGGCAAAAGGCCGAGCCTTCCACCCTTTACCAAGTATATAGGTGCATTAAGATAAACAAGATAATATTGTGATATCCCAACAATAAACAATGTTCCAACAAGGAACGATCTCCAATCTTCACCTGCAACTAGCAACGCTATAAGAGGGGCTGAGCAAAGCGGTAACATAGCCAAACAATGGTTTGCTAGGACATGGTGGGTTAGAGGTTTGACATGGCAATATGGGAGGCATGATAAGCAAGTGGTAGGTAACGTAGCATAGGCATAGCAAAAGAGCGAGCATCTAGCAAGCAAAGATAGAAGTGATTTCGAGGATATGGTCATCTTGCCTGCAAAGTTGTCAGAGTTGTCTTGATCCTCATAAGCGAACTCAACGGGCTCCTCATTCACGAACTCGTCTCCCGGCTCTACCCAAACAAGAACAACAAGCAAACGGAACACAATCAACCACGTGCAATGCTCAAACAACATGATGCAAACATGGTATGATATACGGGATGCGGTATGCGATGCATAGGCAAGATTTGCAAAGGAATGATTGAACCTGGCCTCAACATGAAAATCCAAGAGTGCCACTGGAAAGGTGAGGTGATTTCGGTTGAAATCGATATAAAGATCACCGGAATCGGATGCACGGTTTCAAAATGGCAAGCAAAACAAATATGGCACCGGTCTGCGATAATTAGCAAGTGACCAGCTAAATGCATCAAGATACATATGCTACAGCACTCAAACATAACAACAAAATACATTGCAGGGATCCACTCATGATGCTTGACAAAAGATGAACACTGAGCTACAGCTAATTCATCCATTAACAGGTTCAAACAAGCATGGCAAAAGAGCAAATGATAACAGGTTTCAGACTTAGTGAAATTAACACAAGTCTGGAATTTATCATCAGGAAGCACATTTTAGAGCATAAAAACTACAAGCTACAGGAACTTAACGTGGCAAAGCAAGGCATGGAATGAAGCTACTCAAAGCACTTAACAAAAGTCCCTTAGTGACCTTGAGCCAAATGGGATCAGAAAATACAATTGCAAGCATGTGAACATGGCAAAAACATAAAGAGATTCAGACTTAGTGAAAAACTGGAGCATGCAAACAGATTAACAAGTAGGCACGTTTACGAGCTCGATGCACTCACTACAGAGCATGGCATGACAAACTAAGCATATACCCATCAAGAAGACATGGCATAGAAGTTAGACATGGCAAGAACAACATCATAGCATGCACGGATCAATAGCAACATCCTCGGCAAAATCGCTAAACATGTCAACAATCTGCCAGGATCATTTTATAGCAAAAGTAGAGCTCGATTGACTCAAGCTAGGGTGCTCCATAAATGCAAACAAAGACATGGATGGATAGAGCACCACAATGTTAACAAAATATTCTTACTGATCATCCTCAAAAGAGGCACGGATCACTAGGAAACAACATGAACATATGGCATAACAACAAAATCAGGACAAGGACTTAGTGAAATACTAAGTCCCTGAAATCAGCATTACCGATTACGCTACTTTGCAAGCTTGTGCTAGTCACCATAAAGATCATAAAAATACATGGCAAGCACCTATGTAAAGATGGCATGGCATTCATAAAAACACATGTAGAGCTTAGGATCATAGCATGCACACATTAATCATGGCAAAAATGACAAAATACCATTTGCTGACACATATCTAACAAATTCATCGCATAGCCCTCTTCCAACAGCATTTCGGGCATCAAGATGAGCTCAAATGAAAATGATGCAATGAGATGAAATGATGTACTCGTCGAGACGAACATTTTGATATGCTACACGCGCGAATCGGAGCCACGGTGAGGAAGTTGTGATGCGATGAAAAATGCATATGAATCAGGAAATCTCAGGACTTAGGAAAATTATACCCTCGAGGTAAAAGTCAACGGGCACGAAATCCGAGGTTTGCTGGCGCGGGTCTCGTCGGAGATGGCGGGGAAAGAGGTGGACCTCGCCGGATATGGCGGATCCGGGCCGGATCCCAGCGCGGGGCGGCGGAGGAGGCTGCCGGCGGGCGCGGGGCGGTGACGGGGCGGCGGTCGGCGAGCTTGGCGGCAGGGCGGCGGACCTCCGGTGGCAGCGGCCGGCGTCGAAGGCGGGGCGGCGCGGCGATGCTCGGGCGGCGGGGATGCGGGGAGCGGGCGACGCGAGGAGGAGTTGGGCGGCGAGGAGCTCGGGCTCGCGGGGGCCCTACTCGGGCCGGGTGGGCCGCGCGGGGTGGAGAGGACAGAGGGACACGTGGCAGAGCGTCAGTGGTCGCGGGCGGCGGTGGACGCGGTGTCCGGCGCGGCGGACATGTCCGGCGGCGGAGAGGGGTTTTTTTAGGGTTTGGGGAAGAAGAGACCCGGGATTTGGAAATGAGGGGTCTATATATAGGCGTAGAGGGAGCTAGGGAGCTCCAAATGAGGTGCGGTTTTCGGCCACACGATCGTGATCGAACGCTCTAGACGATGGAGGGGTTTTTGGTGGGTTTTGGGCCAAATTGGAAGGGTGTTGGGCTGCAACACACACAAGGCCTTTTCGGTCCCTCGGTTAACCGTTGGAGTATCAAACGAAGTCCAAATGGTACGAAACTTGACAGGCGGTCTACCGGTAGTAAACCAAGGCCGCATGGCAAGTCTCGGTCCAATCCGAAAACGTTTAACCCCCACACACGAAAAGAGGTAGAAAGGGGCACCGGGTGACATAGGAGCGCCGGAATGCAAAACGGACAACGAGGAAAATGCTCGAATGCATGAGACGAACACGTATGCGAATGCAATGCATATGATGACATGATATGATATGCATGACAAAGACAACAACACACGGAGACAAAAACCCGACAACGACGAAATGAAAATAACTTAGTGCCGGAAACGGCAAGAGTTGGAGTACAGATAAGGTAAATTACATCCGGGGTGTTACAACATTATATCCTACTTGTGGTGCATTATTCGGTGTCAATTATGCTTAATGCTTGCTTATGAGATTATTCATTTCTTGGTTGGTCGCTTCCCAATCTTTTGCTAGCCTTCATTTTGCACTAAGTATGATCACTACTTGTGCATCCAAAATCCTTTAAACCAGTTTTGCCACATGAGTCCAATATATCTACCTATATGCGGTATTCTTTTACCGTTCTAAGCAAATTTGCATGTGCCATCTCTAATTTTCAAAATAAACTTCTCTTTTGTGTGTTTGTTTCGCTCGTGGAGCGGTGAGGGGTGGCTAATATTTTCCATGCTAGATGTGCTATTCTCAAAATGAGTGTTTATTCACTTGTCATTGCACGAGAGTAAGGCAAAGGTATTAGGGATGCCCAGTCCCGAAATGCAAAATCAAATGGAATTACTTTATCTTGTCAAATAATAAATTCCTTGGAAAGTGTTGGTATGGAGGGCACCCGTGGATACGGTTAGCCATGGAAAGTGAAAGTTACAATGGAAAAAGGAATAAACTTTCTTTTCTGTTTGAGAACCGCCTATGATATATCTATGCATGGAAAGTATTGGGAACTCTAAGTCATTTTCGTTGGTGGGATGGATACACCTCACAAAATGTTTTTATCTCAAATTTTTCCCTTCAAGCTCTGGCACATTTACAAATCCCTACTTCCCTCTGCGAAGGGCCTTTCTTTTACTTTATGCAATTTTTATTTTGAGTCTCCATCTTCTCTTATAAAAGCACCAACTAGGAGGAAATATGATCATGCTTAAGTATTGGGTGTAGCTAATATTCGAGTGTGTTTCATGAATGGATCAATGTTCGAGCATGATGGGCTAGGGATAACTTATTTTAGCGTTGATATTTTGAAAGACATGGTTGCTTGTTGATATGCTTAAGTATCTAAATTATCATGTCAAAACTGGAATATTGCTTTGAACAACTAAAAGTCCAATTTTCCATGCAATAAAAAAGAATATGATATGACATGATGAACAACACTCCACATAAAAAATTCTGTTTTTATCACTTACCTACCCGAGGACGAGTAGGAGTTAAGCTTGGGGATGCCGATACTCTCCAACGTATCTATAATTTTTGATTGTTCCATGCCGTTTTATTATCAATCTTGGATGTTTATAGTCATTTATAGTCATTTTATAGTCATTTTATATCATTTTTTGGAACTAACCTATTGACATAGTGCCAAGTGCCAATTGTTGTTTTTTTCATGTTTTTTACATCGCAGAAAATCAATATCAAACAGAGTCCAAATGCCACGAAACTTTATGGAGATTTTTTATGGATCAGATGGAAGATATTGGGCCCGGGTTGCACCTCGAGAAATCCCGTGGAGGGGACAACCCACCAGGGTGCGCGCATGACTAATGGGCTGTGAAGACATGAAGGTTGAAGACTGCACCGTGTCCGGATTGGACTCTACTTGGCGTGGACGGCAAGCTTGGCAACCGAAGATTCCTTCTTATGTAACCGACTCCATGTAAACGCTAGATCCCCTCGGTGTCTATATAAACCGAAGGGGGTAGTCCGGAAAGGACACCACATATACTCATTACCATACCCATATAGGCTAGACTTCTAGGGTTTAGCCATTACGATCTCATGGTAGATCAACTCTTGTAACACTCGTATTCATCAATATCAATCAAGAAGGACGTAGGGTATTACCTCCATAGAGAGGGCCCGAACCTGGGTAAACATCGTGTCCCTCGTCTCCTATTACCATTGATCCTAGACGCACAGTTCGGGACCCCCTACCCGAGATCCACCGGTTTTGACACCGACATTGGTGCTTTCATTGAGAGTTCCGCTATGCCGTCGACAAAAGGTTCGATGGCCCCTTCAATCGTCAATAATGACGATGTCCAAAGAGGAACCTTCCTCCCCGGACAGATCTTCGTGTTTGGCGGCTTCACACTGCTGGCCAACTTGCTTGGCCATCTGTAGCAGATTGACAGCTACGCCCCTGTCCATTAGGTCGGATTCGGAAGCTTGAACTACATCGTGGATATCCATAAAGACTTGATCTTCGAGGGATTTGAACCCGCGGTGATCGCTTCCCCACATCCTGATGAACGTGACTTAAATCTGTCATCGGATCACACCCGGGAGATGGTCCCTGCGGCTGCAACGGCCTTAGAGCCGAAGCAGATCGAGCCATCCGAGGCCGCAGAGTCCGCGGCATTGGAGCCGCACATGGACTCGATGCCCAGCAATATTCGCTTTAACGGAACTTCGGACTCGTATCCGGTTATAAGTTCCGGATTGTGTACGCCCGCGGACACCGAGCTAGATCGGTTATCGATCTTCGAGTTCAGCGCTGCTGATGTTTTCCAGCACTCGCCTTTGGGTGACGTGCTAAAATCTTTAAAGAATTTGTCCTTGGAGAAGGACTCACAGCCGAACTATGTCCGGTTCGAGCTAGAGACGAATGATGAGGAATCTTGCTTCCCACCCGCCACCCACTTCATAGCCACCGTCGATGACTTAACCGATGTGCTTGACTATGGCTCCGAAGACATCGACGGCATGGACGACGATGCCGACAAGGAGCAAAGCCAAGACCCGCCATTCACTGGACATTGGACGGCTACCTCTTCGTATGACGTGTACATGGTTGATACACCTAAAGGATCTGGCGATGGCAAAGAAGAGCCAGATGCAAATATAACCTCCAAGACACAGTCCAAGCGTCGGCAGCCCAAGCGCCGCCCCAAGCCCCGCCGCTTAAAGGACGACAACACTGGCACCGGATAAAATAGTACTCCGGGCGACACCGAAAACAATGAAGACCCTGTCGGGGCTACATCCGAACAGGAACACGACAACAGGCAAGACAACCCCGACGAACAGGCCATAGAAGATGACTCGGAGGATGATAGTTACTGTCCACCCTCCGAGGAGGAGACAAGCCTCGGCAACGAAGACTTCATCGTGCCTAATGATCCTCTCGAGCAGGAGCGCTTTAAGCTTCAGCTCATAGCCATTGCAAGGAGCCTGAAAAAGAAACAACATCAGCTTCAAGTAGAACAGGACCTGCTCGTCGACAGATGGACTGATGTCCTGACAGCCGAGGAATACGGCCTCAACCGCCCAACCAAGAGCTACCCGAAACGCAGACTGCTACCTCAATTGAGGAGGCGCCGGAGCACATATCTTCCTCGCGTAATGCGGATCGACCACCACGTGGTCGGGACAGGGCGGCGGAACGGCCACCGCGCGGTCGGGATAAAGCGGCAACTCAGGCCGAACATCAGACCGCCCCACCACCCCATCAAAATAGGGACGGAAAAGTCCGCAGTCACATGTATGACCTCCGACAGACCCTGGACAGTACAACAGGACACAGAAGATCGATCTACGGATCACGAGGGCGTGCCTCGAGGCACGACGACGACTATCTATTCGGAATGACAAGCCTAACCATGCTCCAGCTGAATGCCGCAGACGGACTCCTCCAGAGCTCCACCATGATGCAGCCCGATATAGAGGCGCCACACACCTGCTCTGCTTTCACAGATGAGGTGTTGGATCATTAATTTCCCGAGGGGTTCAAGCCTGTCAATATTGAATCATACAACAGAACAACTGACCCCGCAGTGTGGATCAAAGATTTTATTCTCCACATACACATGGCCCGAGGAGATGACCTCCATGCCATCAAATATCTCCCATTAAAGCTCAAAGGACCAGCTCGACGCTGGCTAAATAGTCTGCCTAAAACCTCCATTGGCAGCTGGGAGGACTTGGAAGAAGCCTTCGTTGACAACTTCCAAGGTACATATGTCCGGCCACCCGATGCCGATGACTTAAGCCACATAGTTCAACAACCTGGAGAATCAGCCAGAAAATTCTGGACTAGGTTCCTAACCAAAAAGAACCAGATCATTGACTGTCCGGACACTGAAGCCTTAGCGGCCTTTAAGCATAGCATCCGTGACGAATGACTTGCCCGCCACCTCGGCCAAGAAAAGCCGAGGTCCATGGCAGCCCTCACGACACTTATGACCCGCTTTTGCGCGGGAGAGGATAGTTGGCTGGCTCGCAGTACAAACACAGCCAACGAAGCCGGCCCCTCCGAGGCCAAAAACAGCACCAGTAAGCTCCGGCACAACAGACACAAACGCCGAAGCAATGGCGATAACACCGATGACACTACCATTCACGCCGGATTCAGTGGCCCCAAGTACGGCCAGCGAAAGAATTCCTATAAAAGGAATGGTAGAGGACCATCCAGCTTGGACCGCATACTCGATCGTCCGTGCCAGATACATGGCACCCCAGACAAACCGGCCAACCATACTAACAGAGATTGCGGGGTCTTTAAGCAAGCCAACAAGGTAAACAGCGGAAACAAGGAAGGGGAATCGCAGAGCGAGGACGAAGACGAGGAGCCCCGGCAGTCAAACACCGGGGGGCAGAAGAAATTCCCGCCTCATGTCAAAATGGTGAACATGATATATGCTACACAAATCCCCAGAAGGGAGCGCGAGCGCGCACTCAGGGACGTTTATGCGGTAGAGCCAGTCGCCCCAAAATTCAACCCATGGTTGTCATTCCCGATCACCTTTGATCGTCGTGATCATCCAACTAGCATCCGTCATGGCGGTTCGGCCGCATTGGTACTCGACCCAATCATCGACGAATTTCACATGACAGGAGTCCTAATGGACGATGGTAGCAGCCTCAACATGCTCTATCAGGATACAATACGCAAAATGGGCATTAATCCCTCACGAATCAAGCCCACGATAGCTACCTTTAAAGGAGTTATACCAGGCGTAGAGGCCCGTTGTACAGGCTCGATCATGCTGGAGGTGGTCTTTGGTTCCCCGGATAACTTCCGAAGGGAAGTACTAATCTTCGATATCGTCCCATTTCGCAGCGGCTATCACGCCCTACTCGGGCGAACCGCATTCGCTAGATTCAATGCGGTGCCACATTATGCTTATCTCAAGCTCAAGATGCCCGGCCCACGTGGCATCATTACAGTAAATGGAAACACGGAACGCTCCCTCCGTACAAAGGAGCACACTGCCGCCCTAGCAGCAGAGATACAGAGCGGCCTTCTCAAGCAACATTATAATCCGGCTGCCGAGCCCCTGGACATCATCAAGAGGGTCCGGACCACACTGCAGCAGGATAGCTCGGCTCGACAAGAGCTGAATTAGCAATTTGACCTCCGTCCCAGCCCCGATGAGGCAAGGGCACTAATACCGCGCGTACATAAACTACGCGCTCAAAACCCCATGGGCATTGACGGAGGCATAACTCGTCTGCGACCCACTGTATGGCTCGCCCGACCGTGGGATTCACATGCCTTTACTTTTCCTTTTTATTATGGTTTTTTTTCTCTTTTTCGAGGTCTATGCGGACGACCCGTTTGCAGAACACGCCAAGGAGGCAAGGAGCTCTGGCATACAAGGGAACCCACAGGTGGTCTCTATTAACGATCGCCATACTTGTTTTACATACCCGCACGCAGCTCGCCCTTGGTTACAGCATGTTAAATAGCTTTACTTGTTTATCGCATTATTTGCACAAAGTACACCTCGACGTACCAATTACATCACAATGGTGAATGGATGGTGGCTTCAGCTTATTACCTAATTTTTTCTGTTTTCTCACCTTTGTATATATTACTTATTGCACACGTACACCATGGTACGTATTACTGCGCCAGGGGCTTCATTATTGTGGCACCCCGGCTCAGAGAAAATCGGAACGCCCCGTAATCCAGCCTAGAGATCGAGGAGAAGTCTTCTGGAATACGGCACTGCTTAGTATAGAACAAACCAGCTCTCTATTACAACATGAGTATGAAAACAAGGGTTCCTATATTACAATAAATAACATCGGCACGACGACACTACACCAACCACGGTTGCTCTATACAAGCAGCATAACAACTCAAAGCAGTAGAACAACTACTGGCAGCGGAACAACGAACGGTGATGATGGACTCCAATCTGTAGGGACTTTGGCTGGAACGTTCATCCTAGCTCGCGAACACAGGAATAACACCAAACAAGCAAGCAATCCAGGCACGACCTGCAAACTGGCATGACATGCCAGGTCAGTACATTGAATGTACTTGCAAGCTCACAATAACCAGAAGCATTCAAGACAGACAACAGCATGGCAATTACAGGTTAAGCAGGAATTAACATGAGATTATCATAATAACATGGCATGAACAACATGAACATAATACTGCTAGAACATATGATCATGGCAAGAACATATAAATCTGACGATACTAGCATGCAACATGATAACACTACATGCACCAATTATTCTGCTCGGGTTACCTCGTAACCATCACATGCATCACTTACCAACCTCGGACATTACACGGTCATCTCAGGATCAAAACAAGCTTGGTATAATCAATACCGTAGTAATCATCAAATGATCACAAGGAGCTTGATCTTTACCCACGATTCTCGCACAACATCACGAATATCCAACAACTCGGTATCCTCGATACCACGGTGATCATTCTGGCGATCACAACCATGACCAACACTTGGTCTCAAACCATGATCCTTTCGGCGATCACAAACAACTTATCTCAAACAGTGATCCTTCCGGCGATCACAACCAACTTATCTCCTCATCGAGCACATTATTATTATTATTATTATTATTATTATTATTATTATTATTATTATTATTATTATTATTATTATTATTACTGTTGACTCATAGTGTGACCAACTACGAACTGGGCCCTTCTCCGCGGGTGCAGCTATCAATAGATTTAATATACACTCTGCAGAGGTAACACACTGTACCCACACCACGGAACCCATGGCCTCGCACTCCCATTCGGGTGGACCAATGGCATTCCGACAAAACCGATCTACTGCCATGACACTCTCCCGTCCACTTCGACCAACTCCCCTTTGGGCTAAGTCCTGGGTGGCCCCGTGTCTACCAAAGACACAACGACCACCGTCGTGGTCCGTCCCAAACAGGGACAAAAGCGCTTATCATCCAACTACGGGAACACAAGGTTATGTCTACTTACCAGGCCAGGGTACGCATGCCCATAACCTTCCCTAGTTGGAGGCACCAGTGAGAGGCACGACAATAGACCCAGTTAGGACCTTCCCATAAAGGTAAGCGTGGTTGCACTGGTCAGTTCGATATGGTGGCACCATGACTCAGCCAACAGGTGTTCAAGTTCAATTTAATCCGGTTAAACTTGAATGCAAATATGCTGAGCCATGATAAAATAACATGATACAATTACAATGCATGAACATGATATCAACATAAGCACGGGTGCAACATAACTAGCCACCATATCAACAATGAATCATATCCACCTAAGCATGGCATACTGACTAGCATGAACATCATAAGTACATACTTCTCCGAAACATAGCATGACCACTATCATCAACAATAAATATTATGCAAGAACATATCAACAATGCCATCATGCAAGCATTTAACCAACTAGATGCAATGGAACATGCATAACAACGGTGCCCGGGACAGACGGCAGTCATGCACCGAAGACCATTACCAACATCAGCATATACTACTAGCAAGCATAAGCATATGAAAAATAATACTAGTAACTAGCAGGGCATGACAACTACGTGCATAACAACATAGCAAGAAAGTAAGCACGAATCCATAAGCATTATCGAAACAACTATAACCATATTTTAAGCAAGCAAACATTTAATAAATATTCAAGTTGAAAACCATGGCTACTGCATGACTATCATGCAAGTGGGTATTGTGGCTTGCCTGAGGTGACAGAGACTCCAGGAAGAAGTGCGGTGAAGCCGCGGAACGAAACGTCGGACGGTTTTCCCTCGGAAGGGGCTGATTAGAGGCAAGGGTAAAATGGTCATTCTCACTGTGATAACACCTAGTTAAAATGTTACCAAAAGATAGAGCTCGACGATACGAAGAAGTGAGCGTTGGTTTCACCTCAATCAGAGTTATGGTTGCGGAGTTATGAGGCGTAGAAGATCAAGGACCCGTCGGTGAAATTTTTTCAGCAAACAGGCCCCTAGAGGAAAAACTGAACGTGCCTTTGGTACGAATACGTTTTCCGCGTAGAGAAACGTATTTTGAGCCAAAGTGCAAAGTGAATACGCTTTCATAACGGAGAAAGCGCGTTACAGATAAAAGGGAAGGGAATACGCTTTCACCAAATGAAAACGTATTTCAAGAAAACGTTTCCACTTACAGACGCGGGCTCGGGACGAAGTCAACGCTGAGACACTGCCAAGTGGGGTTGGGGAAGGCGCGGGGCCCACTTGGCCTCGTCTTGTTCCTCCTCTCCTTGCCCCCGATGGAAACATAGGAAGGAGCAGGGGAGGGCGCTGCCGGCGATGGGCCGGCCGGCTCAGGTGGCCTCCGACCGAACGGAGAGCACCGTCGTGCTCCGGGAAGAGCGCCGCGCCCACCTAGAGCAGCAGCGGTGCCAGGGAGAGACGGGACGGCGGCGCGCGGCGAAGGCAGAGAGCCAGGGCGCGACGGCCGTTGAGGGAGGCCCGCGGCCACGGGAGGGCTCCGGCTAAGGCGAGGCCACCGTTGAGTTCGTGGGGACGAGGCGGTCCCGTTCTGAGGTAGAACGAGTGCCGGGGAGTAGTGGAGAGGAGGGGAGGCCGTGGCAACAGAGGAGGTTACAGAGAGCTCGGCGGTGGAGGTACTCGGCGATGTGAGCTGCTTCGGCGAGGGCTAGAGGGGTGGGGCGATGCGCAAGGATGCGGGGAAGCTAATGGACATCTCTGGAGGAGAGGAGAGGGGCTAGGTTCGCCGGAACCAAGAAGAGACCGAAGCGGCCGAGGCGAACTCCGGCGAAAAGAGGAGGGGCGAGGACTCCGGTGGACTAGAGAGGCAAGGGAGGGATGAATGAGCTGCGGGAGGGCTCGGGTCGTGCTTATATATCCGAGGGGACGGCTCTGGAGCTCACAACCCAGTTGGAGCAGTGCACTAATGGAGGTCAGGGGCTGAGCACGGCACGGGCACTGTTCTAGCGGCGCATTAATGGAGAACTATGACGAGGCAGCGATGCATGGCGATGCAGTCGAGCACGGGCGAGCTCCAGGACATGAATGGAGGTCGAGATGAGGAGGGAGGAGATGAGCATAGTGGCCGGAACAAGCCAGAGCACGCCTGCAGCCATGACGCCAGCGTGATCACCACGTGCACTTGCGCAAGCGACACTCTTTTGCGTGGCGAACCATGTCCAGTGGATGGACCATCGTGTCCTTAGTCAAAATGAGGAAATAATTCGGTCCAGGGGCAAAGAAGAGATATGCAATTAACTTCAAAAGTAAATCAGTAAGAAGGTGTTTGTAATTCTCTATGGTTAAACCAGATTGGTAACTTGGTAAAGAGTTTGTCTGATGATGATCACACACTAAGGTGATGTTTATCACCAAAAATCAGACTAAGAGGAGGGGTTTAGATGAGGGTTGCTGTATAAAGTGCAATACTGGCCCAAATTAGGGATTTGGATGATACACTCACATTTGTGATCTCTATGAGCTGAAATTTGGGAAAGAGGGGTTATATGATGATATGTAGCTTCTGTAAAAATTTCATGCCATTTGGAAATACCAAAGTGGCACTTGCTTCACAAAGCTTCATTCTGGACAGAAACTTGGAAAAATTACACCGGGCAATTGGATTAACCAATTGAGGTAAAACTTGGTGGGAGTAGTTTATATAGGTAGAAGAATGTCCTGGTAAAGTTTCAGCTCAATTGAAGCAATATAAATATAGTTGCTTCACAAACTGAAAATCTGACCAGAAACTAAGATTTGGATCTGGGCTCACATAGATGAGTTACATGAGCTCATATTTGGTGGAGAATCATTACTTGATCATATAAAGGTTCTTGCAAAATTTCAACTCATTTGGATATACCTAGAATATAGCTCCTTCACAAAGTTCCTTCCTGGACAGAAACTTTGGAATATTGCTGAAAAATATTTGCTAGGCAAATTGAGTTAAATTTTGGCATGAGTCAATTATATGGACAGGAAAATATGTCCAAGAAGTTTGGGTTCAAATGGGCAAATATAAATAGCACTTCCTTTGCAAAGTGCCATTTAGGACAGAATAGGAAAAGAATTATTGGAGGATTATTTTTGAACATGGCAATGAAATATTTTGCCATACTTGAGCAAGATAGGACCCAAAAAAATTATGAGAATTATTTGGAAATTTTAGGAGTGACAGCAATATAGGTTGCTTCACAACCTAGGGTTTTAAGGGTTATTCCTTTTATCAGAAAAGGAATATTTCCAACAAAAGAATTTTGGGTTGGGTCAAGGATGGAAATGACATGATCTTAGGATGACGAAGAGGGTGACAAGCCACTATAAAACCAAGGAAGACACGATCTTCCCAAGTTTCAGACCCATATAGCCACGGAAAAGCAAAACAAAACCGGAAATCCAAGAAAATCAAAGGAACAAGAAAAGGGCAAAAATCCACGCTGTTACAAACCTTCCCCCCTTAAAGAAATCTCGTCCTCAAGATTTGGTTGTTCAGGGTTAAATAATCTTTCTGACTTGAAGAAACCATTTCCAACTCATGTTTCTTTTATTCATCCTTATATAATATTTCCACTGAATTGGATCTAACTGATTGTCTTGATCTGGGGTGGTTTGCTTCGCCGTATCTGACATTCTGACATGACGTACCTCATATGTTCCGGTTTATACAGAATCAAATTTTCTTTTCATATCTGTTGGCTGAGCTAGCATCCGAAATATTATTTTTACGGGCATACTTGTCCTTCCTGATATTGATCCTTACTGGAAATGTTATTCTAGTATCGAGTACCGAGAATATTCCATGGAGTTGGGGAACATATCTTCCCGTGGAACAAAGAATCTCTTCTACCCAGGCATCAGATTCCTCGAATATAGGCATGCCTTCGGGGTTCAAAACAGTGAGGTGGATCATACCTGTTTTGCTAACAGATTTTGACACCTTGTAGGAGTTTCTGACTTATCTTGACTGGCTTCACAGTCTTGAGTATCCAAGTTGTACCAAAGGTTTGACTGTCGCTTGTCATGACTTATAGAAAAATGCACCATCTCCTGATGATAAGATTTGCAGACTTGACTGGTGGTGATCTTGGCAAAGAATCCCATCCACACAGGCTATTCTTTTAATTGCTTCCCCTATGCGAGAGATGGCAATCCTCAAGTATGTGTTTTCACACTGATTCTTCATTTTTGCCAGTATCTCCCTGGGAATAACAGTCTGTGCGGTGCTCCATCGCGGGTGTTGAGGTCAATATATTGAGTTGTCCATGAGTCTGACCAGACAGGCGCGGGTATTCAATGCTGACAGTTCTGAGCATACTGTGGACTAAGCTAGTTGCCTCGCTATGAGGTCCTTACCATAATGGAGTATACCTCTTGGGTTTGCCGTGGAATAAGACGGACTTGGGCATCCACATTTTTCACATAATAACCGGCATACCTGTATTGTTGGTCTTGCTCTTTCATTATTACTTTCTTCATCTAGATCCTCAACTGAAAGAGCGGGCCTTATATATGTCCTTGATTATTTTTGCGGCCCTGAATATGTTGGAAATATGCCCTAGAGGCAATAATAAAAGCATTATTATTATATTTCCTTGTTCATGATAATTGTCTTTATTCATGCTATAATTGTGCTATCCGGAAATCGTAATACATGTGTGAATAACAGACACCAACATGCCCCTAGTAAGCCTCTAGTTGACTAGCTCGTTGATCAACAGATAGTCATGGTTTCCTGACTATGGACATTGGATGTCATTGATAACGAGATCACATCATTAGGAGAATGATGTGATGGACAAGACCCAATCCTAAACATAGCTTAAAGATCGTATAGTTCGTTTGCTAGAGTTTTTCCAATGTCAAAGTATCTTTTCCTTAGACCATGAGATCGTGTAACTCCCGGATACCGTAGGAGTGCTTTGGGTATACCAAACGTCACAACGTAACTGGGTGACTATAAAGGTAGACTACGGGTATCTCTGAAAGTGTCTGTTGGGTTGACACGGATCAAAACTGGGATTTGTCACTCCGTATGACGGAGAGGTATCACTGGGCCCACTCGGTAATGCATCATCATAATGAGCTCAAAGTGACCAAGTGTCTGGTCATGGGATCATGCATTACGGTACAAGTAAAGTGACTTGCCGGTAACGAGATTGAACGAGGTATTGGGATACTGACGATCGAATCTCGGGCAAGTAACATATCGATTGACAAAGGGAATTGTATACGGGGTTGATTGAATCCTCGACATCGTGGTTCATCCGATGAGATCATCGTGGAGTATGTGGGAGCCAACAAGGGTATCCAGATCCCGCTGTTGGTTATTGACCGAAGAGTCGTCTCGGTCATGTCTACATATCTCCCGAACCCGTAGGGTCTACACACTTAAGGTTCGGTGACGCTAGGGTTGTAGGGATATGTATATGCAGTAATCCGAATGTTGTTCGGAGTCCCGGATGAGATCCCGGACGTCACGAGGAGTTCCGGAATGGTCCGGAGGTAAAGAATTATATATAGGAAGTGCTGTTTCGGCCATCGGAACAAGTTTCGGGGTCACCGGTATTGTACCGGGACCACCGGAAGGGTCCCGGGGCTCCACCAGGTGGGTCCACCTGCCCCGGGGGCCACATGGGCTGTAAGGGGGTGCGCCTTGGCCTACATGGGCCAAGGGCACCAGCCCCAAGGGGCCCATGCGCCTAGGGTTTCCAAAGGGGAAGAGTCCCACAAGTGGAAGGCACCCCTAGGTGCCTTGAGGGGGGAGGGAAACCTCCCTTGGCCGCCCCCCCTAGGAGATTGGATCTCCTAGGGCCAGCGGCCCCCCTAGGCCCTCCTATATATAGTGGGGGAAGGAGGGCTTTTTCATCCATGCCTTTGGTTGCCTCCTTCTCCCTCTCCAACACCTCCTCCTCCTCCATAGCGCTTGGCGAAGCCCTGACGGAGTACTGCAGCTCCATCACCACCACGCCGTCGTGCTGCTGCTGGAGCCATCTTCCTCAACCTCTCCTTCCCTCTTGCTGGATCAAGAAGAAGGAGACGTTACGCTGACCGTACGTGTGTTGAACGCGGAGGTGCCGTCCGTTTGGTACTAGGATCTCCGGTGATTTGGATCACGTCGTGTTCGACTACCTCATCCCCGTTCTTTGAACGCTTCCGCTCACGATATACAAAGGTATGTAGATGCATCCGATCACTCGTTGCTAGATGAACTCATAGATTGATCTTGGTGAAACCGTAGGAAAATTTTTGTTTTCTGCAACGTTCCCCAACAGTGGCATCATGAGCTAGGTCTATGCGTAGTTCTTCTTGCGCGAGTAGAACACAATTTGTTGTGGGCGTAGATGTTGTCAACTTTCTTGCCGTTACTAGTCTTATCTTACTTCAACGGTATTGTGGGATGAAGCGGCCCGGACCAACCTTACACGTACGCTTACGTGAGACCGGTTCCACCGACTAACATGCACTAGTTGCATAAGGTGGCTGGCGGGTGTTTGTCTCTCCTACTTTAGTTGGAGCGGATTCGATGAAAAGGGTCCTTATGAAGGGTAAATAGAAGTTGACAAATCACGTTGTGGCTTTCACGTAGGTAAGAAAACGTTCTTGCTAGAACCCTACTTCAGCCACGTAAAACTTGCAACAACAATTAGAGGACGTCTAACTTGTTTTTGCAGCAAGTGCTTTGTGATATGATATGGCCAAAGTTGTGATGAATGATGAATGATGAATGATCTATATGTGATGTATGAGATGTTCATGCTATTGTAATAGGAATCACGACTTGCATGTCGATGAGTATGACAACCGGCAGGAGCCATAGGAGTTGTCTATATTTTTTGTATGACCTGCGTGTCATTGAGAAACGCCATGTAAATTACTTTACTTTATTGCTAAACGCGTAAGCCATAGTAGTAGAAGTAATAGTTGGCGAGCAACTTCATGGAGACACAATGATGGAGATCATGATGATGGAGATCATGGTGTCATGCCGGTGACAAGATGATCATGGAGCCCCAAGATGGAGATCAAAGGAGCTATGTGATATTGGCCATATCATGTCACTATTATTATTTGATTGCATGTGATGTTTATCATGTTTAGCATCTTGTTTACTTAGAACGACGGTAGTAAATAAGATGATCCCTCATAATAATTTCAAGAAAGTGTTCCCCCTAACTGTGCACCATTGCGACAGTTCATTGTTTCGAAGCACCACGTGATGATCGGGTGTGATAGATTCTAACATTCACATACAACGGGTCTAAGACAGATTTACACATGCAAACACTTAGGTTGACTTGACGAGCCTAGCATGTGTATAGACATGGCCTCGGAACACAGAAGACCGAAAGGTCGAGCATGAGTCGTATAGAAGATACGATCAACATGAAGATGTTCACCGACGTTGACTAGTCCGTCTCACGTGATGATCGGACACGGCCTAGTTGACTCGGATCATGTTATACTTAGATGACTAGAAGAGGGATGTCTATCTAAGTGGGAGTTCATTGAATAATTTGATTAGATGAACTTAATTATCATGAACTTAGTCTAAAATCTTTACAATATGTCTTATAGATCAAATGGCCAACGTTGTCCTCGACTTCAACGCGTTCCTAGAGAAAACCAAGCTGAAAGACGATGGCAGCAACTATACGGACTGGGTCCGGAACCTGAGGATCATCCTCATAGCTGCCAAGAAAGATTATGTCCTACAAGCACCGCTAGGTGATCCACCCGTCCAACAGAACCAAGACGTTATGAACGCTTGGCAGACACGTGCTGATGACTACTCCCTCATTCAGTGCGGCATGCTTTACAGCTTAGAGCCGGGGCTCCAAAAGCGTTTTGAGAGACATGGAGCATATGAGATGTTCGAAGAGCTGAAAATGGTTTTTCAAGCTCATGCCCGAATCGAGAGATATGAGGTCTCCGACAAGTTCTTCAGCTGTAAGATGGAGGAAAATAGTTCTGTCAGTGAGCACATACTCACTATGTCTGGGTTACATAACCGCTTGACTCAGCTGGGAGTTAATCTCCCGGATGACACGGTCATTGACAGAATCCTCCAGTCGCTTCCACCAAGCTACAAGAGCTTTGTGATGAACTTCAATATGCAGGGGATGCAAAAGACCATTCCTGAGGTATTTGCAATGCTGAAATCAGCAGAGGTAGAAGTCAAGAAGGAACATCAAGTGTTGATGGTAAATAAAACCACTAAGTTCAAGAAGGGCAAGGGTAAAAGAACTCCAAGAAGGACGGCAAGGAAGTTGCCGCGCCTGGCAAGAAAGCTGCCGGGAAGAAGCCAAAGAATGGACCCAAGCCCGAGACTGAGTGCTTTTATTGCAAGGGAAGTGGTCACTGGAAGCGGAACTGCCCCAAATACTTAGCGGACAAGAAGGCCGGCAAAACAAAAGGTATATGTGATATACATGTAATTGATGTGTACCTTACCAGTACTCGTAGTAGCTCTTGGGTATTTGATACCGGTGCAGTTGCTCACATTTGTAACTCAAAGCAGGAGCTGCGGAATAAGCGGAGACTGGCGAAGGACGAGGTGACAATGCGCGTCGGGAATGGTTCCAAGGTCGATGTGATCACCGTCGGCACGCTGCCTCTACATTTACCTACGGGATTAGTTTTAAACCTCAATAATTGTTATTTAGTGCCAGCTTTGAGCATGAACATTGTATCGGGATCTCGTTTAATTCGAGATGGCTACTCATTTAAATCCGAGAATAATGGTTGTTCCATTTATATGAGAGATGTGTTTTGTGGTCATGCTCCTATGGTGAATGGTTTATTCTTAATGAATCTCGAGCGTAATGCTACACATATTCATAGTGTGAGTACCAAAAGATGTAAGGTTGATAATGATAGTCCCACATACTTGTGGCACTGCCGCCTTGGTCACATAGGTGTCAAACGCATGAAGAAGCTCCATGCAGATGGACTTTTAGAGTCTCTTGATTATGAATCATTTGACACGTGCGAACCATGCCTCATGGATAAAATGACCAAGACTCCGTTCTCAGGAACAATGGAGCGAGCAACCAACTTATTGGAAATCATACATACTGATGTGTGCGGTCCAATGAGTGTTGAGGCTCGCGGTGGCTATCGTTATGTTCTCACCCTCACTGATGACTTGAGTAGATATGGGTATGTCTACTTAATGAAACACAAGTTTGAAACCTTTGAAAAGTTCAAGGAATTTCAGAGTGAAGTTGAGAATCAACGTGACAGGAAGATCAAGTTTCTACGATCAGATCGTGGAGGAGAATACTTGAGTCACGAATTTGGCACACACTTAAGAAAATGTGGAATAGTTTCACAACTCACGCCGCCTGGAACACCTCAGCGTAATGGTGTGTCCGAACATCGTAATCGCACTCTATTAGATATGGTGCGATCTATGATGTCTCTTATCGATTTACCGCTATCTTTTTGGGGCTATGCTTTAGAGACTGCCGCATTCACTTTAAATAGGGCTCCATCGAAATCCGTTGAGACGACACCGTTTGAATTATGGTTTGGTAAGAAACCTAAGTTGTCGTTTCTAAAAGTTTGGGGATGCGATGCTTATGTCAAGAAACTTCAACCTGAAAAGCTCGAACCCAAGTCGGAAAAATGCGTCTTCATAGGATACCCTAAAGAAACTGTTGGGTATACCTTCTACCTCAGATCCAAAGGCAAGATCTTTGTTGCCAAGAATGGATCCTTTCTAGAGAAGGAGTTTCTCTCGAAAGAAGTAAGTGGGAGGAAAGTAGAACTTGATGAAGTATTACCTCTTGAACCGGAAAATGGCGCAACTCAAGAAAATGTTCCTGAGGTGCCTGCACCGACTAGAGAGGAAGTTAATGATAATGATCAAGATACTTCTGATCAAGCTCCTACTGAAATTCGAAGGTCCACAAGGACACGTTCCGCACCAGAGTGGTACGGCAACCCTGTCTTGGAAATCATGTTGTTAGACAATGGTGAACCTTCGAACTATGAAGAAGCGGTGGCGGGCCCGGATTCCGACAAATGGCTAGAAGCCATGAAATTCGAGATAGGATCCATGTATGAAAACGAAGTATGGACTTTGACTGACTTGCCCGTTGAACGGCGAGCCATAGAAAATAAATGGATCTTTAAGAAGAAGACAGCCGCGGATGGTAATGTGACCATCTATAAAGCTCGGCTTGTCGCTAAGGATTATCGACAAGTTCAAGGGGTTGACTACGATGAGACTTTCTCACCGATAGCGAAGCTAAAGTCCGTCCGAATCATGTTAGCAATTTCCGCATTCTACGATTATGAGATATGGCAAATGGACGTCAAAACGGCATTCCTTAATGGTTTCCTTAAGGAAGAATTGTATATGATGCAGCCGGAAGGTTTTGTCAATCCTAAGAATGCTGACAAGGTGTGCAAGCTCCAATGCTCGATTTATGGGCTGATGCAAGCATCTCGGAGTTGGAACATTCGCTTTGATGAGATGATCAAAGCGTTTGGGTTTACGCAGACTTATGGAGAAGCCTGTGTTTACAAGAAAGTGAGTGGGAGCTCTGTAGCATTTCTCATATTATATGTAGATGACATACTTTTGATGGGAAATGATATAGAACTCTTGGATAGCATCAAGGCCTACTTGAATAAGAGTTTTTCAATGAAGGACCTTGGTGAAGCTGCTTATATATTAGGCATCAAGATCTATAGAGATAGATCAAGACGCCTCATAGGTCTTTCACAAAGCACATACCTTGATAAGATATTGAAGAAGTTCAATATGGATCAATCTAAGAAGGGGTTCTTGCCTGTGTTACAAGGTATGAAATTGAGCTCAGCTTAATGTCCGACCACGGCAGAAGATATAGAAGAGATGAGTGTCATCCCCTATGCCTCAGCCATAGGTTCTATTATGTATGCCATGCTGTGTACCAGACCTGATGTAAACCTTGCCGTAAGTTTGGTAGGAAGGTACCAAAGTAATCCCGGCAAGGAACACTGGACAACGGTCAAGAATATCCTGAAGTACCTGAAAAGGACTAAGGAAATTTATGGAGGTGACGAAGAGCTCATCGTAAAGGGTTACGTCGACGCTAGCTTCGACACAGATCTGGATGACTCTAAGTCACAGACCGGATACGTGTATATTTTGAATGGTGGGGCAGTAAGCTGGTGCAGTTGCAAGCAGAGCGTCGTGGCGGGATCTACATGTGAAGCGGAGTACATGGCAGCCTCGGAGGCAGCACATGAAGCAATATGGGTGAAGGAGTTCATCACCGACCTAGGAGTCATACCCAATGCGTCGGGGCCAATCAAACTCTTCTGTGACAACACTGGAGCTATTGCACTTGCCAAGGAGCCCAGGTTTCACAAGAAGACAAGGCACATCAAGCGTCGCTTCAACTCCATTCGTGAAAATGTTCAAGATGGAGACATAGATATTTGTAAAGTGCATACGGACCTGAATGTAGCAGATCCGTTAACTAAACCTCTCCCTAGGGCAAAACATGATCAACACCAGAATTCCATGGGTGTTCGATTCATCACAATGTAACTAGATTATTGACTCTAGTGCAAGTGGGAGACTGTTGGAAATATGCCCTAGAGGCAATAATAAAAGCATTATTATTATATTTCCTTGTTCATGATAATTGTCTTTATTCATGCTATAATTGTGTTATCCGGAAATCGTAATACATGTGTGAATAAAAGACACCAACATGCCCCTAGTAAGCCTCTAGTTGACTAGCTCGTTGATCAACAGATAGTCATGGTTTCCTGACTATGGACATTGGATGTCATTGATAACGAGATCACACCATTAGGAGAATGATGTGATGGACAAGACCCAATCCTAAACATAGCTTAAAGATCGTATAGTTCGTTTGCTAGAGTTTTTCCAATGTCAAAGTATCTTTTCCTTAGACCATGAGATCGTGTAACTCCCGGATACCGTAGGAGTGCTTTGGGTATACCAAACGTCACAACGTAACTGGGTGACTATAAAGGTAGACTACGGGTATCTCCGAAAGTGTCTGTTGGGTTGACACGGATCAAGACTGGGATTTGTCACTCTGTATGACGGAGAGGTATCACTGGGCCCACTCGGTAATGCATCATCATAATGAGCTCAAAGTGACCAAGTGTCTGGTCACGGGATCATGCATTACGGTACGAGTAAAGTGACTTGTCGGTAACGAGATTGAACGAGGTATTGGGATACCACGATCGAATCTCGGGTAAGTAACATATCGATTGACAAAGGGAATTGTATACGGGGTTGCTTGAATCCTCGACATCGTGGTTCATCCGATGAGATCATCGTGGAGTATGTGGGAGCCAACATGGGTATCCAGATCCCGCTGTTGGTTATTGATCGGAGAGTCATCTCGGTCATGTCTACATATCTCCCGGACCCATAGGGTCTACACACTTAAGGTTCGGTGACGCTAGGGTTGTAGGGATATGTATATGCAGTAACCCGAATGTTGTTCGGAGTCCCGGATGAGATCTCGGAAGTCACGAGGAGTTCCGGAATGGTCCGGAGGTAAAGAATTATATATAGGAAGTGCTATTTCGGCCATCGGGACAAGTTTCGGGGTCACCGGTATTGTACCGGGACCACCGGAAGGGTCCCGGGGGTCCACCGGGTGGGTCCACCTGCCCCGGGGGCCACATGGGCTGTAAGGGGGTGCGCCTTGGCCTACATGGGCCAAGGGCACCAGCCCCAAGGGGCCCATGCGCCTAGGGTTTCCAAAGGGGAAGAGTCCCACAAGTGGAAGGCACCCCTAGGTGCCTTGGGGGGGAGGGAAACCTCCCTTGGCCGCCGCCCCCCTAGGAGATTGGATCTCCTAGGGCCGGCGCCCCCCCAGGCCCTCCTATATATAGTGGGGGAAGGAGGGCTTTTTCATCCATGCCTTTGGTTGCCTCCTTCTCCCTCTCCAACACCTCCTCCTCCTCCATAGCGCTTGGCGAAGCCCTGACGGTGTACTGCAGCTCCATCACCACCACACCGTCATGCTGCTGCTGGAGCCATCTTCCTCAACCTCTCCTTCCCTCTTGCTGGATCAAGAAGAAGGAGACGTTACGCTGACCGTACGTGTGTTGAACGCGGAGGTGCCGTCCGTTCGGTAGTAGGATCTCCAGTGATTTGGATCACGTCGTGTTCGACTACCTCATCCCCGTTCTTTGAACGCTTCCGCTCGCAATCTACAAAGGTATGTAGATGCATCCGATCACTCGTTGCTAGATGAACTCATAGATGGATCTTGGTGAAACCGTAGGAAAATTTTTGTTTTCTGCAACGTTCCCCAACAGAATACTGTTACGTACAATATTTGGCAATCATACCTTGGTCTGGTTCCTGTTTTGAGCCTCGGTATATTTATCCGACTCACGTGTGGTTATACAGATCTCAATACTGTTGTGGATTATGGCGGACAGTGACAGGGTTAATAACATCATATTGTTGGATATGCGGGACTGATCTTGATAATGACTGCCAAGATTATTGTCTCAATGTTGTCTTTCCTTCAAGACATGTTGATTATGGCATCACCCACTGGTTTTTGTTTGTTGAATAACCGGTGAGGTTGTTGGATGCTTACCGTGAATTCTTCCTTATGCGAGAGACTTGCATGGGCTTGGCAGCATACTGAATGAACAAATATCTGATTCTCGAGGCATACCTTTGTTCTGACTGATTTTTGTTCAGACCAAATTATCGCAGATCTGCCACTTGGAAATATTGTCATATGCTGACAATTCATAATTTAATGCCTTGTACCAGCGTCATACAGAAGAAGATTGGGCAGCTTGTGTTGGAAGCCATCGGGATATCGTGCTGAGGAAGACTGGGTGGCTTGCGCTCGAAGCCTTCGGTGTATATCTTCTTGAGGAAAAATGGGATATCGTACCTCATAAGCTTCCCCACTTAAATATTTTGCTAGGGAAGACTCGGTACCTTATGCCAGAAGCTTTTGCAGTATTTTATCGAGAAGACTGAATATCTTGCATGGGAATCCATTCGTTCCCTATAGATGCAGACTGGGAACCTTATCTTTGTACATTTAGTCAATAAATTGTGGAGAAGGACGGTGTCGGTGTCAAAACCGACGGATCTCGGGTAGGGGGTCCCGAACTGTGTGTCTAAGGCGGATGGTAATAGGAGGCAGGGGACACAATGTTTTACCCAGGTTCGGGCCCTCTTGATGGAGGTAAAACCCTATGTCCTGCTTGATTAATATTGATGATATGGGTAGTACAAGAGTAGATCTACCACGAGATCGGAGATGCTAAACAATAGAAGCTAGCCTATGGTATGATTGTATGTTGTCCTACGGACTAAAACCCTCCGGTTTATATAGACACTGGGGAGGTTAGGGTTACACAAGGTCGGTTACAAAGGAGGAGATACACATATCCGTATTGCCTAGCTTGCCTTCCACGCCAAGTAGAGTCTCATCCGGACATGAGACAAAGTCTTCAATCTTGTATCTTCATAGTCTAACAGTCCGGCCAATGGAGATAGTCCGGCTGTCCGGAGACCCCCTAATCCAGGACTCCCACAGACGGGACTGAGTTTCTTGGTGAATGGAATGACATATATATTTTTTGGCAGTCCGACAGCTGATTATTTATATGACAAGAATTGTCTGACTGTCCTTACTGAATTCATTGTACATAGCCCATACCTTTGACTTGAAATGCACTGTTGACCTAATTTTGTTTTCTTGCTGATTTAATCATTGTTGCGATAAAGTGTATCTCTGACAGGTACTCGTCACTGATAGTCTGATCAGAATACAATTTGTATCCGGACAGATGTCTGCAATATAATGCTGTCGGCTGAAAATCTCATTGCTTTTATATGAATTTCTTGTATATATGTACTGCTTACGGCTTCCTCTGATCCGGTGTCGGTCGAGGACTAATTTCCATAAGGGGGTAACACCGAGGATTCAAAACAAAGAAGCACGAGAAAATGATTTATTGCAACAAAGCACACAACAAACAAACTACAAAGCTGCTTCACACAGGCACACACAAGCATGATACTACAGCAGATGCACAAGAGCTACACGAATGATTACATCCTACGCTTGAGCAAATGCTCTCGCACTGACGAGGAAACTAAGGGAGTAGCGAGTGGAACCGCTGACTTTGAAACTCCGGATGGACGAGGCGGATGAGTTGGAGAAGCTGGCGGAGACTGAGGTAAAGCGACACCAAGCAATCTCCTGGCTCGAATGGCGTCTCAGACTAACTCAGAAATAAGAAGACACTCGGTCGTCATGTAACAAGACATGGCGAGGATAGCCGGGTCATCTTGGGGGTTGAAGGAGGGAAATTGGATTCGCCTAGGATTCTCGACGATGGTGGGATAATATTGATAAGCACGATTCTCTTGCACCATGCTCTCTTGATGACGAAGACCGGTGAGTCCTGCCATTGCGGCAAGCTGAACGGCACGCTCAGGAGTAGCACCGTAACCACCGTGGAAACTGTAGGTGCGCTTACCGACAGGAATCGGGGCTGACAGATGAACATGAGCAACGTATTCCCAAATTCTTCCTCCAGCAGAAAACTGGAATACTTGATAATGAGGTGGATCTCCGAGGGGTTAAATACTATGCCACATGTCGCCAAGGAGGGCGGCAAAGCTGGGAGGTGCAGGAGTGGGACTCAACTCAATAGGAACAGCACCGGGAGCTAAGGGAAGGGCACTGAACTCATGGAAGCTGACCTCCATCTACGCATGAAACAGGGGTTAATAGTAACCAAAATAAGACTATATGCAGCAAACAAATGCAACAACCAAATGCAGCTAGCAAGGGCAACAACCAGACCCTATACTACCGTTTTCTAATGTTCCAGCGGACTAGGACGCTCTACAGCCAGACCTGCTCTGATACCAAGCCTTGTGGCACCCCGGCTCAGAGAAAACCGGAACGCCCCGTATTCCAGCCCAGAGATCGAGGAGAAGTCTTCTGGAATACGACACTGCTTAGTATAGAAAAAACTAGTTCTCTATTACAATACGAGTATGAAAACAAGGGTTCCGATATTACAATGAATAACATCGGCACGGCGACACTACGCCAACCACGGTTGCTCTAAACAAGCAGCATAACAACTCAAAGCAGCAAAACAACTACTGGTAGCAGAACAACGAACGGCGATGATGGACTCCAATCCACAGGGACTCTGGCTGGAACGTTCATCCTAGCTCGCGAACACAGGAATAACACCAAACAAGCAAGCAATTCAGGCACGACCTGCAAACTAGCGTGACACGCCAGGTCAGTACATTGAATGTACTTGCAAGCTCACAATAACCAGAGGCATTCAAGACAAACAATAGCATAGCAATTACATGTTAAGCAGGAATTAGCATGAGATCATCAGAATAACATGGCATGAACAACATGAACATAATACTGCTAGAACAATATGATCATGGCAAGAACATATAAATCTGACGATACTAGCATGCAACATGATAACACTACATGCACCACTTATTCTGCTCGGGTTACCTCGTAACCATCACATGCATCACTTACCAACCTCGGACATTACACGATCATCTCAGGATCAAATCAAGCTTGGTATAATCAGTACCGTAGTAATCATCAAATGATCACAAGGAGCTTGATCTTTACCCATGATTCTCGCACAACATCACGAATATCCAACAACTCGGTATCCTCGATACCACGGTGATCATTCCGGCGATCACAACCATGACCAACACTTGGTCTCAAACCATGATCCTTCCGGCGATCACAACCAACTTATCTCAAACAGTGATCCTTCCAGCGATCACAACCAACTTATCTCAAACAGTGATCCTTCCGGCGATCACAACCAACTTATCTCCTCATTGAGCACATTATTATTATTATTATTATTATTATTATTATTATTATTATTATTGTTGTTGTTGTTGTTGTTGTTGTTGTTGTTGTTGTTGTTGTTGTTGTTGTTGTTGTTGTTGTTGACTCATAGTGTGACCAACTACGAACTGGGCCCCTATCCGTGGGCGCGGCTATCGATAATTTAATATACACTCTGCAGAGGTAGCACACTGTACCCACACAACGAAACCCATGGCCTCGCACTCCCATTCGGGTGGACCAACGGCATTCTGACAAAACCGATCTACTGCCATGACACTCTCCCGGCCACTCCGACCAACTCCCCTTTGGGCTAAGTCCTGGGTGGCCCCGTGTCTACCAAAGACACAACGACCACCGTCGTGGTCCATCCCAAACAGGGACAAAAGCACTTATCATCCAACTACGGGCACACAAGGTTATGTCTGCTTACCGGGCCAGGGTACGCACGCCCATAACCTTCCCTAGTTGGAGGCACCGGTGAGAGGCACGACAATAGACCCAGTTAGGACCTTCCCATAAAGGTAAGCGTGGTTGCACTGGTCAGTTTGATATGGTGGCACCATGACTCAGCCAACAGGTGTTCAAGTTCAATTTAATCCGGTTAAACTTGAATGCAAATATGCTGAGCCATGATAAAATAACATGATACAATTACAATGCATGAACATGATATCAACATAAGCACGGGTGCAACATAACTAGCCACCATATCAACAATGAATCATATCCAACTAACCATGGCATACTGACTAGCATGAACATCATAAGTACATACTTCTCCGGAACATAGCATGACCACTAGCATCAACAATAAATATCATGCAAGAACATATCAACAATGCCATCATGCAAGCATTTAACCAACTGGATGCAATGGAACATGCATAACAACGGTACCCGGGACAGACGACAGTCATGCACCGAAGACCATTACCAACATCAACATATACTACTAGCAAGCATAAGCATGTGAAAAGAATACTAGCAACTAGCAGGGCATGACAACTAGGTGCATAACAACATAGCAAGAAAGTAAGCACGAATCCATAAGCATTATCGAAACAACTATAACCATATTTTAAGCAAGCAAACATTTAATAAATATTCAAGTTGAAAACCATGGCTACTGCATGACTATCATGCAAGTGGATATTGTGGCTTGCCTGGGGTGACGGAGACTCCAGGAAGAAGTGAGGTGAAGCCGCGGAACAAAACGTCGGACGATTTTCTCTTGGTGGGGGCTGATTAGAGGCAAGAAAAAATGGTCATTTTCACTATGAGAACACCTAGTGAAAATGTTACCAAAAGATAGAGCTCGACGATACGAAGAAGTGAGCGTTGGTTTCACCTCAACCGGAGTTATCGTTGCGGAGTTATGAGGCGTAGAAGATCAGGGACCTATCGGTGAAAAAAATTCAGCAAACAGGCCCTTGGAGGAAAAACTGAATGCGCGTTTGGTCGGAATACGTTTCCTGCGTAGGGAAACGTATTTTGAGCCGAAGTGCAAAGTGAATAACTTTCATAACGGAGAAAGCACGTTTCAAATAAAAGGGTAAGGATATACGCTTTCATCAAATGAAAACGTATTTCAAGAAAACGTTTCCACTTACAGACGCGGGCCCGGACAAAGTCAACGCTGAGACACTGCCAAGTGGGGTCCGGGAAGGCGCGGGGCCCACTTGGCCTCATCTTGTTCCTCCTCTCCCTGCCCCCGATGGAAACAGAGGAGGGAGCAGGGGAGAGCGCTGTCGGCGATGGGCCGGCCGGCTCAGGCGGCCTCCGGCCGAACGGAGAGCACCGTCGGGCTCCGGGAAGAGCGCCGCGCCCGCCTGGATCAGCAGTGGCCTGGGGAGAGACGGGATGGCGGCGCGCGATGAAGGAAGATAGCCAGGGCGCGGCGGCCGTTGAGGGAGGCCCGCAGCCACGGGAGGGCTCCGGCTAAGGCGAGGCCACCGTTGAGTTCGTGGGGACGAGGCGGTCCCGTTCTGAGGTAGAACGAGTGCCGGGCAGTAGTGGAGAGGAGGGGAGGTCGTGGCAACAGAGGAGGTTACAAAGAACTCGGCGGTGGAGGTACTCGGCGATGCGAGCTGCTCCGGCGAGGGCTAGAGGGGTGGGGCGATGCGCAAGGATGCAGGGAAGCTAGTGGACACCTCTGGAGGAGAGGAGAGGGGCTAGGTTCGCCGGAACCAAGGAGAGACTGAAGCGGCCGAGGCGAACTCCGGCGAAAAGAGGAGGGGGTCGAGGACTCCGGTGGACTAGAGAGGCGAGGGAGGGATGGATGAGCTGCGGGAGGGCTCGAGTCATGCTTAGATAGCCGAGGGGAGGGCTCTGGAGCTCACAACCGAGCTGGAGCAGTGCACTAATGGAGGTCAGCGGCTGAGCACGGCACGGGTACTGTTCTAGCATCGCATTAATGGAGAACCACGACGAGGCAGTAACGCAGGGCAATGCAGTCGAGCACGGGCGAGCTCCAGGACATGAATGGAGGCCGAGACGAGGACGTAGGAGACGAGCATAGTGGCCGGAACAAGCCAGAGCACGCATGCAGCCATGACGCCAGCGTGATCACCACATGCACTGGCGCAAGAGGCCTTCTTTGCATGGCCAACCATGTCCAGTGGATGGACCGTCATGTGCTTAGTCAAAATGAGGAAATAATTCGGTCCAGGGGCAACGAAGAGATTTGCACTTAGCTCCAAAAGTAAATCAGTAAGAAGGTGTTTGTAATTCTCTGTGGTTAAACCAGCTTGGTAATGTGGTAAAGAGTTTGTCTTCTGATGATCACACACTAAGGTGATGCTGATCACCAAAAATCAGACTAAGAGGAGGGGTTTAGATGAGTGTTGCTGTAGAAAGTGCAATACTGGCCAGAATTAGGGATTTGGATGATACACTCACATACTTGATCTCTGTGAGCTGAAATTTGGTAGAGAGGGGTTATATGATGATATGAAGCTTCTGTAAAAATTTCATGCCATTTAAAAATACCAAAGTGCCACTTGCTTCACAAAGCTTCATTCTAGACAGAAACTTGGAAAAATTACACAGGGCAATTGGATTAACCAATTGAGGTAAAACTTGGTGGGAGTAGTTGATATAGGTAGAAGAATGTCCTGGTAAAGTTTCAGCTCAATTTAAGCAATATAAAATATAGTTGCTTCACAAACTGAAAATCTGACCAGAAACTAAGAATTGGAGCTGGGCTCACATAGATGCGTTACATGAGCTCATATTTGGCGGAGAATAATTATTTGATCATATAAAGGTGCTTGCAAAATTTCAAATCATTTGGATATGTCTAAAATATAGCTCCTTCACAAAGTTCCTTCCTGGACAAAAACTTTGGAAAATTGCTGAAAAATATTTGCTAGGCAAATTGAGTTAAATTTTGGCATGAGTCAATTATATGGACAGGAAAAGATGTCCGGGAAGTTTGGGTTGAAATGGTCAAAGATAAATAGCACTTCCTTTGCAAAGTGCCATTTAGGACAGAATTGGAAAAGAATTATTGGAGGATTATTTTTGAACATGGCAATGAAATATTTTGCCATACTTGAGCAAGAGAGGACCCAAAAAAATTATGAGAATAATTTGGAAATTTTAGGAGTGACAGCCTAGGGTTTTAAGGGTTATTCCTTTCATCATAAAAGGAATATTTCCAACAAAAGAATTCTGGGTTGGGTCAAGGATGGAAATGACATGATCTTAGGATGATGAAGAGGGTGACAAGCCACTATAAAACCTAGGAAGACATGATCTTCCCAAGTTTCAGACCCATATAGCCACGGAAAAGCAAAACAAAACCGGAAATCCAAGAAAATCAAAGGAAAAAGAAAATGGCAAAAATCCAAGCTGTTATAATTACACCCCGCATTACGCCAATAAAAGTTCGAACACTTTTTCAGTATAGTTCGGCACCCCGAACTTATAGCATTATATGCATCGGCTCCGAATCATGTCTTTGGTCAATAGTTGGGTTGCCCGGCTCCTATGCTTACTACCTTACGTTCCGCTATATCGGCTAGGGTAGTAAAGGGAGAACTACTGCGATTATGTCCCGGTTCTTCCGGATGAGCACCTCTGTAGAGAAAGCCGAAAACTGACTGTCATGATGCGGCGAGAGCTGGTCAGCTGTTCGAGATGTTCCAAATCGTTAGAGATTTTCCCGCTTCCTGCGAAGAATCGGTTCCTCCGGTTAGGCATGTATAACGCCCCTTGTTCAGCCTTCCGAATACCAGGGGCTTCGCCAACTTTCTTAATTGTCAAACTCCTATAGATAAGTGAAGGCGGTAAAGGCCGCATAGTCTGATTGCCTTGTTCGTTGCGCTAAACACCTCCTTTAAGGACTAGAATATGGAGTAAAGAGTGTTTAGATTTATCCCGAACACCACCGTAGTATCTACGTGGGGGCAAAAGCCGATGACTGGTCAACCCTCAGATTTCATAAACGGCCACACATGAGGTAAATTTAAATAATAATCATTATACTGCATAACACCATTGTTCCATATTACAGGGCAAGGTAACACACATGTTCTCATGGGAATATGATAGCCTTCGAACATTGCTCCGCCACAAGGCGGGACCCCTCCAGGACGCCATCAAAATAGAGCTCGGGTCGATGATGCTCCTTGCCCTCCGGCGGCCCCTTGGTCAGCTTCTTGGCATCCAGCTTTGCCTAATGCGTCTTGACGCGGGCAAAGGCCATATGCGCACCTTCAATACAGACTGACCGCTTCACGGCTTCGAGCCGCGGACAGGCACTTACAAGCCGCTTAACAAGTCCGAAGTAGCTGCTAGGTATAGGCTCGGCAGGCCATAGCCAGACTATCAGGTCCTTCATGGCTAGCTCTGCTGACCTGTGCAGCTCAACCAACTGTTTTAGCTGGTCACTGAAGGACACCAGATATTCGGGTCCAAGATATTGCGACCAGAATAGCTTCTTCGTCGACATCCCTTCTTCAGCTCTATAATGCTCGGCAGCAACTGATATACTGCGCAGCAGATCCGTAAACACCCCTAGAAAGCCCAAATTTGGATAAGTACAAGTAACGTTTCTTCTATATACTTGCTTTGCATGGTGAAAAAAATCACTTGCCGCAATCTCTTTGGCCGCCTGAATTTCCTGGAGGGCGTCCCGGGCTTCGGCTCATGCATCCTGCGTGCTTTGGCGGGCCTTCGACAGTTCGGACTCTTGCGCCTTACAATCGCGCTCCAAGGACTCAAATCTCTCAATCGCGCCATGGAGCTGTTGCTGCGCCTCGCCAACCTGGGCCTCGTGCTTCTCGCGCGCGGTGCGTTCCTTGGCCGCTTTGTCCTCAGCCTCGGCTAATGCCTTCTTAAGGGCCGCCACCTTGGTCGCAGCCACTAATAAAGTTTATGACACTTTAGTCCGGCTGGACTACTCATTGTTTCGTAATATACCCACGGGTTTTTTTGAGAGAAAGACTATAAGGGAACCCCCTACAGTATAATTGGTGCAACAAACTCAAATTGCAAGTACCATGCCTTGAACCTGGGTGGGTGGGAAGGCATCAGCCCCTTCCCACCACTAGGCTATGCCTTAGTCTGCAATATACCCACGGGTTACTGCATACCTTGGCTATCTTCTAGCTGCTTCTTAACGAGGTCGAGCTCATCCTCGACCCGCTCCAGTGTCCGCTTCAGTCCGGAAACTACCACAGCATGAGCAGTGGCAGCCTGCAGCGACACCTGCTTATTCACATAGACAACTTATGTTAGACTCCTGCGATATTCATTCTCAATCCTCTGTTTGCCTTTTCCTCCCGAACACCAAACAGGGCATCAGGGGCTACTGTCTATACGGTGACGTTTTTCCTACAATCACATTATTCACCTCAAAGCTTGTTAGAAGGCTGGTGCAGGCTTAGGTCAGTCCGCTTTTGACAAACTGAACCTTCTCTATTATCATGTCCATAAGGACATGATGCTCATCCATGATAGAGGCGCCTCGTAGCGCCTCCAGCAGATTATCCGGTGCCTCTAGTTGGACAGAGGTCACCGGTGGAACATGCACATTCCCTCCTTGGGGGGAATGCCGTTCGCTAGACCTCGGAGCCATGTAGATCTTCGGAATGGCATCCGGCTGAGGCCCAAAGGGAACTCAGGCCCCGTCACCAGTCCCCGTGGGGACTTTTTTCCCCGTATGTCCGGCGGCCGAGGAGTCATCCTGGGACGTCGCCCCAATGGTCTCCGGAATCTCCCCGGCCTGGGAAATCTTTTTGGACAACACCTCATCATCACCCTTGGGTGAGATGGAATGAGCAGGTGGAGGAGACATGCTAGCCATCTCCTTCGAGTCCAGCGAATCCTCTGTCGAGGATCGCGGGGAGCCATCGCGTGCCGGACTGCAATGACAAGGTTTAAGATGTGTTAATATTACAAACCGAGAAGGCCAGATGTTTTTGATTCTGGTACTCACTGATACGTCTCCGTCGTATATACTTCTCCAAACACTTTTGCCTTTGTTTTGGACTCTAACTTGCATGATTTGAATGGAACTAACCCGGACTGACGCTGTTTTCAGCAGAATTGCCATGGTGTTATTTATGTGCAGAAACAAAAGTTCTCGGGATGACCTGAAACTCCACGAGGTGTCCTTTTGGAAATAAAAAAAATACTAGCAAAAGATCAAGACTAGGGGGGGGCACACCCTAGCCATGAGGGTGGGGGCGCGCCTGCCCCGTGGGCGCGCCCCCTACCTCGTGCCCCCCTGGAGCTCCTCCGACCTCAACTCCAACTCTATATATTTGCTTTCGGGGAGAAAAAAAATCCGAGATAAGGATTCATCGCGTTTTACGATACGGAGCCGCCGCCAAGCCCTAAAACCTCTCGGGAGGGCTGATCTGGAGTCCGTTCAGGGCTCCAAAGAGGGGAATCCATCGCCATCGTCATCATCAACCTTCCTCCATCACCAATTTCATGATGCTCACCGCCATGCGTGAGTAATTCCATCGTAGGCTTGCTGGATGGTGATGAGTTGGATGAGATTTATCATGTAATCGAGTTAGTTTGTTAGGGTTTGATCCCTAGTATCCACTATGTTCTGATATTGATGTTGCTATGACTTTGCTATGCTTAATGCTTGTCACTAGGGCCCGAGTGCCATGATTTCAGATCTGAACCTATTATGCTTTCATCAATATATGAGAGTTCTTGATCCTATCTTGCAAGTCTATAGTCACCTACTATGTGTTATGATCCGGCAACCCCGAAGTGACAATAATCGGGACCACTCCCGGTGATGACCATAGTTCGAGGAGTTCATGTATTCACTATGTGTTAATGCTTTGGTCTGGTACTCTATTAAAAGGAGGCCTTAATATCCCTTAGTTTCCATTAGGACCCCGCTGCCATGGGAGGGTAGGACAAAAGATGTCATGCAAGTTCTTTTCCATAAGCATGTATGACTATATTCGGAATACATGCCTACATTACATTGATGAATTGGAGCTAGTTCTGTGTCACCCTATGTTATGACTGTTACATGATGAACCACATCCGGCATAATTCTCTATCACCGATCCATTGCCTACGAGCTTCCCATATATTGTTCTTTCCTTATTTACTTTTTCGTTGCTGTTGTTACAACCACTACAAAATACCAAAAACATTACTTTTGCTATCATTACCTTTTGCTACCGTTACCACTACTATCATATTACTTTGCTACTAAACACTTTGCTGCAGATATTAAGTTTCCAGGTGTGGTTGAATTGACAACTCAGCTGCTAATACTTGAGAATATTCTCTGGCTCCCCTTGTGTCGAATAAATAAATTTGGGTTGAATACTATACCCTCGATAATTTTTGCGATCCCCTATACTTGTGGGTTATCAAGACTATTTTCTAGCACCGTTGCCTGGGAGCATAGCTCTATTCTTTGAGTCACTTGGGATTTATATCTGCTTATCATTATGAAGAACTTGAGAGATCCAAAAACCAAGATTTATCCCTCAACTACGAGTGGAGGTAAGGAACTGCCATCTAGCTCTGCACTTGATTCACCTTCTGTTTTGTGTAAGCTTGCGACACCTAAACCTGCTTCTGCTATTCGTTCCGATATGTCGCATGTTATTGATGATGCCACTTCTGCTATGCATGATACTTATGATGAAACTACTTCTATGCTTGATACTACTGTTCCACTTGGTGAATTTCTTGATGAACAACTTGCTAGGGTTAGAGAGAATGAAGTTATTGAAACTGATAATATTGACGAAAGTGATGATGAAGACTCTTCCCCTAATAAATATGAATCGCCTTTTGTTCCTGAGGGTTATGTTTTGGAAAAAGAAGCTGCTATAGCTATTTTAGCTTGCAAAGATAGATATGAGCTCAAGAGGTTATTAGCTAAATGGAAGCAGCAATCTCTTAATGCTAGAATTAAACCTGACCCTGCTTTTGCTACTTCATCTATCTGTATTACTGATAAGGATTATGAATTCTTTGTTGATCCTGATATAATTACTTTGGTTGAATCTAATCCTTTTCATGGCTATGAATCTGAAACTGTTGTGGCACATCTTACTAAATTAAATGATATAGCCACCCTGTTCACTAATGATGAGAAATCCCGCTACCTTTATATCCTTAAAATATTTCCGTTCTCATTAAAGGGTGATGCTAAGATATGGTTTAATTCTCTGGATCCTGGTTGTGTGCGTAGTCCCCAGGATATGATTTATTACTTCTCTGCTAAATATTTCCCTGCTCATAAGAAACAAGCTGCTTTGAGGGATATATATAATTTTGTGCAAATTGAAGAAGAGCGTCTCCCACAATCTTGGGGGAGGCTTCTCAAGTTACTTAATGCTTTGCCTGATCATCCTCTTAAGAAAAATGAAATACTTGATATCTTTTATAATGGACTAACCGATGCTTCCAGAGATTACCTGGATAGTTGTGTTGGTTCTGTTTTCAGGGAAAGAACACCGGATGAAGATGAAATTCTATTGAATAATATGTTGACAAATGAAAATAATTGGACACTTCATGAGCCAGCTCCTGAGCTTATTCCTAAAACAACTCCGAAGAAAAGAGGTGTTCTATTTCTCAGTCCTGAAGATATGCAAGAGGCAAAGAAATCTATGAAAGAAAAAGGTATTAAAGCTGAAGATGTTAAGAATTTACCTCCTATTGAAGAAATACACGATCTTAATTTACCGCCTGTTGAAGAAACATATGATCTTAATCCATTACCTATTGAAGAAATACATGGTCTTAATAACCCGACACAGGTAGTAAAGGTAAACTCTCTCTATAGATATGATAAAGCTGAAATCCCTCTTACTAAGTTTGCTAGCCAATGCTTAGATGAGTTTGATAATTTTATGGTGAAGCAAGAAGATTTTAATGCTTATTTTGGTAGACAATTGAAATACAATTCAAATATGCTTGAACACTTGGGTGATTATATGGATAATGTCAAAGGTGAACTTAAACTTATTAGTAAACATGCTTCTATGGTTACCACTCAAGTAGAACAAGTACTTAAGGCTCAAAATGATTTGCTCAATGAATTGAATAGTAAGAATAATGATTATGCTGTTAGAGTGGCTACTAGAACTGGTAGAATGACTCAGGGACCTCTGTATCCTGAAGGCCGCCCTAAAAGAATTGAGCAAGATTCTCAGAGAAATAATATAGATGCACCTAGTCCTTCTAAAAGGAAGAAAAAGAAAAATGATAGGACTTTGCATGCTTCTAGTGAACCTATTGCTGAAACACCTGAGAATGCAAATGATATTTCTATTTCTGATGTTGAAACACAATCTGGTCATGAACCTGAAACTAGTGATAATGTTAATGATAATGTTCATAATGATGCTCAACCTAGTAATGATAATGATATAGAAATTGAACCTGCTGTTGATCTTGATAACCCACAATCAAAGAATCAACGTTATGATAAGGAAGACTTTGTTGCTAGGAAACACGGAAAGGAAAGAGAGCCTTGGGTTCAGAAACCCATGTCGTTTCCTCGCAAACCATCCAAGAAAAAGGATGATGATGATTTTGAGTGCTTTGCTAAAATGATTAGACCTATCTTTTTGCGTATGCGATTAACTGATATGCTTAAAATGAATCCTTATGCTAAGTACATGAAAGACATTGTCACTAATAAAAGGAAGATATCGGAAGCTGAAATTTCCACCATGCGTGCTAATTATACTTTTAAGGGTGGAATACCAAAGAAACTTGGAGATCCAGGAGTACCTACTATACCATGCTCCATTAAAAGAAATTATGTTAAAACTGCTTTATGTGATCTTGGAGCCGGTGTTAGTGTTATGCCTCTCTCTTTATATCGTAGACTTGATTTGAATAAGTTGACACCTACTGAAATATCTTTGCAAATGGCTGATAAATCAACTGCTATACCTGTCGGTATTTGTGAGGATGTGCCTGTTGTAGTTGCAGACGTTACTATTTTAATGGACTTTGTTATTCTCGATATTCCCGAGGACGATAGTATGTCTATTATTCTTGGAAGACCCTTTTTGAATACTGTAGGCGTTGTTATTGATTGCAACAAAGGCAATGTCACTTTTCATGTCAATGGTAATGCGCATACGATACACTTTCCGAGGAAACAACCTCAAGTTCATAGTATCAACTCTATTAGAAAAATTCCATCGATTATTATTGGAGGTTTTGAATTTCCTCTACCTACTGTCAAAAATAAATATGATATCCTTATTATTGGGGATGTGCATATCCCCGTTGAGGTAACATAGTGTTATTCCAAATTTCTTTGGTTCCATGTTATTCGGAATGAGTTCGTTAACAAGACTTGATCAACCTTGTTAGTGGATTCCTTTTGATGAGCATGAGATGGATGAAACTAGAAGGCACAACCTTCTATACTCTCTCTCTACTTTCTGTTATTTAGTTAAAATAAAGTAAAAATAGTATTTTCCTGTTTGTATTCTGATTTACCCATGCAATATAAAAATACCCCGAAAATAAAAGTTCTCCAAATACCCTGAAATTGAAATATGATTTTTTCTAGAATATTTGAGAATATCTAGCATTGAGAACACAACAGGGGGAGCAAGAACCTGGCCACGAGGGTCCAGGGCGCGCCCACCCCTACAGGGCGCGCCCCCTGCCTCATGGGCCCATGGTGGCTCCCCTCCACTTATTCCTGCAACCACACACTTCTTCTTCCTGCCAAAAAAATCACCATCCAGCTCAAACCCGAGTCCAAGCTCATTTTGCTGCCATTTTCGATCTCCTTGCTCAAAGCACCTCTCACAAAACTGCTTGGGGGGGGGATTGTTCCTTGGTATGTGACTCCTCCATTGGTCCAATTAGTTTTTGTTCTCGTGCTCTATTCATTGCAAATTTGTGCTACCTAGGTAACCATGTTCTTGAGCTTGCATGACAAATTTATATGGTTCCAAGTAGTTCTAATGCATGATATAAGCTCTAGGCACTTGTAGGAGTTGTTGCTACCAATTTTGTTGAGCTTGGTTCACTTTTATTTGGAGTTACTAAAAATTTCAGAAATTATTCAGAGGAAGAAATATGTTTAGGAAAATGTACCAAGGTGGTTCTTCAAGGAAGCAAGGACCCATGCTTGCAATGGATGATGCTGATGATGAGCCATCAAGGGACGCTCCAGTGCGGCCTTGTGAATGGCCTTCGGAAAACTCTATCGATCGAGCGGGAATTAAGGAAGAATTTAACACATATTTGCGTAACGCTGATCTTGTGAGCTTCGAGGAAGAAAAGTGCCGCCAGTACCACTATCTCACTAGTTCCTTTGTGAGGAGGTTTGAATTTTCATCTTCACGTAATTCTCCAACTGTCATGTTTGATCTTTATGAAAAATCTTATACTATGGACATAGAGGATTTTACCACTGCTTGCAAACTTCCACAATGGGGTAGTGCTAGTGAACCCTGCAAATCTGAATTTAGAAATTTTCTTGCTAGTATAACTGTGGGGGAATCTAGAGACATAGCACAAGCTACCATAGGGAGCATTCATTTTCCTGCTATACATTATTTTTCTCTCTTCATAGGTAGGTGCATAAATGGTAAATATGAAGCATGTCATATGTGTGTCCCTGACCTCAGTATTCTTAGGAGTGCTGTGTTAGGAGACAAATCTTATAATTTGGGAGCCATTGTTGCACGTAGGTTGCATCATAATAGATTTAATGGAGATTTCTTTGGAGGAATTTATGCAACCCGCTTAGCTGATTTTCTTGGTGTAACCATACGTAATGATGATATTGAATTGCCTCCTGGTTACTTAGACTTTAATGCTATGGTTCACCACTAGTTTGTCGAGAGGAATGAATCACCTCTCCAGTATCGCTTAATCTTTGACAGACATTATGCTGTCCGTATTACTCTCCCTGCTCCTGCCTTCTTTGATTATCAAGCAAAAGGAAGACATTTTATTACCAGAGAGGAGGCATATGAGTACGAGAGGAGGGCGGAGGCAGCTCGCCGCCACGCTGCAGCTCAGGAGGCAATAGCCGCTGCATCGCAGTACGACCCCAGCTACAACTATGGATATCCGCCAGGCCATCCGTGGCAATAAACCAACTTAGGCCAAAAGCCTAAGCTTGGGGGAGTACGTATTTCCCACCGACATTACATTCATGTTCACACACACTCATTGCTAGATGTCGGTGCTCATACTTTCTCATTGTATCATCCATGCTAGTTTATTTCCTTTTTATGCATTCTTATTGTGTGTTTAGTAAACTTTAAGAAAAACAAAAAAATGAGTTGTAGCTTTTAGCTAGTTTTAATTTCCATGCTTATAGTAGTAACTAAAAAAAGAAAACCCAAAAAGATTTCCTGTTCTTCTTTTTCTTGTTGGGAGCTTTCCCGTGTAAATAGTTTTATTTCTTTTCTTTTCTTTGGGGGTCGATAGGAGAAGACCATGATTAAATTGTTGAAGTGGCTCTTATATGCATTATTGTTGATTTAACCAAGATCCCATATTGCCTTGTCTTCTCCTGTTTATTGAATACTCACAGATTCTAGCTTAGTTCAGTGCACGTGCACTCTTAATATTATTCACATCATTCGGTCGTGCAAGTGAAAGGCAATTATGACGATATATGATGGACTAAATGAGATGAGAAAAGCTGGTATGAACTCGACCTCTCTTGTTTTTGTAAATATGATTAGTTCATCGTTCCTGATTCAACCTATTATGAATAAACATGTTTGCAATGACAACTAGAGATCATAGTTTCTTGTGCCATGCTTAATTAGCTAGGAGCTTATAATGGTTTACCTTGCGTGCCAACATGCTATTAAAATGGTTGTGATGTGGTATGATAGGGTGGTATCCTCTTTTGAACGATTCGAGTGTCTTGACTTGGCACATGTTCACGCATGTAGTTGAAACAAAATCAACATATCCTCTACGATATTTATGTTCATGGTGCATTATATCCTACTCATGCTTGCATTCGGTGTTGATTAATTTTAATGCATGTTCATGACTGTTGTCGCTCTCTAGCTAGTCGCTTCCCAGTCTTTTGCTAGCCTTCACCTGTACTAAGCGGGAATACTGCTTGTGCATCCAACTCCGTAAACCCCAAAGTTATTCCATATGAGTCCACGATAGCTACCTATATACGGTATCTACCTGCCGTTCCAAGTAAATTTGTATGTGCCAAACTCTAAACCTTCAAATAAATATCATGTTTTGTATGCTCGAATAGCTCATGTATCAACTAGGGTTGTCCGTATCTTCCATGTTAGGCGGGTTATTCTCAAGAGGAGTGGACTCCGCTCCTCACTCACGAGAAAATGGCTGGTCACCGGGATGCCCAGTCCCATGCTTTATGCAAATCAAATCAAAATAATTGCAAACAAAACTCCCCCTGGGACTCTTGTTAGTTGGAGGCACTCGTTTCGAGCAAGCCATGGATTGATGCTTGTTGGTGGAGGGGGAGTATAAACTTTACCATTCTGTTTGGGAACCGCCTATAATGTGTGTATCATGGAAGATATCGCCATCTCTTGGTTGTTATGTTGACAATGAAAGTATACCGCTCAAAATATTATTCACCTATATTTCAAAACCGAGCTCCGGCACCTCTACAAATCCCTGCTTCCCTCTGCGAAGGGCCTATCTATTTACTTTTATGTTGAGTCATCATCCTCTTATTAAAAAGCACTAGCTGGAGAGCACAACTGTCATTTGCATTCATTATTGTTAGTTTACATTGAGTATGACTTGACTGGATCTCTTTTACCATGAATTACAATGTATAGTCAGTCCTTGATCTTTAAAGGTGCTCTGCATTTATGTTTTGCGGTCTCAGAAAGGGCTAGTGAGATACCATCTTGTTATATCATATTATGATTGTTTTGAGAAAGTACTATCATCCGAGATTTATTATTATTGCTCGCTAGTTGATTATGCCATTGATATGAGTAAACATGAGACCTAAGCATTATTTTGAATATGGTTAGTTCATAATCTTTGCTGAAAACTTGAATGTTGGCTTTACATATTTACAACAACAAGAGCAAACAGAGTTTTTAAAAGTTTTTCTTTATCACTTTCAGTTTGTCAACTGAATTGCTTTAGGACAAGCAAAGGTTTAAGCTTGGGGGAGTTGATACGTCTCCGTCGTATCTACTTTTCCAAACACTTTTGCCCTTGTTTTGGACTCTAACTTGCATGATTTGAATGGAACTAACCAGGACTGACGTTGTTTTCAGCAGAATTGCCATGGTGTTATTTATGTGCAGAAACAAAAGTTCTCAGAATGACTTGAAACTCCATGAAGCGTCTTTTTGGAAATAATAAAAAATACTGGCAAAAGATCAAGACCAGGGGGCCCACACCCTAGCCACGAGGGTGGGGGTGCGCCTGCCCCCTGGGCATGCCCCCCTACCTCGTGGCCCCCCTGGAGCTCCTCCGACCTCAACTCCAACTCTATATATTTGCTTTCGGGGAGAAAAAAATCAGAGAGAAGGATTCATCGCGTTTTATGATACGGAGCCGCCGCCAAGCCCTAAAACCTCTCGGGAGGGCTGATCTGGAGTCCATTCGGGGCTCCGGAGAGGGGAATCCGTCGCCATCGTCGTCATCAACCTTCCTCCATCACCAATTTCATGATGCTCACTGCCGTGCGTGAGTAATTCCATTGTAGGCTTGCTGGACGGTGATGGGTTGGTTGAGATTTATCATGTAATCGAGTTAGTTTTGTTAGGGTTTGATCCCTAGTATCCACTATGTTCTGAGATTGATGTTGCTATGACTTTGCTATGCTTAATGCTTGTCACTAGGGCCCGAGTGCCATGATTTCAGATCTGAACCTATTATGTTTTCATCAATATATGAGAGTTCTTGATCCTATCTTGCAAGTCTATAGTCACCTACTATGTGTTATGATCCGGCAACTCCGAAGTGACAATAATCGGGACCACTCCCGGTGATGACCGTAGTTTGAGGAGTTCATGTATTCACTATGTGTTAATGCTTTGGTCCGGTACTCTATTAAAAGGAGGCCTTAATATCCCTTAGTTTCCATTAGGACCCCGCTGCCACGGGAGGGTAGGACAAAAAATGTCATGCAAGTTCTTTTCCATAAGCACATATGACTATATTCGGAATACATGCCTACATTACATTGATGAATTGGAGATAGTTCTGTGTCACCCTATGTTATGACTGTTACATGATGAACCGCATCCGGCATAATTCTCTATCACCGATCCTTTGCCTACGAGCTTCCCATATATTGTTCTTTGCTTATGTACTTTTCTGTTGCTATTGTTACAACCACTAAAAATACCAAAAACATTACTTTTGCTATCATTACCTTTTGCTACCGTTACCACTACTATCATATTACTTTGCTACTAAACACTTTGCTGCAGATATTAAGTTTCTAGGTGTAGTTGAATTGACAACTCAGCTGCTAATACTTGACAATATTCTTTGGCTCCCCTTGTGTCGAATCAATAAATTTGGGTTGAATACTCTACCCTCGAAAACTGTTGCGATCCCCTATACTTGTGGGTTATCACTCAAGAGGCAGCCCGAGGCTTGGTCCGACGAGGTCGCTCCGGACTGCTATCAACATCCCATGTGGAGTTATCCGTGAGGGAGCTTCTCCCCCTCTTGGGCGCCTCTGCCTCCAAACTCGTGGAGGCCTCCCTTTTCTCCCTTCCTCTCGCAGGAGGGGAGTCGTCTCCCTCCTCCTCGTCATCGTCGGCGGCTGAGGGGTCTGTCTCATCATCAGACGAGATGTTAAAAGGTGCTCCTTCAGCGAATCCCACTCCTGTGCCCCTTGGCCATGGTTTTCACCTTCTTCTCTGGCATGTCGTAAGGCGCCGGAAATAGCATCTTCGAAAGGAGTGGGGTTTCTTTGTCTTCGGGCAGCAGAGCCAGACTATTAATCCGTCCTGCTAGGTCGACCCAGGCCTGAAAAAAGAAATTGACAAGAAGGCTTAGTATCCTTCCTCGAAGTGTGTCCTTAAAGACTATGCCTTGATGGCTTACCGAATTGGCCTGACGCTTAGAGTTGAGCCTGCTATCCTTGGTGAAAGGCGGCGGTGTCTTGCTACCCTTGAAGAGCACCTTCAAGATATCTTCATGCATCGTGCCGAAAAGCCTTAGCAGCGTGTGGTACTCGGCCGAATCGAACTCCCACAAATAACAGGTCCGGCGCTGACATGGAAGGATCCGGCTACAAGCATGACCTGGATCACATCAACGAGCTTAATCTTCCGGGTTGTCATGTTCTGGAGGCACATTTGGAGCCCCGTGATCTCTTCCAAAGATCCCTAGGTCAAGCCCTTCTCTTGCCAGGAGGTCAGCCGCATTAGGACTCTAGATCGGAATTTGGGAGCCGCCGCCCAGTTGGCGTTGCGCGGCTCGGTGATATAGAACCACCCCGATTGCCATCCCTTCACTGTCTCTACAAAGGAGCCTTCAAGCCAGGTGGTATTGGGTATCCTGCCCACCATGGCACCTCCGCACTCAGCTTGTTAGCCGCACACCACCTTTGGCTTTACATTAAAAGTCTTCAGCCATAGGCCAAAGTGAGGTGGGATGCGGAGAAAGGCTTCGGACACAACTATGAATGCGGAGATATTGAGGATAAAGTTGGGGGCCAGATCGTGGAAGTCCAACCCGTAGTAAAACATCAATCCACGGACAAATGGATGAAGAGGGAATCCCAGCCCACTGGCGAAGTGTGTGAGAAACACAACCCTCTCATGGGGCTCGGGGGTAGGGACGATTTGCCCTTTTTCCGGGTCAGTGAGCAATCTCCTTGGCGAGATAGCCGGCCTCCGGGAGCTCCGTGATGTCCTTCTTGACGGAGGAGGCCATCCACTTGCCTCCAGCTCTAGATCCGGACATGATTGGAGTGCCTTCTCGAATGAGAAAAAGCTAAAAGCTTGGGCGCTAGAGCTCGAAGACGGAAGGACTGAAGATGAAGAAGGGTGTGGGTAAAGGGAGAGAGTCCTTATCCTCTTATGAAGGCCGCGAATATCAAGCGCCTCCCCACTCGTCCTAAAAACCCGCCTATTCCCAAGGGCTGTATAAACGGCACATTTGGGTTACCCATGCCCGCATTTGAGAATCCCGCGATGAGGGGACACGATCTCTGCTTTGACAAGACATGCCAATGGCAACCGCGTCTCAAGACATGGAGCGGCAGACGAAAAGCGGTTCAAAATTATGACCGAACAAACGTAATGTCATGTTGTAAAAAGCTGTCAGTGGATATAACTCGTGTGAAAAAATATATTCTCCATGTGGTTGTGTGTGTATGTGACAGGTCCGGATACTATCTTCACATCCGAAGACTATCTTGGAGTTCGTAGAAAAGGGGAACCCGCCTTGCAATTCCGAAGACAATCTGCACGCCAGACTCCTCGTCATTGAAAGCCAGGTTCAGGGGCTACTGAGGGAGTCCTGGACTAAGGGGTCCTCGGGCGTCCGGCCTGTTATCCTTTGGGCCGGACTAATAGGCTATGAAGACATGAAGGCTGAAGACTGCACCGTGTCCGGATTGGACTCTACTTGGCGTGGACGACAAGCTTGGCGACTGAAGATTCCTTCTTATGTAACTGACTCCATGTAAACCCTAGATCCCCTCGGTGTCTATATAAACCGAAGGGGGTAGTCCGGAAAGGACACCACATATACTCATTACCATACCCATATAGGCTAGACTTCTAGGGTTTAGCCATTACAATCTCGTGGTAGATCAACTCTTGTAACACTCGTATTCATCAATATCAATCAAGCAGGACGTAGGGCATTACCTCCATAGAGAGGGCCCAAACCTGGGTAAACATCGTGTCCCCCGTCTCCTGTTACCATCGATCCCAGACGCATAGTTCGGGATCCCCTACCCGAGATTCGCCGGTTTTGACACCGACAGATGGCTTCATATCTCTCTCTTGATTCTCAATACAATGGTCTCTTGGAGATCCATATGGTGTAACTATTTTGCAGTGTGTTTGTTGGGATTGATGAACTTTGAGTTTATGATCAGATCTATCTTTTTATATTCATGAAAGTATTTGAGTTTCTTTGATCTCTTTTATGCATGATCTCTTATAGCCTCGTATTTCTTCTCTGATATTTGGGTTTTGTCTGGCCAACTTGATATATTATCTTGCAATGGGAAGAGGTTCCCGGTAGTGGGTTCGATCTTACGGTGCTTGATCCCAGTGACAGAAAGGGAACCGACATGTATGTATTGTTGCTACTAAGGATAAAAGATGAGATCTATATCTACCTCCATATGGATAAACGGATCTTGTCTACATCATGTCATCGTTCTTATTGCATTACTCCGTTTTTCCATGAACTTAATACACTAGATGCATGCTCGATAACGGTCGATGTGTGGAGTAATAATAGTAGATGCAGGCAGGAGTCGGTCTACTAATCTGGGACGTGATTCCTATGTAATGATCATTGCCTGGATATCATCATAATTATTTGAGGTTCTATCAATTGCCCAACAATAATTTGTTTACCCACCGTTTGCTATTTTTCTCGAGAGAAGCCACTAGTGAAACCTATGGCCCCCGGGTCTTCTTTCTCATATATTTGCCTTTGCGATCTACCTTTTTATTTGATTTTATTTTTAGATCTATTAAACCAAAACCCAAAAATACCTTGTTGCAATTTATTTTATTTGGCGTTCGATCTATCCATATTTACAACTTTATCTCCCGTCACACGCCGTTTCTAGCGCCGTTACCCGAAAGGGATTGACAACCCCTTTAACACGTTGGGTTGCGATGTGTTGTTATTTGTGTGCAGGGGATGTTTACGTTGTGTTGCTTGGTTCTCCTACTGGTTCGATAACCTTGGTTTCATATCTGAGGTAAATACCTACAACCGATGTGCTGCATCATCCCTTCCTCTTTGGGAAAATACCAACGTAGCTTCAAGCGACATCACCAATCAAGGCCCTTAGCGGTCCATGAGGTGAGTCTCGTGGGGGGTCTGGATCTGAAGTCAGGCATGGCCGCCCAGTTGGCGTCACAGGGTTCAGTGATGTAGAACCACTCCTGCTGCCATACCTTGACTATCTCTATGAATCCCCCTTTAGGCCGGACGGCATTGTGGAGCTTGCTTACCATATCCCCGCCATAGTCCGCATGTTGTGCGTCGACCACCTTCGGCTTCAGATTGAAGACCTTGAGCCACAGGCCAAAGTGTGGGGGGATGCGAAGAAGAGCCTCACGCACGACTATAAAAGCCGATATGTGGAGACAAGAATTTGGGGCTAAATCATGGGAATCTAGCCCGTAGTAAAACATAAGACTCCGGACGAAGGGGTGGAGGGGAAATCCTTGCCCCCGAAGGAAGTGGGGTATGAACACGACCCTTTCGCCAGGCCTTGGAGTAGGAATGACCTGATCTTTTTCTAGAATCCTATGCGCGATGTCCGCGGTCAGATAGCTCGCACTCCGAAGATCCTTGATGTCCTTTTAGATGTTGGAGGAGGCCTCACACTTGCCCTTGTAACCAGACCCGACCATAACTAGGGAGGGTGGCAGTGGTGGAGGATATTGGAGTTGCGGGCACTGGAGCTTGGAGTTTGGGAGACGGAAGCTAGAAGAAGGCGTGAAGAAAAAGGAGGGGTCTTTACCCTTTTATGGAAGGTGAAAATACATAGTGTCCCCCTCTTAAGCCATAAAACTCGTCTGTCCCCAACGAGATTGTGCATTAGGTGCGGTTGGTTTACCGAAATCATATTGATGGGAATCCCGTAATGGGAGGGCATGATCTCTGTTTTGACGGGACATGCCAATGGAGGCTAGACCTCAAAACATGAAGCAGGAGGCATGAAAATGGTTCGAAATATTAAAGAGTCAAGTGTGACGCTTCACTGAAAAAGTTGTCAGTAAAAGACATTGTTCCTATTTTGACGTCTTGCCTTCCTGGCTAAGCTTTGTATTGATTATGCAGAGATGGACACACTTCCTTTATGTAGGAAGCTAACTTAAAGTATCCAGGAGAAGGAACCCGCCTTGCAATGTCGAAGATAATCCGCGTGCCGAACACATCGTCATCGAAGACTGGTTTAGAGGCTACCGAGGGAGTCCTGGATTAGGGGGTCCTCGGATGTCCGGTCTATTCGATATGGGCCGGACTGATGGGTCGTGAAGATAAAGTAGAAGGCTATCCCCTATGTCTAAGTAGGACTCCTATGTGCGTAGAATGGCAAGCTGGTGTCCGGGTGTAATGTTTCCTTCCTTTGCAAGCCGACTCTGTACAACCCTAGGCCCCTCTGGTGTGTATATAAACCAGAGGGTTTAGTCCGTAGAGGCTATCAGAATAATCATAGGCTAGACAGCTAGGGTTTAGCCATTACAATCTCGAGGTAGATTAACTCTTGTAACCCTTATACACATCGAATACAATCAAGCAGGACGTAGGGTTTTACCTCCTTTAAGAGGGCCCAAACCTGGGTAAACATCGTGTCCCAATTGTCCCTTGTTACCATCGATCCTTAGACAAACAACTTAGGACCGCCTACCCAAGATCTGTCGGTTTTGACAGCGACAGTCTTGCTGGATCAAGAAGGCGGAGGACGTCACCGAAATGAACATGTGCTGAACGCGGAGGTGTCATACATTTGGTACTTGATCGGTTGGAGCATGAAGAAGTTCGACTACATCAACCGCTTTACTTAACGCTTCCGCTTACGGTCTACGAGGGTACATAGACACACTCTCCTCCTTGAGTCTTGGTGAACCCACTTGTGGACTTACGGACCCCTCAAGAAGCCTCTGGAACCTTCTAGAAGCTTCCCGATACAATACCGAAAAAACTGCACCTTTTTCCGAAACCCAAAATATGACTTCCAATATATAAATATTTACCTCTAGATCATTTCGAGACTCCTCGTGAAGTCCGGAATCTCATCTGGGACTCCGAACAACATTTTGTTACATCTCATCAAATATCGCAATACTGCTCTAGCGTCAATGAACGTTAAGCGTGCGACCTTACGGGTTCGGTAATTATGTAGTCATGACCGAGACACCTCTCCGGTCAATAACCAATAGCAGGACCTGGATGCCCATATTGATTCCTACATATTCCTCGAAGATCTTTTATTGCTTGAACCTTTAGGACAACATATGTAATTCCCTTTGTCTATTGGTATGTTACTTGATAACCCACAAGCATAGGGGATTGCAACAGTTTTTGAGGGTAGATTATTCAACCCAAATTTATTGATTTGACGCAAGGGGAGCCAAAGAATATTCTCAAGTATTAGCCGCTGATTTGTCAATTCAACCACACCTGAAGGACTTCAAATTTGTAGAAAAGTATTTAGTAGCAAAGTAGTATGGAAGTAGCGGTAATGGTAAGAAAAGTAACAGTAGCAGTTTTGTAGTGATTGTAACAGTAGCAACGGCAAAGTAACTGGGCAGAGATCAATATGTGAAAAGCTCGCAGGCAATGGATCAGTGATGGACAATTATGTCGGATGGCATTCATCATGCAATAGTTATAAACTAGGATGACACAGAACTAGCTCCAATTCATCAATATAATGTAGGCATGTATTCCATATATAGCCATACGTGCTTATGGGAAAGAAACTTGCATGACAACTTTTGTCCTACCCTCCCGTGGCAGCGGGGTCCTAATGGAAACTAAGGGATATTAAGGCCTCCTTTTAATAGAGAATCGGACCAAAGCATTAACACTTAGTGAATACATGAACTCCTCAAACTATGGTAATCACCAGAAAGAATCCCAATTATTGTCACCTTGGGGTATGCGGATCATAGATCATAGTAGGTGTCTACAACTTGCAAGATAGGATCAAGAACACATATATATTCATGAAAACATAATAGGTTCATATATGAAATCATGGCACTCGGGCCCTAGTGACAAGCATTAAGCATATCAAAGTCATAGCAACATCAATCTCAGAACATAGTGGATACTAGGGATTAAACCCTAACAAAACTAACTCGATTACATGATAATCTCATCAAACCCATCACTGCCCAGCAAGCCTATGATGGAATTACTCATGCACGACGGTGAGCGTCATGAAATTGGTGATGGAGGATGGTTGATGATGACGACGGCGTCGATTCCCCCACTCCGGAGCCCAAATCAGGCTCCAAATCAGCCCTCCCGGTGAAGATCAGGAGGTGGCGCAAGGTAGGGGGCGCCCTCCACCCTTGTGGACTCCTAGTGGTTCCCCTCTGGTTGATTCTTTTGCCAGTATATTTTGATATTTTCCAAAAATATTCTCCGTAAGTTTTTAGGTCAATCCAAGAACTTTTATTTCAACACAAAAATAACCTCAAGGCAATTCTGTTTAAAATAGCGTCAGTCCGGGTTAGTGCCATTCAAATCATGCAAATTAGAATCCAAAACAAGGGCAAAAGAGTTTGGAAAAGTAGATACGGTGAAGATGTATCGAGTCCCCAAGCTTAACCCATTGCTTGTCCTCAAGCAATTCAGTTGACAAACTGAAAGTGATAAAGAAAAACTTTTACAAACTCTGTTTGATCTTGTTGTTGCAAATATGTATAGCCAACATTCAGGTTTTTAGCAAAGATTATGAACTAATCATATTCACAATAACATTTAGGTCTCACACTTACTCATATCAATGACATAATCAACAAGCCATCAATAATAATGTATCTCGGATGAAAACACTTTTTCAAAACAATCATGATATAATATGACAAAAATGGTATCTCGCTAGCCCTTTCTGAGACCACAAAACATAAATGCAGAGCACCCCTGAAGATCAAGGACTGACTAGACATTATAATTCATGGTAAAAGAGATCCAGTCACAATCATACTCAATAGTGAGTAATAACAATGCATACTAATGACGATGGTGCTCTATAACTGGTGCTTTTTATAAGAGGATGATGACTCAACAATAAAAGTAAATAGATAGTCCCTTCACAGAGGGAAGCAGGGATTTGTAGAGGTGCCAGAGCTCGAGCTTTTTGAAACAGAGATGCATATAATTTGGAGTGGTATGCTTTCATTGTCAACATAACAACCAAGAGATCTCATTATCTTCCATGCTACATACATTATAGGCGGTTCCCAAACAGAATGGTAAATTTTTTACTCCCCCTCCACCAACAATCACACTCCGCGGCTGGTCCGAAACAATGGGTACCGTCCATACCAACAACAGTCCTGGCGGAGTTTTGTTTGAAATTTATTGATTTTGATTTGACTTTGAGCATGGAACTGGGCATCCCGAATATCAGCCACTTTCTCGTGAATGATAAGTGAATCAACACTCATCGTTAGAATAACCCACCTAGAATGGAATATATTGACATCCCCAAGTAGCTACATGAGCGTTTCAGGCATACAAAACAGATTATTATTTGAAGTTTTAGAGTTTGGCACATGCAAATTTACTTGGAACGGCAGGTGAATACTGATACGTCTCCAACGTATCTATAATTTTTGATTGTTCCATGTTGTTATATTATCATTCCTGGATGTCTTATAATCATTTTATATCATTTTCTGGTACTAACCTATTGACATGGTGCCAACTGCCAGTTGCTGTTTTTTGCATGTTTTTTACATCGCAGGAAATCAATACCAAACGGAGTCCAAACACAACGAAACTTTACAAAGATTTTTTTGTACCAGAAGGAACATAATGGGCCCTGGCTACGCCCGAGGGTGCTCTGAGGGGAGCACAACCCACCATGGCGCGCCAAGAGGCCCAGGCGCGCCCTGGTGGGTTGTGCCCAACTCGGGTGCCCCTGGATCACCTCTTTGCTCTATAAATACCCCAATATTCCAAAAACCCTAAAAGCATCGATGAAATATTGATCCAGTCGCCGCAGAGTCCAGAACCACCAGATCCAATCTAGACACCATCTCGGATGGGGTTCACCACCTCACTTGGTGCCTCTTCGATGATGCGTGAGTAGTTCTTTGTAGACCTTCAGGTCCGTAGTTAGTAGCTAGATGGCTTCCTCTCTCTCTCACACTGATTTCTCTATACAATGGTCTCCTGAAGATCCATATGATGTAATTCTTTTGCGGTGTGTTTGTTGGGATCGATGAACTTTGAGTTTATGATCAGATCTATCTTTTTATATTCATGAAAGTATTTGAGTTTCTTTGATCTCTTTTATGCATGATTACTTGTAGCCTCGTATTTCTTCTCTGGTATTTGGGTTTTGTTTGGCCAACTTGATCTATTTATCCTGCAATGGGAAGAGGTGCTTTATAGTGGGTTCGATCTTACGGTGCTTGATCCCAGTGATAGAAAGGGAACCGACACGTATGTATCATTGCTACTAAGGATAAAATCATGGGGTCTATCTCTACATAGATAGATCTTATACATCATGTCATCGTTCTTATTGCATTACTCCATTTTTCCATGAACTTAATACACTAGATGCATGATGGATAGCGGTCGATGTGTGGAGTAATAGTAGTAGATGCAGGTAGGAGTCGGTCTACTAATCTTGGACGTGATGCCTATGTAATGATCATTGCCTGGATATCGTCATGATTATTTGAAGTTTTGTCAATTGCCCAACAGTAATTTGTTCACCCACCATTTGCTATTTTTTCCAGAGAAGCCACTAGTGAAACCTACGCCCCCCGGGTCTCTTTCTCATATTATTTGCTTTTGCAATCTATTTTCCTTTGTATTTATTTTCAGATGTATTAAACCAAAAATACAAAAATACCTTGCTGCAATTTATTATTATTTATTTTATTTGGCTGTCGATCTATCAATCTACCACAATTTATCTCACGTCTGTTTGCCTATCTTGAGGCGCCGTACCCAGAAGGGATTGACAACCCCTTTAACATGTCGGGTTGCGAGGATTTGTTATCTGTGTGAAGGGGCTGTTTACGTTGTGTTGCTTGGTTCTCCTACTGGTTCAATAACCTTGGTTTCATCACTGAGGGAAATACCTACCGTTGTTGTGCTGCATCATCCCTTCCTCTTTGGGGAAACACCGATGTAGCTTCAAGCCGCATTAAAAGGAATTTTCTGGTGCCGTTGCCGGGGAGGATCTTCAACATATACCAGGTTCCTAATCACAAATCTCATCTCCTTGCAATTTACATTATTTGCCATTTGCCTCTCGTTTTCCTCTCCCCCACTTCACAAAAATTTGCCGTTTTATTCGCCCTCTTTTTCGTTCGCTGTTTTCTCGTCAGATCTCTTCTTTGCTTGTGTGTCATGTGTCTTCTATTTGCTTGCATCTTCACTTGCTAAAAATCTATTGATATGGATCCTCATCCACTTGCTAATCTTCTTAAGAGATCCAATTATCACGAACCAGTTGCTAGTGATATGAGTGCACTAGATTATCTCTATGACGTTTTGCTTGAGATTCATGAATCTGAAAATTGTGATGAAGAAATTTATAAAGTGACATGATAGCTCCTTGAATGTAAAGTATGATTGCAATGATTTTACTATAAATTCTATTAATATCAGTTGTGCTAATAATATGCAAAACCCCAAGATTGGGGATGCTAAATTTTCTATGTCCACTACTTGTTGCAATGATCATGATTGGGGTGATTCTTCTTATGATCTTGAAATTTTATTTAAGCCTCATGATGAATATGTTTGCAATAATATCGAAAGTGGGTTTGGAAGGGTGTCAACTTTAGGTAAGAGTAATCCCACATATTCGGAGAGTGTTCAATCTCGTGAAATTTTTGATGAAAGTGGGCTTGGAGAGGTCATGACTTTATTTGATGATAATCCCACTATTTTGGAAGAGTGTCAACTTTGCATGCATGGGGATCATGTAGAAAAAAAATTATATGATAGCTATATTGTTGAATTTGAGTATGATCCTACATACAATTATTATGAGAGAGAAAAATATGGTTGTGGAAATTTTCATGTTACTAAATTACCTCTCGTTATGTTGAGATTTTCAATGTTTTCTTCCTCTCCTTTGCATATGCTAGATCTTTGTTGTCTTGACAATTTGTTTTACTATAAAATTCCTATGCATAGGAAGTATGTTAGACTTAAATGTGTTTGTCACATGTTTCATGATGATCTCTTTCTGTTTCAATTATTATCTTTCGTGTGAGCATCGTTGAAATCTTATGCCTAGCTAGGGGCATGAAACAATAGCGCTTGTTGGGAGGCAACCCAATGAATAAAATTTATTTTTGCTTTCTGTTCTTGAGTGTTTGCACAATTATGCTACTGTTATGATTGTTTTTGTTTTGTTTTAATTAGTGTTTGTGCCAAGTAAAGCCTTTAGGATCTTCTTGGGTGATAGTTGTTTGATCTTGCTGAAAAACAGAAACTTTTATGCTCATGAAAAGAATTCTCATTTTTTTATTAGAGCGTGGTAAAATGCCAATTCTTTTTCAAGTAGATTATTATATAAATTTCTCAGGTAGACCTAATTTTTCAGAATTTTTGGAGTTTCAGAAGTATTCGAAATAGTCAGATTTCTACACACTGTTCTGTTTTCACAGATTCTGTTTTCTTTGCGCTGTGTGCTTATTTTGATAGCTCTTTGGTTTTCTTTGATGAGTTTTTGCCATAGAAAATTTGGATATATATATATATAATGCAAAAACAAAATATTAAATGGTTTGGTTCAATACTTATAGTAGTGATTTGCTTTCTTTTACTAACGGATCTCACGAAGGTTTTGTTGAGTTTTGTGTGATTGAAGTTTTCAAGTTTTGGGTTATCTTACTATGGATGACGGAATAAGGAGTAAGAAGAGCCTAAGCTTGGGGATGCCCCGGCATCCCAAGCCATTATCGAAAAGAGAGCAATCAACTAAGCTTGGGGATGCCCGAGTGGCATCCTCTCTTTCTTCTAACGACCGTCGGTATTTTACTCGAAGCTATATTTTTATTCGTCACATACTATGTGCTTTGCTTGGAGCGTCTTGTATGATATGAGTCTTTGCTTGTTTTATTTTGTGTTGTAAGCCTCAATTCCTTGCTGTACACACCTATTTTATAGATCCAAAATTATGTCATGACTTGTTAGAATTGCTCTCTATGCTTCACTTTAATTTTTATGAGCTATGGACTTGCTCTAGTGCTTCACATATATCTTTTTGAGCATGGTGTGCTTTAGTATTTTTGAAGAAATGCTCTCTTGCTTCACTTAGATTTATTTGAGAGTTAACACATTTTTAAAGAAATTCTCTCTTGCTTCACTTAAATTATTTTGAGAGAAAGAAAGAAAAATTATGCTCATGATCTTCACTTATATTTGTTTGAGCTTATCAAAAGCAACATATGAAAAATAGTTCCAAAGTGATAGACATGTAAGAAGGGTATAATAAAAACATTCATGAAGATCATTGGACAAAATAAACTTGATTCTTAGTAATAGTTTTGAGATATGATGATGTGATATGTGAGTTGTGTTGATGAGTAATTATGCTTTAGTAAGAATATTGGTGTTAAGGTTTGTGATTCCCTATGCAAGCATGAAAGTCAATAGTTATGCAATGAAATTATATCCTACTTGTGGTGCATTATTCGGTGTTAATTATGCTTAATGCTTGCTTATGAGATTATTTGTTTCTTGGTTGGTCGCTTCCCAATCTTTTGCTAGCCTTCATTTTGCACTAAGTATGATCACTACTTGTGCATCCAAAAACCTTCAAACCAGTTTTGCCATAGGAGTCCACTATACCTACGTATATGCGGTATTCTTTTGCTGTTCTAAGCAAATTTGCATGTGCCATCTCTAATTTTCAAAATAAACTTCTCTTTTGTGTGTTCATTTTGCTCGCGGAGCGGTGAGGGTGGCTAATATTTTCCATGCTAGATGTGTTATTCTCACGATGAGTGTTTATTCACATGTCATTGCACGAGAGTAAGTAAAAGGTATTAAGGATTCCCAGTCCCGAAATGAAAAATGAATTTACTTTATGTTGTCAAATAATAAATTCCTTGGAAAGTGTTGGTATGGAAGGCAACTGTGGATTCGTCTAGCCATGGAAAGTGAAAGTATGGTTGAAAAAGGAACAAACTTTATTTTCTGTTTGGGAACCTCCTATGGTATATCTAGCATGGAAATTGTTGGGAACTCTAAGTAGTTTTCGTTGGTGGGAAGGATACACCTCCCAAAATGTTTTTATCTCTAAGTTTTTCCCTTTGAGATTTGGCACCTCTACAAATCCCTACTTCCCTCTGTGAAGGGCCTTTCTTTTACTTTATGCAATTTTTATTTTGAATTTGAGTCTCCATCTTCTCTTATAAAAAGCACCAACTAGGAGGCAATATGATCGTACTTGAATATTGGGTGTAGCTAATATGCGAGTGTGTTTCATGAATGGATCAATGATTGAGCATGATAGGCTAGGGAAAACTTATTTTAGCATTGATATTTTGAAAGACATGGTTGCTAGTTGATATGCTTGAGTATTTAAATTATCATGTCAAAACTAGACTATTGCTTTGAACAATATAAAAGTCCAAATGTCCATGCTATAAAGAAAAGAAATATGATATGACATGATAGGCAGCATTCCACATCAAAAATTCTGTTTTTATCACTTACCTACACGAGGACGAGTAGGAGTTAAGCTTGGGGATGTTGATATGTCTCCAACGTAGCTATAATTTTTTATTGTTCCATGCTGTTATATTATCATTCTTGGATGTTTTATAATCATTTTATATTATTTTTGGTACTAACCAATTGACATAGTGCCAGGTGCTAGTTGATGTTTTCTTTTTTACATCACAGGAAATCAATACCAAATGGAGTATAAACGGAACGAAACTTTACGGAGATTTTTTTGGACCAGAAGGAACATAATGGGCCCTGGCTGCGCCTGGGAGTGCTCCGAGGTGAGCACAACCCACCAGGGCGTGCCAGGAGGCCCAAGCGCGCCCTGGTGGGTTGTGCCCACCACGGGTACCCCCGGACCGCCTCTTTGCTCTATAAATACCCCAATATTCTAGAAACCCTAAAAGCATCGACGAAATATTGATCCAGTCACTGCAGAGTCCAGAACCACCAGATCCAATCTAAACACCATCTCGGATGGGGTTCACCACCTCCATTGGTGCCTCTCCGATGATGCGTGACTAGTTCTTTGTAGTCCTTCGGGTCCGTAGTTAGTAGCTAGATGGCTTCCTCTCTCTATCTCTCTCTCTCACTGATTTCTCAATACAATGGTCTCTTGGAGATCCATATGATGTAATTGTTTTGCAGTGTGTTTGTTGGGATCGATGAACTTTGAGTTTATGATCAGATCTATCTTTTTATATCCATGAAAGTATTTGAGTTTCTTTGATCTATTTTATGCATAATTACTTATAGCCTCATATTTCTTCTCCAATATTTGGGTTTTGTTTGGCCAACTTGATCTATTTATCCTGTAATGGGAAGAGGTGCTTTGTAGTGGGTTCGATCTTACGGTGCTCGATCCCAGTGACAAAAAGGGAACCGACACGTATGTATCATTGCTACTAAGGATAAAACGATGGGGTCTATCTCTACATAGATAGATCTTGTCTACATAATGTCATCGTTCTTATTGCATTACTCTGTTTTTCCATGAACTTAATACATTAGATGCATGCTGGATAGCGGTCGATGTGTGGAGTAATAGTACTCGAAACAGGCAAGAGTCGGTCTACAAATCTTGGACGTGATTCCTATGTAATGATCATTGCCTGGATATAGTTCTTGATTATTTGAAGTTTTTTCAATTTCCCAACAGTAATTTTTTCACCCACCGTTTGCTATTTTTCTCGAGAGAAGCCACTAGTGAAACCTACAGCCCCCGGGTCTTTTTCTCATATTATTTGCTTTTGCGATCTATTTTCCTTTGCATTTATTTTCAGATCTATTAAACCAGAAATACAAAAATACCTTGCTGCAATTTATTCTTATTTATTTTATTTGGCGTTCGATTTATCAATCTACCACAATTTATCTCATGTCTGTTTGCCTATCTTGAGGCGCCGTACTTGGAAGGGATTGACAACCCCTTTAACACGTTGGGTTGTGAGGATTTGTTATCTGTGTGCAGGGGTTGTTTACGTTGTGTTGCTTGGTTCTCCTACTGGTTGGGTAACCTTGGTTTCATCACTGAGTGAAATATCTACCGTTACTGTGCTGCATCATCCCTTCCTCTTTGGGGAAATATCGACGTAGCTTCAAGCCGCATCAAATACCGCATATAGGAAGGTATGGTGGACTCATATGGAACAACTTTGAGTTTATGGAAGTGGATGCACAAGCAGTATCCCCGCTTAGTACAAGTGAAGGCTAGCAAAATATTCATGAGGGACCAACTAGAGAGCGACAATAACATGCATTGAGATTAACCAACATTACGCAACCTTGACGATATAAATCACCATGAACATAATATCGTAGAGGCTATGTTGTTTTTGTTTCAACTACATGCGTGAACATGTGCCAAGTCAAGCCACTCGAATCATTCAAAGGAGGATACCATTCTATCATACTACATCACAACCATTTTAAAAGCATGTTGGCACGCAAGGTAAACCATTATAAACTCCTAGCTAATTAAGCATAGCATGAGTAACTATAATATCTAACTGTCATTGCAAACATGTTTCATCCATAATAGGCTGAATCAGGAAGGATAAGCTAATCATATTTACAAAAATAAAATAGGTCGAGTTCGTACCAGCTTTTCTCCATCTCAATCATTTCATCAAATATCGTCATTATTGACTTTGACTTGCACAACCGAATGGTGTGAATAATAATAATAATAATAATAATAATAATAATAATAATAATAATAATAATAATAATAATAATAGTGCATGTGCATTGGATTAAGCTGGAATCTGCAAACATTTGTTTAGAGTAGAAGACAAGGTAATATGGGCTCTTTGTTAGATCAACAATAATGCATATGAGAGCCAGTCAACATTTTCATCGTAGTCTTATCCTTATGACCCAAAGAAACACATTGATTTTTTTGGAGTTTTTGTTTTTCTAGAAGAAAGCAAAACAAGAACGAGAAAAACTATTTACACGGGAAAGCTCTCAACAAGCAAAAGAAGAATGATAAATCTTTTTGGGTTTTCTTTAAATACGTCTACTAATTAATCTGGAAAGAAAAGCTAAAAAGAAGCGAGAACTAATTTTTTGGATTTTCTCAAAATTTTCAAACACAAGAAGAAAGCGAGAAAAAGAAATAAACTAACATGGATGGTACAATGAAAATGTGTGAACACCAACAACTGGAATGAGTGTGTGAACATGAATGTAATGTCGATGAGAAATACGTACTCTCCGAAGCTTAGGCTTTTGGCCTAAGTTGGTCTATGGCCATGGCTGGCCCGGATAGTATCCAAAATCGTAGTTGGGGTGGTACTGGGATGCGACAGCTACTGCCTGAAGGGCCGCAGCATGGAGGCGAGTGGCCTCCACCTCTCTCACATACTCGTTCGCCTCCTCTCTGGTTATAAAATATCTTCGTTTTACCTGAAAGTTAAAGAAGGCAGGAGCAGGAAGGGTAATATGGACATCATGTTGCATGTCAAAGATCAGTCGGTACAAGAGAGATTGTCCCTTCCTCTCAAGAAATTGGTATCGTATCATAGCATTATAATCAAGAAAAGCAGGGGGCGACTCAATGTCATACCGCTTTATAGGTACCCCAAGATAATTAGCTAAACATGTGGCATAAATCCCACCAAAGAAACCACCATCCTTAGCATTATTATGTAACCTCCTTGCAATAATAGCCCCCAAGTTATATCGTTTATCACCCATTACCGCACACTTGAGGACACTAAGATCTGATGCACAAAGGTGGCTATGATCATGCTTACCATTAATGCATCTACCTATGAAGAGAGCAAAATAGTGTATAGCAGGAAAGTGAATGCTCCCTATGTTGGCTTGTGTAATATTTCTAGTTTCTCCAACAGTGATGCTAGCAAGGAAATCATTATATTCAGTTTTGCGAGGCTCACTAAGAATGCTCCATTGTGGAATTTTGCATGCATCATTAAAATCTTGTAGGTCCATGGTATACGATTTATCATAAAGATCAAATAAAACTGAATGAGCATTGCGCTGGGATGTAAACTTGAATCTTCGCACAAATGAATTGGTGAGGTAATGGTACTGCCGACACTTATCTAACAGGAAGTCCTCAAGGTCGGCATTTCGAATATATGTATCAAATTCCTCCTTGAAACCAGAGTCAACCAAGAATTGATCCAATGGCCATTCACAGGGCCGTACTAGAGCTTCCCTCTGTGATTCAAGGTCTGGATCACGTATCGCGAGCCTCGGGCCTTGCTTCCTCGAGGAACCACCTTGATATATTTACCTCAACATTTTTCTTCCTCTGAAAAATTTCTGAATTTTTTAGTAACTCGAAATAAAAGTGCACAAAACTCAACAAAACTGATAGCAACCACTCCCACAAGTGCCTAGAGGCTAAATCATGCATCAAAACTACTTAGGACCATATAAATTTGACATGCAAGATCAAGAACAAGGTCACTACAGCAGCAAAAAATTGCAATAAATAAAGAACTAGAACAAAAACTAATTGGACCATTAGAGGAGTCACATACCAAGGAACAATCCCCCAAAGCAGTTTTGCAAATGGAGCTTTGGACAAGGAGATCGAAAATGGTAGCAAGACGAGCTAGAACACGGGTTTGAGCAACGGGATGATTTTTTTTGGAGGAACACGAAGTGAATGGTTGCTGGAATAAGTGAGGGGGACCCATGTGGGACACACAAGGTAGGGGGCACGCCCAGGGGGTAGGGTGCGCCCTCCACCTTTGTGGCCCACTGGTGCAGCCCCCTGGTGTGTTCTTAGTGCCAGAAATTCTAAATATTCTATAAAAACATACTAAATTTTCGGGACATTTTTTATTGCACAGATAATTCAAAAAAATAGAAAGATATAATCATTTTTACTTTACTTATTCTAACTAACAAAAAAAGATGGGTACAGAGAGTTGTGCTTTCTATATTCATCCATCTCATGCCCATCAAAAGGAATCCATTAACAAGGTTGATCAAGTCTTATTAACAAACTTCTTTCGAATGACATGAAACCAGAGAACTTTAACACTAGGTCACCTCAACGGGGATATGTATGTCCCCAACAATAAGAATTTCATATTTATTTTTAACCTTTGGAATAGAAAATGTAAAACCTCCAATAGCAATTGTTGGAGTTTCTCCCATAGAGTTGATACTATTCACTTGAGGTTGTTTCTTCGGAAAGTGTACCTATGCTCATTACCATTAACATGAAAAGGGACATTGCCCTTGTTGTAATCGATAGTAGCCCCTGCAGTATTCAAAAAGGGTCTACGTAGGATGATCGACATACTGTCGTCCTTGGGAATATCAAGAATAACTAAGTCCGTTAGAATAGTAACATTTGCAACTACGACAGGAACATCCTCACAAATACCGATGGGTATAGCAGTTGATTTATCAGCCATATGCAAAGAGATTTCAGTTGTTGTCAACTTATTCAATTCAAGTCTACGATACAAAGAGAATGTCCTAACACTAACACCATCTCCAAGATCACATAAAGCAGTTTTAACATAAATTCTTTTAATGGAGCATGGTATAGTTGGTATTCCTGGATCTTTGAGTTTCTTCGGTATTCCACCCTTAAAAGTACAATTAGCAAGCATGGTGGAAATTTCAACTTCTGGTATCTTTCTTTTATTTGTAACAATCTCCTTCATATACTTAGCATAAGGGGACATTTTCAAAATACCAGTCAAACGCATACGCAAAAAGACAGGTCTAAGAATTTCAACAAAGCTCTCAAAATCATCATCATCCTTTTTCATGGATGGTTTAGGAGGAAAGTTCATGGGCTTCTGAACCCATTGTTCTCTTTCTTTACCATGCTTCCTAGCAATAAAATCACTCTTATCATTAGTTTATTCTTGGGTTGTGGGTTATCAAGATCAACAGCAGGTTCAATCTCCACATCATTATCATTACTAGGTTGAGCATCAACATGAACATCATCATTAACATTATTACTAGGTTCATGTTCATTACTAGATTGTGTCTCAGCATCAGAAATAGAAATATCATTTGGATTCTCAGGTGTGTCTAAAACCGGTTCACTATAAGCATGCAAAGTCCTATCAGTTTTCTTTTTCCTATTAGATGAACTAGGTGCTTGAGTGCTAATTCTCTGAGAATCTTGTTCAATTCTCTTAGGGTGGCCTTCAGGATACAGAGGTTCTTGAGTCATTTTACCCACCTCTAGTAATAACTCTAACAGCATTATCATATTTGCCTTGAGTGCTTGTTCTACTTGAGTTGTTACCATAGAAGCATGTTTACTAATAAGCTTAAGATCATTAACAGTTCTACTCATATAATCACCCAAGCAGTCAAGCATATAAACATTACATTTCAATTGTCTACCAACATAAGCATTGAAATTTTCATGTTTAACAATAACATTATCAAACTCATCCCAGCATTGACTAGCAGACTTATTATGAGGAATACCACCTTCATCAAATCTATAGAGAGAATTTACCTCTCCTACCTGTATTGGAGCATTAATACCATGTATTTATTCAATAGGTGGTAAATTCTTAACACCTTCAGCTTTAATACCTTTTTCTTTCATGGATTTCTTTGCCTCTTGCATATCTTCAGGACTGAGAAATAGAATACCTCTTTTCTTCGGAGTTGGCTTAGGCGGTGGTTCAGGAAGAGTCCAATCATTACCATTGCTCAATATATTATTCAATGGTAATTTAGCCTGCTCGACAGTTTGTTCCCTGAAAACACAACCAGCACAACTATCTAGGTGGTCCCTAGAAGCATCGGTTAGTCCATTATAAAGGATATCAAGTATTTCATTTTTCTTGAGAGGGTGATCAGGAAAGCATTAAGTAATTGGAGAAGCCTCCCCAAAACGTGGGAGACTCTCGTATTCAGATTGCACAAAATTAAATATTTCCTGTAAAGCAACTTGTTTCTTATGAGCAAGAAAAGATTTTGTAGAGAAGTAATTGAGCATATCCTTGGGACTATGCACACAACCAGGAGAAAGAGAATTAAACCATATCTTAGCATCACCCTTTAATGAAAAAGGAAACAACTTAAGGATATAGTAATAGCGAATGTTTTCCTCATGAGAAAACAGGGTGGCCATGTCATTCAGTTTAGTAAGATATGCAACAACGGTTTCAGATTCATAACCATGGAAAGGATTAGATTCAACCAAAGTAATTAACTCAGGATCGACAGAGAATTCATAATCCTTACCAGTAACACCGATAGGTGAAGTAGCAAACTTAGGGTCATATTGCATTCTAGCATTCAAAGATTTTTCTTTCAGTTTAGCTAACTATTCCTTAAGATCATCTCTATCATTGCAAGCAAAAAAGTCTCTAGCAGTTTTTTCATCCATAATATAATCCTCGGGTACCTTAGGCAATTCATATCTATGGGGAGAATCAAAGTCTTCAGTTTCAATAATTTCATCAGTTTCAGTAATTTCATTCTCTCTAACCCTAGAAAGTTGTTCATCAAGAAATTCACCCAATGGTACAGTAATATCAAGCAGAGTAGTAGCATCATCATAAGCATCACTCATGCAGATGGAGCATCATCAATTACTTGCGACCTATTAAGATTACTATCATGTGGTGGTGTCGCAAATTTGCTCATAACAGAAGGTGAATCAAGTGCTGAGCTAGATGGCAGTTCCTTACCTCACCTCGTAGTAGAGGGATAAATCTTGGTTTTTGGATCTTTAAGATTCTTCATAATGATCAACAAATATAAATCCCAAGTGACTCAGAGAATAGAGCTATGCTCCCCGGAAACTATGCCAGAAAAAAGTCTTGATAACCCACAAGTATAGGGGATCGCAACAGTTTTCGAGGGTAGAGTATTCAACCCAAATTTATTGATTTGACACAAGGGGAGCCAAAAAATATTCTCAAGTATTAGCAGTTGAGTTGTCAATTCAACCACACTTGAAAGACTTAATATTTACTGCAAAGTATTTAGTAGCAAAGTAGTATGGAAGTAGCGGTAATGGTAACAAAACTAATAGTAGCAGTTTTGTAGTGATTGTAATAGTAGCAACGACAAAGTAACTGAGCAGAGATCAATATGTGAAAAGCTCATAGGCAATGGATCAGTGATGGATAATTATGTCGGATGGCATTCATCATGCAACAGTTATAAACTAGGATGATATAGAAATAGCTCCAATTCATCAATATAATGTAGGCATGTATTCCATATATAATCATACGTGCTTATGGAAAAGAACTTGCATGGTATCTTTTGTCCTACCCTCCTGTGGCAGCGGGGTCCTAATGGCAACTAAGGGATATTAAGGCCTCCTTTTAATAGAGAACCGAACCAAAGCATTAGCACTTAGTGAATACATGAACTCCTCAAACTACGGTAATTACCAGAAAGTATCCCAATTATTGTCACCTTGGGGTATGCGGATCGTAGATCGTAGTTGTTGTATACAACTTGCAATATATATTCATGAAAGCATAATAGGTTCAGATCTGAAATCATGGCACTCGGTCCCTAGTGACAAGCATTAAGCATAGAAAAGTCATAGCAACATCAATCTCAGAACATAGTGGATACTAGGGATCAAACCCTAACAAAATTAACTCTATTACATGATAAATCTCATCCAACCCATCACCGTCCAGCAAGTCTATGATGGAATTAGTCACGCACGGCGGTGAGCATCATGAAATTGGTGATGGAGGATGGTTGATGATGACGACGGCGTCGACTCCCCCTCTCCGGAGCCCAAATCATGCTCCAGATCTGCCCTCCCGGTGAAGATCAGGAGGTGGCGGCCGCTTCGTATCGTGAAACGCAATGAACTCTTCTCCTTTATTTTTTTCTCCGGATGTGAATATATAGAGTTGGAGTTAGGGTCGAAGGAGGTCCAAGGGACCCACAAGGTAGGGGGAGTGCCCTAGGGGGGCACCCTCCACCCTTGTGGACTCTTGGTGGGTCCTCTCTGGTTGATTCTTTCGCTAGTATTTTAAATATATTCCAAAAATATTCTCCGTTAATTTTTAGGTCAATCCGAGAACTTCTATTTCTGCACAAAAATAACACCAATGCAATTCTGTTGAAAACAACGTCAGTCTGGGTTAGTTCCATTCAAATCATGCAAATTAGAGTCCAAAACAAGGGCAAAAGAGTTTGGAAAAGTAGATACGATGAAGACGTATCATTACTTGCCTGAGATGCGATCGTCGGTATCTCTATACCTAGTTCAGTCTCGTTACCGGCAAGTCTCTTTACTCGTTCTGTAATACATCATCTTGCAACTAACTCCTTAGTCACTTTGCTTGCAAGCTTCTTGTGATGTCTATTACCGAGAGGGCCAGAGATACCTCTCCGATACAAGGAGTGACAAATCCCAATCTCGATCCACACCAACTTAACAAACACCTCCATAGATACCTGTAGAGCATCTTTATGATCACCCAGTTACGTTGTGACGTTTGATACTACACAAGGTATTCCTCCGGTATCCGGGAGTGGCATGATCTCATGGTCGAAGGAACATGTATTAGACATTAAGAGAGCAGTAACAATAAACTGAACGATGATATGCTATGCTAACGGTTGGGTCTTGTCCATCACATCATTCTCCTAGTGATTGATCCTATTATCAAATGACAACTCATGTCTATGGTTAGTAAACCTTAACCATCTTTTAATCAACGAGCTAGTGTAGTAGAGGCTCACTAGGGACACGGTATTTGTTTATGTATGCACACATCACTACCAAAAAAAGACACATCCGTGACATTTTGGGCCGAATGAAAAAAATTATGTCATACTTATGACACTTCTATGACGATAATTGTGACAAAACCTGGTATCATCATAGATGTGGTGGGGTCCTACTTCTATGACAAAAAATCATGACAGAAAATGGGCTTTTTGTCTTGGGAGGGCCGAAGACGTAGCTGCATGACATTCTTTGGGCCGTCCATGATGGAAAAAACCATGGTAGAAGCGAGGGCAAGGAAAATATCGGGAGAGTTCCCAGTTACGTTGGGCGGTCGGGGGCTGAGCGATGCGCGTTTCTCTCGTACGTACGCGCATGTGTGCGAGGCATTGCGCTCTAACTAAACATGAGCGAGGCGTTGGGCTCTAACTGAACCCGAGTGATTGTGCTTTAGGCTACGCGTTACTGAACCCAAGTGATCGATCAATGGCTATTAACTGAACCTGATTGAGTGATTCCTTCGCTACTGCTGCTAACTGAAGCCAATCGATGCAGCCTCTGGATGAACATTGAGCGTTGTTGGGGGGTTTGGATGAATAGTTTTCGGTGGGGGTTGGATGAACATGAACCCGTGGTAGTAGAGGCCGTTGCCGCTGGATGAACAGTACCCCCAATCAATCGAGCCGGTGGATGAACAGGACCCCGTGGATGGATGGATGAACAGGATCCCGTGGAGGGCTGGTTGAATAGTAGCCAGTGGAGGGCTGGTTGAACAGTAGTCGGTGGTGGGCTGGATGAACAGTAGCCCGTGGAGGGGTGGTTGAACAGGACCCCATGGAGAGGGCTGGTTGAGCAGTAGTCGGTGGAGGCTGGATGAACAGGAGCCCGTGGATGAACAGTCGCAGGTGGAGGCTGGAGGAGCTCGATGGCGGATGAACAGTAGCCCGTGGAGGCTGGAGGAGGTCGATGGTGGAGATGAACAGTATCCTGTGGAGTCCCGTTTTGCGGTACGCCACACCCCTCCTGATGAAAAGGACCCCCGTTTCGACCGTAGCGCTCCAACACAAGTCTGTTTCCTCCGTTTTGCGGTACGCCACACCTCTCCCGATCAATAGGACCCCGTTTCGACCATAGGAGGTCCGTTTCCTCTGTTTTGTGGTACGCCAGACCCCTCCCGATGAACAGGATCCTGTTTCCACCATGGCTGGTCAAACACAAGGCCGTTTCCTCCATTCTGCGGTACGCCAGGCCTCATTTCCATCGGCTGTTTCGTCCAAGCCGGTTGGCTCCCGATGAACAGCACGTGTTCCGTTGCCTCCCGATGAACACGAGCATTTCGTTGCCTCTCCATGAACACGACGACGACGCAGTTTCTCTGTTCCGACCCAGCCACAGCCATGTACACAAGCCCTAGCCACACGTATGTGCGAGTAGGCGTCCGAGACCCCGCCCGTATGTACGTACGTGGTCGTATTTACTTTCTTGCACCCTGGCCGCTGCTGTACGTACGTGTACATGCTAAGTGCGCGCCTCTACTACCACCCGTGCGCGCCTCTACTACCACATGTGCGCGCCTCTACATCGACCAGTATGTACGTACACGTTCGCGACCAGAATGGCAACGCTACGTACGCTTCGACTGGGTCGGTCCCGACTGTCAAGCACTTCCTTGCGTGCGAAGATGTAGCTGGTGGGTCCAAGCAGACAGGGGGCGAACCATTTTTTTTGCCCATAATATGGACGCACTTCCCTGTGTGCGAAGATGTAGCTGGTGGGTCCCAGCTGTCAGGGGGAAACATTTTTTTTCACGAAATACGGTGGCCCATCCGGTGGGTCCCTGCTGTCAGGTGGAGGAATCATTATTTTCCGCGAAATAAGGAGGCACTTCCTTGCTGCGGCCGTGGACTAGCTGTCAGCCTCTCCATGTACAATACTCTTCTAATGGAAGTCGTTCCTTGACCACGTTGACCACGCCGTGGTGAGAGCACCAGGGCGGTGGACGAGGGCGAGGCCTAGGAAGGGGACGATGCGGAGCCGGGGAAGACGCGGCAGTGGGTGCCCACGCGGAGAGGAGTACGAGGGTTCACTGGTCCGGCTGTAGTGTGAGGCTGTCGTCGCCGCAGGGCCTGGCCAGCGGTGGGAGTAGTAGGGGGCGGTGAGGCCTCCGCGGCATCACAGCCGGCCACGGGAAGCAGGAGCACGCGGCACGACCGGCGCTGGTTTGGGCGGCTGGAGCAACAGGACCAAAGGTTGAAGAAGCACTACCACCGTTGGATGGACATCGTACGGTCTTTGGAGCTAGAATCGTTCATATTGACTAAGTTGACAAAGCCCTCCATCCCCGTCAACTTAGTAGGCCCACAAGTCAGCCCCCCACTATGGTGGGTCCCAACTAGCAGGGGGTATTCACTTTTTTGTGCATAATAAGGAGGCACTTCCTTGCGTGCGAAGATATAGCTAGTGGGTCCAACCAGTCAGCGGGGGAACATTTTTTTGCGAAATACAGAGGCCCTTCCGGTGGGTCCCAGCTGTCAGGTGGAGGAATCATTATTTTGCGCATAATAAGGAGGCATTTCCTTGCGTGCAGCCGTGGACCCAGTTGTCAGCCTCTCCACGCACAGTCTACTTCCGATGGATGTCGTTCGTTGACCACGTTGACTACTCCGCCCGAGCGCATCCAAGGTGGTGGACGACGGCGAGGCCTCGGACAGCAACGAGTCGGAGATGGGAAGACGCGGGAGTAGAATCACAGACGAAGAGGTGTACGAGGGTTAACTGGTTCTGGTGTGGTGTGGTTCGGTAGTCGGCGGAGAAAAACAAGAGGTGTGGACGGGTGGAGGGATGGCCTGGCCAATTGTGGGGTAGCGGTTCACAGCGAAGCGTGCTAAGCAGAGCTGCTAGCAGCAGGAGGTGGGAGCAGGTTGTCCTGGCGGCGCTGGAGGAAGAAGACGAGAGATTGGAGATGGATGCCGGTCATTGGATGTAAATCCAACGGCTAATGATGTCAGAATCATTTGTTGACTAAGTTGACAACGACTTGCGTTGGCTTCGACCTATTGGCCCACATTTCAGCCTCCAAAAATGTGGCACGTATTAACCCATTTTTTCAGAATTTATAGTCAATTTGATCTCTCTTTTTTAGAATTACAGTCCATTTGCTGGGCTGGGTGAACAAATAATGTAGCGTCCATGCGGCCCATTTATTATTCTCCTAAAAAATTACAGGCCATTTGCACTTTCTCGAAATACACGATTTTGCTATGCCGATTCTAATTATAATGCTGGGTTGGGCGCTGCAATGTTATCAATAAATAAATAGGGGCTGAGAATTTTGTTATAAATATATTTAAATAATAAGTGATTTATTATTACATTGGTCCTTAAATCTTACCAAGCTTTTGTACACAATCACCAGGATTTTCGTTGCAAAAAAATCCAGTATTTTATTGTCAAGAAATTATTTTTATAAGTTAATAAGATGTGTGATATTGTTTTCTTAGATATGTAAGTATGTGTTAAATATATGATGACAATAACAATAATATATAATAATATATAAAATAATTTAAATATATATAATACAGTTAGAAGGGAAACAAAAATTGGACCATGCATTCCTATTCTTATATAGAAAAACAAAACAGACCTCTGCATTTTCTTCAAAAAAAATACATAAATTGGGTTGTCGATGTTTCAGGAAAAATAAAACCTCGGATGGAGGTCCATAGGCCGGTCGATACATGACGGTCGTCAAAAAATACAAACTGGCATGTCGTGGACTGCGCATGTTAAAAAAGAAAGCCTAGACGGGGCAGCCCAAAACCTAGGGGATACTTGTTGCCCTAGTGATAATAAATGATACTAACCGCCAGCTCCACAGCTTCGTTGTGAATTTATCTCCTACGTTGAAACACCTAAAAAATATAACTATGTTGACAAACCCGTGGGCCCCAACATCAGTATAGCATTAGGAGGAAGTTTTTTTTCAATGAGGCACTTGCTTGTGTACGGCCATAGACGTGGTGGGTCCCGACTGTCCGCCTCTCCACGTACAGTCCTCTCTAGATTCCTCTCGTTTGTTCAGCATGTTCACAACGGTAGACAGTGGTGCCACGGCGAGGGCAGAAAGGTGCAGGAGGTGAACTAACCAAGTGGCCAAGTGACACTACCGGACAACTGTTCCGCCCGGGTTCGATTCCAGCTGATGCAGGGAAAATATCTCCAAATTTTTTTCCTCTACCATTATTGACATGTGGGTCCCCATTGTCATCTATGCACACCACATACAACACTTGCCAAAACTTCGTCCCTCATTTTCTCTGTTTTTCGCACACTTGACATTGTGTGGGCATTTTGAAAATACCATATCTTTTTGACTGTGCATCATATGAAGATGTGCTATGCATGAATGTTGATCAGCATGATGTTAACTGGCTGGTAGTTCCATTTTAGACCATGAATAAAACTCCCAACATGATGTTAACCCTGTTTGAAAAGGCCGTGTTAATATAAATGCTCTACCTCTAAAAGTTGCAGTTTCTTATCTGAAACTGAACATGCCGTTTCTTATCTGAAACGGAAACTTGCAGTTTCTTCTCTGAAAATCACATTGTCTGCACTTTTATACTCCTATGAAACTACATTTTTAAGTGCTAAAAATAAATATCTAGAATTCATAAAATACTTCGTTTGCTCAATACTGCAAATTCAAAATTCAAAAGACATTCATATCTGAAAGTACTCTCAAAATACACAACACAAAACACAATTCACAACCTGCAAATACTGACAACACTAAGCTCCTCCTGACAAATCACAATCTGCCCGACTATTGGGCTGGGGGCAGTCCCCTCCTATTCCTCGGCGGCAGATAGCCGCCCCATGAAACGATGTGAACGGCGAGGGAGAGGATGGCGGGGAAGCGTCATCGGGCCAACTGCTTTTATCCTCTTGCAGCTGGGTTCGGTTGACAAAGACTCCACCAGCTCGCTCTGGCATGACACCCTCACAAACGGCACCCTGTAGATGCTCGATCCTTCAATCTCTGTTGGATGCTCCATCTGGGATCGATACTCCCACCACCGCTCCCTAATGATCGGATTCGGTGAATCTGTTTTCTCCATGGCCCAGAGGAGCAGCTCTATTTACTCCCGCGCGACTCCCTTCAGGAGTATCGTCGCCTTTTCCCTCTGTTGCAGATATTTGGCCATGGATGTCGCCGTCGCCGCTAGTTGGTCCTTGTTGTCAAACCAAGACTGTATCTCCAACATCCTAGCTAGCTTCACAGGGTCGCTTTCTGTGATCCTCACATATCGGTTGTACTCCTCCATCGATCTACTTCTCCACAGCACCTTCACTCACCGGTGGTGGTTTTTGAATGGAAGAGGAGAGGAGCAACGCTGGTTTTGGATTAGAACGGGAGAGGAGCGACGCTAATTTTGGATTGGAATAGGAGAGGAGGGGCGCTAGTTTCAAAATCGAAGAGGAGAGGAGCGACGTTGGATTTAGATTGGAACAGGAGAGGAGCGGCGCTAGTCTTGGAAGTATTTTTTGTTTTGCTTATTTTGGGTCAAAGTTCGACCACGTACTGTATTTGACAAGCAAAATGTGAATGCATGTCACCAAAAATTGTATCGTTTGGTTCGTATCTGAATGTACTTTCAAATTATATTATTTTTTGCAACGTATAACATATATTTTATTTGTGAAAATCATGGTCAATTATGACCCAGAATAAAAGGGAGACTAGTTAATGTGGGGTCGCTTTCTTAATTGAAGGGTAAATTGATTTTGATTTTGATCCAGTCACAGTGCGCCGGCCCTCTCGTCCAAACCTAAATCGCTGCCGCACGCTCCTCTCCCTCTTCTCAATTGCAAAACCACCTCCTCTCCTCTCCATCATCTCCATTCCAAAACCACCGTCTCGCCTCTCCCTTTTCTCCATTGCAAAACCACCTCCTCTCTCCTTGGACGAGGATCCCCTGACGTAGCCCATCCTGCCATTGAGACACCGACACATGGGTCCCACCAAGCGCGGGGCCCACCTGTCAGCGACCAAAAGGTAGGGAAACCTCTCCTCTCCATCATCTCCATTCCAAAACCATCGTCCCGCCTCTCCCTCTTCTCCATTTCAAAACCACTCCCTCTCCTCTCCATCATCTCTATTCCAAAACCACCATCTCGCCTCTCCCTCTTCTCTATTGCAAGACCACTGTCTCTCCTCCCATCTTCCAAAGCTAGCACCAGACCACTCGGAAGGACATCTATGGAGAGGATGCAGCAGCGAATCAGGAAGATCGCTGGCAGCGACCAGGCAAAGTTAGCCAGGTTGAAGGAGATCCTTACTTGGTTTGACAATGAGTGGGAGATTTCGAGGACGGTGAGGGCCATGCGGCAATGTATGCTAAAGAGCTAGACGGCGGCGATGAGGGCGGCGATGTACTCCTCAGCGGCAGTCACGCCGCAGTCCTTCGAGTTCATCGAGTATCTTCTCTCGGTGATGGAGTAGACAGATTCGCCCGAGGCGTAAGTTAGGCAGAGGTGGTGGGTGTACAGGTCGAAGGTCGAGCACCCATAGGATAATGAATCGATCGAGTACGGTGTGCCGTTCGTGAGGGTGCAGAGCCAGCCGGAGCCACAGGAGTATTCGTTCTCCCACCGCAAGAGGAGGTCGGATGGTGCGACGTCACTTCCCCGCCGTTTTCCATGGTTCCCTCGACGCTCGCCTCATTTCAACGGCGTCGGTAGGGTTTAAGGTAAGCTTCACACTAACCTAATCTTCCATCTGCTCATGCTTACAATCAGTGTGACAACTAATAAAAACCATGCTTACAATCAGTCTTTGAGTACTACGCCAATCACCCTAAAATAGCTCTGGACCTTTGGGTCAAAGTTGTGACACTATGTACAAATAAAGAAAAATAGATTGGTGCTTCTTTCAGAAAAGAGTACACCCTAGAAAACTGCCAATATAAGCTACTAGTAATTTTTTTTGAAGTCTAAGCTACTAGTATTTGGTTAGAGGATTTTCTGCCGAGAAAGATCCGTCCACAGTGAGCACCACACATCCCACTGATGGTGGTGGTTGCCAATGCTTAGATGGAGCAGCATTGGTGTCGGTAATTTTTACTTGGCACCTCGCACTCTGCATATATGCCGGTTCCATCCGTACATTCGCGCAGTTCCACCAAAATGCAGCTGAATAACCCTGTTTGCACAGATAATGAAAAGGCGTGACTACATTATAGTGGCACTAGTTGATGAAACATACAGTAATAAATAGAAGAAAATATTGCGATAGTATCATAGTATGCCATGCTGCCAGGGCAAGATGGGCCCTGCGACACCTCATACGGTACGCCTCATACTAGAAATCGATCCAAGTCTCCCCGATACACCTTCTGCCAGTGATGAACATCAATGTACAACGGTAGTACAAGAAGGGGCCTTGAGACATTCCAATCTCTATTTTTATGCAGATCAACTAAAATTAAGCACCCCAGTTTGCAGAAACGCTTAAACATTAACAATGGGACTAGTTGATGAAACATATACTAACAAAGAGAAGCACTTTCTTTATCTACATTGGAAATGAAGATAGAGAGGACACTCGCTCTATTTTAAATGTCTTATTACTTCATTTTATCAGTGGCACTAGGGTCGAGCAGGTGGCAAACGAGGTGCCCGTTTACACTGAGATGTTGTCGGATAATGGTTCTCTATGGTTGGATTTCTTTAATGAAATTGGAGGAAACCCCCTCTTTCGATATATAAAAAAAATTAGTGCCACCAGTGGTGCCAAAATATTGCCTCAAATTAATAGTGCCAGTAGATTAAGGTGCAAAATAATAACATTACTGCTTTATCATGGCAGTGCCAAAATAGTAGCACAAGAGCGGACTCAACATGCAGGATCTTTGGCAAACGGCCAGACCAAAAAGGAACATACCTCATGATGGGAACCATGTCTGCAGTCAACGCCATCGTAGAAGGGATGACACTAGTCACCAACATGGATGATTCAATTCATTTTTATGCAGTTCACCTAAAATTAAGCAATGTCCCATGAGCTAGCAGCTTCTTCTTCATTTTTTTAAGAAAAGGGCTCCAGCCCCGGTTCCATTTCCATCAGAAAACGAAACCCATAAAGCTTCTTCTTCATTAGTTGCAATAAAATTGAGCAACATCAAGGTTGGTTGTGAAGCTCCTAGAATGTTCAACTATAATTTGGATATCTTTTGTCCAGTTGAACCAAGATCAAGCGTGAAATGTATGTCTCTGTTTGCACAAAAAGGTGGAAAGGAGGGTGACAAACAAGTGATGAAACATACATCAAATGAAAAGAAGCATGTTCCTTATCTGAATGGCAATCCTACAAGGACATTAGCAATTTCTAAAGCAACAACATTGCTAGATATTAGTGTAGGCATTAGGATTAACTATGACAACCGTTAAATACGACATTACTTTAATGGTGCCATTACTTCATTTTACTAGCAACATTGGTTTAACGTGTCCTTACTTTTAGCAGTGCGACTGCTACATTTTACCAGTGGCATTACATAAGAGTGGCTCGGGGCAACAAACATTAGAACAGGATATCTGGGTTGGTCCCATTTTTGTTTGGTATAGCCACCTTATACTGTGTGACGCTAGCAAATCTAGTGCTGGACTTACTCTGTTGACTTGTCCCCCAGTCCCCACTTTCTTTCCTTTTCCAACCAATAGATCAGGTTTATATTGAGTTTGTACTACGTTTCCCATTATTTCCCTATTAGACCTAGAGACCAGTTGGATAGCCAGTCTCTGCTACTTTTCGCCCCCATTATTTCCTCTTTCGACCAAGTCCTAGATTCAGGTAACAAATCTTCCCCCACCCCCACCCCCACCCCCTTTATTCCTTGTTTGAACCAAGTAGTACTAGATTCGAGTGCATGAACTAGTTTTACCTCTTAACAGTAAAAATTTAGGTGGCTTTCGAACAGCCGATCGATCCTATCTACGAGGGGGCCAGGGAAATAGTAAAAGATACAAATGCAGCGATGTCAGGAGCTCGGGAAGTAGAGCAAGGACGGTTTTGAAGGAAGTTATACCTGAGGGTCACCGGGATGTCGCTAGGTGGGCGGCGGGAGGCCGGATCTTCCCACACTACGGCAGGAAGGAAGAAGGGGTTGGAGGCCCTCCCTAGCCAGCGGTGCTTGGGAGAGATCGGCAAGGCACGCTGATCGAGATGCGCCAGCAGTGGGTAAGAGCCGTCGCCGAGGACGACCGCGTGAACGTTGCACCTTCTCACCTTCCTCGGCGGAGAGGATCTGGCTGGATCTGTGACCAGCGGTGAGCAGGGAGAGAGAGTGTGGCCCGTCCGGTGGGTCCTTGCTGTCAGGTGGAGGAATACTTATTTTGCGCGTAATAAGGAGGGACTTCCTTGCGGCCACCTGGACCCAGCTATTAGCCTCTCCACGTACAGTACTCTTCCGATGGAAGTGGGTCGTTGACCATGTTGACCATGCCGCGCCGAGAGCACCAGGGCGGTGGTCTGGACGACGGCGAGGCCTAGGAAGGGGACAACACAGAGCTGGGGAAGACGCAGCAGTGGAAGCCCGCGAGGAGAGGAGTACGAGGGTTCACTGGTTCGGCTGCGGTGTGAGGCTGCCGTCGCTGCAGAATAACAGGGGGTGTGGGTGAGTAGAGGGATGGCCTGGCCAGCGGTGAGAGTAGTACGGGGCGGTGAGGCCTCCGCGGCATCATAGCCGGCCACGGGAGGCAGGAGCACGCAACACGACCAGCGCTGCTTTGGGCGGCTGGAGCAAGAAGACCAGAGGTTGAAGAAGCACTACGACCGTTGGATGGACATCGTATGATCAGTGCAAGTAGAATCGTTTATATTGACTAAGTTGACAAAGCCCTTGGTATGCGTCAACTTAGTAGGCCCACAGCTCGGATTTGGCAGGAGCCCATTTGCGATTTGTAAGAATGTACATCCCATTTTTTAATTCTAATGGAATTTACTACAGCCCATTTACAGTTTGTTAAAAGTACATCCCAACTTCTATCTAGGACAACGATTAATAATTTCAAACAACCGCTCAAAACAGAATTTAAAAAAATTCCCACATTTTGATGGGATCCGAAATATTTTTATCCAAAATTTCTAGTCAGGTTAAATATAATTTCAAAATAAAGTTGTATTACATTAAAATCCAACAAAATATTGCGCGCGCAACAAGTAATGAAATTAAAATTTTCAAATTCCAAAAATAATATATTTTTCAAACTAATTACGTGTTTGGTGCATATGAACTGTCCAGTTATTATAATTACATCCCATTTATTATTTCTAATAGTCCATTTTCTTGTTAAGCCTAATGCATACCTCCTAGGAAAGTTTGCAGCCCAGCGGGGCGGAGAATAACAAGTTGACCCGGATATTGTGTACAACTGTCGGCCCAGTTGCATTGCTGATGTTGAAAAAAGGCCTGTGTAGTACAATACAACCTAACATGGTTACTCAGCCCACATTCAGTGACGCCGGAAAGGCCCAAACAAGGCTTCTGTACAACTTTTTGAAGTCACTGAGCTCAATTAATAACTTAAGAAAAAAGTTAGATTACAGTGGAACCTAATTAAAAGCTGTCACGAGCAAACAAATAATTCAACGGGTCCCACTTGTGTGTGTGCGCGTGTGCGTGTGCGTGCGTGTGTGTGTGTGTGTGTGTGAGAGAGAGAGAGAGAGATAGAGAGATAGAGAGAGAGAGACCCATCGGTCGATGCTCGTAAATACTTCTTTCAGCCATATGCATTGCTGATGCTTAGTAAAAACTTATATAGTTGACACAATCATATAGAACATCATAGCACACTGAACTTGCATACAAAAATTTCACGCAGGCGGCACAATCAGGATGGAAGCAGTGGATCGCTACGGGAAGGGCTATGTTGAAACCAACGAAGTCGTACATAACGGTTCATCGTCTTTATCAATGACGGGGAAATATCTTGAATGTTGTGCAAAGAAAACAGACAGACAACACAATAAGTTCTGCTAGCACATTAAGTTGACGTACAGCCCTTTCTAAAAAAAGTTTAGGTACAAAATTAGAACAGGTCACAATCAAATGTACTGGCATATTAGTGCTTCACACCCATAGCTCGGATTTAACTAGTATCTGACAAGATTCAGTTGTTACCTCAAATTAGAGAACATCCAGGCAGCCAGCCGGGCCTCTTCTCCCAAAGAAGCAGTGGCCTCCGCCGCGCGATGGAGTACGCCCTATGCCATCCATCGTTCTGAGCAACATGGGGAAAGTCTAACGTTGACTCCTGTAATGGACGTCGTCGACGGACCCTGGCACCAGCGGCGGCGGTAGGACTTCGATTGATGGATTGACCACTTCTTCGACATGCACGAACACTCGATACAGGTACATCCCTAACGTTGTCCGCGGCGGCCTTGGTGGCGACGAATAGTACAACCCCGGTTCCTGCACCGGTATCTCAACACCAATCACCTTCGGTATGGTGGACGACTTCTTCATCCATGCCATAACCGTTAGAGCCTAGCTGTTTGGCGGAATAAACATACTTACGAGCTCACCTCCAAGGTCGTTGATAAGCTCGTTCATGGACTCGCTATTCCAAGCACGTCGAGGCATGCCGTGGAAGGTAATCTTTGTTAAAACTCAAGATCAAAGGGCACCGAGCCCCATCCTGGGTGCCACCAATCAAAGCTCACCAGCGCGCCATCGCAGAACAAACGCCGAGAAGATTCGAACACAAGACTGCAGTCGAAAGTTGTCCGGAACCTGACTAAGAATTTAGCCGGTGGCGGACAGACTTCGACGAGCAAGTCACTTATTTGGATGATGTGCGCAATGCTAAGAGCTTTGACAAGGTCGTCCAGCGAGATGGGAGGCCGGTCGCCGTTGATGGTTACCATCAGCACTTTGCTAGCAAACTGGCCGTCAAGCGCCGCCATGCCACTGTTGAGAGACAGCACGCAGCGACCGAAGGCACGACGGACGTTAGGATCTCCGGCTCGGAGATCTGCGTTGACCGGTGATATGATAGTGCGCTTGAGTACAGGGAGTACAGGAGGGGGATTTGGGGGAACTGGAGTAGGAATCGAAATTCCAGAGGTGGGGGAGGGACGGGAGACTGGGGATGAAAAGGTAGCATGAATTTCGAGCACGTGCCAATATGCTCTCGGTGCGCAAGCGCATGAAAACACCGGTGGCACCCACATGTCGGCCTAAGAGTCCTTATTCTTTCTTTTTTGGAGAGCCCGACCTTTTTTCAGGATCTTTTGATAGCCCGGCCTGAGAGTCATAATTGACCTGTTTGCCATTGTGTTACTACTCGGCCCATATTCAACGACACCTCACTGGCCCAAACAAGTGTACATCATCGAAAAGACACTGAGCTCAAATTATATAACTTGAAAAAAGGAGATATACTCTGAACACTGGAGAATGGTGATGCCCTCATTTAGCCCACCAATAGTTCGAGACAATAAACAGTTCGAAAAAATGATATATACAACATTCAAACACTGACTAGTGACTACTACTGACATAAACAGCAAGACATGATAGTTCATAAGAAGTCTTGCTACACCACCAAAACGCACCCATCTGCACCGCTCAGACTCTCTTGATCCAGACGAGAATGACATTCTAAACAGAAGCAACTATTACATAGTAAGAGTGACATAGACGAGGATGACCAAATGACAAGGAATATGCATAACAAAAGAAAGAACTACCCATCCAGAACCAGCAGCAAAGACAACAAAGTCATTCGAAGAGATGATCCAACACCATCATAATTTGCAGCCCCGCTTCAGCGACCAGTGATCCGGAGACACCAGTACTCCACCCTTTCGATGCAACAACCCAATTACCTATCAACCTGAAGGCTTGAACCACATCACTGCCTGTCGTAATTGAGACATCCAAGGATCAAAGTTAATCCGGATGCCTTTGTCATTCTCACCTTCTTTTGGCTGCAGGCTGTATCATTGACAATCAGGGGAGTTTGCTCCCGAACTCCTAGGGCTCGCCGTGTAGACACAGTTTTCCATAGCAAACAGAGCCTCTCTACCATCAAGGTCCTTGCCAACGGTGATCTCCTGGTTAATCGGATAATTGAGTCCGAGAAACAGAGAGTGTGAACCAAGGCTGTTTACCCGCCTCCAACTAAAAAAATCCTAAAGGCCCCAACAAGCTGGTATCCTGCTCATAGACGTAACAGCCACTGTCCGGATACTCACGTATTACACGGTGCTTGTATACAGTGGGGTTTTTGCAATATAACTTTTCCGGCTCATGTGTCCGAATGATCATCAGTCTTTTGCCGTCGTCTGATCGAGCGAGGAACCAGTTGTGCTTCCCTGTTTTTGGCAAAGGTGGTGTGATTACAAAGGGCAGTAACTGTAGGGACACTGCATCATATCAAAAAGGACAGGCATTGTTAATGTAAGATCAGCATTGTTCAGAGTATGAGTAGGATAATGCAAGAAACAACATTGATATGTCCCTGTTGGAACTGGGAGGAAAATACAGGGAAATGTATACTGGGTTCGAAAATATAGAAGTGCCATGCATGGTTATACTCATGTTATCTCGCAATCGATTCTTCACAGGAAACTACCATGTCATGCATGTTATGTAATCATGTTCTGTCCTCACAAACAAATTCTTCAAGGTAACTAACAGACCATGCATTGTTATATACTCGTGTTCTGTGGGCAAAATTTTTGTGAGGATATTATTCTAGCCATTGATTGCTGAAGGGCGAATATAGGTATGTACACATGGTAAGCATTGCAGGATTTCACTACTTCCAAATATAGAGTTCTCCATATGCACATTTACTTCCCTAATGTATGGTTAGATGAAACCAACAGTGTGGTGCATGTTTCTACAATCTTCTGCAAAACAAGGTCCGTCCAACTGACGTAGTAATCTAGATGACTTGGACCGCGATGGTAATACTCTATATAATCCAACGGAGGAAGGATAATCTCATGGGAGGTCTGGAAGTTCACGAGCACCAACTTTTTACCGTCTTCTCTGAAGGCAGCCATCCAGTGGGAGTTCATGCCGACCCAGTACATACCTGCCAAGAAGTTTCGGGCGATGGTGATCGGATCGATGTCGAGGGAAATGATGTACGGCGACCCACTACATACCTGCAAAGAAGTTTCGGCTAATGGAGATCGGATTGAAGTCGAGGGGCATCATGCACGCCTCCGTATCATGGTGAGCCAATCTCGCAAGACCAGATAGCAGCAAGCAGGGTGTCTTGAAAAGCTTAGGCCTCGCTTCGACGATGGCCGTGTGCATGTCCCTCGAGCATGCAGCCAGCCGCAGGGCGCTCAACATATCCATACACGAACAACAGAGGTCGAGGATGTCACTGGGGAGATTGCTCCAATCGCGGCTCATATGGATGTGCGCGGTTCGCGTTCGGCCATGGTGGAGTTTGGAAGGGGGCTTGATTTACGGGGGAGAAGGATGTCGGTGCTGGAGCGGCTAGCGAGGGAATAGTGGTACTGGGGGAGGCGAGTGAGGCGACGGTACACGGGGGCACAGTGAGATGGAGACGGAGACGAGACGGAGAAGGAGATGGAGATGGAGTGGTGCTATGGGAGCGGAGAGGGAGACGAGGCGAGGTGCCAATGTGCTGTACAGCGGCGGTGACAGACTGCACAGTGCACAGGGTGAGGCTGACTTTGGTAACCCGAACACGCCGCCTGGACTAGTGTCAGGCGCAGGGTGTTGTCACTTCACTGTGAGGACCAGATGAATAGTATTTTGACCATCAAGTGTACCACAGTTGTACTACTACTACTAGTAGTAGGAACATGAGTACTCCAGTATTGTATAGCGGAAATAGGTCTCCCGTGCTAGCATGCCTGTTCACTTCATCGTTCAGGTATCATCCATATTGCGAGCAGAACCAAATTCTCATGCATGCCCAATCAACGCCCTGCCGCGATGCATGCAGTGGTCGTTCTGGTGCATCAAGGACGGCATGCAGATCGTTCCACACTTGAGAAGAGGAAAAATGGAAAGGTAGAACGCGGCAGCAGAGGAAGAGAACGCTGGCTAACGAGGCTGGGAGGGGATCGAGCAGGAAGTTAATGCTCCACGCCTAAAGGTTTTGGGAAAACCTGATTTTCATAAGGTGACTTATACTCACCTAAACGGAGGGAGTATTCCTTAACCATAGAATGTTGTGTCTCCCACTCACGCGCTCAAAAAAATTACGACACATTCTTTTATCTATTTGCATAGGTCCCACCTATCAGGAAGGATGGGCACGTACACAAACATGTACGACTCATCAGTCTACCCGCATAGCCTTTTCGTTTAGTCTACCTAGCCATCTAATCAACTGCCTGCACGCCACTTCTCCCATTTACATCTCCATCGGGAACCGATTCTCCTCGGCTTCTTCACCTCCCCTTCGTCTTCATTTGCATCCAAACCCCACTGCGTTCACATTGTTTTAACCTCTTTAAATAATCATCTACTACTTCAGTTAGACTAGCCATCTAATCCTAATTCTCCAAACCTCTTTAAATAATCATCTACTACTTCAGTTAGACTAGCCATCTAATCCTATCACTGCCTTGCCCTGCCTTTCCTTCACTGACAGGTGGGACCCACGCTTATGGGTCCCACATGTCAGTGACAGAATGGTAGGATTGTTTGCGTCAGGGGATCCTCATCCCCCGACGTGCCCCTCATCCCTCTCGGCCCCACCGCTCCTCTGCCTTTGTGTGCATGACATGCGGGCCAGCTGAACTGCGGTGGCCATCAACTTTCTACCACAGACACACCCGATTGGACGCGGTTTGCCTCCTCCGCTGCTGTGCTCCGATCCGTACTCCCGCACCATCAAATTTTCATCCAGCGGCTGTGACACATTTTGTCCCGGGCATCAATCCTCAGCCGGAGTACTTGTGTACTATAGGTAGTACCCGTCGGTGTGGCCATATATGCCTCGTAATGCCCCGACGCCCAGCTGTGGCACCCTCGCCACGGCCACGCCACCACCGGCCAGTTCATCTCGAACGAGTGAGTCGTGAACCACGCCACCACCATGAGAATGACATGTGGGCCAGCTTCCCTTAGGCTTGCCAACTTGTGGTGCTCCCGCAGTACGAGCTCGTGCCAAAACTGGAATTTGTTTCTTACTACTACCAACTAGTACTAGTAAGGTACACGTGCATTGCACGCATGAGATTCTGGTGGTTTGTGCATTATGCTTGTACATGTGGAGTTTTCTGGATTCTAACATGTGGCAAAATCTGGTGGAATGTAAGGTTAGGCAAGTTTGATTAACTTAGGTGAGTGTTTGGTTCAAGCCACACCTTAGGAAAGCCACACTAAGGCCCCACATGACATACACACAAAAAATGTGGCAAGATTCCCTTAGGCTTGCCAACTTGTGGCTCACATTTTGAAGAACTAATAACTTTGCCTAAGCTTAGTTGTGGCAAAGTTAGTCATGAATTAGGTTCAACCATGGAGTCTTCTAGATTATACATGTGGCAGAATCTGGTGGATGATATCCAACGGCCAGTAGTGCTCGGATTTGCCATCTTTGTACCGTCAGATTGGCTTCATCCAACGACCAACTTTCAAAGTTTTTCACACACTATATAGGGGGTATAGATATAGATGTGCCGGTCCGTTGCAATGGATCCAAAGTATATCTATTTAGTGGAGTGCACTCTAAACACATTATCTATTTATTTTTCTCTAACCTTCCGTAGCCATGCAACCAAGCCACATAAGCTTCATGGGTGCCCCCCACATCATATTATTCATACTACGTTGATTGAAAAAAGATAAATCACCCAAAACAAGATCTTCCCGTTTTTTGTTCCTACGATGTTGTGCCGTGCACGTACCTACTATTTGTATAGTGGCAGTACTAGTAATATAGTATTAGGAGTACAAACTTAGCACTAGTACGAGTAGTACTAGTACGGAATGCTCCTACTCTATCAACGAGCCCCGTCTGACACCAAATTTCTTGGCTTCCGTGCTACAGCTAGATCTTCCCCTCGTTTCTGTTTTCCAACCCGGCGGCGGGCGGGGTGTCGGTTTGCTCAACGGCGGTCCCACATGAAAGTGAAAATGCTAGGCAACACGCCTTCCCTAAGCTATGTGTCGTGCGGACGGGCCGTGTTGTACTCCCGATTCCCGGGCGTGTGGGGGTGCGACGCGAACGCGGCAGGCCTTTTCCTTTTACCAGCAATGTGCCCGTGCGTTGCGACGGATCCAAAGTAGTAGAATAGTAGTATTTGTTCACAAACTTGAAACAAATCACTATTGTTTAGATGTACTCCTAATATATTACTCCCTCCGTACCTAAATATTTGTCTTTTTTGAGATTTCAAATAGATATCACATACGGATTATATAGAGATATTCTAGTGTTTCTAGCAAGATGCCCGCGCGTTGCACGAAGTTGATGGAAAAGGTAAGAACAACTTATAAATTGACGGATGGAGTACTAGTTACAGTGATGCATATAATTAAGCAAAGGGATCGCACATGTCGGTATTGACTGGAACGAGAATGCAACAGCACAATAAGAATTAAGGCCACGATGATGCGATCGCAGTGGTGGTTACAGAAGGCAAGAAGAAAGATGGATCCACGAACGTACGACCTCCTCCTCCTCAACTTAGTGCGCCGGGCCACCGACCGGCGGCTAAGGAGCGGCGGCTTTTGTGGCGAGGTCGAGGTGCTTCTCAGCAAAGGCATCCAAGGCTTCCAGCCGGTTGAGGAAGGCCAACGTCGTAGCGTCCTCACTGGCCTTGTAGATACCTATGTACACGATTTCCTCGTACACGTGGATGTGTAGGTCGATGAATTCTTGCAGGGCGAGGCGCCTCGCGGCGAGCGCGACCTCCAGGTGGACATTCTTCGTGGCGTCGGCGGGCAGTCGCAGGGCCACCAGTGCTTGAAAGAGGTTCCGGCCATGGAGGCCGATTAGGGTGGCAAGCAATGAGGAGCCCGGGCGCGCGGGCTGGAGGAGTACGGCGATGTCGTCCGCGAGCTTCTTGAGGACGGTGAACTTGTTGCTGGTGGCAACGATCATCTGGTCCAACTGAGAGTCGTAGTTGGAGTCGACGGCGGCCATCCACCAGGCGGTCTCCAACACCGTCTGGAGACGATCCTCGGCGCCATGCCGCAGGCCGGCGTCGTGGACCATCTGGCGCAGCCGCTGGCCGCTCACGCGCATCGCCGCCATGGGTCTGGAGTGAGCTCTTTTGCGCTTAGTGTAGGTGCTTAGGCAAATGCTTAGGTGCGTACGATGTGGTAGATGCATTGGAATGGAGGGGCGCCTTTATATGAGGGCAATGAGGGCAAACTGCGTTGCATTCACATCGTGCAGCCTCTTTTCCCGGACCTCCTCCCATTACTTCCCTCATGCATTAATTGAAGGAGGATGCATTGGCCGTTCAACATATCGGGAACCGCTACTCCCTCCCTCGTCTGCATTAAAGCCGTATCGGGAACTGCGCCGCCCGCTGTCAAATCGAATACTCCCTCCGTCTAGGTGAGTATTAAGTCATCTTACGAAAACCAAATAGTAAACACATAGGCGTGGTGCATTAACTCTCACGTTGTTTCTTATTTTTTGACATAAATAGAGGAATCAACCAAGAAGAGATGTGGGGCTTGTATGCTTTTAATGACTTGAGACTATCAAACATGACATGCAGTGGTCAGTTCGTTGCACAAGAACAAATACAACCCATGTCAGCACACACGCATCTTATATAGCATCACATCCAATGGCTATAAAAGATGAATGAGACCAAATTATATCTCATCTAGATGAGTTCTAGCAAAACTGTATTAATAATACTTAGTACTCCTGCGCCATGTATCATATATTAGTATCATGTAGTACTTTATTTATTTATGAGGTATCCAGATGGCACTGCACCGCCAAGAAAAGAGGGTAACATCAAAATTATGGACTACTTTTTTGAGTATGTTGGTAAGGTCCGGTCATAGTCACTTGTTGAAATCTCTAAAAAGACAAATACTCCCTCCGTCCGGAAATACTTGTCATCAAAATGGATAAAAGGAAATGTATCTAGACGTATTTTAGTTTTAGATACATCTCTTTTTATCCATTTTGATGACAAGTATTTTCGGACGGAGGGAGTAGAAAACAGAGTTGGTGATGATGGTGTGCGTGCCATCCTGCAATATAGGCCGTCGGATTTATATCTAACGGATAGGAAAGAAACTATGGCAATTTTGCAAAAATATACCCACACGTCTCTCCACGTTCGCAAATAAGGCCTTCCCTCGTTCAACCTTTTCTCTCACAAGATAAACTACTCATACAAATGCATCTTGAGGTGTCCATAGAATCGAAGAGAGGGATGATGTGTGTGTGTGCGCGCGCGATCGATAAAGAGTGCCATCGAATTTGTGTGTGCCCACGTCAAAGATATAGAGTGGCTGGCCTACTGGAACGTGAGATGGGACATGTGCAGTTTGTCTCTGTGGCATGGATACCTACCTGCAGCGCTCGACTATCGGTGTGTGGTGGGGGAAGAGGGAGGCCCAATTAACTATAGAGGTACAATGGCTGGTATATGTGTGGAGGAGGAGAGAGGCCTACCTCATGTATTAAGGAGATCGATCTGCCTCATGTATTAAGGGAGATCGATCGGCATCCATGCATATGTGCAGGAGAGGAATAAGGTTGGGAGAGAGACAGAGCTAGAGTGTTGGAGGGGGTGGTAGTGGAGTTGCTTCTAACAAATGGTGGGATAGGCTTGCTAGACAAACGGAGGGCACGCCCGCAATATCAATAAGAGAGGAGATGGCTGCTTGTTGTCTGTGCACGTGCGTGTGAGAGACGGGTCAGGAGGCATGCACGAATGATGAGGGGGGACGATGTGGCTGTGGTAAGCAGACGTAACTACATAGGAAGATCAATCGCCCTTTGTTAGAGAAAGGAGAGACATAACTTGTGAGGTACGTCGATCGATGGGGGGGTAGTTAAAGTCGATCTAGGTATATGTTGGGAGATCGATCGGTATACATGCATGTGTGTGTTAGAAGCAAATGAGGCACGAGGAGAAGGATAGAGAGAGAGGGATGCATGTAGGAGGTGGTACGAGAGGCATACTATATCGAGGGGGAGGAGTGTGCGAGTACGAGAACGATGAAAAGAGTGGTGGGAGTGAGGCATGGACGGTGACAAGAGAAGAGGGGAAGCTTGTGTTTGTGCTAGGCACACCTGGCTAGAGAGGCATATCGATCGATGTGTGCCGTAAAGAAGGAGCTGGGGGGCCTACACACACCGTGGGTGAACGACCTAAAGTGAAAAGACGAATTTGCGCGATGGAGCTAGAGAATGCTGAGGGAGGGTGAGAGGGATGCGGGCGTGTGCATGCACAAGAGAAAGTTAGCGCTAGCTACAAAGATAAGAGGGTTGTGTGGGTGTAAAAGACGAATAGAGATCATATATACTTCATTATAAAAAGCGAATTCGGATATTTGAAGAATTTATCATAGTGTTTCAAACCGACGCATGTGTGAATATATATAACGGTGATACACATGGTGTGGTTATGAACATGTTATACTACATTTAATATATTTTATCTCTACTCTTATAAAAACGGAGTTGTTGATGATGGTGTGCCTGCCATCCTGCATTATAGGCCGTCCGATTTATATCTGGCGGATAGCAAGGAAACTATGATGGTTGAAGTTGGCAACAATCATGATTGTAGATTCTTATTGAAATAGAGAAACGAATTCAAATTTAGTTCGAATTGCAGCGGTAGTATAGACATTTGGAATGCACTAAAATGTTGGTATGAGTAGGTTACATGCATTATACAGCAAGCGAAAAAATTTAATCGGACATAACATGGATTCATACTCCCTCCTTCCATCTATATAGGGCGTAATGAGATTTTTAAGACCGCCTTTGACTATTGACAAGATTAATAGTACATGACATGCACAATGTGAAAATTATATCATTGAAAGAACCTTTCACAGACGAATTTAACGGTGTGCTTTGTGTAAGTTGCATGTCATATATCATTGCTCTAATATTTGTTCAAAGTTAGCATCGAAAAACGCATTAGGCCCTATATAGATGGAAGGAGGGAGTAGCTTTGAATAGCATTTGTATAGTAAAACGGGGCAAGACTCTCTCTTTGTGTGGTGTGAATAGTTTTATTTTTTCGTTTTCTTTTTGGTTGAGGGAAGTGCGAATTGATTTGGTATGTACAAGTACAATATTACTACACGTTAGGCTTGTCCCTAAATTTCAACCCACGTCTTGTTATATCCCGAAAATTCAGATATCGTGCTCCCAAAACTGGCGCCTTCACAACCCACGCCTTGCTATCCCAAAATTACAACGCACGTGAAAACTCCCTCCAGCTGCCAAATCCCGACACGCGAAATCCCCCTTCTAATCCTGAGCTGAAAGGGACGCTAGTTCAAATCGGCGGAGGGGTACTTTTGTAACACACCCTACATTTTGGACAAGCGCGTCCCTAAGTCATGCTTCACCCCCTCCCATCGCCCCCTTTTTGCCATTCGAAATCCCAGGCCACCATAACCTCTCTGCTCCAGCCGCGAAACCCCACCCTCCTCCATCTGCCACGTCACCGCTGCCCAGCCGAAGCCTCTTCCCCGACGATGTCGTCCACCGCAACAGCTCGACATCCCTCGTCCACCTCCTTGGATGAGGATCCGTCGTCCATCTCGCCGTTCCGCCGGTTCAGCCGCCCCGTCCTCCACCTCCAAGTAGCTGCTCCGATGATCACCTCGTCTATCGTGGCTGCTCCATCCCCACAGCACTGCCTTAACCTGCTCCACCGGAACCACAACATCCTCACCGACTCCTCGGACAAAGCCGAGGCCTACTCGGCGCCACCAAAGAGGTTGTACACTCATCACATCGCACCTTCTCCTTAACTCGACCTCCCGACGCCGACAGTGCTCCATCCCGCACCCCCATGGAGCGGCTACCTTGAAGCTGGCGCCGCGGGCGACATCTCCATGGCGGCTCTCCCCCAGTGCGAGGCCCCTTCGGCGGCGGCATCCATACCAGCCGGATCTGCTGCTACTGCTCCGGCTCTCGCTCGATCGCTCGCTCACCCAGCTATTGTTGTTGCTGCTCTCCCCCTCGCTCGTGCTGTTGCTCTGCTCCGATTAAGCCACACTTCAGTCGACTGAATCGACTTTTGGGTCAGTCGATTTTCAGGGGTTGGGAGGCTCGCCGGAGTTAAGGAAGAACCACCCGCAGCGGGGACGGGGGCTCGCCGGAGAGGTACCCCACTATCTATCTTAGGGTTCAGGGTGGGGGCGGGGGGCCTAGAGGGCTTGCCAGGGCGGCGGTGGCGAGTTGTTTCGGGGCGGCGAGGCGGCTGGGCCGGCGGTTCGGCCAGTGGTGGCTGGCGGCTCAGGGGGTGCAGGTTGAAGATGAACTGCAGGCCCTCCCTAAACTACATGTCAAGTGCCTCTCTGCTACCATTGCGTTCAGTTTCGACAGTAGCATTCAGATTCCACAGTAAATTTCAGTTTCGACAGTTAAGTTCAGAGTCAACAGTTTTTACCTCATCTGTTGTAGTCAGGTGGTTTTTGGTGATGTTAATTTTACATCCATTTTACATCATCTATTGGAGATGCTATTAGAATCCCACTTGAGATTGACGATGTCTGTCTTGTGCTGCTTCAGCCTTGACGTCTTACGGCTCACCGGAGCTGCTCCAACGACAGAACGATCCATCACAACAGAGCAGTGCCCTGGACGCCGTCTACAGATTCCTCAGATCTTCCTCCACACCTCCGACAGCCACCTCTGCCTCAACTGCTTCAGCGACCAACCCAATGATGCTGAGGTCGACACGGCTACGGCAAAGAGGTTGTACACTTGTTGCATCACTTATTACTATACATTCACGTCGATCCATTAGGGCTATTTTGGTTCAACGGAAAAACGTCGATCCACTGGTTGTTACCATCACTCTAAATTTCTGCATGCTCTCCTTACATAATCTCACCATATTTTTTTCGTATGCATGTCAGATATTGTACACAGTCATGCTGAACATGTAGAGAAAAAGAGAAGAGTTTTGCGCGGCAATACAATGTCATGCAGACATCGCTCCATGGTGGGTTCAATGGCAAACCCTCCCCACCCCTCTCCAGATTGTAATCCAGAGGAAGATATCTGTTCTGAGGCGGATTCAGACGCCGCTGACCACTCCTATTTACCCCCCAAGGTGTTTGCTCTACCTTGGCATGATGATGTTAGTCATATCATGCATATGTTGCCTTGCAGTGCCTACTTTTGACATCATATATGTCATCTGCTTAGTTTAGACATGTTCTGTAATGCCACCTGTTTAGTTTCTATATCATATATGGGAATTATGCAGTCTCATGTCTTTTAGCCAGCCATAATATATGTGAAATGTGCAATGCCATCCTGTTTAACCAGGCATCATATATTTGAATGATATCTTGCCCATCCTTTTCTTCATTACATTTCCATTTGTCGACAATGTTTGTACATTAAACTACTCTTCCTGTGAATCAGCCATTTGGGTGGGAGATGGAAAAATCTGGAGTGAAAACAAGGCCTTCAGAGCAGACAGTGCTACCTGTCGAAGCAGATCTCTTGTTGGGTCCCGATAGCTCCTCAGAGATGGATTCAGAGACAGATGACCAGTCCTATTCCCCCACTGAGGTGTATGCTCTAACTTGGCACGGTTATACTGCTCATATCATGCATACGGTGTCTTGCATTGCATAGTTTAGACATCATATACACAATATTCAACACCATGTTCTTAGTTCAGACATCATATCGAATGCCCTCTGTTTAGCATATAAATCACATATGTGAATTAAATGATGCGATCCTGATTACTTAGATAACATGTAGGTGAATTATGTCATGCGATCCTGTTTAGTTATTCATCATATCTTTGAATTATGTTATGCTATGCTATCCAGTTTAGATAGACATCATATATGTGAAATTATGTCATGCTATCCGTTTTAGTTAAACAATATACATGTCAACTATTTCATGCCCTCTTTTTTCCACACTATCTATTGCATCTGTCTCTCATACAATGTCTGTACATTCAACTATGTTTCCTGTTTATCAGCCATTTGAATTGGAGCGGGTGATGCCAGTATCTAGCGGACTAAAAACACGGTCTTCAAATAAAACAGTGCTACCTCTTGGTGGAGATAGCACCCCGGTTGTACATGCACAAGAACCAGCCCTACCACACATAACCCAAACTCTCGCAGATTGTACCCCTACTGCGATGGACAGAGAACCAGCTTCACCCAATCTAACCCCAACCCCAGCCGATAGTAACCCAGTTCCTGTTGACACAGCACCATCTCCACCACAGAGCTCCCAAACAAGAGCAGTTAGTAAGGCAGCTCCAGTGCCCAAAGGGCCAGTACTATCACGGCGAACCCCAACTCCACCAGTTAGTACGCCTATTCCTGTGGAGGAAGCACAACCAGCTAGTCGTAGTTTAGCATCTATCGCATTTGATGTTGTTAAATCGTATGTGCGTATCTTCCCATCTTGGAAATATTATACTGAAGATGAAGGAAAATGCCAGTTGCAGGTGTTTGTCCAGGAGTTATGTGTAAGTAATGTTATTCATGGCAATTACTTTGCTTCGTCCCATACATCCTACCTCCATGATGGTTATAATACAGCAAATTTTCCCATTTTTCTCTATAGAGAAGGACCGATTTGGAAACTCAGGATGAGGTAACCTGTGCTAATACCTCTGCTATCTTCAAGAATGCTTGGTGGCAGTATCGGAATTACCTGAAGAAAACGTACTTCACCGGCAAAGAAACTCATCAAATTCCCTTACGTTCTCCTGAGACACATTTACTGGACGATGACTGGGAACGCCTTGTTCTGTACTGGTCCCGAACCAAGAATGTGGTAAGGTCTATGAGCTCATTTTTCTATTTTAAGTATTATATTCTTGCGTCTTACTGTACTCTGTTCATGTAGAACAAGTGCCTAAACCTGAAGAACAACTGTTCTAATTTAAGATTCCATTGCTATCATAGTTCAAAAAAGCGCTAGGCGTTAATTGTGTGTTTTGCCACCGCCTTGCGCTTTACTGACCAAAGCGCATGCTTATGCGCAGTTATGCACAGATTATGCGTAGTTATGCGCAATGCGTTTTGCCAACGCCTAGAGCCTAGGCGCGCTTAAGCGCTCGCTTAGGCGCGCCTTTTTTAACTATGATTGCTTTGCTCTTGTATCACTGTATTTACTCATACAAACTTATTTTTAAATTGAAGGATCCAATCGAAACTCCAATGGCACAACAGGTATGTTCACGCATGTTTCTTTAACAGGTTTGCTCTTATCAATAGCTCTGTTGATTTCAATTTCAATTGTGTATACAGTTGACTTTCATATCATGCACATTACTAGCATCACAACAGAGCCAATAGTGTTGTTGTACATGTAGACCCGTGGTACCCATCTGAAATCTTGTTGTGCCGTGTAGTTTCCCACGCTTTGTATTCTTTCACTGCTGCTTTGTCTTGAACTGATATGATTTGAACCGTGTCTCTATTTTGATTTGGCAAGACAATGCAGTGACCATAGGACATAGATATATGTTTGTTTGATGCTTTTATTATGTACTAGTACTTGGCAATAGAAGACTTGGTAGTTTAATCATGTCCACCTTACTAATGAACTGGTTCACCGAAATGAGTTTCATATACTAGTACATGCTAAACTTGTTATGTGTCTGCTTGTTTCTTCTTTTAGAATGCTGACAGAATATTGGGGAAGAGTGCCTTATTAAGCAATGGTAAAGGAAGTAATGCAGATAAGGTTCAGGATAGTGACACATCCTTGTTGGTCTCCAACAAAGCTGATAAAACAGCTAAGGAAGACTATCTTGAAGACAGTGAGACAACCCCAAAGTCCTGTCTTGGTTTAGTGTTCGAGTTACTGGCCACTACCGCTTGCACAAGCTATTCAAACTCACTGTCTGAATCAGTTCGGTTTCTTGAGTCTCAACTACAAGCTGAAAGACATCGATCAGCTGTGCTGCGACAAGAAGCGGAAGGACTGCGGAAGTCCCTGGAGCATTCAGATGCATACTTTCTGGTGCAACAGCAAGCGTTGGAGGATTTTAGCGCCAAACAGGACAAAGCTAATCAGCTTGCTAAGCTTATTGCCAGCATGGTGGATACCCAGGATAACGTTTCTTGAGCTCTTCTGAAGTTGTTTCAGTTATGCTCTTGTTTTGCTGCCGCGTTTATTTGCACTGGTGGCCATTTTGACGGCCAGTGTATGTAATGTGCTGCTTTGTTCCCAATATTTGCACTGGTGGTGAACTTTGATGCCCAGTGGATGTAATATGTGTAATAGCGGTAAATAGGCTAGCGTTAATTGCTTGCTTATTTATTTCCTTATTGTCTTGTTTAGTTGTTTGCTTGTAGTCACTGCAGTTATTTTTTCTGTTTTTTCTAGTGGCCACAATAGCCTATTTTTGGTAACTAGGCCAAAATAATCATGGGCCTTCTACGGGTTGTATGATCCATGGGCCTTCGTCTGGCCGTAGGATCCATCGGCCTTCTATACGGGCCTTAGGGTCCATGGGCCTTCTACGGGCCGTAGGGTCCATGGGCCTTCTACGGGTCGTATGATCCATGGGCCTTCTACGGGCCATACTATCCATGGGCCTCATACGGGGCATATCATCATTTCGCCAATCATGGGCGTACTATTCGTGGACCATAACGGGCCGTTAATAGGCCGTATTTGATAACTCTATGAAAACAGCCCAACGGTTTTTTTTACATGAAAACGGCCCAACGTATTAACGGTCCGCAAACGGGCCGACTGTAACGACGGGCTGAATTTGGCCCACAAGCAGAAAATGACAGTAACGGGCCGTATGTAACCGAATGCTGCAAATGAGCCCAAGAATCAATGGGCCCTGAGAAGGCCGAAAGATAACTTGGGCTGGAAACGGCCCAATGGAATAACGGGCCGTTAATGGGTATAAAGTGATACACTGTTCATTACGGGCCAGTTTCACCACGGGCCGTTAATGGGCCAAGAGTTACAAAGGTCCTCATATGGGCCGAAAGAAGTCATGGGCCACACATGGGCCAGAAGTTAAAACGGGCTGAATCATATTGGACGGCCCAGATGACGCTACTGGGCCTAATTCGGATAGGGCGTAACGGGCCCTGGGTTAGCGGGCTGTAAATGGGCTATATGCGAACAGGCCATTAACAGGCTTTCCGTGGGCCGGCCCGCCACCTTTTGACCAAGTCAAACGGGCCGGCCTTTTCACAGGAATGGGCCTCTGTTGGGCCGTGCCACGTGTCGCCGTATCATAGGCGCCTTCGGTCCAATGAGCGGATGACATCTGTCCCAACGGTGAGCCGACACGTGTTTCCTCCAGCCAATGATGATTTTACACGTGGAAAATCCCCATTGGTCGGGCTGTTAATGGGTTATCGGATCCAAAACCCGACCCGATAGCTTAACGGCGTTCCGTTATGGTGGATGCCACGTGTCGGTCACCCTTGACGAAAGCACTTCTGTGACGCGCGATTTATCGTCATGGAAGTGGACACTTCCGTGATGATAATTTTGGTAATGTCATGGAACACTTCTACGACAGCACAGGTATGACTATCTTGATTCTGTCATAAATTTGTCATGGATGTACATGCATGACAAAAAACGCGACCTACTGTGACAAACACGTATCATCACGGAAGTGTATTTTTTTGTAGTGCCAGCCCCATGCTTTATGCAAACTGAATGGAAATAATTTGCAAACAAAACTCCCCCCTAGGACTCTTTGGTTAGTTGGAGACACCTTCGTTGTTTAGAGCAGGCCGATGGATTGATGCTTGTGGAGGAAGGGGGGTTAAATTGTACCATTCTTGGTTGGGAACCGCCTATAATGTGTGTAGCATGGAAGATATCGCCATCTCTGTTGTTATGTTTGACAATGAAAGTATACCGCTCAAAATATTATTCACCTCTGTTTCAAACCGAGCTCTGGCACCTCTACAAACCTGCTTCCCTCTTGCGAAGGGCGCTATCTATTTACTTTATGCTGAGTCATCATCCTCATAATTAAAAGCACCAGTTAGAGAGCACCGGCTGTCATTTTGCATTCAATACTGTTAGTTTACATTGAGTATGACTTGACTGGATCTCTTTTACCATGAATTACAATGTCTAGTCAGTCCTTGGTCTTTAAAGGTGCTCTGTATTTATGTTTTGCGGTCTCAGAAAGGGCTAGCGAGATACCATCTTGTTATATCATATTATGATTGTTTTGAGAAAGTGTTGTCATCCAAGATTTATTATTATGGCTCGCTAGTTGATTATGTTATTGATATGAGTAAATTTGAGATCTATGCGTTATTGTGAATGTGGTTAGTTATAATATTTGCTGAAAACTTGAATGCTGGCTTTACATATTTACAACAACAAGAGCAAACAAAGTTTGTAAAAGTTTTTCTTTATCACTTTCAGTTTGTCAACTGAATTGCTTGAGGACAAGCAAAGCTTTAAGCTTGGGGGAGTTGATACGTCTCTAACGTATCTACTTTTCCAAACACTTTTGCCCTTGTTTTGGACTCTAACTTGCATGATTTGAATGGAACTAACCCAGACTGACTCTGTTTTTAGCAGAATTACCATGGTGTTATTTATGTGCAGCAGCAAACGTTCTCGGAATGACCTAAAACTTCACGGAGCAACTTTTCAGAAAATATGAAAAATAACTACAAAAGATGAAGGCTAGGGGGCCCACCACCTGCCCATGAGGGTGGGGGCGCACCTGTCCCCCTAGGGTGCGCCCCTACCTCGTGGGCCCCTTGTTGCCTCTCCGACTCCAACTCCATATATTGAGTTTCAGGGAGAAAAAAATCTGGGAGAAGAAATCATCGCGTTTTACGATACGGAGCCGCCGCCAAGCCCTAAAACCTCTCAGGAGGGCTGATCTGGAGTCTGTTCGGGGCTCCGGAGAGGGGAATCCATCACCATCGTCATCATCAACCATCCTCCATCACCAATTTTATGATGCTCACCGCCGTGCGTGAGTAATTCCATCATAGGCTTGCTAGACGGTTATGGGTTGGATGGGATCTATCATGTAATCGAGTTAGTTTTGTTAGGGTTTGATCCCTAGTATCCACTATGTTCTGAGATTGATGTTGCTATGACTTTGCTATGCTTAATGCTTGTCACTAGGGCCCGAGTGCCATGATTTCAGATCTGAACCTATTATGTTTTCATCAATATATGAGTGTTCTTGATCCTATTTTGCAAGTCTATAGTCACCTATTATGTGTTAGGATCCGTTAACCCCAAAGTGACAATAATCGGGATACTTACCGGTGATGACCGTAGTTTGAGGAGTTCATGTATTCACTATGTGTTAATGCTTTATTCCGGTTCTCTATTAAAAGGAGGCCTTAATATCCCTTAGTTTCCGTAAGGACCCCGCTGCCACGGGAGGGTAGGACAAAAGATGTCAACTACCACATTGGTTTAACGTCATTTTCAGACCAAAGAAGCTCGCGGTACAGCCTAGAAGATGAACTACGATGAACTACGAAGAACACAGAGAAGCTCGCAAACCCTAATGCGGATCTAAGGTATGAGAAGGTAGAAACTTACAGCTACAAATCTGCTACGGAGGGTCGCCGCCGTTATCTGGATCAACTCAGGTTGATGCAGTGGCCGAGGTTGAGGAAGACGAGGGGCTCTGCGGCGGTGGTGGAGCTCGAGCGGTAGAAGGGTTGCGAGAGAAAGAAGGAAGAAGGAGAAAATGGGAGATGGCTTTCAGATCCTATTTATAAGGAGACAGGGAACAGGCAGGGGCGAAATACGAGGAGGCCGGAAATATGGTCATCCAGCTACCAGGACGCCTCGATTCTCGGGATGATCATTAAGATAAAGATCCGTTGAGATATGTTAGATGAAGTGTGAAGTAATGGCAAATAATGTCATGGTGGGTTATCACAATTCCTGGAGATGACGTCATGGCGGTTTACAATTTTTCACGCAATAAAGAGCAGAAGATTTCCTATAAGTGTTGAAGATTGACATGAACCAGTTCAAATCAATCTGGGGCCTAATGTTGGGGATATAACTATTAGGTGTGACCCGCCCAGGAGGGGCCGGATTATACCTATGACGATTCATGAAGCCCAAGACAGCTCTAGAAGATGGCGGTTCAGTTAAGGTCCCAAGACCCAAAGGTGACTCAAGGCCTCTAGAGATAAAACGCAATATGCACATGACTTGTATTGTAAGGCAGGAATAGTTAGAGACTGAGCCGGACACTGTTTATGAGCCGGCCGGGATTCTATGAGCCACTGGGTGTCAGCCTCTATATATAAAGGGACGACCCGACGGCGGTTCAGGGCAAGTAAGATCAGATCGAAAGCTAGGTCAAGCAAATTCGCTCCCTAGTAATCGAAACATAAGCAATACCACCTCAAACTGGATTAGGCTTTTACCTTCATCGCAAGGGGCCGAACCAGTATAACCCTCGTGTCCTTTGCCCACTTTAACCCCTTTAAGCTTCCTAGTTGCGATGGCTCCACGATTAAGTCCTTTCACTAGGACATCTGCCGTGACAATTCCATGACATAGCCCTTGGATCTGAGATCGAACGGTCGCATGCTAAGTTGCTGAAAATTTGCAGAATAACCCTCCAGGATAGGATATTCACCCATAGGTCTAGAATCACGCCATTCAACTGTTCAATCTCAGATCCAAGGGCTCTCAGAAGCCTGTATCATGGGAGAATGGAAAGCTTCGTATCACCTGTATTTTTCCCGACGCTTGACATGACATCAAAATCCATTTAATTGGGCGTCAAGTAGACATGACATCTAATTGGGCCCCCATAGTACTGTGCATGAATCCATGTATCCACCAGGCAAGCCACTACCCTGCCATTCGCATGCGGCCCCCCACTCGGCATTTTTACAATCGATAAACCGCTCCTAGTCGGCCCGTCCTTTCACATTACGGCAGTTCCACTAATCCTAACCCTCCTCCCAAATCAATGCGTCCCAAATCTCCATGATCGGCGGTGAGTACAAGGTTAGAACCATCACCGGCGATGAGTTCGACATCATGTACACCTGTTCTTCCGCAACGGTGAAAGAATGCCTTGCTCGCTTCAAACGCATGTTCGAAAACTCAAATGATGAGTGGGTCGCTGGGCTAGATGTTGAGTACACCACAGTCCTGGGAAGCAAGAAGAATCTAAAGGAGGTAGAGAAGAAGAAGAAGCCCGCCATGATCCAGGTTTGCGTGCATGACTTATGCTTGGTCTACCACATATGCCATGACGACATTGAGTGCAAGGAATTTAAGAAGTTCCTCAAGGGCGACTGAGTCAAATCCGTTATTGTAGACTTTAGGAACGATAAGGAAATCCTGGGTCGGATAGGCCTCGTTGTAGGTAGCCCCTTCGACCTCTAGAATGAAGGGATGGTGCCCTCCCGTGATCAGCCTTCAATGCTGACCCTGGCAGGAGCCATGGTTCATCCTTCGTATGGTAAACTGAAGAAACCTTCGCACACGTTTCATCGTGCATGGCAGTGGAATGTACTAGATATAGACCACATCCACCATGTTGCAATGGATGGCTACCTTCGTTTCAATATCTACAAGGGTTGGATGAAGAGCAAGAGCCAAGTGTGCGGTTAAAGCAAGGAAGTATCGCCCAAGAGGAAGAGGGACAAGGACGAAGTCGAGGACATGGATGAGGACTCCGAGTAAGGTGACTGTTGGGGATATTACTACTAGGCGTAAATTGGCCTATCTGGGCCGGGTTAACTTCGTCAGTAGTTAAGTATGTTAAAGCCCAAGAAGACAGAGGAGGGCTCAAGGCCCGTGGTCGGTTCAAGGCATGTAGCCGTAAACCGGCGTTAGTAGTTAACCTGTATTGTAAGTTAGGAATAAGTAGAGACCAAACCGGACACATCTATGAGCCGGTATTGGGACTCCGTAAGCCGACGGGAGTCACCCGTGTATATAAGGGGACGACCCGGCGGCTGTTCAAGGACAACAGAAAACAACTCGAGACATAGGCGAAGCTTGTTTGCTCCCTAGTCATCGAAACCACATCAATTCCATCACAACTAGACATAGGCTTTTACCTTCATTGAAGGGGCCGAACTAGTATAAATTCTCTTGCGTCCCTGTGTCCGCTTTAACCCCTTCAAGCTAACCTGTCACGATGGCTCCACGACTAAATCCTTTCTCTAGGACATCTGCCGTGACAAAACCACGACAGTTGGCGCCCACCGTGGGGCTATCGCACGATGGTTTCCGGTTCTTGGAGGGCCGCTTTGAAGGACTCGAGGGCTACGCTGTAGGCCGGATGACTAAGAGTCGTCGCGGCAAGCTCTACATCAACGACGCAAGCTGGGGCCCCGAGGCCGGCTCAATTTAGTACGGGTACCGGGTCCCCTTTGGTAGCATTCACGTTTTCATTGGCAAGATCGGTGAACCGGGCCCTGAGCCGGACATCTACACCGACCTCGTCGAGACGGCTCAGCATGCGCGATCCGCCCGGGTTAAACCGGCCATGAAGCGTGCCTTCGTGGGAGTCATCCATGGAGGAAGTTATGAGGATGGATCAGAATCTCGCGGCGATGCCGTCGTTTGTTCTGATGACGAGTCATCAACCGGAGAAACCGAATCTCTTTATCAGCTACAAGACGGCCGGATTGGGGGCTGTTCCGATGGCGACAGTATTCCGGACCCCTCTGATCTGCCCAACTGGGTTGGAATATTCATGACTGGCACACAAGCAGCGCTTCATTCTTCGACCACTGCGGCAACGACCTTCGGTTTAGCAGCGGCAACGGCTGCCGGGGCAGGAGGCCCTGTGCGCCCACCGGCTCAGGTTCTATCAGAACTATTTGATGTGTTGGCTGTGCTTATGGCGGAAGTTAATCCGCCGGATCAGGACATTCACAACGCGGAGATTGCAAAGGTAAAGGAACAGATCACCCAGGCCAAGGTGGATGTGGCGGCTGAGGACACCAGGATGGCCGCACAGTGGGCCGCTTTAGACGCACAGGCCTACAGGCTTATGTTGGACCAGAGCGCGTCGCATGAAGTCATGAGGAGGAAGAACCGATCCCGCTTACCTCCAGTTTTCGAGGCCAGAGACCTTTTCAACACTCCAGGACCAAGAGCCGGCAATCCGCTGGAGGGAAACCGGGCAGAAGCCCCTGGGACCGGTGCACCGGTTCAGCCTCGTCAGATGGACCCGCCTCGTCAAAACACTGTTATACCTCAGGATGCTTTAACACCTCTGGGTCACTACTCCAACCCAATGGACAATCTTGTTGCCACTGCTGCACGGCTGGAGGCCATTCCAATTGAAGGTGACTCGCCGCAGGTAGTAGAGACGCGATGGGTCAAGGAACTTCTGAGGACAACTTTGGCCCAACAGGAAGCGTACTCGTACAGCCGCGACCAGATCCACTCGACCCCCCGTCCAAGCCGGAGCTATAGCAGACATACGGATGAACCAACAGTGTCGAGTAATGAACGACGTGGGGCACCCTGTGACAACAACCCGGCGGGTGGTGCTGATAACGCTCAGGGAGTGGTGGACCGGGCCCGCGCGTGCAGGGAGGCCGAGTTAGCCACACAGCATCAGGCTCGGTAGCTCACGCCGGTTCGTCCAACCACCTCGACTGAACCTAGTGTTACTTCTAGTTCTATGGGGGTGCCTTGCCTTATCCCCGCTTTACGCAACGTGCGCCTGCCCAAGGATTTCAAAGGCCCGCGCAAGGTACCAAATTACACGGCGGATCAACCTCCAGAGACATGGGTGGAGAGCTATGAGATGTCCATGGAGATGCTTGATGTGGATGTCGCGGCGTGTGCGAAATACTTCACCATGATGCTTGAAGGAACGGCCCGTACTTGGTTAAAAAGCTTACTGGCTAATTCTATCAGTTCATGGGCCCAATTACGAGCCCGGTTTATTAGCAATTTCAAGGATACCTGTAAACAGCCTATGTCGATAGTGGGCTTAGCTGCATGCATCCAGGAGGAAGGAGAATCAATGACTCATTGGGTGCGTCGGGTTTCACAAGTGTTGCACTCCTTAGACCGCATCAACGCTGACACCGCAGTATTAACCCTAGAAGGCAACTGCCGGTTTGGACCCCTGAAGCTGAAGTTGGGATGGATGAAGCGTCATTGCACTAACATGGGGACCCTCATGGCCGCTTTGGTGAAATATGCTGATTCTAATAGTACCAAGGATCCCGAATCTGATGATGACAAGACAGGGAAAGGGAAGAAGAACAACAGCTCCAAAGGTCAGCAGCATCACTGGGCAGGCAATGGTGGTGGAGGCAAGCGTAAAGTGGATGGTAACATGGACTTTGTGGCTAATACCAACGCACAGGAAAATGGCCAGGGACGCAAGGGTAGACCGAAAAATCGTAATGGAGCACCCAACCCTAACCCAAACCACCTAAACTATCTGCTAAGCCAGCCCTGTCCAAGACATGGGACGAAGGAGGTGCCAGCAAACCACCTTTGGAAGGATTGCTTTATTATGCAGGAGTTCAAGAATTCTAATAATTTCCGGTATGATCACGAATCGGACGGTGGCTCAGGATCCGGGCCGGGTTACGGTGGGGGAAGTTCCGGTTCAGGATTTAATGGTAATCCGAGCGGACATAATGGTCAAAATAGTCATAACAACCAGGGTGGTTACAACCAACAGCAGCAACAGTCAGGTTACCAGAGCAACCCAAAGCAGTTGAGTAGTGGGCAGTACCATGTCTTCACCACTAGCTTGGACAAGCGAGACCGGAAGGTTCAGAGGAGGGCGGTCAACTTTGTTGAACCGGCCATACCCCGTTATCTACATTGGTTTGAACAGCCAATCATATGGAGCAGAGAGGATCACCCACCCCAGGTCGATAATCCGGGTCAGTTGGCTCTGGTGGTAGCGCCTTAGGTGGGAGGTTATAAGTTCACCAAGGTGCTCATGGATGGAGGTAGCAGCATTAATATCTTGTACTATGAGACCTTCCGTCGTATGGGACTGACAGATAAAAATCTTAAACCGTCTAACACGGTGTTCCACGGTGTAGTACCTGGCAGATCAGCATATCCTGTTGGCAAGATAGCTCTGGAAGTGGCCTTTGGGGATGACCATGATTCTAGGTCGGAGACATTGACGTTTGAAGTGGTGAAAATCCAGAGTCCATATCACGCCCTATTTGGGCGACCGGCTTACGCCAAGTTTATGGCACGGCCGTATTATGTGTATCTGCAGCTCAAGATGCCGGGTCACAGGGGACAATAACGGTTCAAGGAAGCCGCAAAATCGCTTTGGAATGCGAGGAAGGAGATGCGGCTTATGCAGAGTCGGTTTGTGCCACCGAGGAGTTGAAGTACTATAAAGACACTGTTGATCCGGCGGACATGACTCCGTTGAAGAAGCCAACTACGGAGCATGATCCAGCCCTGAAGTTTAAATCGGCAGCAGAAACTAAGCTTGTTGACTTCGTACCTGGCGATTCGTCCAAGCAGTTCAGCATCAGTGCCAACTTGGATCCGAAATAGGAAAGCGCGCTCATCGAGTTCATCCGTCAGAATCGGGACATTTTTGCATGGAAGCCCTCTGACATGCCAGGTGTACCGAGGCAACTCGCTGAGCACACACTTAATGTGGATCCTAAATATAAACCGGTGAAACAGTTCCTCCGCCGGTTTAACGAAGAAACAGGTAAGGCGATTGGAGAAGAGGTAGCCAGGCTCTTAGCTGCTGGCTTTATTGTTGAAGTTTTTCACCCTGAGTGGCTTGCCAATCTGGTGCTGGTCCTCAAGAAAAACGGCACCTGGCGCATGTGTGTGGATTACACAGATGTTAATAAGGCTTGTCCAGCAGATCCTTTTGCCCACCCCTGTATTGATCAAGTTATTGATGCTACGACGGGTTGTGAGCGTTTAAGTTTTTTGGATGCGTATTCTGGCTATCATCAGATCAAAATGGCAGTTAAGGACCAGGAGAAGACAACATTTATAACTCCCTTTGGAGCCTTCTGCTATGTGTCTATGCCCTTCGGGCTCAAGAGTGCCCAGGCAACTTACCAACGGTGTGTACAAAATTGTCTTCACAAGCAGATTGGCTGTAATATACACGTTTACGTGGATGATATCGTGGTTAAGTCCAGGGAGAAGGAGACTCTGATTGATGATTTGAAGGAAACCTTTGATAACCTGAGAACATACAAGATGATGCTTAATCCAGACAAGTGTGTCTTTGGTGTACCGGCGGGCAAGCTATTGGGTTTTCTGGTGTCCAACAGGGGAATTGAGGCTAATCCGGAGAAGATAACGGCTATCACCTCCCTGGCTAAGCCGAAGTGTATCAATGATGTTCAACGCCTGGCAGGCCGGATTGCCGCGTTAAGCCGGTTTATCAGTCGTCTTGGTGAGAAGGCAATCCCTTTGTATCAGATGTTGAAAAAAATGGATCAGTTTGTTTGGAGCTCCGCCGCTAATGAAGCATTTGAGGACTTAAAGCGGCAGTTGGCCAATCCACCTGTGCTCGCCGCTCCCATTGACAAGGAGCCGTTACTGCTATATGTTGCTACTAATGCTCGGGCGGTCAGTGTGGCTATTGTGGTGGAGCGAGAGGAGGCATGCAAGGAGCATCCGGTTCAACGACCGGTCTATTATATCAGCGAGGTGCTAATCGAGTCCAAGCAAAGGTATCCGCATTGGCAGAAGCTGGTGTACGGAGTTTTTATGGCAAGCCGGAAGCTTAAACAATATTTCCAAGGGCACCCAATTACGGTGGTCAGTTCTGCTCCTTTGGGAGATATCATCCAGAACCGGGAAGCAACTGGTCGGATTGCAAAGTGGGCCATAGAGCTGGGGCCGTACGATTTGAAGTATGTGCCTCGGACAGAGGTTAAGTCTCAAGCACTTGTTGATTTCATCAATGATTGGACGGAAATGCAAGCACCTGAAGAAAAGCCGGATCACACGTATTGGACCATCCATTTTGACGGATCCAGGCAGTTGGAAGGCTCGGGGGCTGGAGTCGTATTAACTTCCCCACGAGGTGATAAGTTTTGTTATGTTCTCCGTTTAATGTTCCCTTGTACTAACAATGCAGCTGAGTATGAAGCCTTGCTCCATGGTCTCCGGATGGCTAAGGAGATGAATCTAAGTCGAGTTAAATGCTTCGGTGACTCAGACCTTGTGGCTCAGCAAGTGTCTGGCACTTGGGACTCCAAGGATCCACTCATGGCAGCATATCGTCGTGAGGTGGATACTATTGTGGGTTATTTCAAAGGCTATCAGGTGGACCACGTGGACCGACGGAAAAATGAAGCGGCGGACGCTTTAAGCCGGCTGGGCTCTCAGCGCAAACTGGCCCCGCCCAATGTTTTTCTGGATGTGCTGCACAACCCGTCGGTCAAGATCCCTGGTGAAGAGGATTTGGCTATTCCTGATCCGGAGGCTCAATTGGTGGCGGCTCTTCATGTTATTCTGGATTGGACGCTTCCTTACCTGGCGTATAAGAACCAGGGCGAGTTGCCAGAGGATGAGATTCTGGCCTGGCAGATAATCCGGCGATCCAAGTCCATGGCTATCATCAATGGCGAGTTGCATCATTGCAGTGTATCAGGAGCTTTTCAACGCTGCGTGTCTCCTGAAGAAGGCCGTGAAATTTTGCGTGAGATCCACGAAGGAGATTGTGGTCACCACGCCGGTTCAAAGTCTCTGGTGGCTAAAGCGTTTCGCCATGGCTTCTATTGGTTAACTGCTCATGCTGATGCGGAGGATCTGGTCAGACGATGTGATGGTTGCCAAAGGTTTTCAAGACGTGCTCATGTACCGGCTCAAGAATTGAGAATGATTCCAATTACTTGGCCGTTTGCGACTTGGGGGCTGGATATGGTTGGGCCTTTCAAAAGGTCCAAAGATAAGAAGACCCACCTCCTGGTGGCGGTTGACAAGTTTACAAAGTGGGTGGAGGCAGAACCTGTTAGCAAGTGTGATGCGGCCACGGCGGTTCAGTTCATCAAAAAGGTGATTTTCCGGTTTGGCTTTCCGCACAGTATTATCACAGATAATGGTACCAATTTGTCCAAAGGTGCTATGAAGGAGTTCTGCGAACGGGAGCACATCCGGCTCGACGTTTCATCAGTGGCGCATCCACAGTCCAATGGTCAAGCAGAAAGAGCTAATCAAGAGATCTTGAGAGGCATCAAGCCCCAGCTCATGGTTCCTTTGCAGAGAATGCCGGGTTGTTGGGTAGAAGAATTACCATCTCTGTTATGGAGCATCAATACAACACCCAACAGATCAACAGGATACACACCGTTCTTCATGGTTTATGGAGCAGAGGCGGTTCTCCCCAGTGATATCCATCATGATTCACCTCGTGTAACGGCTTATATTGAAGCGGGCAACGAGACAACACGGCAAGATGTTTTGGACCGGTTGGATGAAGAGCGTGACATCGCAGCCGCCCGATCGGCGATTTACCAGCAGGATCTTCGTCGTTATCACAGTCGCCGAGTTAGAACCAGAACCTTTCAGGAAGGAGATTTGGTGCTTCGGCTCATCTAAGATCAGACTGATATGCATAAGTTATCCCCACCTTGGGAGGGGCCTTTCGTGGTCAACAAGAATCTGCACAACGAGTCGTACTATCTGATTGATATTCCAGAGCATAAAGACTCACGTACATCAGAGGAGGAGACTAACAGGCCGTGGAACATAGCTCATCTTCGGCCTTACTATACATGAGCCATTGGCTATACTTATGTACATACTACGACAATGTATATACTATGATTAAATATGATAAACCGGAACCTCAGCTAAAGCGGGGTATCTGTTCTTTTACATCATGTGAGGTTACACGGAGTCGCTCTAAAGCGGCCTCCGGTTTACCCCTTGAGTTCTCTTTTTAAAAGCATCATGTTATATCACTTGGGGGTTTGGTCGTGTCTGAACCAATACCATGCCTCTTGATAGGCGAGAGCCACCAGATCACTTGGGGACTTGGTCATGCCTGAACCAGTCATGCCTCTTGATCGGCTTAAGGCCACAGAATCACTTGGGGGCTTGGTCGAACCCGAACCATGACCATGCCACTTGATCGGCATAAATGCCACGGTTTCATTTGGGGACCTGGCTGACTAGAACCATAGTTACACCTAACGGGAGCTTGGTCATGTTCGGCCATGGTAACACCATCTCATCAGCTCAAATAAACCTTTTTTTGCAACGTTTTGTCATTGCACTTGATTTACACTTTTCTTTGAAGGTTTTTTTTGCTTTTTATTGCGTTTTTAAACCGACAAAGTTTTTTAACCAATCAATTGACGGAACACAGTTCACGTCAATCCGGAGACTATTTGCCCGGTTTGATCCTTGTTGTTAACATCCTCTTATGGAGTAACACGGTGTTTATTATAACCCGGCACGGTTTACATGGTAAACCAGCGTCATATATATATACAGGAGCTGTTATCTCCTCCAACAGTGTGGGTTTGCAAAACTCCGCTTCAAGATTGGCCAAGCCAACTTCACGCTCAACGATGGCAGGTATTATGTATCTCAAAAATTTGATCATATACTTAAAATTTTGTTTTGGATGTTTTGATTTCATATATGCAGACATCATATTCCGCCTGACGGTACAACCGCGGTGGCACTTGACGACTTTCTCATTTCAGAAAGTGTTTTGGAAAGTTCAGTACCACAGGAAGAACAATTTATGCATGAAGGCATATCAACATCAAAGGTATCAGCTAGCCTATTACAAGGCAACATGGTGCCCATAATAATATAATTGTTTTTCGCAAAGGAGAGGCAGTTTTAAAACCGGCTTCCGGTTCAAGCTTGGTCACCAGCCTGGCCTGATGGTTGTGGGTCATCCTGCGCCGCTTCAGCCTCCGTTTCTCTACCCAGTGGCTGGAAATCCACAGTTGTCCAGTCGATTCCCATTAATGCTTGAAAAACAGCTTCATCATGGATCAGCAATGACGGGTCAATATCGGGAGCGTAAGTATGCTTACGGATTGGAGGGATCAGATTTTCCGATTCATGGATTGGTGCAGCTATTCGCTTGTTCTGACTGTCATATTGGGCTTGATAATGAGACAAGTCTGCTTCCTCAGCCAATTGACAAGCTAGCGGACGTACCTCCCGGTTTATTGCTCGCAGATCCGCTTCACCAAATTCTGACCCGTCTTCCTTCAAGCTGGGATAGCCCTGAGCCGCTTCAATAGGATCAAAATCCGGCACCCAGGCTTTTGCCCGGATTAAGGCATTGATTGCACCGGTTCGAGCAGCAGATTTCTTCAGCTCTTCAACCCGGGCAGGAAGCACCGACAGTTTCATCAGAGTATCTTGAATCAAAGTGGGCGCCGGTTTGTTATGAGATGCGGTACAGATGATCCGCTGGGCACCAGTATACAATTGTTCAACCAATGTATAGGCGGCTTTTAGTTTCTTCCGCACATCTGACCCCAAGTGACCAATGCGTGTCCCTGAAATACCATAAAGGGTTAATAAACCGGCGACTCTGTCAGAAGGCAGAGCCAATTCAGAAGGCAAACTGGCTTACCAAAGATAGCAGTAGTCATGGCATGCACGTGCCGCTTTATGCTGGTCAGTTCATCCGCCACTGGTTTTAGTGCAGCCTCGGCATCCTCTGCTCGTTTGATCAAAGCGGACTTTTCAGTGGCCCAATCCGCCCGCTTCTTCTTGAAGCTCTCCTTAAGCTGTTCCATGGCGCTTAAAGCGCTGGCCAATTCCTCTTTTGCTTTGGAGGTTTCAGCCTGTTGGGTTTTCAGGTTTTCTTGGAGATCGGTGACTTGGTTTTCTTTCGTCTTCAGCTCCGCCTGCATGCATACAGATATATGCTTCAACAAATCGGTATAAGGATTCAAGTACCAATCACATAACAAGTTATGCACTTAGCACTTGGGGGCTAATGCATATTCGATCTTCATCTTTCAATTGCTTACAAAGTCCCAAGATCAATACAAGTATTCAACTTGGCACTTGGGGGCTAATGGCTATTTGCTCGTATATATTCTGATGCGGCAATTTCAATTACTTAAAGTACCGGTTTAACTACGTTAAGTTGAACCGGCCCTTGGGGGCTACATCAGCGAATTTCAAAGCATCAAGATTTATATTGGTAAGTCCCGGTTTGAAAGAATATTACAAACCGGCCCTTGGGGGCTAGGAGAGTCAGCAAGAATGGAAGCATACAAGCAGGAAGGAGCATATGGAAGTTACCTCATATTTCTCTTTCATCATATTAACCAGACCGGCTTCATAGTCGCGACTGGTATACAACCGGTTCAGATAGCCGGAATGGATATCTTGGGCGTTCAGAGCAGCATAAGTCGTCAGATCAGCGTTCCACTTGCCTTTGCCAAAGGCAGCAAATTCTTCCTTGGCAGAATGTTTGGATAAAGCGACAGGATTGCTTGGCTCAGTATGGCCAGTGCCAGTAATGACAACCTCATCATCCTGGGTACCGCCGGTTTGCACTGGGGCTGTTGGCTTGTTAGTAGGTTTTGCTGGACCGGTGGAGCTTTCAATCCGGATGGAACCTGTGGGCTGATTGACAGGACCTGAGGCATCAGTAGGTCTCTCTTCAGCAATAAGATCATCGTCTTGCTGCGGTGGATCGTTGGGTATATCCTCAGGAATAGCCGCTTCAAGATTGGGTGTCTTGCCTGGTTCAAGAACGACATCTTCTTCGGCCGCTTTGTCCAGGCGGGCCTTCTTGCTTGGCCTAGGTTTGGCCCTGAGAAGAATAACAAAATCAAATACAGCATATGTTCTAAGGCGATGTACTGCAAACATCACAATAAGTATAGCTTACCCAAGCACCGTTTTGAGCGGTGGGAGCTGAGTAGCCGATGACTCGCCAGAAGATGAGTGGGAAGTAACCTGGTAATCGGAGTCAGACGGATTAAGAGGTTGACGAAAGCAGCCCGCTTTAGGACAAGCACTGACAAGCAAATTAGAGACCTCTGAATGGCGTTTCCGAACCGGACTGTTCGGTAAACCGGCGGAGGTAACTACCTGGCCGCTGTGCCGGGTTGTGCGACGAGCTTCGTGTTGTTGGGTCTTCATAAGAAATTTAGGATCCAAATAAGCAAGAGGATGAGAAAATTTAACTTTCCGGTTTGCCTGACGGATTTTTTGTGAAGGCAAAGTTTCTGAATCGGAAGAGAGAATAATTACCTCTGCAACATCCGCGTGGCTGGCTTCGGCATCATCCTGACAAATATCATCATCAATAAGACGCATGAAAAATAAACCAAGTGAGTCAAGCTCTACCTCAAAGTCCGGATTATCCACATCATCATCAGGGGCCGGATTAGAAGATGCAGTGGTTCTTTTCCTGTGGGCAGTCTTCTTCACAGCTTTAGTCTTTTGCCGAGTTGCTCTTTCCGGTTTGTCTGGTTTTTCTGGTTTCTCCTGCGGCAGTTTCTTGCTCCAAAACGGATCATTGCCCTGATTACACAGACACTGATATTAAACAAAGACCAGATATATCATTAACAGATTCAGCAAAAAGAAAAATCAAAGTCTTACAGCTGGCGGTTTGTTGGTGGCACAGAAGGGAAGCAGGCCGTTTCTAGCACAGACGTGTTCCGGTTCATTCAGCATCTTATTCACAGCCTCTGTGATTTCTTCATCGGTGAGCTGGATTTTGGAATGTCGCAGTGGGTCATCAACACTGCCAGTATACTCGCACATCAAACCGGAGCGCTGACTAAGGGGCAGTATGCTCCATGATATCCAACAGCGAGCGAGATCAACCCCTGTTAAACCGTTGGCCATAAAGGCTCTGAGCTTTGACAGTTGAGGAGCATATTTGCTTCTCTCCTGTGCAGTCAATCTTTGTGGAAAAGGGTGTGTATTGCTGAGCCGCTCCGGACGAAAGCCAGGCAAGGGATTCTCACCAGCAGGGGAGGTGTCTTTGCAGTAGAACCATGTCTGATTCCATTCTTTGGGGTGGCTATGCAGTTTGGCGTGAGGGTATGTGACCTCTTTCCTTTTCTGAATCGCCACGCCACCCAACTCCGTATTGGAGCCGTCAGTAAACTCAGTACGGCGGTTTAGATGGAAAAGGTCTCTGAACAATTCCACTGTGGGCTCCTCTTGAAAGAACGCTTCACAGAGCACTTGGAAGTGACACATATTTGTAACAGAGTTGGGGCCAGTATCTTGTGGATGGAGCTGGAAATCGGCTAAAACATCCCGGTAAAATTTAGAACCGGGCGGCTTAAAGCCCCGGGCTAAGTGATCTACGAAAACAACAACCTCTCCTTCTCGAGGTGTGGGAGGGCATTCTTTGCCAGGAGCCCTCCAATGGATGGTATCTTTGCTGCCTAAAGCGCCAATCAGGACTAAATCGTCCAGTTGAGCCTCTGTGACGCGAGAAGGAACCCAATTGCACTCATACACTTGCTTGGCCATGATGGAATCTACAAGGTAGAAGATCCCGGTTCAAAAATGCATTTGATCAAGATACATTGGTATGGGCACTGTTAAACCGGAGACAGAACTATCTGAACCGGAGTTTTATGAAGCAACAAGCATCTGGCGGTTCAATAAGGGGACTAATGGCATATACCGGTTTGGAAAAAATTTCTATAAGGTTAAACCGCCTGATCTAAGCATTGCGGATGGACAAGTACGCAGAAACAGGTTTCACAAGATTTCCTTATAGCATTGGATCTGAAGCAAGTTCAGAAAAGAGATAAATACTTAGAGGTTCAAAGGAGCAGTACCGAACCAATGAGCAAAACGTTCATATAGATCTATGGTTTGAGATGCATAAGTGAAGGCGAAGGTCAAACAACTATCATTGCACAGAGTAAAGATTTGCGGATTCATCTAAAGATCTATCGTATGAGCAAGAGGCAGACGATGAACACTGAAGAACTGCGAAACCCTAGGTCAGATCTGCGGGGGAAAGGATAGAAGATTTACCGGAGCTGAGGAAGATGCGGAAGGTTGCCGCGATGTTCTGGTGCGCTCAGGTTGATGCAGCGGCCAAGGATGAGGCAGAGGTCGACGGCGGCGGCGGAGCTCCGAGGCTGGCGACGCGAGGAAGACGAAGAAGGCACGGAAGGAGAAAAGAAATGACCCTTCGGTCCTATTTATAAGGCGAAAGAACATGAGTCAGGCGCGACAATCAAGGGGCCACAAAACGGAGCTGTCGCCTCGATTTCCACCGATCTATTAAACAAAGAAGCATAATGGATAGCTTCGTTATGACAGGTGACGTCACTCCGGTTTACAGCAACCAGAGAAGATGACATCATGGCGGTTTACCAATTTATAAGAAGATGTTGAAGATGAAGCTTTTATTAAAGGATTGACATGACCCGTTCAAATCAATCTGGGGCCTAATGTTGGGGATATTACTACTAGGCGTAAACCGGCCTATCTGGGCCGGGTTAACTTCGTCAGTAGTTAAGTATGTTAAAGCCCAAGAAGACAGAGGAGGGCTCAAGGCCCGTGGTCGGTTCAAGGCCTGTAGCCATAAACCGGCGCTAGTAGTCAACCTGTATTGTAAGTTAGGAATAAGTAGAGACCAAACCGGACACATCTATGAGCCGGTATTGGGACTCCGTAAGCCGACGGGAGTCACCCGTGTATATAAGGGGACGACCCGGCGACGGTTCAAGGACAACAGAAAACAACTCAAGACATAGGCGAAGCTTGTTTGCTCCCTAGTCATCGAAACCACATCAATTCCATCACAACTAGATGTAGGCTTTTACCTTCATTGAAGGGGCCGAACTAGTATAAATTCTCTTGCGTCCCTGTGTCCGCTTTAACCCCTTCAAGCTAACCCGTCGCGATGGCTCCACAACTAAGTCCTTTCTCTAGGACATCTACCGTGACAAAACCACGACAGTGATAGTGTCGTTGCTCATCGTGGTTCTAATGCAGTGTCTACCGGATTAGTTGCTTAGTTTAATTTCTAGTGTGCTTAGTTTTATTTGAGGGGTGTGTTGTGCTGAGCCCCCAGCAGAACTATGTTATGTTTCTTCTCGTTACTTTAACTCTTCAGTGCGTACATACTAGTATTTCTTATAGCTCATCTTTTAGTCGGTATAGTGCTACGACTACCACTTGTTTCTTCACATTATATACGTACAATATATATGGCCAACATCATATAGCCAGCAGTTTAGTTGTCAAAGAATTTCAAGGGGCTTAGTTTTGTTAAAGAATTTCAGGGTGCTTAGTTTTATTTGATGGGTGTGTTGTGCTGGACACCATTATTGTGACTCAAATCTCTTTTTCCATGTTATAATGACATAAATACCGATGGACCAACATGCCAGCTCTCCCTCTACCTCACTACAGTAAAATAAAGTGTGGGGCCTACTTGATCCCAACAACGTTCTTATTTTCCTGTAAAATTGTTCGCTTGGTTACTCCTAACAAGCGGGGCCACACTTATCATTGCGAGAATTAGCTTATTTTTGTTATGTAACATGGTCAACGGGTTTGACGTGAAAATCACAATGTCTAATGGTATTTTTGAGCAAACATCTAACTTAACGATGGCATTTTTGAGATATCTAATTGCATTTTTGAGCAGGCATCTCACGGATCGATGGCATTTTTGAGTAGTTGTAACTTCTAATGGCAAAACTAAGTAGTGATACACAAACTAGTGGCATAAATAATAAGAACCCAAGAATTAAATAGGTATGCTAATTTTTTAATATAATTTATCATCCCATTTAAGCAAGTACTAGCTTTTTAATAGTACTATATGCATAATTTGGCGATGAGCGTTCTCTATATGTACCACCTTTTTCTTTAATTTCATCTTGTTAGTTTTGTTCCATGGCGCAATCCATCGATCCTACTACTGTACAAAAGTATACATTTTTAAAAAGCTAGAGGGCGGGGTAGTCTAGCTAGGTCGGTTTCAAGAGAGGCCAGGGCCTTTGTGATTTGACGGCTCATTACTGCTGGAAGGCGGGGCCTTGTGATTTGACTGCTCATATAAATGTGCCGACGACCTGAGGAGGAGCAAAGAATCGTGCGGTATACTCAAGTTTTCCACTGGAGTACGACAGAGGAGCACGAAACACGGTAGCCCAGTGCGATATCTCTACTCTCTACTCTTATTATATATTACTAGCAAGAGGCATTGTTCTATTGGCGATAAAGAATGGTCTAATTTGCTAGTCATCTCATTTTTAGCATTGTTCTATTCATGCCTCGTAGAGAACGTGACACATGCAGCAAGACACCCGAAGCAAAAGAAGAAACACATGAGCAAAATAAGAAGTAAGATTATCACCCCAAAAAAGGAAGACGCACACACAAGTCTGGGGCGCTGCTCTCACTACATGAAGGGTTGCTGGCCGCAGAGTCGTAACTGCTTCTTCATCGCCTCCACAACCTCCATCTCCTTGCACGTCTCATCGGCCACCTTATTCATTGTGTCCATGATGCGGGATTTCTTGATGCGAGCCTTCATCATCTGTTCCACGGCCGTATTATGTACCTTGATAGCAGTCGGGTGCTCGATGCGGAGCTTCGCCAACTCCTCCTTCTATTCCATGATGAGGGCCTGCAACATCTTCATCGAGGAACTACTATTCTCATGCAGCTTCTTCTAGTCGGCATTCTCCTCCTTTAGCAGGTGGAGCTCGTGCAGAGCTTCGCCTTGTCCTCCTGAAGTTGCAGGATTTCGTTGGTCCGCCTTCTTCTCCGAGGCAATGCTCTTCTTCAGCAGCATCACCAAGCCGGCAGTCAACTCCCCCTGCTCATTGAGCTCAGCGGGCATGTCGTCGAGGCTCTCCTTCAGCAGCTCCACCAAGCCATGGATGAACTCCTTCTGCTTATTGAGGTGCTTATTGAGCTAATCGGGCATGCCGTCGAGGGATAACGACTCCAGCACCGCCAGCTTGGCATGTTTGCCTCTGCGACTACGGCGCTCCTGGGAGCCATCGCCTGCCCGTGAGAGATCTTTCGAGGTCTTTGCGTGGCGGCGAGCCCTCTCTTTTTTTCGCAGCCTTGGTTGCCGCTCCCGTGTTATGAGTAGTTCTTGACCTAGAGCTCTGCACACCGGCCATGGCAAGGACGGACGAAGAAGGAGGACTTATGAGGAGGAAGGTAGAGTAATTTTCGGTTAGGTAGTTCCCCTTTTTATAACCTAAGTACTAGCACTAGTACTAAAACATGCATAGTGGGAACACGTTCAGGTTTGGTACGTACTGGTAGGTGTGAGCAGGCTTGCACTTAATTGTAGAACTAGTAATTTGGAATGTGATGAGAACAAGGTAAAGATTAATTGATGATTTTGGTTTCGAGGCCCGAAACGGCTCTCGATGAGTTTAGTGGAATATAAATTTCATGTACTCCCGATGAGTTTAGTAGAACATAAATTGTTTAACATAAAAAATATATCATTAAAAATAGAATATTTGAAGTTTGTAATGATATATTTTTCGTAATGTATGCGTCTTATTAAGTTGGTCAAATTAATGACCTAGGTACACGTGCAAGACTTGTAAACTGAGATAGAGGGAGTACTACACTGCTCAAATGCGGTCGCACAAGTCAGTGATGTAACTGGTCATACATGTCAGACCAAGCCGATGCGTGTCCCTTCGGTGAGACGCGGGTCCGACCGACCGTCTGTTGGTGCGACCGACCGTAAAGTACTTACACGATGGATACTTCTGGTTGTGGCTTCGGTTGATTGTCATGACCAAGCATTCTAAAACCAGTGATAAATCAATTACCATCTTTTTTCCAAATGGCCAAGTATTTTTACAGGAAAACAATACATATAGATGGAGTGATTGTCAAGGTTGCAAACCAACATAGCGTTGCAAGTTCACTGCAGCAGCAATGGACTAGGTCACTGCATCGCTGGCGGGGAAGAAGGGCAGCTCACCTCGCCTATGATGCATGCCCAGCAGAGCCGCCGCAACTGGTCCCGGGATTTGGCTTCTCCTACCGCCCATTTGAATAGTTGCACTGGCTGCTCATGCCATTGCACAGGCATGCGCGTTCTTTCCTCCGCAGTTGACTCCGTGAATATGATCTTTGCCATTGGCCCTAGCTCAAAATCAATGCGACGCTGCCAGATGCTGACATCCCTCAGCATCTCTCCCCTGAGATCGACTTGTGCCTCCGCCTTGTGCTACACCAGGCGCAGCTCCTTGGAACTTCTCTCCAATTGATGTGACGCTTCCTCGATCCGATTTGCCCTAGCTGCCCACCACCTGAAGTGCAGCCCTGGCATGTCCTCCGGCGCCACCGATCTGTGATTCCAGAGCAATGGATCCCCTCTAAAACACATGTGGGTTTCGCTCAAAGGCGGCAGTGTTGTGGGCCACAGCGAGAGGGCAGCCCGCGGGATCCTGGGATCTAAGGGATTATCCATAGTGGGATCCTCCATGGCGGGATACGGTGGGCGAGGCAGGGAGGCGGGCCTAGGCGCTAGGAGATCCCTACGAGGATAAGATAAAAAGATAGTACTACTCCACTATGTCCATATTTAAATACAAAGGCCACCAATAGTAGCCCTGGCAAAAATTGATCATGATGCCTGCGTCCTGGTTTATTGGCCCCCTTTTTTGGTGCCACTTCTTATGACATGCATAAATATTATGTTACTTACAAATATGGTCTGGCACAAAATACGAAGGAGACCAATGGAAGCACTGGCACCCCACGATTTAACTACTCGCATGCGCGCAGTGGAGTAGTAATGTATTTCTTCCGCCCCCACATCCACTCAATTTGCATGCACTGTATTAATTGACCATCAAAGAAATGAAGGACTTTACACGCGTCAAATTATCACATGGGGTCGATCTTCATACAAAAATGCGTCGCCCCATGTACTGATAACCCACAAGTATAGGGGATCGCAATAGTTTTCGAGGGTAGAGTATTCAACCCAAATTTATTGATTCGACACAAGGGGAGCCAAATAATATTCTCAAGTATTAGTAGCTGAGTTGGCAATTCAACCACACCTGGATAACTTAATATCTGCAGCAAAGTGTTTAGTAGCAAAGTAATATGATAGTAGTGGTAACGATAGCAAAAATAATATTTTTGGGTTTTGTAGTAATTGTAACAATAGCAACGGAAAAGTAAATAAGCCAAGAACAATATATGAAAAGCTCGTAGGCATTGGATCGGTGATGGAGAATTATGCCGGATGCGATCGATCATGTAACAGTCATAACCTAGGGTGACACAGAACTAGCTCCAGTTCATGAACGTAATGTAGGCATGTATTCCGAATATAGTCATACATGTTTATGGAAAAGAACTTGCATGACATCTTTTGTCCTACCCTCCCGTGGCAGCGTGTCCTATTGGAAACTAAGGGATATTAAGGCCTCCTTTTAATAGAGTACCGGACCAAAGCATTAACACATAGTGAATACATGAACTCCTCAAACTACGGTCATCACCGGCAAGTATCCCGATTATTGTCACTTCGGGGTTAACGGATCATAACACATAATAGGTGACTATAGACTTGCAAGGTAGGATCAAGAACTCTCATATATTGATGAAAACATAATAGGTTCAGATCTGAAATCATGGCACTCGGGCCCTAGTGACAAGCATTAAGCATAGCAAAGTCATAGCAACATCAATCTTAGAACATAGTGGATACTAGGGATCAAACCCTAACAAAACTAACTCGATTACATGATAAATCTCATCCAACTCATCACCGTCCAGCAAGCCTATGATGGAATTACTCACGCACGGCGGTGAGCATCATGAAATTGGTGATGGAGGAAGGTTGATGATGATGATGGCGACGGATTCCCCTCTCTGGAGCCCCGAACGGACTCCAGATCAGCCCTCCTGACAGAGTTTAGGGCATGGCGGTGGCTCTGTATCGTAAAACGCAATGAATCCTTCTCTCTCATTTTTCTCTCCCCGAAAGTGAATATATGGAGTCAAGGTTGAGGTCGGTGGAGCATCAAGGGGCCCACGAGGCAGGGGGCGCACCCAAGGGGGTAGGGCGCGCCCCCACCCTAGTGGACAGGGTGTGGGCCCCTGGCATGGATCTTTCTTCCAGTATTTTTTTATATATTCCAAAATAATTCTTCGTTGATTTTCAGGTCATTTCGAGAACTTTTATTTCTGCACAAAAATAACACCATGGCAATTCTGCTGAAAACAGCGTCAGTCCGGGTTAGTTCCATTCAAATCATGCAAGTTAGAGTCCAAAATAAGGGCAAAAGTGTTTGGAGAAGTAGATACGACGGAGACGTATCAACTCCCCCAAGCTTAAACCTTTGCTTGTCCTCAAGCAATTCAGTTGATAAACTGAAAGTGATAAAGAAAAACTTTTACAAACTCTGTTTGCTCTTGTTGTTGTAAATATGTAAAGCCAGCATTCAAGTTTCAGCAAAGATTATGAACTAACCATATTCACAATAACACTTAGGTCTCATGTTTACTCATATCAATGACATAATCAACTAGAGGGCAATAATAATAAATCTCGAATGACAACATTTTCTCAAAACAATCATGGTATGATATGACAAGATGGTATCTCGCTAGCCCTTTCTGAGACCGCAAAACATAAATGCAGAGCACCTTTAAAGATCAAGGACTGACTAGACATTGTAATTCATGGTAAAAGAGATCCAGTCAAGTCATACTCAATATAAACTAATAGTAATGGATGCTAATGACAGCGGTGCTCTCCAACTGGTGCTTTTTAATAAGAGGATGATGACTCAACATAAAAGTAAAGGGACAATTCCATTTCTGCCCCTAACTGGAACCCACTACTCAAATTTGCCCCTAATTTGAATGTGTGCTCAAATTTGCCCCTGTGCCGTTAGTTGCCCTTATAGAAATGCCCTTCTGCGCTGTTACCGTCCGGTCAAACAACTTTGACCATCTCGAAAAAAATAGTAAAAAAATCAAAAAAATCTGAAATTTTGTGGGATTGAAGCTACTCATGTGCGCAAGGTGCGTGCAAATTTTTGTGCTATTTAGACATATCGGGAGCTCGTGGCAAAGGAAAACAATAAATCTGTACATCTTTGAATAGTAAATTCAAAAAAGTAGCAAGAAAATTCAAAAACATATGAAATTTTTTGGCACCCAAGATGCTCGGGTGCACAAGGCGTGTGCAAAATTTTGTTATCAAATGACATGCGAGGAGCTCTCGCAAAAAAACCCAAAATAGTGTATTTTTTACAAGTTTTTTCTGAGACAAATTTTATTTTTTTCTCCACGAGCTCCTACAATGTCCAAACACAACAAAATTTTGCACACACCTTCCACACGTAAGCATCTTGGATGCCAAAAGAATTCATATTTTATTGAATTTTTTTGCTATTTTTTGAATTCACGGTTCACACACGTACATATTTACTGTTTTTCCTTCGCCACGAGCTCCTAGAATGTCCAAACAACATGAAAATTTGCACGCGCCTTGCGAACCTGAGTACCTTCCATCCCACAAAATTTCAGAATTTTTTGACTTTTTTTGCTATTTTTTCGAGATGGTCATAGCTATTTGACCAGACAGTAACGGCGCTGAAGGGCATTTCTATAAGGGCAACTAACGGCAGAGGGGCAAATTTGAGCACACATTGAAATTAGGGGAAAATTTGAGTAGTGGGTTCCAGTTAGGGGTAGAAATGGAATTGTCCCAAAAGTAAATGGATAGGCCCTTCACAGAGGGAAGCAGGGATTTGTAGAGGTGCCTGTCGGTGTCAAAACCAGCGGATCTCGGGTAGGGGGTCCCGATCTGTGCGTCTAGGCAGATGGTAACAGGAGGCAGGGGACACGAAGTTTTAACCAGGTTCGGGCCCTCTTGATGGAGGTAAAACCCTACGTCCTGCTTGATTAATATTGATGATATGGGTAGTACAAGAGTAGATCTACCACGAGATCAAGGAGGCTAAACCCTAGAAGCTAGCCTATGGTATGATTGTATGTTGTCCTACGGACTAAAACCCTCCTGTTTATATAGACACCGAAGAGGGCTAGGGTTACACAAGGTCGGTTACAAAGGAGGAGATATGCATATCCGTACTACATAGCTTGCCTTCCACGCCAAGTAGAGTCCCATTCGGACATGAGACGAAGTCTTCAATCTTGTATCTTCATAGTCCAACAGTCCGGCCAAAGGATATACTCCGGCTATCCGGATACCCCCTAATCCAGGACCCCCTCAGTAGCCCCTGAACCAGGCTTCAATGACGATGAGTCCGGCGCGCAGTATTGTCTTCGGCATTGCAAGGCGGGTTCCTCCTCCGAATACATCACGGAAGAATTTGAACACAAGGATAGTGTCCGACCCTGCAAAATAAGTTCCACATACCATTGTAGAGAGAATAATATTTCCACAAATCTAATCTGCTGACACGTTTCGGCAACACAACATTATGCCATGGCCCGATAATTATTCAAACTGTTTTTCTTCAACCAGCTCCACACATAACGCGAGGTGGTTTCTTGACACGTCTAGTCAAAGCAGAGATTGTGTTCCCCTAATTACGGGATTCTCATCAATATGGTCGTGGGTAACCCAACCGTATCTAGGACTCCTAGATTATAGGCAAGTCCCAAATGGCTACGGAGAGGACGCCTGATATTCACCCTATTTATAAAGGGACAAGGCTTTTACTTTTTCCCTCCCGTGCTCAATTGAATCCTTCCCCTGCCTCGAGTTCTAACACCCAAAGCCTAGGTCAGGTGCTCCAGACCTTCCATCATGTCCGGATCTAGCCTTCAAGGCTGGTGGATGCCCTCCTCCATTATAGAAGAAGATATCAAGAAGTTGAGGGAGGCCAGATACCTGACCGCCGAGGTTTCGCATCAGTTGCCCGCCCGAGGGCAGGTCGTTCCTACTCCTGAACCCAACGAAGATGTCGTGTTCATCTCCCATTTCCTCCGAGGACTAGGCCTCCCTCTGGATCCCTTCGTAAGGGGTTTGATGTTCTATTATGGGCTTGATTTCCACGATCTAGCCCCGGATTCCTTTCTCCACATCTCGGCATTTATTGTCGTGTGTGAGGCCTTCCTCCGCATTACCCCTCACTTTGGCCTGTGGCTCAAGACCTTTGACGTGAAGCGGAAGATGGTCGAAGGGCAGTATGCAGTGTGCGGAGGCGCATTAATAAGAAAGATAGCAGTAGATCCGTGGCCAAAAGGTTCCTTTCCAGAGGTGTCCGGATTATGGCAACGGGAGTGGTTTCTACATCACCGCTCCCAGAGTGCCAAGTGGGTGGCTTCCCCCGCCTTTCGCTCGGGCCCTCCACCACAACTGATGTCATGGATCAGCAGGGGGCTGAGCTGGGGTCCAGCCAAGGATGTGCCCATATTGCAAAGCCGCATCTGAGATCTCTTCGAGGGAGATTTTAGTTTGATTATGGTGATGCAAGTCATGCTGGTTCGACGAATCCAGCCATGCAAACCCGACCCCTCCGCATGTGGGAATTCAACCCAGAAGGACCGCGCGCTATTCAGAATTTCCTCGGCCTGATGCATGAGGAGATGTATAGATCATTCTTCGGACCCCAGATAGAGTGTCCGGATACTACCAAGGACGTGGGCCTGAGCAGCAACCGCATCGCCGACCAAGTAAGTTATCCTCTAGCCGAACACACTGTCTTTAATTTATCATGACGTCATTCTGAGAAATCGCTCTTTGACCAGGACTGGATAACAAAGGCGAAGATGATTCGGTGTTCGGCCCCCCTTCCGGAAGGCTTGGAGAATCCGGTACTGGAAAAGATGCTTGAGCTAGCACCTTGCCCGGAGCCCTCACAGGAGGATAAAGGGGGAATAAAGGAGGAGAAAGCGGGCCTCCACCGCTACCCATTCCGACCGAGGGAACGGGCGCCTCCGTAAGGGAGGTAACCAAGGTGGGGGGATCTGGACATTCTCTCACCCCGAGGAAGGAAGAGGACTACCTCTGAAGATCCGGAAACCAAGGTTTCCAAACAGGAGAAGAATCTCCACTAGAGGGTCCTGCCTTGGAGGGTGCTCTTGCCGCACAAAGTCCGCGCGGGGATCTGCCCTCTAACGAGCTGTAAGTCACAAAAAGTACTTTAATAGTGAAGATATACTACCTTACCTCTGAGGAAAATAATCAAAGCATTTATCTTGCAGTTCAGATCTTAGCCCTTCTCAGCAGAGCTCGTCTTCAGGGGATCTTCTTCCGGAGATGAGGGAGAGCGAAACGCCTCCCCCGGACTCCCCCGCTCAAGAAGCGGGCGACCTTGAAGTGTCATCACGGAGGGCCTCTCTGGATCCGGTGAGGCCAGAAGATAATCCTATAGTCACCCGAACTCCCTAGCGTCCGGTTCTCGAAGAGAGCAAACAAAAGAGTCCGGCACCGTCTGGTATGCGGTCGGACGTACTGAGGGAGCTGTTGGAGCGAGCGGCCATCTCAGAAGAACACCGTACATTGATGGGTACGATGATGGAAAGAATTTTGTCCACCGAAAGCGGACTGCATGAAGCCTTTATGAGTCTACTGACGAGCTTTGAGGTACGTGAAATGATATACTTTTTGATAGTATCGCACATTTTTAGGTGTGCCCTGTGTAGATAGTAGCCCTTGAGACTCTGGTTGCCGTCGAGAACGGCGGCGGACAGAGGATCGTAGTCCCAGGTAATAACCAAACCGCCTTTATGTGCAGGTGGTGGAAGCTCCGGTGGCTAGCCGGACTAATGAGTTTGCCGAACTAAAGCGGCAACTGGATGCGGCAGATGCCGACATCGAGCTTGTTAACAAGCGGCTTGACGAGGCACAGGGTAAGTAATGTTTAGTAAGAGCAGCATGATGCCAGTATCTTTAATATGTTGTGACTGCAGATGGAGCTGCCACCGTGGAGACCCTTCGGGCGGAACTTGCCCGAGCCAAAGAACAAGCAAGGAGGAGTAATGCGGCTGCTTTGAAGGCGGCCGAAGAGTTGAGGGCCGAGAAGGCCGCGCATTGCGAGAGCAAAGAGAAAATGGCCAAGATGGTTGTAAAGTTAAAAGACACTGCCGACCGTTGCCAGATCCTTGAAGAAGAAAACCGAGTGAAGGTGACGGACCTTGAAAAGGCCACAATGACGACCAAAGACACCCGCTCTGCTATGAGAGCGAAGAAGGAGGAGCTGCGTGAAGCCGGGGATATTGCGGCTGGGAAGCCCTTCATGTTGCGGAGGAAGTTCAGGGATCCACGGTATGCCCCTCTGGATCGGCTGTGGAGTTTGGCAGACGCATATATGGATTTGGCGGCGAGCGCTGTCGATGCGGCCAAATACTTCCGAGATCAAACAGATCATGAAGTGGACAAGCTGTTCTGGTCGCAATTTAAGGTTCCAGAGCGTCCGCTTCCATTGACTGATCAGCTAGCCGAATGGGCCAAACTCAATAGGTTGTCCGGACTCGCCATGAGGCCTGTCGTGGATCAGCTGTGGCCGGAAAAGCCGAAGCCGAACAGCTATTTCAGCTTAGTGCAGCAGTTCCTTGGTGCGGTGCCGCGCATCAATGCGATGAAGAGGTCGGCATGCATAGAAGGCTCGCGGATGGCCCTTGCCCGTGTTAAATCATACTGGGCGGAGATGGATGCTACCATTGTTGCGGCGCAGGGTTCGGCCATAGGCCGAGTGGCTGCCGAGCACTATTTCGAAGAGGTTCTCGAGGGTGCTCGTTTGATAGAGTCCTAGTGCTCGAAGAATATTATGTTTGAGTGACATTTATTTCCATTGTAAACACAATGTTTTTATGAAATATATTAAGGCTGTGTTTATACTTTTGCCTAAAAGTAATATGATGCCTCCTATGCGGCCATTTATGTATACATGTGTATAACGTGAAAGATTGCAGTCGTCGGCTTCAGCCCCCATGCATATAATGCAGAGGTGTTCGCAGAAGACGCGTGTTCACACTTAACCCAACGTCTTGGCCCTATTAAGGAGGTGATAGCGCAACGAACGAGGCAACCGAACTATAATGCTTTAACACTTTCACTTAGCCATAGGAGTTTGACGGTGGGGCTACTATATAGCCCCTGGTGGCTCCGCACTCTCCCGAACTCGGGGTGCGTAGATGCCTGGCCGGGAAACAGCCCTTCGTTAAGGCGGAGTAATTCTAACATTCCGATAGGTCATCGAGTGGTTGACCAGTCTCACGCTATATCATGACAGTTAGTTTTCAGCTTTCTCTACTGAGGCGCTCATCCGGATGACCCGGGGCACAATCGCAGTAGTTCTCCTAGTGCTACCTTAGCCGATAGAGCGGAACGTAAGGTACCAAAACATAGGAGCCAGGCAAACCCAACATTTGACCAAAGACATGATTCGGAGCTGATGCATATAAGGCCAAACTCGTGACGCCGAACACTCCCTAAGGTATTCGGTCTTTATGGTATAAACCGAGCCTAAACAGTGCCCTTTGCAAGAAGCCCCTGGTGTCCAGGTACGTGCATTATTCAGACGTGGCCACATGCCAAGACGCCAACATCCTTCTCAATTATACTGAGAATCCGAGGGATGTGTATCAACAAGAGACAGTAAAAAAGGTTGACGCAGGGTCTTAATCTAAAAAGAATCCTTGGGACGGGTCCCTACTGCACGTCTGCGCCTGTGTCTCCGTTGTGCCATATCCTGGATGGGTGTAGCATGGTGGCCATCTGTAAAAGAGAGGAACTTAGGTGAAAAGTTGTCGTGTAAAAAGGTAGGTTTTAAAGAAACCGTGTAAATTTCAAGATGACTAAAAATTGCAACTTGTCTGCGCGCGTTGAGCCCCTTGTATTTGTGATAGGGGTGTGGCCATCAATCCTGTACAAATTACATATAGCTTCGCCGGACTCGTCTAACCGTGTCCGTGATCTTGACGACCTATCAAATACTTTAGTTGGTGAGGCCGTTTTAGTGTGCGGCTGCCGAGGCAGCCGTACCCTCCTCGGCGCGCAGGGATCGCTCAATATTTCCATTTACTATAATGATGCCATGTGGACCGGGCATCTTAAGCGTGAGGGAAACGTAATGCGGTATTGCATTAAAGCAAGCGAAAGCTTCGCGTCCCAGTAGTGCTTGATAGCCACTTTGGAACAGAGCAATGTGGAAGGTTAAATTTTCGCTACGGAAGTTATCGGGGAAGCCGAATATAACTTCTAGTAGCAGGGAGCCCGTGCAATGAGCCCCTGGGCCTAGCGTTACTCCTTTAACGGTAGTATTGCTGAGGCAAATTTTCGTTGGGTCTATCCCCATTTTGCGGATTGTGTCCTGATATATCAGGCTTAGACTGCTGCTGCCGTCCATCAGGACTCATGTGAAGTGATACCCGTCAATTATTGGGTCTAATACCAAGGCAGCCCGTCCTGCACGCCGGATACTTGCTGAGTAATCCCGATGGTCAAAAGTGATCGGTTGATACGACTAGTGGCAGGACTCTACGGTGATAGGCCCTTGGGCATATTTCTCTGGGAGTGTCGCTTTGTTTCTCCCCTTGATCACGTGTAACACGTTTACTGTTTTGACTTATGGTGGAAATTTCTTTTGTTCACCAGTGTCTTGCTTGAGAGGCTCATCCTTGTCTTCACTTGGTGTATCCTGCCCCTTGTGTACGACGTTGAGCTTGCCGGACTGCTTGAAAACCCAACATTCTCTGTGGGTGTGATTAGCGGGTTTACCAGGGGTGCTATGGATCTGACATATTTGGTCCAGTATTTTATTTAAGCTGGACAGTTCGTCACTGGCACCTTTAGAGGGCGGCTTTTGCTGACCTGGCCAAGAGCTTCTGAATCCGGCGTTTACCGCGGTGCTCTTTGGGATGTTTTCTTTATTCCGGCGCTTATTATTTTTGTTGCGTCGTGATTTCCCGTTTTCATCTCTAACTTCGGATGTACTTGGTTCGCTGGTGCTGCATCTAGCTAGCCAGCTGTCCTCACCCGCGCAAAATCGGGTCATGAGGCTTGTTAATGCTGCCATTGTTCTCGGCTTTTCTTGGCTGAGGTGTCTGGCAAGCCATTCATCGCGGACGCTATGCTTAAAAGCTGCCAAGGCTTCGGCGTCCGGACAGTCCACTATTTGGTTCTTTTTAGTAAGAAACCTGTTCCAAAGCTTTCGGGCTGACTCTCCGGGCTATTGAGTTATATGACTCAAATCGTCCGCATCCGGAGGTCGGACATAAGTCCCTTGAAAATTTGCCCGAAAAGCGTCTTCGAGCTCTTCCCAGCTTCCAATGGAGTTTTTCGGGAGGCTTTTAAGCCAGTGCCGAGCTGGCCCTTTGAGCTTGAGGGGTAAGTACTTGATGGCGTGGAGATCATCTCCTCGAGCCATATGGATATGGAGGATATAGTCCTCAATCCAGACCCCAGGGTCTGTTGTTCTGTCGTATGCCTCTATGTTTACGGGTTTGAATCCCTCTGGAAATTCATGGTCCAGCACCTCATCGGTGAAACATAGGGGGTGTGCGGCACCCCTGTATCTGGGTGTACCGCGTTGTTCGGATGTTTGCTGTGTTGCGTTGTATGCTGGAGCGCGCTTGCGTGGTCTGTAGATGGATCTGGTTGCGCCATCCTTTTGATGCGAGCCCTCGCGTGGATCGCGTATTGGTTTATGTGCGGCGTTGTTTGCCGCTCTATGTTGGCCGTGAGGTCGTCTATCCAGCGAGGTGGCCGTTTTAATTTTTGGTTGCGGGGGATCTAAGGCCTCCTCATCGAATTCAGGTAGCAACTTCCGCTTCAGGTAGCTCTTGGTGGGGCAATTACTGATACGTCTCCGTCGTATCTACTTTTCCAAACACTTTTGCCCTTGTTTTGGACTCTAACTTCTATGATTTTAATGGAACTAACCCGGACTGACGTTGTTTTCAGCAGAATTGCCATGATGTTGTTTTATGTGCAGAAAACAAATATTCTCGGAAAGACCTGAAACTCCACGGAACATCTTAGAAAAAATAATAATAAATCCTCGCCAAAGATGAAGACCAGGGGGCCCACACCCTTCTCACGAGGGTGGGGGGTGCCCCCCCTACCTCGTGGGCCCCCTGGATGCCCTCCGACGGCAACTCCAACTCTATATATTTGCTTTCGGAGAGAAAAAAATCGGAGAGAAGAAATCATCGCGTTTTACGATACAGAGCCGCTGCCAAGCCCTAAAACCTCTCGGGAGGGCTGATATGGAGTCCGTTCGGGGCTCCGGAGAGGGGGATTCGTCGCCGTCATCATCATCAACTATCCTCCATCACCAATTTCATGATGCTCACTGTCATGCGTGAGTAATTCCATCGTAGGCTTGCTGGACGGTGATGGGTTGGATGAGATTTATCATGTAATTGAGTTAGTTTTGTTAGGGTTTGATCCCTAGTATCCACTATCTTCTGAGATTGATGTTGCTATGACTTTGCTATGCTTAATGCTTGTCACTAGGGCCCGAGTGCCATGATTTCATATCTGAACCTATTATGTTTTCATGAATATATGTGAGTTCTTGATCCTATCTTGCAAGTCTATAGTCACCTACTATGTGTTATGATCCGGCAACCCCGAAGTGACAATAATCGGGACCACTCCCTGTGATGACCATAGTTTGAGGAGTGCATGTATTCACTATGTGCTAATGCTTTGTTCCGGTTCTCTATTAAAAGGAGGCCTTAATATCCCTAAGTTTCCAATAGGACCCCGCTGCCACGGGAGGGTAGGACAAAAGATGTCATGCAAGTTCTTTTCCATAAGCACGTATGACTATATACAGAATACATGCCTACATTACATTGATGAATTGGAGCTAGTTCTATGTCACCCTATGTTATAACTGTTACATGATGAACCGCATCCGGCATAATTATCCATCACTGATCCGGTGCCTACGAGTTTTCCATATACTGGTTTACGCTTATTTACTTTCCCGTTGCTACTGTTACAATCCCTACAAAATACCAAAAACATACTTTTGCTGTCTTTACTTTTGTTACCTCTACCACCACTATCATATTACTTTGCTACTAAACACTTTGCTGCAGATACTAAGTTTCCAGGTGTGGTTGAATTGACAACTCAGCTGCTAATACTTGAGAATATTCTTTGGCTCCCCTTTCATCGAATCAATAAATTTGGGTTGAATACTCTACCCTCGAAAGCTGTTGCGATCCCCTATACTTGTGGGTTATCAAGACTAATTTCTGGCGCCGTTGCCGGGGAGCATAGCTCTATTCTTTGAGTCACTTGGGATATATATCTGCTTATCATTATGAAGAACTTGAGAGATCCAAAAACCAAGATCTATCCCTCAACTACGAGGGGAGGTAAGGAACTGCCATCTAGCTCTGCACTTGATTCACCTTCTGTTATGAGTAAGTTTGCAACACCTACACCTGCTTCTGCTATTCGTTCTGATATGTCTCATGTTATTAATGATGCCACTTCTGCTATGCATGATACTTATGATGAAAATGCTTCTATGCCTGATACTACTGTGCCCCTTGGTGAATTTATTGATGAACAAATTTCTAGGGCTAGAGAAAAAGAAATTATTGAATCTGAATACGATGATGATAGTGATGATGAAAATATGCCTGTTATCCCCGAGGGTTATCTTTTTTATATGGAATCTTCTGCCGCTATTTTAGCTTGCAAGGATAGATATGAGCTTAAGAGGTTATTAATTAAATGGAACAAAGAATCACTTAGAGATAAAATGAAACCCGACCCTGCTTTTGCTACTTCACCTATATGTGTTCCTGATAAGGATTATGAATTCTCTGTTGATCCTGATATAATTACTTTGGTTGAATCTGATCCGTTTTATGGATATGAATCTGAAACTATTGTAGCACATCTTACTAAGTTAAATGATATAGCTGCCCTGTTCACTAATGATGAGAGATCGTGTTACTTCTATATACTCAAAATATTTCCGTTCTCATTAAAGGGTGATGCTAAGATATGGTTTAATTCTCTTGATCCTGGTTGTGTGCATAGTCCCCAGGATATGATTTATTACTTCTCCGCTAAATATTTCCCTGCTCATAAGAAACAAGCTGCTTTGAGGGAAATATACAACTTCGTGCAAATTAAAGAAGAGAGTCTCCCACAAGCTTGGGGGAGGCTTCTCAAGTTACTTAATGCTTTGCCTAATCATCCTCTTAAGAAACCCGAAATACTTGATATCTTTTATAATGGACTAATCGATGCTTACAGAGATTACCTAGATAGTTGTGCTGGTTCTCTTTTCAGGGAAAGAACACCAGATGAAGCTGAAATTCTATTGAATAATATGTTGACAAATGAAAATAATTGGGCACCTCCTGAGCCAGCTCCTGCTCCAATTACTGAGCCTATTCTTAAACCAACTCCGAAGAAGAGAGGTGTTCTATTCCTCAGTCCCGAAGATATGCAAGAGGCGAAGAAATCTATGAAAGAGAAAGGTATTAAAGCTGAAGATGTTAAGAATTTACCTCCTATTGAAGAAATACATGGTCTGAATATACTGCCTGTTGAAGAAACATATGATCTCAATTCTTTATTTAATGAAGAACCTTCTGATCCGATATCCCGACACAGGTAGTAAAGGTAAATTCTCTCTATAGATATGATAAAGCTGAAGTCCCTCCTAGTAAAATTGCTAGTCAGTGCTTGGATGAGTTTGATAACTTTATATTTAAGCAAGACGACTTCAATGCTTATTTTGGTAGACAATTAAAAGAAAATGCTTATATGATTAGACGCTTGGGTGATTATATGGCTGATATTAAAGGTGAACTTAAACTTGTTAGCAAACATGCTTCTATGGTTACCACTCAAGTAGAACAAGTACTTAAAGCTCAAAAAGAAGTGCTTGATGAAATGAATAGTAAGAAAAATGATTATGATGTTAGAGTGGCTACTAGAACTGGTAGAATGACTCGGGAACCTTTGTATCCTGAAGGCCACCCTAAGAGAATCGAGCAAGATTCTCAAAGAAATAATATTGATGTTCCTAGTTCTTCTAAAAAAAGAGGAAGAAAAATGATAGAACTGTGCAAACTTCTAGTGAACCTATTGCTGAACCACCTGATAATCCAAATGATATTTCTATGTCTGATGCTGAAACACAATTTGATAATGAACATGAACCTAATGAAAATATTAATAATGATGTTCATGATGATGCTCAACCTAGTAGTGACAATGATGTAGAAATTGAACCTGTTGTTGATCTTGATAACCCGCAATCAAAGAATCAACGTTATGATAAAAGAGACTTTGTTGCTAGGAAACATGGTAAAGAAAGGGAACCTTGGGTTCAGAAACCCATGCCTTTTCCTCCAAAACCATCCAAGAAAAAGGATGATGAGGATTTTGAGCGCTTTGCTGAAATGATTAGGCCTATCTTTTTGCGTATGCGATTAACTGATGTGCTCAAAACAAATCCTTATGCTAAATATATGAAGGATATCATTACTAATAAAAGAAAGATACCGGAAGCTGAGATTTCCACCATGCTTGCTAATTATACTTTTAAGGGTGGAATACCAAAGAAACTTGGAGACCCCGGAGTACCTACTATACCTTGCTCCATTAAAAGAAATTATATTAAAACTGCTTTATGTGATCTGGGAGCTAGTGTTAGTGTTATGCCTCTCTCTTTATATCATAGACTTGACTTGAATAAGCTGACACCTACTGAAATATCTTTGCAAATGGCTGATAAATCAACTGCTATACCTGTCGGTATTTGTGAGGATGTGCCTGTTGTGGTTGCAAACGTTACTATTTTAACGGACTTTGTTATTCTTGATATTCCCGAGGATGATAGTATGTCTATTATTCTTGGAAGACCTTTTCTTAATACTGCAGGGGCTGTTATTGATTGCAACAAAGGCAATGTCACTTTTCATGTTAATGGTAATGAGCATACGGTACACTTCCCAAGAAAACAACCTCAAGTTCATAGTATCAACTCCATTGGAAAAATTCCATCGATTATATTTGGAGGTTTTGAATTTCCTCTTCCTACTGTCAAAAAGAAATATGATATACTTATTACTGGGGATGTGCATATCCCCGTTGAGGTAACTTAGTGTTATTTGAAATTTCTCTTGTTTCATGATTATCGGAATGAGTTTGTTAACAAGACTTGATCAACCTTGTTAGTGGATTCTTTTTGATGAGCATGAGATGGATGAAACTAGAAGCACAAACTTCTGTACCCTCTCTATATTTTCTGTTAATTAGTAGAAATAAAGTAAAAATAGTATTTTTCTGTCTGTTTCCTAACTTATCTGTGCAATATAAAAATATCCCGAAAATAAAAGTCCTCATAATGCCATGCCAATTTAATATGATTTTTTCGGGAATATTTGAGGATTTACTATGCAAAAATTACCGCGAGAGGTGCTGCCACCTGGCCACGAGGGTGGTGGGCGCGCCCCCCTCTAGGGCGCGCCCCCTGCCTCGTGGGCCCACTGTGGCCCTCCTCCACTTATCCCAGCACCCATCTTCTTCCTCTGTCTCACACAAACCCGAAAAATCAACTCAAGCACGAGTTCCAACCACTTTTACTATGATTTTCGATCTCCTTGCTCAAAGCACCTCTCGCAAAACTGCTTGGGGAGATTGTTCCTTGGTATGTGACTCCTCCATTGGTCCAATTAGTTTTTGTTCTAGTGCTTTATTCTTTGGAAATTTGTGCTACATAGGTGACCATGTTCTTGAGCTTGCATGTCAAATTTATATGGTTCCAAGTAGTTCTAATGCTTGATATAGGCTCTAGGCACTTGTAGGAGTAGTTGCTATCAATATTATTGAGTTTGGTTTACTTTTATTTTGAAGTTACTAAAAATTTCAGAATTTTTCAGAGAAAAACAATATGCTTAGGAAGATGTTCCAAGGTGGTTCCTCTAAGAAGCAAGGACCCAGGATTGCTATGCGCGATGCTGACGAGGATCCACCAAGAGACGCTCCAGTACGGCCTTGCGAATGGCCGTCAGAAAATTTTATGGACCGTGCGGGAATTAAATAAGAATTCGAAGCTTATTTGTGCAATGCCGGTCTTGAGGATTTTGAGGCTAACAAATTCCCCCAGTATCATGATCTCACAAATTCATTTGTGAGGAGGTTTGAGTATTCATCTTCGCGTAATTCTCCTTTAGTCATGTTTGATCTTTATGACAAATCTTATACCATGGACCTAGATGATTTCACTCTTGCTTGCAAACTTCCATCATGGGGCAGTATTAGGGATCCCCCTAAATCTGAATTTAGAAACTTTCTTGCTAGTATAACTGTAGGGGAATCTAGAGATATAACGCAGGCTACCATAGGGAGCATTCACTTTCCTGCTATACACTATTTTTCTCTCTTCATCGGTAGATGCATAAATGCTAAGGATGAAGCATGTCACATGTGTGTCCCTGATCTTAGCATTCTTAGGAGTGCTGTGTTAGGATACCAATCTTATCATATGGGAGCCATTGTAGCTCGTAGGTTGCATCATAATAGACATAATGGAGATTTCTTTGGAGGAATTTATGCAACCCGCTTAGCTCACTTTCTTGAGATAGACATTCGTGAGGGTGATACGGAGTTGCCTCCTGCATATTTAGATTATAACTCCATGGCTTTGCACCAGTTCGTCGAGAGGCCTGAATCACCTCTCTTATATCGTTTAATTTTTGATAAACAACGTATTTTCTGTATTACTCTCCCTGCTCCTGCCTTCTTTGATTCACAGACAAAAAGGAGATATGTTATTACAAGAGAGGAGGCAGAAGAGTACGAGAGGAGAGCAGAGGTAGCTCGACTCCACGCTGCAGCTCAGCAGGCGATAACCGCTGCACATCAGTATGATCCCAACTATTCTTCACCGTAGTACGACCCCGGCTACACCTACGGGTATCCACCAGGCTATCCCTGGCAATAGACCAACTTAGGCCAAAAGCCTAAGCTTGGGGGAGTACGTATTTCTCACCGACATTACATTTATGTTCACACACACTAATTGCTAGGTGTCGGTGCTCATACTCTTTCACTGTAATATCCATGCTAGTTTATTTTCTTTTTCCTGCTTTCTTCTTGTGTGTTTGTTAAACCTTAAGAAAAACCAAAAAATTAGTAGTAGTTTATTTTTCTGTTGTAGTAGTAATAATTAAAAAGAAAACCCAAAAATATTTCCCGTTCTTCTTTTTCTTGTTGGGAGCTTTCCCATGTAAATAGTTTTATTTCTTTTCTTTTCTTTGGGGGTCAGTAGGAGAAGACCATAATTAAATTGTTGAAGTGGCTCTTATATGCATTATTGTTGATTTAACCAAGAGCCCATATTGCCTTGTCTTCTCCTGTTTATTGAATGCTCGCAGATTCCAGCTTAGTCCAATGCACGTGCACTCTTATTATTATTCACACCGTCCGGTCGTGCAAGTGAAAGGCAATTATGATGATATATGATGGACTGACTGAGATGAGAAAAGCTGGTATGAACTCGACCTCTTTTGTTTTTGTAAATATGATGAGTCCCTTGTTCTTGATTTAGCTTATTATGAATAAACATGTTTGCAATGACAATTAGAGATCGTAGTTGCTTGTGCCATGCTTGATTAGCTACGAGTTATAATGGTTTACCTTGTGTGCCAACATGCTATTGAGATGGTTATGATGTGGTATGATGGGGTGGTATCCTCCTTTGAATGATTTAAGTGACTTGACTTGGCACATGTTCATGCATGTAGTTGAAACAAAATCAACATAGCCTTCACGATATTTATGTTCATGGTAGATTATATCCTACTCATGCTTGCATCCAATGTTTATTAATTTTAATGCATTTACATGGCTGTTGTCGCTCTCTAGTTGGTCGCTTCCCAGTCTTTTGCTAGCCTTCACTTGTACTAAGCGGGAATACTGCTTGTGCATCTAATCCCTTAAACCCCAAAGTTATTCCAGATGAGTCCACTATACCTTCCTATATGTGGTATCTATCTGCCGTTCCAAGTAAATTTGTATGTGCCAAACTCTAAACCTTCAAATAAACATTCTGTTTTGTATGCTCGAATAGCTCATTTATCAACCAAGGTTGTCCTTATCTTCCGTGTTAGGCGGGTTATTCTCAAGAGGAGTGGACTCCACTCCTCACTCGTGAGAAAATGGCTGGTCACCGGGATGCCCAGTCCCATGCTTTATGCAAACTAAATCAAAATTAATTGTAAACAAAACTCCCCCTGGGACCTGATGTATGTTGGAGGCACTCGTTGTTTCGAGCAAGCCATGGATTGATGTTTGCTGGTGGAGGGGGAGTATAAACTTTACCATTCTGTTTGGGAACCGCCTATAATGTGTGTAGCATGGGAGATATCGCCATCTCTTGGTTGTTATTTTGACAATGAAAGTATACCGCTCAAAATACAATTTATCTCAATTTCAAAACCGAGCTCTGGCACCTCTACAAATCCCTGCTTCCCTCTACGAAGGGCCTGTCCATTTACTTTTATGTTGAGTCATCGCCCTCTTATTAAAAAGCACTAGCTGGAGAGCACAGCCGTCATTTGCATTTGTCACTATTAATCTATGTTGGGTGTGACTATGATTGGATCTCTTTTACCATGAATTACAATGTCTAGTCAGTCCTTGATCTTTAAAGGTGCTCTACATTTATGTTTTGTGGTCTCAGAAAGGGCTAGCAAGATACCATCTTGTTATATCATATTATGATTGTTTTGAGAAAGTGTTGTCATCCGAGATTTATTATTATGACTTGCTAGTTGATTATGCTATTGATATGAGTAATTATGAGACCTGAGAATTATTGCAAATGTGGTTAGTTATGATCTATGCTGAAAACTTGAATGCTGGCTTGACATAGTTACAACAACAAGAGCAAACAGAGTTTGTAAAAGTTTTTCTTTCTTTTAGTTTGTCAACTGAATTGCTTGAGGACAAGCAAGGGTTTAAGCTTGGGGGAGTTGATACGTCTCTGTCGTATCTACTTTTCCAAACACTTTTGCCCTTGTTTTGGACTCTAACTTGTATGATTTGAATGGAACTAACCCGGACTGACGCTGTTTTCAGCAGAATTGCCATGATGTTGTTTTATGTGCAGAAAACAAATATTCTCAGAAAGACCTGAAACTCCACGGAACATCTTAGAAAAAATAATAATAAATCCTTGCCAAAGATGAAGACCAGTGGGCCCACACCCTTCTCACGAGGGTGGGGGGTGCCCCCCCTAGGGCGCGCCCCCCTACCTCGTGGGCCCCCTGGATGCCCTCCGACGCCAACTCCAACTCTATATATTTGCTTTTGGAGAGAAAAAATCGGAGAGAATAAATCATCATCTTTTACGATACAGAGCCACCGCCAAGCCCTAAAACCTCTCGGGAGGGCTGATCCGGAGTCCGTTCGGGGCTCCGGAGAGGGGGATTCGTCGCCGTCGTCGTCATCAACCATCCTCCATCACCAATTTCATGATGCTCACTGTCATGCGTGAGTAATTCCATCGTAGGCTTGCTGGACGGTGATGGGTTGGATGAGATTTATCATGTAATCGAGTTAGTTTTGTTAGGGTTTGATCCCTAGTATCCACTATGTTTTGAGATTGATGTTGCTATGACTTTGCTATGCTTAATGCTTGTCACTAGGGCCCGAGTGCCATGAATTCAGATCTGAACCTATTATGTTTTCATGAATATTTGTGAGTTCTTGATCCTATCTTGCAAGTCTATAGTCACCTACTATGTGTTATGATCCGGCAACCCCGAAGTGACAATAATCGGGACCACTCCCGGTGACGACCATAGTTTGAGGAGTTCATGTATTCACTATGTGCTAATGCTCTGTTCCGGGTCTCTATTAAAAGGAGGCCTTAATATCCCTAAGTTTCCAATAGGACCCCGCTGCCACGGGAGGGTAGGACAAAAGATGTCATGCAAGTTCTTTTCCATAAGCACGTATGGCTATATACAGAATACATGCCTACATTACATTGATGAATTGGAGCTAGTTCTATGTCACCCTATGTTATAACTGTTACATGATGAACCGCATCCGGCATAATTATCCATCACTGATCCGGTGCCTACAAGTTTTCCATATACTGGTTTACGCTTATTTACTTTCTCGTTGCTACTGTTACAATCACTACAAAATACCAAAAACATTACTTTTGCTGTCTTTACTTTTGTTACCGCTACCACCACTATCATATTACTTTGCTACTAAACACTTTGCTGCAGATACTAAGTTTCCAGGTGTGGTTGAATTGACAACTCAACTGCTAATACTTGAGAATATTCTTTGGCTCCCCTTGTCTTGAATCAATAAATTTGGGTTGAATACTCTACCCTTGAAAGCTGTTGCGATCCCCTATACTTGTGGGTTATCAATTACCGCCGTACTTCGCTGCTGTGTTGAGTACTTTACTCCATCTGATTTTAAGTGTGTCTTGCACAGCCTTGAGCCTTTGCTTCTGCTTTTTAAGACTCCTCGCGGTGGCAACGAGCCTTTGACGGGCATTCTGTTGCTCCGGGTCTCTGTCCGGTGTGATGTCGTCTGGACTATTATCTTTGACAGAATCGTGTTGTTCGGTTTGATTCTCCGTATTGCCGTGGTCCGGCTATGGTTCACCCCGCTCTAACGTTGGGTCTGTATGATCGTTGTTTCTGCCGAGGCGGGATTTGGAGCGGCGCTTACGCCGCCGCTTTGACTGCTTCTCGAGGGGACAACCCTTCATTGCGTCCTTCTGTTCCTCGTCATCGTTTTCTTTTGGTGTGTCCACCATGTATACATCATGTGATGAAGTGGGCGTCCAGTGCCCTGTGGGCAGTGGTTCCTGTTCGTCTCCTGCATCATCGTCCATACCGTTGATGTCTTCGGAGTCGAAGTCGAGCATGTCGGTTAGGTCATCGACAGTGGCTACTAAGTGGGTGGTGGGTGGGCGGTGAATTTTTACGCCATCCGCATCCCAATCCTGCCGGACATAGTTCAGCCAGGATTCTCCTGACAAGGAGAGAGACCTTAATGAGTTCAGTATGTCGCCAAGGGGCGAGTGCTGAAAAATATCCGCGGAGGTAAACTCCATGATCGGTGCCCAATCGGATTCGCTAGGAACGGGCGCAGGCGGTTCGGAGTCCGTGGCCGGAGAAGAATCCGGCAGTTTAGCAACACGGCTCTCGTGCAGGGTAAGGTCGATGTTCGGCTCGATCACCGCTGAGGGTAAGGCCTCCGTGGCGGGGTCCATCCACCCGTCCATGGGAGGCGCAATTGGCTCCGAATTAAGGGTCGGAGCGGCTGCCGGTGTGATCTCCTGAACACTGTCTGATGGTAGAGCTAAATCGTACTCATCGTGATCGCGTGACGCACAAGGCAGAGGCTCGAATCCGTTGAAGATCAAGTCTCCACGGATATCGGCCGTGTAGTTTAAACTTCCAAACCTGACCTGATGGCCAGGGGCGTAGCTTTCAATCTGCTCCAGATGGCCAAGCGAATTGGCCCGCAGTGCAAAGCCGCTGAATACAAAAATCTTTCCGGGGAGGAAAGTCTCACCCTGGACTGCATCGCTCTCGATGATAGAAGGGGCCATCAAACCTAACGGCGATGACACAGAGGAACTCTCAATGAAAGCACCAATGTCGGTGTCAAAACCGGCGGATCTCGGGTAGGGGGTCCCGAACTGTGCGTCTAGGCGGATGGTAACAAGAGGCAGGGGACACGAAGTTTTACCCAGGTTTGGGCCCTCTTGATGGAGGTAAAACCCTACGTCCTGCTTGATTAATATTGATGATATGGGTAGTAGAAGAGTAGATCTACCACGAGATCGGAGAGGCTAAACCCTAGAAGCTAGCCTGTGGTATGATTGTATGTTGTCCTACGGACTAAAACCCTCCGGTTTATATAGACACCGGAGAGGGATAGGGTTACGCAAGGTCAGTTACAAAGGAGGAGATATGCATATCCGTACTGCCTAGCTTGCCTTCCACGCCAAGTAGAGTCCCATCTGGACACGAGACGAAGTCTTCAATCTTGTATCTTCATAGTCCAACAGTCCGGCCAAAGGATATAGTCCGGCTGTCTGGAGACCCCCTAATCCAAGACCCCCTCAGTGCCAGAGCTCGGTTTTGAAATAGACATGAATAATATTTTGAGCGGTATACTTTCATTGTCAACATAACAACCGATAGATCTCGATATCTTCCATGCTACACACATTATAGGCGGTTCCCAAACAGAATGGTAAAGTTTATACTCCCCCTCTACCAACAAGCATCAATCCATGGCTTGATCGAAACAACGAGTGCCTCCAACTAACAAGAGTCCCGGGGGAGTTTTATTCACAGTTATTTTGATTTGATTTGCATAAAGCATGGGACTAGGCATCCCGGTGACCAGCCATTTTCTCGTGAGTGAGGAGCAGAGTCCACTCCTCTTGAGAATAACCCGCCTAGCGTGGAAGATATAGACAACCCTAGTTGATACATGAGCTATTCGAACATACAAAACAGAATGCTTATTTGAAGGTTTAGAGTTTGGCACATACAAATTTACTTGGAACGGCAGGTAGATACCGTATATAGGTAGGTATGGTGGACTCATATGGAACAACTTTGGGGTTTATGGAATTGGATGCACAAGCAGTATTCCTGCTTAGTACAAGTGAAGGCTAGAAAAAGACTGGGAAGCGACCAGCTAGAGAGAGACAACAGTCATGAACATGCATTAAAATTAATCAACACCGAATGCAAGCATGAGTAGGATATAATGCATCATGAACATAAATATCGTAGAGGCTATGTTGATTTCGTTTCAACTACATGTGTGAACATGTGCCAAGTCAAGCCACTCGAATCATTCAGAAGAGGATACCACCCTATCATACCACATCACAACCATTTTAATAGCATGTTGGCACGCAAGGTAAACCATTATAAGCTCCTAGCTAATTAAGCATGGCATAAGCAACTATAATCTCTAATTGTCATTGCAAACATGTTTCTTTCATGATAGGCTGAATCAGGAACGATGAACTAATCATATTTACAAAAACAAGAGAGGTCGAGTTAATACCAGCTTTTCTCATCTCAATAAGTTCATCATATGATCATCATTATTGCCTTTCACTTGCATGACCGAATAGTGTGGATAATAATAATAGTGCACGTGCATTGGAGTAAGCTGGAATCTGCAAACATTCAATTCAAGAGAGAAGACAATGTAATATGGGCTCTTTGTTAGATTAACAATAATGCATATGAGAGCCACTCAATCATTTTAATCATGGTCTTCTCCTCTCGACCCCCAAAGAATAAGAAAAGAAATAAAACTATTTACACGGGGAAGCTCCCAACAAGCAAAAGAAGAACGAGAAATCTTTTTGGGTTTTCTTTTTAATTACTACTACTACAGGCATGGAAAGTAAACTAGCTAAAAAGCTACAACTAATTTTTTTTGTTTTTGTTAAGGTTTATCAAACACACAAGAAGAAGGCATAAAAAGGACAATAAACTAGCATGGATATTACAATGAAAAAGTATGAGCACCGACAACTAGCATGAGTGTGTGAACAGGAATGTAATGTCGGTGAGAAATACGTACTCCCCCAAGCTTAGGCTTTTGGCATAAGTTGGTCTATGGCAACGGCTGGCCTGGCGGATATCCAAAGTAATAGTTGGGGTCGTACTGAGAAGAATCCCCCTGGTGCCACTGGTTGGCGATCTCTTCCGGATTCCACTGATAAACAGACTGCCGGTGAGGATCAAATTGTGGTTCTGGCTCTGGCTCTGTAGCTACTATGGGGTTTCGGTAGGCGTGAATGGCCTCCAGCGGAACAAGGTACTTGCTTGCAGATAAGTCAAACATAGAAGGAACAGGCAAAGTAATAGTCTCTGGGTGATTTTATCAAATATCAGCTTGTACTTAAACATCTTTTCCTTATTCTTAACGATAAAATCATGTGCTACCATACTCTTATAGTCTAGAAAAACAGGAGGCAGCAACTTTTCTTCCTTCTCATAATGTCTAATAGGTATGTAAAAATGTGCAGCGAGGCGTGAGACAAAGATACCTCCCAAGATGGGGCCCTTAGTACGGTCAAGATTTAACCGCTTTGCAACAATAGCGCCCATACTAAATGTGTCATCACGGAACAAGGCATGGCACAAAATAACAATATCAGGGGCACTAAGGTTGCCACAGTTTCCGCGACCAATTAAGCATCTACTAGCAAATATTGCAAAGTAACGTAAAACATGAAAATGTATGCTAGTAATTCTTGCATCGGAAACCTTTCTCGTTTCCCCTATAGCAATTGTATCAATAAACCCTTCCACATCGTCACGATGTGGTTCCTCTACACTGCCCTCAAAAGGGATCAAACAAACCCGACAAAAATCATGAAGTGACATCTCCTTATGCTCATCATATAAATAAAATTCCACCATGGGTGGTGAGCTCCTAGCATGGAAATGAAAGTTTTGCACAAAGATATTGGTGAGTAAGAGATACTGTTCGCGTTGGTCATGGAGGAAGGCGGTGAGGCCTGCATTCTCAGCCAACTCATAGAAATCATCATAAATCCCGGCTGCTCTCAAGAAATCATCACAAGGCCATTCACACGGCCGAACCTTCACGGTGCGAGGGAGATTATACTTGGGCTTCTTGTTCTCTTCACTTTGTTTATCCTTCGAGCTTCGGCTCGATGAGCCCCTCAAAAATCTCTTCATCTTTTTCTGAAATTTTCTGAAATTTTTAGTAACTCAAAATAAAAGTGAACCAAACTCAACAAAATTGATAGCAACTACTCCTACAAGTGCCTAGAGGCAATATCATGCATTAAAACTACTTTTGACCATATAAGTTTCACATGCAAGCTCAAGAACAAGGTCACCTAAGCAACAAAAATTTGCAATGAATAAAGCACTAGAACAAAAACTAATTGGACTATTGGAGGAGTCACATACCAAAGAACAATCCCCCAAAGCAGTTTTGTGAATGGAGCTTTGAGCTAGGAGATCGAAAATGGCAGCAAGATGAGTTTGAACTCGGGTTTGAGCTGGCTAGTGATTTTTTGGGAGGAAGAAGGAGTGTGTGGTAGCTGGAATAAGTGGAGGGGAGCCACCATGGGCCCACGAGGCAGGGAGGCACGCCCAGGGGTGGGAGCGCCCTGGACCCTCGTGGCCAGGTGCTTGCTCCCCCTGATGAGTTCTCAGTGCTAGATATCTTCAAATATTCCAGAAAAAATCATATTTAATTTTCAAGGCATTTGGAGAACTTTTATTTTCAGGGTATTTTTTATTGCATTGATAATTTAGAAAACAGACAAAAAGATACTATTTTTGCTTTATTTAATATAAATAACATAAAGTAAAAAGAGGGTACAGAGAGTTGTGTTTTCTAACTTCATCCATCTCATGCTCATCAAAAGGAATCCACTAACAAGGTTGATCAGGTCTTGTTAACAAACTCATTTCGAGTAACATGAAACCGGAGAAATTTCGAGTAACACTATGTTAACTCAACGGGGATATGCACATCCCCAATAATAAGAATATCATATTTCTTCTTGACAGTAGGTAGAGGAAATTCAAAACCTCCAAAAATAATCAATGGAATTTTTCCAATAGAGTTTATACTATGGACTTGAGGTTGTTTCCTCGGAAAGTGTACCGTATGCTCATTATCATTGACATGAAAAGTGACATTGCCTTTGGTGCAATCAATAACAACCCATACAGTATTCAAAAAGGGTCTTCCAAGAATAATAGACATACTATCATCCTCGGGAATATCAAGAATAACAAAGTCCGTTAAAATAGTAATGTTTGCAACCACAACAGGCACATCCTCACAAATACCGACAGGCATAGCAGTTGATTTGTCAGCCATTTGCAAAGATATTTTAGTAGGTGTCAACTTAATAAAATCGAGTCTACGATATAAAGAGAGAGGCATAACACTAACACTGGCTCCAAGATCACATAAAGCAGTTTTAACATAGTTTCTTTTAATGGAGCATGGTATAGTGGGTACCCCTGGATCTCCAAGTTTCTTTGGTATTCCACCCTTAAAAGTATAATTAGCAAGCATGGTGGAAATTTCAGCTTCCGGTATGTTTTTCTTATTAGTAACAAATTTTTTTGATAGTTTATTAGTAACAATTTCCTTCATATATTTATCATAAAGATTCATTTTAAGCATGTTAGTCAAACGCATGCGCAAAAAGATAGGTCTAATCATTTCAGCAAGTTCAATCTCTACATCATTATTATTGCTAGGTTGAGCATCAACATGAATATCATCATTAACATTATCACTAGGTTCATGTTCATTACCAGCTTATGTTTCAGCATCAGAAATAGAAATATCATTGGGATTCTCAGGTGTGTCAACAACAGGTTCACTAGAAGCATGCAAAGTCCTATCATTTTTTTTTCTTCCTTTTATAAGGACTAGGTGCATCTACATTAGCTCTCTAAGAATCTTGCTCAATTCTCTTAGGGTGGCCCTCAAGATACAAAGGTTCCTGAGTCACTTTACCTCCTCTAGTTGCAACTCTAACAACAAAGTCATTATTTTTACTATTCAATTCATTGAGCAAATCATTCTGAGCTTTAAGTACTTGTTCTACTTGAGTGGTAACCATAGAAGCATGTTTACTAATAATTTTAAGTTCACCTTTAACATTAGCCATACAATCACTCAAGTGTTCAATCAGATAAGCATTATGTTTCAATTGTCTACCAACATAAGCATTGAAATCTTCTTGCTTAACCATAAAATTATCAAACTCATCTAAGCATTGGCTAGCAAACTTAGTAGGAGGGATTTCATCTTTATCATATCTATAGAGAGATTTTACCTTTACTACCTGTGTCGGGTTATCAAGACCATGTGTTTCTTCAACAGGTGCTGAATTAAGACCATGTATTTCTTCAACATGAGGTAAATTCTTAACATCTTCAGCTTTTATACCTTTTTCTTTCATCAATTTCTTTGCCTCTTGCATATCTTCAGGACTGAGGAATAGAATACCCCTTTTCTTCGGAGTTGGCTTAGGAGTTGGTTCAGGAAGTGTCCAATTATTTTCATTAGTCAACATATTATTCAATAGAATTTCAGCTTGATCAACAGTTCTTTCCCTAAAAACACAACCAGCACAACTATCTAGGTAATCTCTGGAAGCATCGGTTAGTCCATTATAAAAGATATCTAGTATTTCATTTTTCTTGCGAGGATGATCGGGCAAAGCATTAAGTAATTGGAGAAGCCTCCCCCAAGCTTGTGGGAGACTCTCTTCTTCAATTTGCACAAAATTATATATTTCCCTTAAGGCAGCTTGTTTCTTATGAGCGGGGAAATATTTAGCAAAAAAGTAGTAAATCATATCCTGGGGACTACGCACACAACCAGCATCAAGAGAATTAAACCATATCTTAGCATCACCCTTTAATGAGAACGGAAATAATTTAAGGATATAATAGTAGCAAGTTTTCTCATCATTAGTGAACGGTGTAGCTATATCATTTAATTTAGTAAGATGTGCCACAACAGTTTCAGATTCATAGCCATAGAAAGGATCAGATTTAACCAAAGTAATTAACTCAGGATCGACAGAGAAATCATAATCATTATCAGTAACAAAGATAGATGAAGTAGCATAAGCAGGATCATATTTCATTCTAGCATTTAGAGTTTTTTTCTTTAAGCTTAGCTAATAATTTCTTAAGGTTAGATCTATCATTGCAAGCAAGAAAGTCTCTAGCAGTTTCTTCATCCATAACATAACCCTCAGGCACAACAAGCAATTGATATCTAGGGGGAGAATCTTCATCATCACTTTCATCAATACTATCAGTTTCAATAATTTCATTCTCTCTAGCCCTAGCAAGTTGTTCATCAAGAAATTCACCTAGTGGCATAGTAGTATCAAGCATAGAAGTAGTTTCATCATAAGTAGCATGCATAGCAGAAGTGGCATCATCAATAACATGCGACATATCAAAATCAATAGCAGAAGCAGGTTTAGGTGTCTCAAGCTTACTCAAAACAGAAGGTGAATCAAGTGTAGAGCTAGATGTCTGTTCCTTATCTCCCCTCGTAGTTGAGGGAAAAATCTTGGTTGTTTGATCTTTCAAGTTCTTCATAATGATAAGCAGATATAAATCCCAAGTGACTCAAAGAATAGAGCTATGCTCCCCGGCAACGGCGCCAGAAAATGTTATTGATAACCCACAAGTATAGGGGATCGCAACAATTTTCGAGGGTAGAGTATTCAACCCAAATTTATTGATTCGACATAAGGGGAGCCAAAGAATATTCTCAAGTATTAGCAGCTGAGTTGACAATTCAACCACACCTGGATAACTTAATATCTGCAACAAAGTGTTTAGTAGCAAAGTAATATGATAGTAGTGGTAAAGATAGCAAAAGTAATATTTTGGGGTTTTGTAGTGATTGTAACAATAGCAACGGAAAAGTAAATAAGCGAATACCAATATATGAAAAGCTCATAGGCATTGGATCGGTGATGGAGAATTATGCCGGATGCGATCGATCATGTAATAGTCATAACCTAGGATGACACAGAACTAGCTCCAATTTATCAATGTAAAGTAGGCATGTATTCCGAATATAGTCATATGTGCTTATGGAAAAGAACTTGCATGACATCTTTTGTCCTACCCTCCCGTGGCAGCGGGGTCCTTTTGGAAACTAAGGGATATTAAGGCCTCCTTTTAATAGAGTACCGGACCAAAGCATTAACATATAGTGAATACATGAACTCCTCAAACAACGTTCATCACCGGTAAGTATCCCGATTATTGTCACTTCAGGGTTAACGGATCATAACACATAATAGGTGACTATAGACTTGCAAGATAGGAACAAGAACTCTCATATATTCATGAAAACATAATAGGTTTAGATCTGAAATCATGGCACTTGGGCCCTAGTGACAAGCATTAAGCATAGCAAAGTCATGGCAACATCAATCTCAGAACATAGTGGATACTAGGGATCAAACCTTAACAAAACTAACTCAATTACATGATAAATCTCATCCAACCCATCACCGTCCAACAAGCCTGTGATGGAATTACTCAAGCACGGCGGTGAGCATCATGAAATTGGTGATGGAGGAAGGTTGATGATGATGATGGCGACGGATTCCCCTCTCCGGAGCCCCGAATGGACTCCAGATCAGCCCTCCCAAGAGAGTTTAGGGCTTGGCGGCGGCTCTGTATCGTAAAACGTGATGAATCCTTCTCTATGATTTTTTTTCTCCCCGAAAGTGAATATATGGAGTCAAGGTTGAGGTCGATGGAGCATCAGGGGGCCCACGAGGCAGGGGGCGTGCCCAGGGGGTAGGGCGTGCCCCCCACCCTCATGGACAGGGTGTGGGCCCCCTGGCGTGGATCTTTCTTCTAGTATTTTTTATATATTCCAAAATAATTCTCCGTTGATTTTCAGGTCATTTCGAGAACTTTTATTTCTGCACAAAAATAACACCATGGCAATTCTGCTAAAAACAACGTCAGTCCGTGTTAGTTCCATTCAAATCATGCAAGTTAGAGTCCAAAACAAGGGCAAAAGTGTTTGGAAGAGTAGATACGACGGAGACGTATCATGTACCCACGTGTGCGTGCGAGGGAATGAGTGTGTTCGTGTCGTGTGTGCACATCTTCGCTTTGTGCATGTACCGCCAGTGTGGCTCAAGAGGACGAGTACATTCTTCTGGAAGCAGCAGCATGTCACTGTGATTAATCCACACAAGGAGGTCGCGACAACGCCTCCACATGTGCCACGTAGCTTCATGAACTATAAGAGAGACACTGCGTAGCGTGCCATTGGAACTCTAATTTACGTGTTTGCATATACTCGAAGTACTAGTAAGGTACACGTGCATTGCACGCGTCAGATTTGGCAACCAAATTATGAATATATACCACACTATAGCATGTAAGCTCTGAGTCATATATTCCTAATGTAGACCTTCGTTTAATTCTTATAGTTCATCTCATTCAAAATAAATTAGTTTTTATAAAAAAATCTAGGGCCTCTTTGATTCGTAGGATTTCCAAAACACAGGAATAGGAAAACATGGGATTAGAATGGAACGTCGTCTTTAATCCTACAGGATTGTACGAGTGTTTGATTGTGCATATAAAAAACGTAGGATTCTTTCAAAGTGGTTTGAGTGGATGGGATGTTTCCTATGAAATCTAGTGCAAAAGAATCCTATGGAAAAATTTCTATGGCTTACAATCCTACGAATCAAACAACCAAGATAGGAAAAATTTCTAAGGATTAGAATCCTCCAAAATTCCTTTGAGAATCCTTTGAATCAAAGAATCCCTTAATCTATTTTATGATTCATGGAATTGTGCGTTGTAAAGCATAAAGTAAAAAACAAATAATGGCAATTCAACTAGAAAAAAGTTTGGGCAGTTATGATACGGAAGATTCTAGAACAATGGAGAAGCACTTGTGTTTTGATGTTTGTGCATTATGCTTAAGTTCAACCATGGAGTCTGCTAGATTGTACATGTGGAAAAATCCGGTGGGGGCTAGAAGATGGTGCGAGGGGCCAAGTGGAGGGAGACTATGAAGGAGTGCACAAGTGCGAGATCGATATTTGAAGAGAGGGGGCGAGAATGTGCAATGTTGCGCGCAGTGGCGGAGCCATGAAAAATAAATGAGCTAGGGGGCAAGCATTGCTAATCCTTTACGAGGAGGGCCAATTCATCAACTTAAACCATTTTACCAGCAATTGTCTAATGATCACATTCATATTAGCCTCGATATATAGTGATGTTAGGGGGGCAGGGCCCTGGCTGCCCCTGTCTTCGCCACTGTGCACGCGTCTGAGAGATGAAGCGGAGGCATGGATGATGAGAGGGGGACGTTGGATATATAATTAATGTGGGTGTATTAGCTATGTAATCCTATATAGAGAGGTATAGATTGATCAATGTGGACGTGGGAAAGAAGGTGAGACCTCACTAGATATATAGATTGATCGGTTTGTGTGGAAAACTGTGAAAGACCTAGCTATATATACACACGTATAGAGGAACATCGATCGTTGCGCATGCACGTGAGAGATAAAGAATGCCCGATATGATGGGGAGGGGGAGGTGTGTGTGTGTGCATGCATGGGAGACCGACCTGAAGAAAAAGATTGCATGTGTGTGATGGATAATGCCAACTGGTATTGTGTGTGCATGCATGCACGAGAGAAGGTTAATGGTACAATTATAAAGAGAAGATGACTGTGTGGGTGTAAAAGACTAGGTGACGTCATAATCAATGTAAAGTAGAATTCAAATATTTTTTTTGACTATACACAGTAGGGAAAAACCCCACTGCAATTTTTATATTAATAAAGAAAGAAAAAACAAAGGTCCAACAGGACTAAGGCTTGAGGTAAGCCCTAGAAAAAAGAAAGAAAAACCAAAACAAACTAACAAACAAAATAAATAAAATACAAATTACAGAACAAGATGGTCAAGCCAAACACAGAAAGCCCTAGCATAACTCTTTTTAATCCTGAATCTGAGCAAGTTAATCTCTTCAAGGAAGATTGCTTTCCACCTCTGAACTGAAGGTTGAATTGCTTGAAAGATGAGATTATTTCTTGAAATCCAGATGGCCCAAGAAGCTAGGATGATGATTTCCGTGAAGAAAGGTACATGTAATTTTTGTCTGAGGTCATCAAAAGCTTCAAGCACAGAAACATGAGCTTGTCTTGTACGGCATAATAGATCCCAGCACTGGGAGGCAAAAGGACAGGTCCAAAAGAGATGCTGCAATGTTTCCTCCTGGGGACAGTTATGGATAGCACAGTTGTAGCTTTCCAAATGAAATGTTTTCCTGCGCAGAAGGTTCCTGGTATTAAGCCTATCATGAAGTAACCTCCAGAAGAACACCTTGTGTTTGGGCTGGCACGAACTATTCCAAATCCAGTTAAACTGCTGGGGCACAAATTTAACTCCCATCATTACTTTATAAGCCTGAGCAACCGAAAATTGGTCATTGCCCCAAATGTAGCTCCAGGTGTCAGTGCAATCCAGGGTGGCAGAGGTTCTTAAAGCAATACAAATGTCTTCCATATTTTCAAATTCCTGGAAGGCTTGCACAGTGAGTGGAAGGTGGAATAAATCTTCCAGGAATTCAGTATGAATAATGGTGTGCACAGTAGTGTTGTTGTTCTTCACAAAGGAGAAGAGGTGTGGGAACAAGTCTTGTAAACAAGCTGAGTGCCATAGATCAGACCAAAATAAAGCACTTTTACCATCCCCTATGTGACATCTGGCCAGTGATTTAAAGTTGTCAATGAGCTTGAGGTTTGCCTTCCACCAAAAAGATCCAACCCAAGAATTGCCAGGCAACACACCATTACTATAGTAGGTTTCCCAAATCAAATTGACCCATGGGATGTTGTGCCTATTATAAAATTTGTGCAAGTTCTTGAGTAGAAGGGATTTGTTCTGAACAAAAATATCCTTGACCCCCAAGCCTCCTTGATCCATAGGTCTACAAACAGTACTCCAAGCCACCATAGCAGGCCTGTGGTCCTCTAGATCAGGACCTCTCCATAAACAATGTCTCAAGTACTTGATAGCTTGGGTTTTAATAGTCACAGGGACATCAAGGCATCCCATAAGGTAGATCAAAAGAGAGTTTAAGACAGATTTCACTAGTAACAGTCTGCCAGCCAGTGTCATGAAGGAAGATAAGCCCACAAGCTTCTTCTGCAGTCGTGTGACAAGTGGAAAGCATTGCTCCACAGTTGGTTTATGAAGACCCAAGGGTGCTCCCAAGTACTGGATGGGAAATGATTCTCTTTTGCAGTGGAAGGTATTTGTCAAAATTTCCACCTTGTCTTCTGAAACATTAATTGGGATGAGGCTTGACTTGTTGTAGTTCACTTTCAGACCAGTAGCATCCGCAAACGTATTGAGGAGTGCTTTTAGGCAATGGAGCTGCTTTGCATCAGCTTGTAGAAGAACCAGAGTGTCATCAGCATACTGGATAATAGGAAAATCAGGGCATGACTCCACTTGCAGAGGTGATGTGAGTAAACTCAAGTGCATGGCTTTATTGAGAATTGACTGGAGTAAATCAGCAGCCAACACAAATAAGAGAGGGGATAGAGGGTCTCCTTGCCTTACCCCTCTGAGACAATAAAACTTTTTGCCTGGTACACCATTAAGCAAGATGGCAGATGATGCAGAAGTAAACAGCATTTTAATCCAGTTTATCCATTTGTCTCCAAACCCTTTGGCCTTTAAGATATCCAAAATTGCCTGGTGCTCAATGGTGTCAAAAGCCTTCTCAAAATCTAGTTTGAGGACAATAACTTCTTCTCTGGATTTATGGCACTGATGAAGATACTCAAATGCCCAGCCCAAGCAGTCATGGATGGATCTTTCCTTTAAGAATCCATATTGATTGATATGCACCAGTTTGAGAATCACTTTCTGCAACCTATTGGCCAACAATTTGGTGACAAGTTTAAGACATCAATTAAGTAGAGAGATTGGCCTGAAGTCATTTGCTGTCAGAGGAGTACTTCCTTTAGGGATCAGGGTGATGTAGGAGGTGTTTAAGCTCTCAATTGAGATTTGCCCAGCATGAAAATCCTGAATAAATCTAAACACATCCACTCTAATAATATCCCAACAGGATTTGAAAAATTCATTGTTGAAGCCATCAGGGCCTGGTGATTTGTCAAGTGGGAGATCCTTGACAACAGCATTGATTTCTTCCTCAGTGAAAGGTAGCTCCAAGTTGTCAAAAATGGCTTGGTCCTGCCTGGGGCCAAATAAGGATTCCAAATCAAAGTGCATTGTTGTTTTGTGAGATGTGCCCATTCTTTTCTTATAAGATTCCCAGAGTATTGCAGCTTTCCCAGCATGATCTGAAATTTCCACTTGGTCATCATTTTGAAGAACAGCAATATGATTGTGCCTGTGATTGATAGATGCTTTAGTATGGAAAAATTTTGTGTTCTCATCTCCAAATTTGACCCCTTTAATTTTACCCCTTTGCTTCCAGTAAATCTTTTGATTCCTTAGAAGAAGTAGCAGCTGATCTTTGAGGATGGCCCTGCAGTTCCATTCATGAATTTCCAATTCTCTAAATTCCTCAAAGAAATCCCATAGAAAGATGAGCTCATTGAGTTTAGCAATTTGAGCTCTCAAACAAGATAAAGACTTGGCCCACAACTTTAAAGCTCTCCTCAAGTTTTTAAATTTAGCATTCAAACTTTTAACTGCATCAAGATTTCCCACTGGTATGCTCCAAGCAGCAGCAACCACCTCCTTGAAGTCTGAGTGTTGCAACCAATAGTTTTCAAATCTAAAAACTCTAGCTTTTGGGATTGCAGTGCCAATTTTAATAACACAAGGCAAGTGATCAGAACTCAAATATTTGAATAAGAGATCATGATGTTTGAAACCATGCATGCATGAATATAACTGAGATATGCGTAGTGTGGTTTGGAAACGAGCATGTTGTACTGTATACACATTGAACAAGGACAGACTGATTTGTATTTGAAATATCGATGGCAGACATCGTTTGGCCACATTGCATCCGTGCATGGACACACTATTCTAATTGGAGATGATGGGTGGCTTTCGCATCACATATCTATATCTATACCCCCTACATATTTTTTATTTTTTTTATATAGTGTGAGGGTAACTTTAACTTTGAAAGATGGTTGTTGGATGAGGCCAATCCGATGGTGCAGAGATGGCAAATTTAAGCACAACTGGCCGTTGGATATCATCTAGATTCCACCAGATTTTGCCACATGTACAATCTAGAAGACTCCATGGTTGAACTTAAGCATAATGCACAAACCTCAAAACACAAGCACTTCTTCGTTGTTCTAGAATCTTCCGTATCAGAATTGCCCAAATGTTTTTCTACATGATTTGCCATTATTTGCTTTTACTTTATGCCTTACAATGCACAATTCCATGAATCTTAAAATAGATTAGCTTTCTTATAAAAACTAGATGATTTTGAATGAAATGAACTATAAGAATTAAATGAACATCTACATCATGCATATATGACTCAAAGCTTACATGCTATAATGTGGTATTTATTCATAATTTCGTTGCCAAATCTCATGCGTGCAATGCACGTGTACGTTACTAGTCTAAATGGTGTTTGTGTGCGTGTTGTGCTTGTTAAACACATTGTATGTAGTATATCATACATGGTTTAGATTCCGAACATCTAGCTAGAGCATACATGTACTATGATTTGAATTCAACATAAAATCTATACATATATTTGAATTTGAGATCGTATGTACATGTAGTTCGTATTTATATAGGAATTTACTTCTCCTATATTCATGTCATGTGTTGTGAAGATAATATTTAGATGGTTGTATAACTAACCCGAGTACAATCCCATTCAAACAGGGAAAATGTACTCAAATTTAGTCCATATGCTAGACAACACACATTGTTTTTTTATTGTTGAGGGAAGTGCAAATTGTTTTGGCATTGTACACGTTATGTTTGTTGTCCTGATTTTTTTAGTTTTTTTGTTGTATTTGAATGCATTTCTAGTAATATAGTAAAACGGGACATAGCACTCTCTAGTGATGAGGTGCGAATTGTCATTTTGGTACACGTTAAGCTTGTTCTCCCGAAATTTCAAGCCGCGCCTTGTTATGCCGAAATTTCAAGCTAGCGTCTTTGTCTATCGTGCTGTGAAACTCCCGCCTCTTCAACCCGCGCCTTGTTACCTTGAAATATTTAAGATATATCTTTGTATCGTTGTGCTCCACCAACTCCCTCCATCTCAACCCGCGCCTAGCTATTCCAAAATTACAACACGTGCGAAAACTCCCACTTCCTGTGAAATCACGACACGCGAAATGCCCGTGATACCCCTGAACCGAAAGAACCGCCTATCTCAAATCGGTGGGGGTACTTTCGTAACTTACCCCACATTTCGGACAAGCGCGTCCCTAAGCCATGGCCCCCACTCACATCCCATCCACCCACCCATTCGTACATCGAGGCCGCGAAAACCCACGAAGCCCAACACCCTCCTCCGTCCGCCACCCAGCCGGAGCCTCTTCCCCGATGATGACGTCCACAGCAACACCTCGATGTCCCTCATCCACCGTACCGAATGAGGATCCATCGTCGATCTCGTCATCCCGCCGGTTCAGCCACCCCGTCCTCCACCTCCAAGGAGCTGCCCCGATGTTCCCCTCGTCTTTCACGCCACCTCCATTCCCACACCACCGTCTTCACCTGCACCACTAGAAGAGCATCATCATCACCGTTTCCTCGGATGAAGCTGAGGCCTAATCGGCGCCACCAAAGAGGTTGTACACTAATCGCCACATTTTCTTCTTGATTCGATCTCACGGTGTTGTCGGCGCTCGGTCCCGAGCCGACACGACGCAACTCCATCCACAGCGGTGTCGCTGGCCATTTCCTCCACATCATCGCTCCCTCGGCAGCGACGTCCACATCATTAGGAGCTGATGTTGCTTTAGCTCTCGCTCGTGTTGCTGCTCTGCTCTTGCTCTCGGTCCCTGCTTGGTCTGCTCTTGCTCTTGCTCGCGCTGCTACTCTCGCACTTGCTCTTGCTTGTGATGCTTCTCTGATTTAGCTACACTTCAGTCGACTGAATCGACTTTTGGGTCAGTCGATTTTCAGGGGGTGGGGGCTCGCCGGAGTTAAGGAAGAACCAGCCGCAGCGGGGAGGGGGGCTCGCCAGAGAGGTATCCCGGTATCTATCTTAGGGTTCAGGGTGGGGGCGGTGGTCACTGGCCGTGGTGGGGCGGTGGCGTGGGGATCGCCGGAGAAAAAGCTCGGCACGGGGGCCCCTAGAGGGATGGCCGGGGCGGCGGCGGACCGGCGGTGGGGACTGGTTTTGGGGCGGGCGGGGTGGCGCACCGCCGACCGCGGGCGGCGGGGGGCTGTTTGGCCGATGGTGGCTGGCGGCTCAGGGTAGCCTCACCTGATGCTGCTACATGACCAGCTGCCCCGGCTCTCGCATGCGCCGCTGCTGCTGCTACTGCTTTTCTGCTACTAGTGCGTTCAGTTTCGACAGAAAAATTCAGTTACGACAATTAAGTTTAGTTTCGACAGTTAAATTCAGTTTTGACAGTTAAGTTCAGAGATGAGCGGCTGATGTATTTTACATCTAGCACTTTGTGGTTATGTATTTTACGTCATCTATTGGAGATTCTATTAGAATTCCACTCAGGTTTACGTTGTTTCTCTTATCTTGCTTTAGCATCGGTGTCGTACAACTCACAAGAGCTGCTCCAACGACGAAACCCTCCATCACAGCTGAGCAGTACCCCGGGCTCCATCTCCAGATGCCTAAGATCTTCTTCCCCTCCTCCAACAGCCAAGTCAGTCGGATCATCCTCACCGACCAACCCAATCACGCTGAGATCGACATGGCTTCGCCAAAGAGATTGTACACTTGTTGCATCTCTTTTTTACTCTACATGTTATATACATTGTCCACTAAGCACACGCAGTAACGTGAAATACAATTAGTTTCTCCTACTATGACAAGCAGTGAGGTACCAGGCAACTTAGCTATCCGTGATGGACTCTCTTGAATGCCATCATTATTAATCTCTACGCGTTTGAGCTGTGCATTTGTCGATGGGCCTGGGAGTTGAGCTAGTAGGGAAGTGGCCTAGGTCCAAAGTAATAGAAGTAGCACAAAAACATTTTTTGAGTGTACGCTTTTCCTTGCTCAAGCCTGCCTACTAGAATTGCCAGTGCTTGAAAGGAAAAGTGAAGGAAAACATAGGAATTGGAAAGTTTCCTATGGTACTACTATTCATGAATTTGGTTCAAAGGAATGGAGCAAAGGAAGACTGTAGGATTTGTTCCTTTAGTGTCTCCTTGAAAGAAAAATCGTAGGAATTTTAATTTCCACTTGTCCTCCTTTTCAAATTCCTATTCATGAAGCACAAGACTAAGAGATAGTAGCATAATAGCATTATAAATGTACATTTTCTTGTGGTTTGACTTAATCTCACCTTGCTTCTTTGCATCTTGTGATCTTCCAATTCTTGTGAATCAAACACCCAGATTGGCCTAAATAATGTGTTTTTAAATTCGCTGGTTTGCACGTGCATTCCTATCCTATTCCTGTCTATTTCCTATCCCTGCATTGTAGAATCCTCAAATTCAAACAAGCCCTTACACAATTACTTATGTTACATATATGTGTCAAAGAAAACCTTGTGTGGTTTTTCCTGCTCCTGATGCGTTGTGTTCCACCCCAGCTCAGCTGCTCCAATGACGGAAGGGTTCACCACAGCAGGGATCCGCTCTCCAGACTGTCTTTCGCCGCCTCAGATCTTGTTCCCCGCCGCCGGCAGCCACGACAACTGCATTACCATCATCAACTGAGCAGATGACCTTGAGGACTACACGGGTCCGCAAGAGAGGTCGCACTCTTCCGTGTCTGCTTATGTTATGCATCGCTTAATATGATGACATGCTACTTTATCATCGTGTTCACCTATTAGACTCCGAGTCAGGTCCAAACTAATGTTGAAAGTTGAGTTTTTAAATGGTTGTGGGGTACATATTGGGGCAGCAATCAGTACTATTTGTCTACTATCTGGTTAATCTCGGGTGTCTACTATGAGTTTCATGTTGGGTGCAAATGAACATTAAAGGAGCCATTATCTGTATTTTTAACTAAAGCTATTATCTGCCTGCTATCATTGGTTTTGGGTCTATCCACGGTTTGCTACCATCACTCTGGATTTGTGCATGCACTCCTTACATAATCTCACTATGTTTTATTCCTATGCATGTCAGTTATTGTACACAATGGAACTGAACATGTAGAGCAAAAGAGACGAGCCTTGCGTGGCAATAAAATTTCATGCAGACGTCGCTCCATGGTGGGCGCAAAGGCAGCCCCCCTCCACCCATTTCAGATCGTAATCAAGAGGAAGATAACTATTCTGAGGGGGATTCAGAAGGAGAAGACCACTCCTATTTACCCCCTAAGGTCTTCGCTCTAACTTGGCATGCCGATGTCGGCAATATCATGCATATGGTGCCTTACATTGCTTACTGGATACATCAAATATGTCATCTGCTTAGTTTAGACATGCTTTGTGTCAATGCCATATGTTTAGTTTCTTTATCATATATGTGAATCACGCAATGCCATCTTGTTTAGCCAAGCATCATATATGTGAATTTTGCAATGCCACCCTGGTTAGCCAGTCATCTTATATGTGAATTATATCATGCCATCATTTTTTATTACGTGTTAAATTTGTCAAAAAAATTAGTACATTCAATTACTCTTCCTGTGCATCAGCCATTCGACACGGTCATGGAAAAATCTGAAGTGGAAACAAGGTCTTCAGAGCAGACAATGCTATCTGACAAAGCGCATGTCTTGCTGGTTACGGGTAGCTCCTCAGAGGAGGATTCAGAGATAGATGACCAGTCCTATCCCCCCCCCCCGAGGTGCATGCTCTAACTTGGCAAGGTTATGTTGCTCATATCGTGTGTATAGTATCTTGCATTGCTATGTCATTTGCTTAGTTTAGACATACTTTGTGTAAATGCCATCTGTTTAGTGTCTAATTACCATATATGTGAATTATGCGATGACATCTTGTTGCAAGACATTATATATGTGAATTATGCAATGCTATCTTGTTGCAAGGCATTATATATGTGAATTATGCAATGACATGTTGTTTAGCCAAGCGTCATATATGTGAATTATATCATGTCGTCCTTTTTTTGTATTTCTCGTTGCATTTGTCGACAATGTTTGTATATTCAATTGCTCTTCCTGTGCATCAGCCATTTGAATTAGCGATGGAGAAATCTGGAGTGAAAACAAGGTCTTCAGAGCAGACAATGCTACCTGCTAAAGCAGATATCTTGCTGGTTACAGATAGCTCTTCAGAGGAGGATTCAAAGGAAGATGACCAGTCCTATTATCCCCCTGAGGTGTATGCTCAAACTTGGCAGGGTTATATTACTCATATCATGCATATGGTGTATTGCAATGCTTAGTTTTTACATCATATGCACAATATTGAATGCCATCTCCTTAGTTGACACATCATATATGCGATTTCCCTCTGCTCACTTGCTTAGTATATAAATCATATATTTGAATTATATCATGCCAAGATGTTTACATAGACATCATGTATCTGAATTATGGCATGCCAACCCATTTTCTAAAGACATAATATAGTTATATCATCTCATCTTGTTTACATAGTCATCATATTTTGAATTATGTCATTCTATCATGTTTAGTTAGCCATCATACATTTGAAATTGTGTCATGCTATCCTGTTTAATTAGCCATCATATATGTGAAATTATGTCCTGCTATTCTGTTTGGTTTCCCACACTTATATTCTGTCTATGCTGCTTTGTCTTAAATAGATATGATTCAAACTGTATCTATCTTGATTTGGCAACATAAACTAGAATGATATAGACCATACAGTGACCATACTACACAGATATATGTTTGTTTCATGTTGTTATCCTGTCCACCTTACTACTGAACTGGTTTACCAAAGTGAGTTTCATATGCTACATTGTAAACCTGTGATGTGTTTGTTTGTTTCTCTTTTAGAATGTGGATAAAATATTGGAGAAGAGTACCCCCGTTATGCAATGGTAAAGGAAGTAATGCAGATAAGGTTCAAGATAGTGAGACATCCCTGTTGGTCTCCAAGAAAGCTGATAAAAACTATATTGAAGACATTGAGGCAACCCCAAAGTCATGTCTTGATGTAGTGTCCGAGTTACTGGCTACTACTGCTGGCACCAGCTCTTTGAACTCGCTGCCTGAATCAGTTCGGCTTCTTGAGTCTCAACTTCAAGTTTAAAGACATCGATCAGACGTTATGCGACAGGAAGCCGAAGGACTGAGGAAGTCCCTGCAGAATTCAGATGCATACTTTCTGGTGCAACAGCAAGTGCTGGAGGATTTAAGCGCCAAACAATAGAAAGTTAATAAGTTTGCTAAGCATCTTGCCAGCATTATGGGTACTCAGGATATTGTTTCTTGAGCTCTTCTGAAGTGGTTTCAGTTTTGGACTTGTTTTACTGTGGCGTTTATTTGCACTGGTCGCCAACTTTGAGAACCAGTGTATATGATATGCTGCTTTGTTCCCTATATTTGCACTGGTGGCGAACTTTGATGCCCAGTGGATGTAATATGTGTAATAGCCATGATAGCCTAGCATAAGTTGCTTTCTTATTTATTTCCTTGTTGTCTTGTTTATTTGTTTGCTTGTAGTCAGTGTAGTTCTTTTTCCGCGGTTTGCTAGTGGCTGCAATAGCCTATTTTTTAAAACTAGGCCATAATAACCATGGGCTACATATTTACTGTAGTTACCATGGGCCTCCTGCGGGCCGTAGAAACAATGGGCCTTCTTAGGGCCGTAGAAACAATGGGCCTTCTACGGGCCGTAGCATCAGTGGGCCTTCTACGTGTCGTATGATTGATAGGCCAAAAATGGGCCAATAACAGACCACATTATGGGCCATAAATGGGCTAGATTTGGAATCGTCTGTTCATGGGCCGACAATAACAGGCGGCCATTAATCAGCCGTATTTGATGACGTTATGAAAATAGCCCAACGGAGTAACGAGCCGCAAACGGGCCGAGTGTAACCGTGGGCTAAATTTGGCCCATAGGCAGAAAAGGCCAATGGCGGGCCATAAGTAACCGAATGCTGGAAATAAGCCCAAGAATAATTGGGCCCTGAGAAGGCTGAAAGATAACACGGTTGGAAACGGCCCAATGGAATAATGGGCCGTTAATGGGTATAAAGGGGTACACTGTTCATTGTGGACCAGATTCACCACGGGCCGTTAATGGGCCAAGAGTTACAAATGGTCTCGTATGGGCCAAAAGACATCATGGGCCATACATGGGTCAGAAGTTACAATGGGCTGGAATCATATTGGAATGCCCAGATGAAGCTACTGGGCTTAATTCGGACAGGCCATAACGGGCCATGAGTTAGCGGGCCATAAATGGGCTATATACGAATAGGCCGTTAACAGGCTTTCCGTGGGCAGGCCCGTTACCTTTTGATCAAGTCAAATGGGCCGGCCTTTTCACCGGAATGGGCCTCCGTTGGGCCATGCCATGTGTCGACGTATCATAGGCGCCTCATGTCCAATGAATGGATGACATCTGTCCCAACAGTGAGCCAACACGTGTTTCCTCCGGCTAATGATGATTTTACACGTGAAAAATCCCCATTGGTCGGGGCTGTTAGCATGTTATCGGATCCAAAATCGGACCCGATAGCGTAACGGCGAGCCATTATGGTGGATGCCACATGTCGGTCACCCTTGATGAAAGCACTGCTATGACGCGGGATTTATTGTCATGGAAGTGGACACTTCCATGATGATATTTTGGTAATGTCATGGAACACTTCTACGACAGCACAGGTATGACTATCTTGATTCTATCATAAAATTGTCATGGATGTACATGCATGACAGAAAACGTGACCTACTGTGACAAACACGTATTATCACGGAAGTGTATTTTTTTGTAGTGCATGTATTTAAGTTTCCGGACGATACAATTCTAGCATGAATAATAAACCTTTATCATGAATAAGGAAATATAATAATAACAACTTCATTATTGCCTCTAGGGCATATTTCCATCAGTCTCCCACTTGTACTAGAGTCAATAATCTAGTTCACATCGCCATGTGATTAACACCCAAAGACTTCGCTAGAATCAATAATCTAGTTCACATCGCCATGTGATTAACACCCAAAGAGTTCACTAGAGTCAATAATCTAGTTCACATCGCCATGTGATTAGCACCCAAAGAGTTCTAACGTGTGATCATGTTTTGCTTATGAGAGAAGTTTTCAGCCAACGGGTCTGCAACATTCAGATCTGTATGTATTTCACAAATTTGTATGTCTACAATGCTCTGCATGGAGCTACTCTAGCTAATTGCTCCCACGTTCAATTTGTATCTGGATTGAGACTCAGAGTCATCTGGATCGGTGTCAAAGCTTGCATCGACGGAACCATTTATGATGAAATCTTTATCACCTCCATCACCAGGAAACATTTCCTTAGTCCTCTTTAAGGCACCTAAGGATAATTTTGACCGTTGTCCAATGATCCACTCCTGGATCACTCTTGTACCCCCCCCCTTGCCAGACAAGTGGCAAGGCACACATCAGGTGTGGTACACAGCATGGCATGTCGTATAGAACCTATGACTGAGGCATAGGGAATGACTCTCATTCTCCCTCTATCTAATGATGTGGTTTGGCTTTGAGTCTTACTCAACTTCACACCTTGCAATACAGGCAAGAACCCTTTCTTTGACTGACCCATTTTAAAACTTCTTCAAAACTTTGTCAAGGTATGTGCTTTGTGAAAGCCCTATTAAGCGTCTCGATCCATCCCTATAGATCTTGATGCCCAATATATAAGCAGCTTCACCAAGGTCTTTCATTGAAAAATTCTTATTCAGATATCCTTTTATGCTATCCAGAAATTCTATATCATTCGCAATCAACAATATGTCATCCACATATAATATCAGAAAAGATATAGAGCTCCCACTCACTTTATTGTAAATACATGCTTCACCATAAGTCTGTATAAAACCATATGCTTTGATCACCTCATCAAAGCATATGTTCCAACTCCGACATGCTCGCACTAGTCCATAGATGGATCGCTGGAGCATGTACACTTTGTTAGCACCTTTAGGATCGACAAAACCTACTGGTTGCATCATATACAACTCTTCTTTAAGAAATCCATTAAGGAATGCAGTTTTGACATCCATTTGCCAGATTTTATAAAATGCGGCAATTTCTAACATGATTCGAACAGACTTAAGCATCGCTACGGGTGAGAAAGTCTCATCGTAGTCAACCCCTTGAACTTGTCGAAAACCTTTTGCGAGAAGTCGAGCTTTATAGATAGTGACATTACCATCAGCGTCCGTCTTCTTCTTGAAGATCCATTTATTCTCAATGGCTTGCCGATCATCGAGCAAGTCCACCAAAGTCCACACTTTATTCTCATACATGGGTCCTATCTCAGATTTCATAGCCTCAAGCCATTTATCAGAATCTGGGCTCATCATAGCTTCTTCATAGTTCATAGGTTCGCTGTGGTCTAATAACATGACTTCCAGGACATGATTACCATACCACTCTGGTGCGGAACATGTTCTGGTCGACCTACGAAGTTTAGTAGTAACTTGATATGAAGTTTCATGATCATCATCATTAGCTTCCTCCCTAGTTGGTGTAGGAATCACGGAAACGTTTTTCCCTAGTGTACTACTTTCTAATTCGAGAGAAGGTACAACTACCTCATCAAGTTCTACTTTCCACCCACTCACTTCTTTTAAGAGAAACTCCTTCTCTAGAGATGACCCATTATTAGCAACAAAGATCCTGCCTTTGGATCTATGGTAGAAGGTGTACCCAATAGTTTATTTAGGGTATCCTATGAAGACCCACTTCTATGATTTGGGTTCGACCTTATCAGGCTGAAGCCTTTTGACATAAGTGTCGCATCCCCAAACTTTAAGAAATGACAACTTAGGTTTCTTGCCAAACCATAGTTCATACGGTGTCGTCTCAATGGATTTAGACAGTGCCCTATTTAATGTGAATGCGGTTGTCTCTAATGCATAACCCCAAAATGATAAAGGCAAATCAGTAAGATACAATGTAGAATGCACCATATCTAATAAAGTATGGTTACGACGTTCAAACACACCATTACGCTGTGGTATTCCAGGTGGCATGAGTTGTGAAACAATTCCACATTGTTTTAAATGAAGGCCAAACTCATAACTCAAATATTCACCTCCACGATAAGATTGTAGAAACTTTATTTTCTTGTTACGATGATTCTCTACTTCACTCTGAAATTCTTTGAACTTTTTGAATGTTTCAGACTTGTGTTTCGTCAAGTAGATATACCCATACCTACTCAAATCATCTGTAAAGGTTAGAAAATAATGATACCCATCGCGTGCCTCAACACTAATTGGACCGCATACATCGGTATGTATTATTTCCAATAAGTCATTAGCTCACTCCATTGTTCCGGAGAACAGAGTTTTAGTCATCTTGCCCATGAGGCATGGTTCGCAAGTATCAAATGATTCATAATCAACTAATTCCAAAAGTCCATCTGCATGGAGTTTTTTCATGCACTTTACACCAATATGACCTAAACCGTAGCGCCACAAGTATGTTGCACTATCATTATACACTTTGCATCTTTTGGCATCAATATTATGAATATGTGTATCACTATGATCGAGATTCAATAAACCATTCACATTGGGTGTATGACCATAGAAGGTTTTATTCATGTAAACAAAACAACAATTATTCCCTGACTTAGATGAATAACCGTATTGCAATAAACATGATCTAATCATGTTAATGCTCAACACAAACATCAAATAACATTTATTTAGGCTCAACACTAATCCCGAAGGTAGAGGGAGTGTGCGATGGTGATCATATCATTCTTGGAAACACTTCCAACACACATTGTCACCTCGCCCTTAACTAGTCTCCGTTTATTCTGCAACTCCTGTTTCGAGTTACTAATCTTAGCAACTGAACCGGTATCGAATACCCAGGGGCTACTACGAGCACCAGTAAGGTACAGAGCAATAACATGTATATCAAATATACCTTTGTTTAATTTGCCATCCTTCTTATCCGCCAAATATTTGAGGTTGTTCTGCTTCCAATGATCATTTCCTTTGTAGTAGAAGCACTTAGTTTCAGGCTTGGGTCTAGTTTTGGGTTTCTCCACGAGAGCGGCAACTTGTTTGCTGTTCTTCTTGAAGTTCCGTTTCTTTCCCTTGCCATTTTCTTAGAAATGGTGGTCTTGTTAACCATCAACACTTGATGCTCTTTCTTGATTTCTACCTTCGCCGATTTCAGCATCACGAAGAGCTTGGCAATCGTTTTTGTCATCCCTTGCATATTATAGTTCATCATGAAGCTCTAGTAGCTTGGTGATAGTGACTGGAGAACTCTGTCAATCACTATCTTATCGGGAAGATTAACTCCCACTTAATTCAAGCGATTTGTAGTACCCAGACATTATGAGCACATGCTCACTGGCTAAGCTATTCTCCTCCATCTTGTAGGCAAAGTACTTGTTAGAGGTCTCATACCTCTCGACACGGGCATGAGCCTGAAATACCAATTTTAGCTCTTGGAACATCTCATATGTCCATGGCATTCAAAACATCTTTGGAGCCCCGCTTCTAAGCCGTAAAGCATGGCACACTAAACTATCAAGTAGTCATCAGATCGAGCTTGCCAAACATTCATAACGTATGCATCAGCTTTGCAGCAGGTCTAGCACCTAGCGGTGCATCAAGGACATAATTCTTCTGTGCAACCATGAGGATAATCCTTAGATCATGGACCCAGTCCCCATTATTGCTACCATCATCTTTCAATTTAGTTTTCTCTGGGAACGTATCAAAAAATAGGGGAACGGTAGCACGGGCCATTGATCCACAACATAGATATGCAAAAACTATTAAGACTAAGTTCATGATAAATTAAGTTCAATTAATCAAATTACTAGTGAACTCCCACTTAAATTAACATCCCTCAAGTTATCTAAGTGATACATGCTCCAAATCGACTAATCCATGTACTGTCATCACGTGAGATTGGGTAGTCATCAATGGTGAACAACCCTATGTTGATCATATCTACTATATGACTCATGTTCGACCTTTCGGTCTGCAGTGTTCCGAGACCATGTCTGTACATGCTAGGCTCATCAAGTTTAACCCAAGTATTCTGCTTGTGAAAAACTGGCTCACACCTGTTGTATGTGAACGTAGAGTCTATCACACCCGATCATCACACGGTGCTTCGAAACGACGAACTTTAGCAACGGTGCATACTCGGGGAGAAAACTTTTATCTTGAAATTTAGTGAAGGGATCATCTTATAATGCTACCGTCGTTCTAAGCAAAATAAGATGCATAAAGGATAAACTTCACATGCAATAAAAATATGTGACATGATATGGCCATCATCATCTTGTGCTTTTGATCTACATCTCCAAAGCATTGGCATGATCTCCGTCGTCACCGGCTCAACACCTTGATCTCCATCATTGCGTCAGGGTCGTCTCGCCAACTATTGCTTCTAGAACTATTGCTAACGCGTAGAGATAAAGTAAAGCAATTACATGGCGCTTGCATTTCATACAATAATTAAGAGACAACCCTAAGGCTCATGCCGGTTGTCGATATTACAAAATATGATCATCTCATACAACAACGTATATCACATCATGTCTTGGCCATAACATCACAACATACCCTGCAAAAACAAGTTAGACGTCTTCTACTTTGTTGTTGCAAGTTTTACGTGGCTGCTACGGGCTTCTAGCAAGAATCGTTCTTACCTATGCAAAACCACAATGGTGATTTATCGAGTTTTCTGTTTAAACCTTCTTCAAGGACCGGCCGTAGTCAAATTTGATTCAACTAAAGTAGGATAAACAGACACCCGCCAGCCACCTTTATGCAAAACAAATTGCATGTCAGTCCGTGCAACCGGTCTCATATACGTGGACATGTAAGGTTGGTCTGGGCCACTTCATCCCACAATGTCGCTGAATCAAAATAAGATGTTGGTGGTAAGCAGTATGAACATCACTGCCCACAACTCCTTTGTCTTCTACTCATGCATATCATCTAGGCATAGACCTGGCTTATGATGCCACTGTTGGGGAACGTTGCATGGAAAGCAAAAAAATCTATGCACATGCAAGATCTATCCATGGAGATGCATAGCTACAAGAGGGGGAGAACATCTACATACCCTTGTAGATCACTAAGCGGAAGCGTTTATCATGCGGTTGATGTAGTCATACTCTTTGAGATCCGATCATGATCCAACCGATCTAGTGCCGAACGGATGGCACCTCCGAGTTTAGCACGCGTGCAGATCGATGACGTCTCCTCCTTCTTGATCCAGCAAGAGGGAGAGGAGAAGTAGATGGGATCACAACCAACACGGCGGCATGATGGTGATGGTGGAGCACCGACAGCGCTTTGCTAAGTGTCGCCGGGACGAGGCAGCGGAACTACGGAGTAACGGGAGAGAGAGGGGTGCCAAGGTCTTGGTGTATCATCTTGCCCCCCTCCTCTATATATATAGGTGGAAGGGCGTGGGAAACAACCCCTCTAAGACCTAGGGCGCAGCTAAGGGGGAGAGGACTTGGACTCCAAGTCCAATCCTATTCCTACTAGGACTCCTTCCTTTTTTGCCTTCCCTAGCCACATGGGATTTTGAAGACTTGATGCGCCTACCCAATAAGGCTAGGGCACCTCCTCGCAGCCCATGATAGCCCTTGGGTCATGGTGAACCCACTTGTGGACTTCCGGACCCCTCAGGAATCCTCCGGAACCTTCTGGAAGCTTCCCGCTACTATACCGAAAAAACTTCACCTTTTTCCAAAACCCCAAATATGACTTCCCATATATAAATATTTACCTCTCGACCATTCTGAGACTCCTCGTGACGTCCGGGATCTCATCCGCAACTCCGAACAACATTTTTTACCACTCATCAAATATCCCAATACTACTCTAGCGTCAACGAACGTTAAGTGTGCGACCCTACGGGTTCGGGAATTATGTAGTCATGACTGAGACACCTCTCTAGTCAATAACCAATAGTCGGACCTGGATCCCCATATTGATTCCTACATATTCCACGAAGATCTTTTATCGGTTGAACCTTTATGACAACATACATAATTTCCTTTGTCTGTCGGTATGTTACTTGCCCGAGATTCAATTGTCGGTATCTCTATACCTAGTTAAATCTCGTTACCGGTAAGTCTCTTTACTCGTTTTGTAATACATCATCTTGAAACTAACTCCTTAGTCACTTTTCTTGCAAGCTTCTTGTGATGTGTATTATCGAGAGGGCCCAGAGATACCTCTCCGATACATGGAGTGACAAATCCCAATCTCAATTCACACCAACTCAATAGACATCTTCAGAGATACCTGTAGGGCATCTTTATGGTCACCCAGTTACGTTGTCATGTTTGATACCACACAAGATATTCCTCCGGTATCTTGGATTTGCATGATCTCATGGTCGAAGGAACATGTATTTGACATTAAGGAAGCAGTAACAATAAACTGAACGATCATATGCTATGCTAACGGTTGGGTCTTGTCCATCACATCATTCTCCTAATGATGTGATCCCATTATCAAATGACAACTGTCGGGGATATACCCCGCGGCGTAACCCGGCCGGAAGTATAACCCGGCCGGACTTGGCGATTCACCAGCGACCCGCACTGACTAGACGGTTTACAAGCAACCTGACTGAACATTATGACTCACTGGTAACCCGGCAGGCGGGACAGACGGATGACAAGGCACAAGGCCCAGAAGGCTGGTTTATGTTAATGGTGGGTCGGTTTAAAATAAAAGGTGTGAGGAATATTTCCCTTACAAGGAGTCAATACCCGGACTTGTATCTGATTTGTATTAGAAGATAGACTAGTCCTAATCCTAATAGGACTCCACGTGTAACCCGCCCCTTCAACATATATAAGGAGGGGCAGGGCTCCCCAAAAGGGGAAAAAGAAGAAACAATCTTTAGGGCTGGACACAAAGAGTCGGTTTACGGTGACTCCATGATGAGCATAATGAGACCTAGCCACAAACAACATGTAGGGTTGTTACCGGATGATGTTTCTCGGGGCCCGAAGCTGTCTAAAACCTTGTCTTGTGTTGCATCTCTCGATTCCGTTCAACCCCTCTCAAGCTACCACATAGATGCGTTGACCTCACGACTAAGTCCTCACACTAGGACATCTGTCGTGACAAATCCACAACAGTTGGCGCCCACCGTAAGGCCCGCGCACGGTAGTGTTGAGTTCTTGGAGGGAATTTTCTCAAGGATCGAGAAAACCACGATTGAATGAAAAAGAGCCGGCACGGAAGAATTTACGCCGAATCCGAGTTCCTCGGTGAGATCCATGGGAGTCATCAGCACACGCATCAAAAGGAAATCAATATGATACCCGGTCATAGCCTTGCGTCGTGACCTACGCCGGGGAAACAATATTGTTCATCTAGAAATCAGACAAAGAGGATCAAGTCCCAATACGACATGGATCAGATCAAGGAAAAAAATTCATCTTCGGCCGCTGCTACTTGGTCACACCATGTGTCAGGTCAGGTGGCAGAGGAGACAATTCCAAGGAAAACTGACATCCCGCATCTGGGCCAAGCAACACCTCAAATCCATCATCGATCCTTCACGTGATGGAAACCAAAGCATATAAATTACTCCCTCCATTTCAAAATATAGTGCGTCCGCGTTTTCCGAGGTCCAACTTTGACCATAAATTTAACCAACTAGACTAACTGCGGCGGGAGAAAAAAATATATAATTGAAAACTTCTTTCGAATACGAATTCACTGATATAATTTTTACTCCCGCCGCAATCGGTCTTGTTAGTTAAATTTACGGTCAAAATTGAAGCACGTGGATAGAGGAAACACTACATTGTAGAGTAGAGGGAGTAAAAATCTAGAAGGTTTTCTATACTGCATCTAGGATTGCCCGGAGGCTAGGCATCATTCGTCCGTATCCGGCTTGTCTATGAACGTGAACCACTCTACGACTCAGGAAGGAATTAAAAGAGAGAGAGAGAGAGACCACGATCCGAAGGTGATGGGCGTGGACTCGGGGTCAACCACCCCGGTTCGATCGTCTCCACCACGGGCCGTATGCGCCTCACCGATTTTGCCTTTGCGTCGAGTCAGCTCCGAGCTGCCTGCCTCGGGTCGACCTCCCCTCGCCGGCGCTCCGCCACTGTCTCTGCGGCCGGCCTCATCCGCCGCTGTCGAGCTGCCCCGGACTCATCCGCCACCGCGACCGTCGCACCGTCGCTCCTCCGTGGCTGCCTTCACTCGGCCTCATGCTGTCGCTCTGCCGTGAGTCGCCGCACCAGGCTCCCGCGCGCCGTGCCTTCCGCGCCAAGCCGCCTGTAGCTCCCGCTGGGAATCCGCTTCTGCCGCGCGTCTGCACCTCTGAGCTGCCCCGGCCGCCGTTGTGCCTTGAGCCGCCCGCTATCACTGCTTGCCTGGCCGACTCGGTCCTCGCTTTTGTTTGCCGCCGAGAACGCCCTGGTCTCACATGCGAGCCTCCTGTACTGTCGCCTCCGCTAAGGCCCGTGGTCCTCGCCTCGCTCTCCGCCTGCAGTGGCCCTGCCTGCGCTGCGCTACGGCCGGTTATGCATCGCCGCTGCTCCGGGTTAGGCTCCGCCCCACGCGCCGACGAGCCACTGCCTGGCTGCCTTTATGCTGCGCCATGAGTCACCGCATGCCGAGCCACCTTGGCCTCTGAGACGCTTCGTCACCGTTCACGCTAGGAACCGCCCCGTGACTCCGCCAAACTCGAGTTGTTGCCGTGGACCGCCGCCGTGCTCACCTATGCACCTGGCTTCCGCAGCAGCCGACCGCAGTTGCCTTGTCCATCCTTGGAAAGAAAGAGGGAAAGAGAGAAACAGAATAACAGCCATGTACCTGCATGCATGAGACATCCACTAGCAGCGCGGCCCCCAACAATCATTGACTTTCCAAAGCATATCACGTGAAAAATGCTACCACAGGTTGCCATTTCAAATAACGTGAGGTTATACTGGTCCATCATCACTAGTATTCGTACTCCTCCGGACCTTTTCAGTCTGTGTATGGATCATCTGTCCAATGGACATGATGTACGATTGCACACAGATCATCTACCGTCCAGATCATCAGGTGACATCCATCTAAGTTTATTTTATTAGCGCATATTGTTCTTTGTCAAAGGACAATTACTTTGATCTATACTTTTTTGTATACAGGATAATTATTCACTACAAAAGTGATTTATACGGCGGGTACAGAGTGTATACTAGCAATATTCTGCACCGGTGCTTGCCCGTGTTGTGCTGCTGAATGTATATGTGGGCAAATCGCCGCCCCCTGCTTCATCAACACACGGGACTGACTCATCATCCGTGCCTGCGGCCGGCTCATCCGTGTCCGTGACGTTTTTACAACACCGCGGCCAACTCATCCGTCCAACAAAAAAAATACCAGGTGCTATCCTTTCTATGTATTTTATCATCATATATTAAATCATTTGAGAACAATTACTCTGGTTTGTGATATTTTTTCGCAGGACCATTATTTCTTACAAAACGGTGTTGTAAAAGGGGCATGGCCAAGTATTATTTTTTGCACTAGTGCTCATCCTGTGCAGGTTGCCACCCCCACTATATCAACACACGCGATTGACTTATTGCGGCCGATTCATGTGTCTGTGCCGCCTTTGAAACCGCAGTCGTCTTTGTAGTCCGTCTCTCACGGTCTGGTCTACATCAACACACTAGGCCGCACCTGTCTGCATGAGCTATTGATTGACCTCCGTCTACAATGGATGACTCAATGGACATGCGCATAAGTCGCCGCCACTACAGTTTGGTTAGACTTCAAACAACCAGCTGGGATGAACCGCTGGCCGGATTATTGACACAAATCATACGGAGTCATTTATGACCCGCCACGATTAACCTCAAGCTTCCGTGGATTTGTATTGCGTTGTCAACGCCAAGGATATACAATGAGTGTTGCGAAGATCATTAACTCGCCACCTTGCTTCCAGCTTCAACATATGACAACGGTCCACTATTCAGCTATATGCCGGTTTATATCAGGGCAAAGTATGAAGAATCTCAAGCCAACTCCTCGAGTCATCTTAAGACTTGGGGGCTACGATGACATGACTCAGCAAATCTTGTGAATTTCAGCAAAGTTTAAGAACCCCAGGATGATGGAGGGAAAGATAACCCGGTCCCAAAGGCTACTACCATATTGATGAAAATTTAAAGGCCGTCAGAAAATCCGGTTCAAAATGAAGAATTCCGGTTTAAAATCCGTCTCAAGGGAAGTCAGTCTCACTGAAGCTCTCAAATCCGGTTCAAGAATTTCTGGTTCTAAAAGAATTAATTTCTCGCAAGTTCGAGTTTAAAGGTTGTCAGAATATTTACAGCTGAAAATGAAGATTCTGGTTTAAAATTCAGCTCAAGGGAAAGATGTCTCCCACAAAGCTTTGAAGCTCTCAATATCCGGTTCAAAATCTTGGTTCAAGAAGAATTTATCTCTTGCAAAAATTTAAAGGTTGTCGAAGAGGGCCGGTTGCCATGATGCGCGGTTCAGACATGGGTTATCCTGCCTTATTGGCTTGTCATATTATTGATCACATGGGGGCTTCCTATTCAAACATAGCTGTATTCACCAAAGAGAACATAGCGTTACTACCCTCTTGCTCCGGCTATCAAGCCAATATTATCAAAAGAGCATAGCTCTGGTTACTTTGGTACTCCGGCTATCAAGCCAATATTATCATAAGGGGCCAAAGAGAGTTTGTTGCACATCACAACTCAAACATAGGCACCCGGCGAGCACAGTTCAGAAAGAAATCACTTGGGGGCTTGGTTGTATTTGAACCATAGCTACACCTCTTGATCGGCGTAAGGCCACCAGGGAAATCACTTGGGGGCTTGGTTGTATTTGAACCATAGCTACACCTCTTGATCGAAGTAAGGCCACCAAGGAAGTTACTTGGGGGCTCTTTGCTTCGCACCGAACTAAGAGTCTGCACCCTTGTAATATGCTATCAATCCCGGCTTGGAAGCCTGGTGTTCGCACCTAAAACCCCGGGTTAACCTGCCTTCTTTAAGTAAGTCACTCCGCCCAGGTAAACCTGGTACGACCCGTGAACGTTTGACAGTCAATCTCATAGACCCTGAACTTGTCAAAGTTAAAACGTGATTGGTTAAAGATTGAGGTCCATCTTAAGAGGCTTTGTGAAATGGTTAATTTAGTGGCCTGACAGCCCATGAAAAGCCTCGATTTGGAGCCTGGCAGCTCGTGAAAAGCCTCGCATGTTTCTTTTTGAGTTCTATTTGCCAAGTTTTTTCACCTTTGTTGAGGTTCATAATATCTTCTGATAAACCGGTGTCCTTGACCCAATTTGGCTTTCAACTAAACAAGTTGTCAGTACATGATCAGTTATAATCTGGTGCTTATTGACCCGGCCTGTTTTCGACTACAAGTCGCCAGTATTATATGGATAATCCGGTGTTTATTACAGCCTGGTATGGTTTTATTATAAACCGGCAAAATATGGGGGGGGGTTATCAAGATTGGGGTTATCACTCTTACTGCACAGGTATCCTAAACCGGCAGTACGATTCAATATCACAGGAACCGGTTTTCCAAACCGGATTATATTATTCAAATCTTCAAATAGCCAACATTGCTGGATTTTTATTATGGTTGTCAATAACCAATATTATGATTGAGGTTTTCAAAGTTGCTTCAGCGTAATGGCTATTATTTTATCAATGGATATGATTCATTCTACAATGGAAGGAATAGTCCCGAGTCGCTGCAGGCTTACAACCCGACACTTGGGGGCTACATTTATTCAAATTGAGATTACATCAAATATGCAAGTCCCATGTCACTGCCAGCATGCACCATGGCACTTGGGGGCTAATGCAAAGTCATTTTTATTAGTCTTATCAAAAACCCGACTCATCATATCATAATGAGTCGGCCTTTGGGGGCTACCAATTGCTCCTATCAATAATTCAGGGTACACAAGTCTTAAGCTGTTATATTCAAGGGTCCACTGCTCAGTTGGTAAAACACAAAGCTCTTAACCTTGTGGACATGAGTTCAAGCCCCATGGTGGAGTTACATCATATGATGTTATTTTCGATGAAGCATGATTATATTTATAAAGCCCCTGCTCATTATTGCATTATGACACGACCCTTGGGGGCTACACTGGTTGAAGTTTTTTTAACATCAGGCAATTATAAGTCCCAGGTTGCTGCAAGCATGACAACCCGGCACTTGGGGGCTACATAATATGGAGTATTCAGTTTTTACTAAGTGACTGGGATGAACAACATGGATTTCTTAAGTGGCAGTATTTATATTGAAGCAAGTCTTAAGCCATCACTTTGTTCTGCTCAAGACTTGGGGGCTACAGATAATATGAATATAAGGGAGAAAAATCTTCAAATTACTCAGTTTTGAATAAACCAGATTGACCCAGCATCATCAATAATCATGACCCGACGTCATCAATAATCATGAACCGACGTTGGCAACAATCATGAACCGGCGTTGGCAACAATCATGACCCGGAATTATCAGTTTTTATAACTCGCCGATTTTGGAAATCATAGCTTGGCAAGTTCTACATTTTCAAGCCGGCTGAATATCAATTGAATATTTGAAGACCAATATTTTTGTCAAGTCAGAGCATTCAAGGCTGAATCAAATGGATTTTTTTATTTACAATATTTCTTCTAAAAGCAAATTGATTATGAAGCTGGTCTATTGACCTGGATTTTCTAGAAGGAGGAAATGACAAGGACTTAAGGATGATCAGGTGTCGGTTTACAAGAATTCTTAACCTGAAGCACAACCTGTCAAATTTGTTCTTGTGTTTATTTTGCAGCATAAGTTTACCATGGATAAATCCAAGCTAAACTTGGGGGCTAATGTCGAGGATAGGATAAACTAAAATATGTGTGTCCGATGGCTCCCACCTCCCCTCCCACCGGCGCCCTAGGCTCTCCGGCGATCTCCCTCTCCAACCAGTAAATCTTGTTCTTTCTCCACCCATCATCTCCGGCGTTCTCTGATCTCTCACCCTATACCCATTTCACATGGGTCATCATGAGGGATCAACATTGGATCTGGACTTTTCCAAAGGAATGGCTTTTTCGGAGGAAGTTTTTAGATCTTGTGGGAAATGCATTCATCCCTTGGATGACACGGGCCATTTCATTATGGTTGTGTCTTTTAGCAGGCACATCTTTCGTCTTGATGATTATTCGGTGGCGGCGGCATTGGAATTAGCAATTGGAGGACCTGCAATTGATTTGCTTGTTCAACACATTAATGACAAGGTATTCTCATTTATTGTCTCTTGCAAACGTGTTGGTCTTCTTATTCTACAATTGCGATCTTTTGCGTGTCCACAATTCAAGTGTTTCTTCCATCTCTGGGGCAATGGTGGCCCTAATTGGAAACGTGAGTTTCTTATTTGGAAGAAAGAATGTGATGCTGAATGGATCTTAATCAGTCCCTCTAAGAGGCGTGCTTCTCTCGGTTTGATTGCTATGCATAAGCCACCGTCCAAGTCTGCTTTGCGTTCGGGTTCTGGAGCCTCGAAGAAAATTTTGTTTGCTACTTTCCAACAGTATGAAGTTTGCAAGGGATATAGATATCCTACCTCGCCAGGCCTGGTTGATGCTGTCTCTGAAGCTGGGTATTCAGTTCTTCCTCGTGAGCGAGTAATTTTGCCTCCACCGCCGGCGACTGATCTCTGATGGACGGTGGACGAACCACCCATCACTTTCGGAACAGTTAACATTCGCGAGATTTATTCGGCCGGGTTTTTCATGGCCACCCCAACTAGTCCCAGCGTCAATCTGCATGTGCATGGGGGAGACCTGGTTGGACCAGTCTCGTCTCCGACCCAGGTTGTTTCCCCAGCCCAGACCGCTTCTCCCGACCCAGTTGTTCTCATGGCCCAGGTTGAGTTTGCACCTCAGGTTTCTTCCCCGACCCTATCAACTGATATTTCTCTAACTGATTTTGGCAATGAGGCGAATATTGATTTGCAACTAACGGACTCACCTGGAGGTTCTGCGGATTTAAATGACCTAATTGATGACATGGTTTTTAATGTGTGGAAATGTCAGAATTGTTTGTCCATGGTGCATTTAACCAAAGCGTGCACCAGCCGGGTTCGGTGTCATCGATGCTTTCGGTTGGGGCACGGGGCAAAGGGTTGTTCGGATTCTACTTCTTCTCCCTCTTACAAGTGAGTCTTGTGGATCAAATTGGGCGAGTCCATCCGGTCAGCAGGTTTTCTACGTCGGACTCCTCGATTCCCTCCATATCTAGTCCCGCTGGGTCTCTGCCCAGTCCCGTCGAGCCTGCCACCCCATCTATTCCACCTCTGCCCACAGAGCCACCACCCAAAACGCCTCTTCCGCCCCCTCATCGCTGTTGGCATTGCCCACCAACTGCGTCATCACCGATCAGTGATGCTCCCATTCTTCGGTGCCAGCAATGGCGACCTTCGCGGTGGATCCCATGGAGTTTATCCCGCAAGGATTTGACATCATCGATGTCGGTGAGCTGCATCTGCCCCGCACCTTCTTTGCGCCAGCGGTGGCTCCAGACTAGCAGAACGAGGAATATGCCATCGCCATCATTGAGCCAGCACCTTTGCCTGAAGAAATCGCCATCTTTCGGAACATGGTCAGTGATTTCATTGTCAATGATTTGGGAAGAGCTGATCTGGATGCCCAACCTTGGATCCAAGGAGTTGGGTTATTTCGTTTTCGTAGTGCTCTAGCTCGTCAAGCTTTAGTTGATCACCCACCCTTCAATCTGGGCAACGATAGATTTGTTTGGTTTATTCCGCATGATGAGTGTCAGTGTCAAAGCCGGCGGATCTCGGGTAGGGGGTCCCGAACTGTGCGTCTAGGCCAGATGGTAACAGGAGGCAAGGAACATGATGTTTTACCCAGGTTCGGGCCCTCTTGATGGAAGTAAAACCCTACGTCCTGCTTGATTAATATTGATGATATGGATAGTACAAGAGTAGATCTACCACGAGATCAAGGAGGCTAAACCCTAGAAGCTATCCTATGGTATGATTGTTGTATGATGAAGTTGTCCTACGGACTAAAAACCCTCCGGTTTATATAGACACCGGAGAGGGTTAGGGTTACACAAAGTCGGTTACAATGGTAGAAGATCTTGAATATCCGCATCGCCAAGCTTGCCTTCCACGCCAAGGAAAGTCCCATCCAGACACGGGACGAAGTCTTCAATCTTGTATCTTCATAGTCCTGGAGTCCGGCTGAAGGTATAGTCCGGCTACCCGAACACCCCCTAATCCAGGATTCCCTCAGTAGCCCCTGAACCAGGCTTCAATGACGACGAGTCCGGCGCGTAGATTGTCTTCGGCATTGCAAGGTGGGTTCCTCCTCCAAATTCTTCATAAAAGTTTGTAAACACCAAGAGTAGTGTCCGGCTCTGCAAAATAAGTTTCCACGTATTGCCACAGAGAGAATAATATTAACACAAATCTAATCCGCTGACGTATTCCGCAGCATGACATCACACTACGGCCAAGCCTTTATTCGAATTGTTTTCACTTTTCCACCTCAGCATGTTTTGTGAGGCGGTTTCCTTGGCACGTCTTGTCAAAGCAGAGATCGTGTCCCCTTTATTTATGGGATTCTCATCAATACGGACGTGGGTAACCCAATCGTGCCCATTAGCATGTCTTCTCGATTAAAGGCGAGTCCCAAACGGTTACGGGGAGGGCTCCTAGTATTCAACCTCTTATAAAGAGACCAAGGCCTTACTCCTTTTCTCCAATCTCAAAACAAGTTCGCCCGTCGCCTCGAGTTCCAACACCCCAGGCTCCAGATTCCAGGCGCTTCGGACCTTCGACAATGTCCGGTTCCGACCTTCAAGGCCGATGGATGCCCTCCTCCGTCACGGAGGAGGATGTGCTAAAGTTGAGAGAGGCTAAGTTCTTGACCGCCGAAATTTTGCATAGGTTGCCTGCTCAAAGGTAGGCTATTCCCAGTCCCCAGCCCGGTGAGAGCATAGTGTTCATGTCTCACTTCCTTTGGGGGTTAGGCTTCCCGATGGATCCCTTCATGAGGGGGCTGATGTTCTATTATGGGCTGGAATTTCATGACTTAGCTCCAGAGTCCATCCTCCACATTTCCTCATTCATCATTGTGTGCGAAGCATTCCTCCGTGTTACTCCTCGCTTCGGATTATGGCTCAAGACTTTTGGAGTGGAGCCGAAGATGATCGAGGGACAGCACGCAGAGTGCGGAGGCACTGTCATAAGTAAGAATGCTGATGCTCCATGGCCCGAGGGCTCCTTTCAAGAGGAGCTCGGCTTGTGGCAACGAGAGTGGTTCTATATCACCGCTCCCAGGAGCACCAAGTGGGTGGCGCCTCCTGCCTTTCGCTCGGGTCCCCCACCACGGCTAGCGTCATGGGTCAACAAAGGATTAGATTGGGGGTTATCCAAAGACGTGCCCTTGTTGCAGGGCCGCATTAGGGATCTCTTAGAAAGAGACCTCAACCTGGTCAAGGTGACGCAGGTCATGCTGACCGAACACTGCCTGGCAAACGTCGCTCCCTTCATCTGTGGGAGTTTAATCCGGAGGGACCACGAGCTCTCCAGCATTTTATGGGCACAACGCCCGTGGAGATGTATAAAATGTTCTCCGGATCACAAGCAATGTGTCCGGATTTGACTGAGGACGCAGGTTTAAGCTGCAATCGCCCGGATACTCAAGTAAGTAACCTTGTGCCCGGACTCGCTATCCGTAAAATTGTCATAAATTCGCCCCTAAAAGAGCTGTCCTTTCAAACAGGAGTGGGTAGCGAAGGCAAAGCTAATCAGGTGTCCGGCTCCCCTTCCTGAGACCAGGCCGGATCCCATGCTAGTCAGGATGTTGAAGATCGTGCCTTTGGAGGGAAGTGAGGGGGAGGACAAGGAAACTATGGCCTCCTCGAAGGAGGCTACTCTGAAGGGAAGAACCAACAATTCCTCTCCTAAGGGGAAGAAGAGGGCCGCCTCTGATGACTCGGAGACCATGGCCTCAAAGCGGGGGAAAAAGTCCTCGTCAGAGGGTCCGACGTCGGGGAGATCCTCGGCCGAACTACGCCCTCAAAGGGATCAGCCCTCCAGCGAGCCGTAAGTAGAGAAAGATTTTCCTTTAGAGGGATGAGAGAAATCCTTGCTTTTTATCTGAGAAGATTAACCGAAATTTTACTTTGTAGCTCGGACCTCAGCCCTTCTCAGCAGAGCTCGTCTTCGGGGGATCTTCTTCCAAAGATGATGGAGAGTGGAACGCCTCCCCCTGCCGTACCGCCTGGCGAGGCGGGTGACCCTGAGGTGTCGTCATGGAGGGTTTCTCCGAATCCGACAGGGGTGTAAGGTAGCCATATATCCCCCCAAGGTTCTCCGCGGTTGGCCTTCGATGGAGGTCATAGGAGGAGTCCGGCGCCGTCCAATGCGCGGTCGGAGGAGCCGATGATTCTGCTGGGGCGAGCTTCTATCTCAGAGGAGCATTGTGCATTGATGGGTACGGTGATTGGAAGGATTTCGTCCGCGGAAAGCGAATTGCATGAGGCCGTCAGAAGTTTGCTGACGGGTTTTGAGGTACGTTTGATAATGTACTTCTTTATCAGTTGCGCATAAACAAGATGCGCCCTGTGTAGATAGTAGCCCCTGAGACTCTATGCGTTGTCAAAATTGACGGCGTGCAGAGGATCATAATCCTAGGTCTAAAATGTCGCCTTTGTATACAGGTGGCGAAGTGTCCGGAATCGAGCCGAACTGATGATTTTGCCGAACTAAAGCGGCAACTTGACGTGGCAGATGCCGACATTGCGCTCGTCAACGAGCGGCTTGATGAGGCTCAAGGTATGCAATTCCTCGGGCGGCATCTGGTAAGAGGAGCTTTATGCCAGTATCTTACAAGGTGTGTGCTTGACGCAGATGGTGCGGCCTCCGTGGAGAGTCTTCGGGCGGAACTTGCCTGAGCTAAGGAACAAGCCAGGAAAAGTGATGCGGCTGCCGAGAAGGCCCTTGAAGAGCTGAGAGCCGAACACGCTGCTCACTGCCAAAGCAAGGAGATGGCCGTGATGGCCATGAAGTTAAAAAGTGCTGCTGACCGTTGCAAGTTTCTTGAGAAAGAAGACCGGGCGAGACAGACGGGCTTAGAGAAGGCCGTTGCTGATGCCAAGGATGCTCGCTCTGCGATGAGAGCTGCGAAGGAGGAGCTGCGTCAGGCCAGACAGATTGCGGCTGGAAGGCCCTTTATGCTGCGGAGGAAGTTTTGTGATCCGAAGTTTGCTCCGTTGGACCGGATGTGGAGTGCGGAGGATACCTATCTGGATTTGGCAGCGAGTGCTGCTGATGCAACCGAATACTTTCGAGATCAAGAAGATCGCGAAGTGGAAAGGCTTTTCTGGTCGCAGTTCCAGAATCTAGAGCGTCCACTGGCAGTGGACGATCGTCTGGCTCAATGGGCCGAACTGAATAGATTGTCTGGACTCGCCATGAAGTATGTCATGGGTCATCTGTGGCTGGGGAGATCGGAGCCTAAGAGTTATTTCAGCTTGGTGCAGCAATTCCTTAACGCGGTGCCACGTATCAATGCGATGAAGAGGTCAGCATGCATAGAGGGCGCATGGATGGCTCTTGGCCGTGTCAAGACATACTAGGCAGAGATGGAGACCACCGTTGTTGCATCCCGAGATTCGGACAAAAGCCGAGTACCCTCCGAGCACTATTTTCAGGAAGTCCTTGAAGGCGCTCGTGTAATAGAGACGCAGTGCTTGAAGGATGCTATGTTCTGATAGCATATGTAATTATAAAGCAATATTTTGATGAATTGTAGTAGCCTTTTATACTTGTGCCTTCAAGTATTTGGAACACCTCCTGTGCGGCCGTTTTAAGATATATATACAAAATCTGAAAGATTGCAGTCGTTGGCTTCAGCCCCCACGCACATAGTGCAGGGGTGCTCGCAGAAGGCGCATTTTCACACTTAATCCAACGTCTTGGTCCTACAAAGGAGGTGATAGCGCAGCGAGCTAGGCAACCGGACTATAATGCTTTAACACTTTCACTTAGCCATAGGAGCTTGACAATGGAACTATTTAGGTAGCCCCTGGTGGCGACTGCGCTCGCCCGAATTCGGGGCGCATATGTGCCTGGCCGGGAAACGGCCCTTCGTTAATGTGGAGGAATCCTACAGATTCCGGAGAGTCATCGAGTGGTTGACCAGTCTCACGCCATATCATGACAGTTGGTTTTCGGCTTTCTCTACTGAGGTGCTCGCCTGGCCGAACCAGGGCACAATCGCAGTAGTTCTCCTGGTGCCGCCTTAGCCGATAGAGCGGAACGTAAGGCGACCGAACACAGGAGCCGAGCAACCCAACATTTGACCAAAATCATGACTCGGAGCTGATGCATGTAAGGCTAAACTCGCGACGCCGAACACTCCCTAAGGTATTTGGTCTTTATGAGAGCGGGCGAGGTAACACTCTAAGGTATAAGCCCCTAGTGTCCAGGTACGCGCAAGAATTCTGACGTGGCCACATGCCAAGACGCCAGCCTCCTCCTTGGTCATAGAACCAGGGGATGTGTATCAACAAGAGACAGTAAAAAAGGTTTACGCAGGGTCTTAATCTGAAAAGAATCCTTGGAACGGGTCCCTACTGCACGTCTGCGCCTGTGTCTCTGTTGTGCCGTATCCTGGACGGGCGCAGCACGACGTTCATCTGTAAAAAGGGAGCAACTAAGTTGAAAAAGGGGCGTGCCGAACAAAATTTATATGAAATAAACAAAGTGTAAAGTAAAATATGAAAAATTGAGCTTTATTATCTCTTATTTTATACGTGTGAAGCCCCTAGTGCAGGGGTATATGGCCACTAAGCCTTTATCGATGATACTTTTGTGCTGGACTCGTCTATCCGTGTCCGTGGTCTTAATGACATGTTCCGTGTTCTGGCTGGTGAAGCCATTGTATTGTGGGGCTGTTAAAGCAGCCGCACAATCCTCCGCTTCGGGGAGGTGTTCTCACTGCTTCCCCTTTAAGGAGATGATGCCGCATGGACCGGGCATCTTAAGCGTAAGAGATGCATAATGCGGTATTGCGTTAAAGCGGGAGAAAGCTTCGCGTCCCAGTAGTGCTTGATAGCGACTTGAGAATGGGATGATGTGGAAAGTCAGCTTTTTGCGACGGAAGTTATCGGTAGAGCCGGAAATAACCTCGAGCCAGAGAAAACCCATGCAATGGGTGTCCGGACCTGGCGTTACTCCTTGAAAGGAGGTTTTGCTGTGGCGAATTCTTTTTGGGTCGATCCCCATGTGGCGGATTGAGTCCTGATATATCAGGTTGAGTCTGCTGCCACCGTCCATAAGGACATTTGAAAACTGGAGTCCGCCAATTATTGGATCGAGTACCAGGGCAGTCCAGCTTGGGTTCCTGACACTTCTAGAATAATCCAGATGATCGAAGATGATTGGTTTTGACAACCAGTGGCGGGGTTCCTTTGGGATAGGCCATGGGGCGCATACCTTTATGGGCGCCGCACGTTTTGTTATGTGGAGTAAGTTTACTATTTTTACTTCTTGTGGGAAATTCTTTTGTTTCCTGGTACTCTGCTTTTGGGGTTCGTCCTTGTCTTCGCTTGGTGTGTTGAGCCCCTTGTGTTCGGCGTTGAGTCTGCCGGATTGTTTGAAAACCCAACAATCTCTGTGGGTATGGTTAGCAGGCTTTCCGGGAGTGCTGTGTATTTGACATATCCTATCCAAGATTTTGTTTAGGTTGGATAGGTCGTCCCTATTATCTTGGAGGGGCGGATTTTTCTGATTCTATCGTGAGCTTTTGAATCCGGCATTGACTGACGTGCTCTTCGGACTTTTTTCCTTAGTCCGGCGACGGTCCTTATTGTGTCGCGGTTTTCCGTTTCCATCCCTAGTTTCGAATGTACTTGGGTCACTGGTGCTGCATCTTGCCAACCAGTTGTCCTTTCCTGCGCAAAAGCAGGTCATGAGGCTTGTTAGTGCGGCCATTGTTCTTGGCTTTTCTTGGCCGAGGTGTCTGGCGAGCCATTCATCTCAGACATTATGCCTGAAAGCCGCTAAGGCTTCAACGTCCGGACAGTCGACTATCTGATTCTTTTTAGTAAGAAATCTATTCCAGAATTGCCGAGCCGACTCTCCGGGCTGTTGAGTTATGTGACTAAGATCGTCTGCATCCGGAGGGCGGACATAGGTCCCTTGAAAATTTGCTCGGAAAGCGTCCTCGAGCTCTTCCCAACTTCCGATTGTGTTTTCAGGAAGGCTTTTGAGCCAATGCCGGGCTGGCCCTTTAAGCTTGAGGGGTAAGTATTTTATGGCGTGGAGGTCATCTCCTCTAGCCATATGGATGTGGAGGATATAATCCTCGATCCAGACTCCAGGGTCTGTTGTTCCATCATATGCCTCTATGTTTACGGGTTTGAATCCCGCTGGAAATTCATAATCCAGGACCTCATCGGTGAAACATAGGGAGTGTGCGGCACCCCTGTATTTGGGTGTGCCGGATTCTGATAATGGCTTTATTGCATTGCTTAGGAGAGCTTGCTTTCTTGGCCCGTAAATGGACCTGGCTGGGCCATGACGCGAATCCTTAAGTGGGTCGCATGCCGGCTTAAGTGCGACGCTGCTTGCCGCTTTATGCTGGCCATGGGGTCGTCTATCCGACCGTGTGGCTTTCTCACTTTTAGAATGCGAGGGCTCTAAGGCCTCCTCGTCGAATTCAGGCAGTAGCTTTCTCTTCGGATAGCTTTTAGTGCGGCGACTGTCGCCGTATTTGTCTGCGGTATTGATTACTTTACTCCATCTGATCCTGAGTGCATCTTCCGCAGTTTTTAGCTTCCGCTTCTGCTTTTTCAGGCTGCATGCGGTTGCAACGAGCCGTTTGTGGAGGTTCTTCTGCTTCGTGGGCTTGTCCGGCGTAGGGTCGTCCGGAATGCCATTTTTGCCGGGGAGGGATGTTCGGTTTCTCTATCTGGGTTGTCCTGTTGGGATGGTTGCTCTAAGGCATGCTCGTCGTCTACCGGCTCATCCTGCTCTATGGCTGGGTATTTATCGAGGCGGGGCTTGGGTCGGCGTTTACGCCGACGCTTTGATTGTTTTTCGAGAGATCGATCCCTCTTTCCATCCCCGTTTTCCTCGTTGTTGCTTCCTTTAGGGGTATCCACCATGTACACATCGTGAGATGAGGTGGCTGTCCAATGCCCAATAGGCGTTGGTTCTTGGTTGTCTCCTGCATCGTCGTCCATACCGTCGATGTCTTCGGAGTCGAAGTCGAGCATGTCGGTTAAGTCGTCGACAGTGGCTACGAAGTGGGTGGTGGGTGGGTTTTTAATTTCTTCATCATCCGAATCCCATCCTTGCTGACTGTAGTCTGGCCAGGGCTCTCCTGATAAAGAGAGAGACTTTAGCGAATTCAGGATGTCGCCGAAGGGCAAGTGCTGAAAGATGTCTACGACGGTGAACTCCATTATCGGCGCCCAATCGGATTCGATCGGCAGGGGCGCGGGGGGCTCAGAGTTTGGAAAGGAATCCGACTCCTCAGAGTCACGGTCCATGCGGAGTGCAGGCCTGGAGTTTGGCTCGATCGCCTCTGAGATTGCAGCCCCTGAGGCAGCGTCCAACCGCTGATCCTCGATCGGCGCAGTAGGCTCCGAATCAATGGTCGGAACCGATGCGTGTGCGGCCTCCAAGGCGCTGTTCGGCGGCAGAGCTATATCATGCCCATCGAGACATTGTGGCGCGCTTGGCTGTGGCTCGAATCCATCGAAGATCAAGTCCCCGCGGATGTCAGCCGTGTAGTTTAGGCTTCCAAACCTGACCTGATGGCCAGGGGCGAAGCTTTCGATCTGCTCAAGGTGGCCAAGCGACTTGGCCCGCAGTGCGAAGCCGCCGAAGACGAAGATCTGTCCGGGGAGAAAAGTCTCACCCTGGACTGCATCGTTGTTGATGATCGAAGGAGCCATCGGGCCTAAAGGCGACGACACAGAGGAACTCTTAATGAAAGCACCAATGTCGGTGTCAAAACCGGCGGATCTCAGGTAGGGGGTCCCGAACTGTGCGTCTAGGTCGGATGGTAATAGGAGGCAAGGAACACGATGTTTCACCCAGGTTCGGGCCCTCTTGATGGAGGTAAAACCCTACGTCCTGCTTCATTAATATTGATGATATGGATAGTACAAGAGTAGATCTACCACGAGATCAAGGAGGCTAAACCCTAGAAGCTAGCCTATGGTATGATTGTTGTATGATGAAGTTGTCCTACGGACTAAAAACCCTCCGGTTTATATAGACACCAGAGAGGGTTAGGGTTACACAAAGTCGGTTACAATGGTAGGAGATCTTGAATATCCGCATCGCCAAGCTTGCCTTCCACGCCAAGGAAAGTCCCATCCGGACACGGAATGAAGTCTTCAATCTTGTATCTTCATAGTCCTGGAGTCCGGCTGAAGGTATAATTCGGCTACCCGAACACCCCCTAATCCAGGACTCCCTCAGTGAGGGTATAAATTACAGAGCAACGCAGGGTTTTCGCCATGGATGGGTCATGTTGCTTGGTGTTCCTCTGGATTATAGGCGCACAAATTACCTTGCGGATGTCATCGGCATGTTTGGTAGATTCCACCATTGGCACCAAGATGATCTGATGCTGGTCCGCTCGCTTGTTTATGTTTCTTTCCCTGTGCCCACCTTAGTTCCACGATCTGTGACCTATAGAGAATATGCAGACTTTTGTGGTGCTAGGATATCTTGGTCTGCACCTGTCTACATCCTTTCAGCAGATTTTGCAGACATCTTGCTAGCTGATGAAGACCCCATGCCCTTCAATGGCAATCCGCACCCCCTCCCTGGCAATATGTAGTTTGATAATCACAATTGGGTCATGCCTGAATTTCCAGAGCTGGGTTGGAATGATGTGCCACATCCTGTCAATGAAAAACAGCACAATGATGTGCCACCGGTCCAGGCAGCTGTGCAGCAAGAGGAAGTTGAGGCGATCCAGTCTCAAGAGTCCATTGTTCTGCAACTTTCTGAAGATTCAGTTGACAATGTCGACAATGCTGCTAAAGTGGCTGCCCTTCCAGCCCCCAGTGGAGCCTCAGCAACCTCCTCTTCTGATTGGGCAAGTTTTTACTGTCTATGGACCGATCTTGCCGCCTGTGATGCAGTGGCAGCGTACTTTTGAGAAGATGCCGCCGTTTATGTGGTCTTCGGACATTCCTCAGTTTGTTTTCAAGTCTGACATTGGTGCTTTACTAAACAAGCAGTCCTGGGAGGTTCTCTGCAATGCTCCAGCCCCAAAACTTCAACTGCTGCCTGCACCTGTGTCTGCTTCTGACAGTGTCAGTACTCGCCTCACTTCTCCAGCTAAAAGACCAGTCGCACGGGCTCTCTGCTTTGATGATCTTTCTGAACCTGTCACTGAATCATTTGAGTTCACAGCTGCCCCAAAGGTGACCCTGAAACGTGACCGCAAGCAGAAGACTACAACTTTGGTGGAGACTGAAGTTCGTCGCAGTGCACGGCTTAGTGCTCTACGTGGTGGCTACCGTAATGTGCCAAGCAGTGGCACCAGCAAATCTACAGGATAGATCAGGTCACCTCACATTCTGAAGAAGCGCAAGACCAAGTCGGCTCTGTCTGATGGAGCTTCGACAGTGCCACCACCTACTGCCATTGCTGACCTTCAGCGTATTGGGGCTCGTTTGCGCATAGATCCGGAGAAGATCACCGCGGATAAGCTTGTAGCTAATCCTGCTCAATCTACCAGAAGCAAGAGTTTTGATGTTTGATTGCATAATGCAGCTTTATGGTCCATGGCGTACCACCTTAAACGTCATCTATCTTTATTTTTGTCTTTATGTTTCGAACTCTGTTAGTTTGCTATGCTTAGCTGGTCTCTGTAGGTCATTGCGTGATCTACTTTTGCTGCAACTTATTATGGTTTGTAATGAATCAGTCTGGGTTTAAAGACTAGAAGGTTCTATGTTGGAATGTTCGTGGCCTTAATTCTAAAGCGAGGCAGCTTGCTGTTAAGCAGAAAATTGATGAAAGTGGTTGTTCTGTGGTTTGCCTACAAGAAACTAAGAGTATGCATATTGATCATAGGTTCATTAGGAGGTTTTGTCCATGTCGTTTTGATAATTTTGCTTATGTGCCTTCGGTGGGTGCATCAGCTAGTATGGTTATTATTTGGAATTCTTCCTTTTTTGAGGGCAAGTTAATTGAGGCTAAACCTTTCGGTATCATTGTGGAATTCCATTCCAAACATACATATGAAGTTTGGACACTGGTGACTGTTTACGGTCCATGTCAGAGTCCAGCCCGTGATGAGTTCGTACAGTGGTTATATAACCTGGACATTAATTCTAATGACAATGGGCTTCTTTTGGGTGATTTTAACTTTATGAGGTCGCTTGAAAACCGTAACCTGCCTGGTGGTAATGTCAACGACATGTTCCTGTTTAATGAGATCATCAGTCACCTGGGTCTTGTTAAGCTGCCAATTAAGGGAAGGCAATTTACTTGGTCTAATATGCAAACTGAACCCCTTCTTCAACAAATTGACTGGTTTTTCACTTCCTCGGATCATCCCAACACTTTAGTTCTGCCTCTTGCGTGTTCGGCCTCTGATCATGTTCCTTGTGTCATCACAATTGCCACGGCCATTCCTAAAGCAAAAGTTTTTCGTTTTGAAAATTATTGGGCTGAGTTACCTGGCTTTAATGAGTGTGTTGCTCAGGTTTGGGGCAGGTCGGTGGGTAAACCCACGGCTGCTTTAACAATATCTTCCAAGTTCAAAGCGCTCAGATATGCCCTAAAGAAATGGCATTTAAAACTGTCCATAGTTAAGGTGCTCATTTCTGATTGCAACAAAGTCATTCTCTTCTTTGATGAGATGGAGGAGACCCGACCGCTAAGTTGGCCTGAATTCAATTTTAGGCGAATAGTTAAGTTGCATTTGGAGAATATTCTTCATTGGCAGTATGTTTATTGGAAGCAATGCTTTACAATCAAAAGTATTAAGGTCAGAGAGGAAAATTCTAAAAAATTCCACGCCATGGCCACAGAAAGGTACCGAAGGAATACAATTTCTTCGATTAAGAATTCGGCAGGTGAGGTGATTTCTGACCACCAATTGTTGGCGGGCATGTTTTGGTCTGATTTCAACCAGCGTATGGGCCATGCAAAAGGAATTCAAATGGGTTTTGACATGCACAATTTAATTCAGAGAGTGGATGGTCTGGAGGATTTATCTTTGCCGTTCACAGATTCTGAGGTTGAGGCTGTAATTAAGAACATGCCGTCTGATCGTGCTCCAGGCCCCAATGGCTTTACATGTCTTTTCTTAAAGAAGTGCTGGTCTATTCTCAAGGAGGATTTCATGCAACTTGTCAAGGAGTTTTATGAAGGGAGGTGCAATTTGGAATGTCTTAATACTTCATTAATCACCCTTGTCCCCAAGAAGCTAAGCCTAGAAGTGGTCGGAGACTTCCGGCCCATATCATTGACCAGCACGTGTTTGAAGTTTTTGACTAAGCTGCTGGCCATTCGGCTTCAAAAGGTGATTCTGAGATGTATACATTGCAACCAATACGGTTTTCTTCATTGTCGATCTATCCAGGATTGTTTGGCTTGGTGCTTTGAATACATTCACCAATGTAAAGCATCTAAACGCCCCATCATCCTTCTTAAGCTCGATTTCACGAAGGCATTCGATACAATTGAACATGAAGCCATCCTTAAAATCTTACAATGCAAGGGTTTTGACGCTCGTTGGACTGGCTGGATTGATAGCATTTTGTCCATAGGTTCTTCTTCTGTCCTCTTAAATGGGGTGCCAGGTAATCATTTTGTCTGCAGATCTGGAGTGCGCCAAGGAGACCCATTGTCCCCATTGTTATTTGTGATCATTGTGGACCTGCTCCAGTCGGTGGTCAATGAGATGTGCACGAGAAATATTATGTCTCTTCCAATACCAACCAACTCTAATGACTACCCGATCGTTCAATATGCGGATGACACCCTCATTGTTCTGCCTGCGATAGATGACCAGCTGATCACTTTCAAGGACATGCTTAACACCTTTGCATCTTCAACTGGTTTACATGTCAACTTCAGTAAATCATCTCTTATTCCAATCAATATGAGTGATGAGGAGGGTGCTCGGGTCGCCAATCTACTAGGTTGTGATGTGGGCTCTATGCCTTTCACATATCTAGGGCTACCCATGGGTACTTCGAGGCCCACAATCTATGATCTTCTGCCTCTCGTTGATTGTATTGAACGCCGCTTATCTGCTTCCTCATGTCTGCTGAATCAAGGAAGTCGTCTACAACTGCTCCAGTCGGTACTATGCTCCATGCCAATTTATTTCTTGTGTGCGCTATCTCTTCCCAAGGGCATCTTGCAATAGATTGAGAGAATCATGCATCAATGCCTGTGGAGAGGCAACACAGATAATCCTCGTCAATCTTTGGCTGCATGGAATTTAGTCTGCCAACCCAAGAAGTGTGGTGGTTTGGGTGTGCTTAACTTGGGACTTCAAAATGAAGCTTTGTTGCTCAAGCATCTCTTTAAGTTCTTTAAGTTTTTTAACAGATTGGACGTGCCTTGGGTCACATTAATTTGGGACACCTATTATGCTGCTTCACCGCCGCAGGTCACTCAGAGCTGTGGCTCTTTTTGGTGGCGAGATGTACTGAGCTTGTACAACAAATTTTGCAAGCTAGCAGTCCCAGAAGTGCATGCTGGCAACACGGTGGTCTTTTGGCTTGATCGGTGGCAGCTGGGTAACAATGTGATACTTTGGTGCGAGCATTTCCCTAGGCTTCACTCTTTTGTCATTGATGACACGGTCACAGTCAGAGAGTTTATAGAGCAACCGGAGATTTCGGAACACTTCCATCTGCCACTGTCATAGGAGGCTTATACTGAACTAACTCAACTTCAACATTTACTGTCTTCGGTCAACTTGATCGGGGAGAGTAAGGATATTTGGAAGTGGCCATCTAAATCAGGGGAGTTTAAATCAAAGATATACTATGAGTCTTGCTTCTCTCACCTGGTGGTTGATCCCATTTTCAAATGGATTTGGAAGTGTGCTTCTGTGCTTAAGTTTAAAGTGTTTGGATGGCTTCTTCTGATGGACCGTTTGAATACTAGGGAAATGATGCAATGCAGGCACTGGATTATCCAGGATGACACGTGCGTTCTTTGCCACTGTGCTTCACATGAAAACCGTGCACACCTCTTCTTTGCTTGCAACTTCAGCCAAAGGGTTTGGAATTACCTTGGGATTTCTTGGATTGTCCAACCTAACCAGAGCACATATGAGATGGCACTGGCGGCTAGGATAGATTTTGGTCATCCTTTCTTCACAGAGGTGGTTTTTACTGCCACATGGAATATCTGGACACAAAGGAATGGGAAGATCTTTAGAAATGAGAGACCTTCCTTCATCTCTTGGAGAAGGAATTTCATACATGATATTTCCCTTTTAGCTCATTGAATCAAATGTAAATATAGAGATAACTTAGTCTCCTGGATAGCCTCTCTCTCATAGGCCTTTGTAAGTATTTTCTTTTCTTTGCCTTCTTGTATTTTGTAACTATGTAACCCTTTAGTCCTATGAAATAAAGCACTGTGGGGTTGTTGCCTTGTAGTATATAGTCAAAAAAATGTCGGGGATATACCCCGCAGCGTAACCCGGCCGGAAGTATAACCCGGCCGGACTTGGCGATTCACCGGCGACCTGCACTGACCAAACAGTTTACAAGCAACCTGACTGGACATTATGACTCACTGGCAACCCGGCGGGCGGGACAGACGGATGACAAGGCCCAAGGACCAGAAGGCCGGTTTATGTTAATGGTGGGCCGGTTTAAAAGAAAAGGTGAGTAATATTTCCCTTACAAGGAGTCAAGACCCGGACTTGTATCCGGTTTGTATTAGAAGATAGACTAGTCATAATCCTAATAGGACTCCACATGTAACCCGCCCCTTCAACATATATAAGGAGGGGCAGGGCTCCCCAAAGGGAAAAAAAGAAGAAACAATCTTTAGGGCTAGACACAAAGAGCCGGTTTACGGCGACTCCATGATGAGCATAATGAGACCTATCCACAAACAGCATGTAGGGTTGTTACCGGATGATGTTTCCCAGGGCCCGAAGTTGTCCAAAACCTTGTCTTATGTTGCGTCTCTCGATTCCGTTCAACCCCTCTCAAGCTACCACATAGATGCGTTGGCCTCACGACTAAGTCCTCACACTTGGACATCTGCCGTGACAAATCCACGACAACAACTCATGTCTATGGTTAGGAAACTGTCGGTGTCAAAACCGGCGGATCTCGGGTAGGGGGGTCCCGAACTGTGCGTCTAGGCGGATGGTAACAGGAGGCAGGGGACACAATGTTTTACCCAGGTTCGGGCTCTCTTGATGGAGGTAAAACCCTACATCCTCCTTGATTAATATTGATGATATGGGTAGTACAAGAGTAGATCTACCACGAGATCAAGGAGGCTAAACCCTAGAAGCTAGCCTATGGTATGATTGTTTTTCGTCCTACGGACTAAAACCCTCCGGTTTATATAGACACCGGAGAGGGCTAGGGTTACACAGAATCGATTACAATGGTAGGAGATCTACATATCCGTATTGCCAAGCTTGCCTTCCACGCCAAGGAAAGTCCCTTCCGGACACGGGTCGAAGTCTTCAATCTTGTATCTTCATAGTCCAGGAGTCCAGCCGAAGGTATAGTCTGGCTATCCGGACACCCCCTAATCCAGGACTCCCTCAGTACCCCCTGAACCAGGCTTCAATGATGACGAGTCCAGCGCGCAGATTGTCTTCGGCATTGCAAGGCGGGTTCCTCCTCCAAGTACTTCTTAGAAGATTTTGAACACAAAGGTAGTGTCTGGCTATGCAAAATAAGTTTCCACATATTGCCATAGAGAGAATAATATTTACACAAATCTAATCTGCTGACGTATTCCGTAGCGCGACATCACACCACGGCCAAGTCTTTATTTGAATCGTTTTACTATCCCACCTCAGCGCGTTTAGTGAGGCAGTTTCCTTGGCACGTCTTGTCAAAACAGAGATCGTGTCCCCTTATTCCGGGATTCTCATCAATACGGCGTGGGTAACCCAACCGCGCCATTGATTACGGCGTTGGGGAGATAAGCGAGTTTTACCAGGCTGGTGGGGACGCATAGTCGCGTCCGCCCATATAAGGGGATAAGGATCCACCTTTTCATCCACGCCTTCTTCCCCCTTTGCCTATCCATTTCCGCGCACTCGAGCTCCAGCGCCCAAGTCCGCACACCCCACCTCAACCTTCTCCAGCCATGTCCGGAGCGGGAGGCAAGTGGATGGTCTCCTCCGTCATGGAGGGACACATCAAAAAACTGAGGAAGGCCGGATACTTGTCTAACGACATTGCGCACCGGCTTCCCAAAGAGGGGCAGCTCATCCTCACCCCTAGGCCCCATGAGAGGGTGGTGTTCCTCCCCCATTTCCTCCGCGGACTGGATTTCCCTCTCCACCCATTTGTCCGGGGGCTCATGTTCTACTATGGCCTGGATTTCCACGATCTGGCCCCGAACTTTATCCTCAACATCTCGGCATTTATCGTCGCGTGTGAGGCTTTCCTCTGCATCCGTCCCCATTTCGGCCTATGGCTCAAGACTTTCAATGTCAAGCCAAAGGTGGTGCGCGGCAACCAGGCGGAATGCGGAGGCGCCATGGTGGGCAAGATGCCCAACGTCCTATGGCTCGAGGGCTCCTTCGTGGAGTCCCTAAAGGGGTGGCAATCGGGGTGGTTTTACATCACCGAGCCGCGCGACCCTGAATGGGTCGTAGCCCCCGAGTTCCGATCCGGACCCCCTACATGGCTCACCTCCTGGAAAGAGACGGGCCTGTCGTGGGGTAAAAAGGAGAGCTGACCGGACTCCAAAAATGCGTCCAAACCCTAGTGGACAAGAAGCTCAAACTTGTCAACATAGTCCAGGTTATGCTCATCCGTCGGATCCTCCCGTGTCAACAATGGGCTTTCAACCTGTGGGAATTCGACCCAGCGCAGCACCGAACTCTGAGCAGGCTCTTCGACATGACGTACGAAGATGCCTGGAAGGTGCTTTTCAAGGGCGTCGAGGCCCCCGCATCCGCTGCCGAGGATCGCGGATTCAGCACGCAGCGTCACGCTAGTGCGGTAAGCTGTTTTTTGTTGGAAATATGCCCTAGAGGCAATAATAAATTGGTTATTATTATATTTCCTTGTTCATGATAATCGTTTATTATCCATGCTAGAATTGTATTGATAGGAAACTCAGATACATGTGTGGATACATAGACAACACCATGTCCCTAGTAAGCCTCTAGTTGACTAGCTCGTTGATCAATAGATGGTTACGGTTTCCTGACAATGGACATTGGATGTCGTTGATAACGGGATCACATCATTAGGAGAATGATGTGATGGACAAGACCCAATCCTAAGCCTAGCACAAGATCATGTAGTTCGTATGCTAAAGCTTTTCTAATGTCAAGTATCATTTCCTTAGACCATGAGATTGTGCAACTCCCGGATACCGTAGGAGTGCTTTGGGTGTGCCAAACGTCACAACGTAACTGGGTGACTATAAAGGTGCACTACGGGTATCTCCGAAAGTGTCTGTTGGGTTTGCATGAATTGAGACTGGGATTTGTCACTCTGTGTGACGGAGGGTATCTCTGGGCCCACTCGGTAGGACATCATCATAATGTGCACAATGTGATCAAGGATTTGATCACGGGATGATGTGTTACGGAACGAGTAAAGAGACTTGCCGGTAACGAGATTGAACAAGGTATCGAGATACCGACGATCGAATCTCGGGCAAGTATCATACCGCTAGACAAAGGGAATTGTATACGGGATTGATTAAGTCCTTGACATCGTGGTTCATCCGATGAGATCATCGTGGAACATGTGGGAGCCAACATGGGTATCCAGATCCCGCTGTTGGTTATTGGCCGGAGAGTCGTCTCGGTCATGTCTACGTGTCTCCCGAACCCGTAGGGTCTACACACTTAAGGTTCGGTGACGCTAGGGTTATAGAGATATTAGTATGCGGTAACCCGAAAGTTGTTCGGAGTCCCGGATGAGATCTCGGACGTCACGATGAGTTCTGGAATGGTCCGGAGGTAAAGAATTATATGTAGGAAGTGCTATTTCGGCTATCGGGACAAGTTTCAGGGTCACCGGTATTGTACCGGGACCACCGGAAGGGTCCCGGGGGTCCACCGGGTGGGGCCACCTGCCCCGGGGGCCACATGGGCTGTAGGGGGTGCGCCTTGGCCTACATGGGCCAAGGGCACCAGCCCCTAGAGGCCCATGCGCCAAAGGGACAAGAGGAGGGGAGAGTCCTAAAGGGGGAAGGCACCTCCGAGGTGCCTTGGGGAGGATGGACTCCTCCCCCCCTTGGCCGCACCCTTCCTTGGAGGAAGGGGCAAGGCTGTGCCCTCCCCCTCTCCCTTGGCCCTATATATAGTGGGGGGAAGGGAGGGAAACCATACCTAAGCCCTGGAGCCTCCCTCTCCCTCCCATGACACATCTCCCTCCTCCAGCAGCGCTTGGCGAAGCCCTGTTGGAATCCCGCTACTTCCACCACCATGCCGTCCTGCTGCTGGATCTCCATCAACCTCTCCTGCCCCCCCCCCCCCTTGCTGGATCAAGAAGGAGGAAATGTCGCTGCTCCGTACGTGTGTTGAACGCGGAGGTGCCGACCGTTCGGCGCTAGGATCATCGGTGATTTGGATCACGACGAGTACGACTCCATCAACCTCGTTCTCTTGAACGCTTTTGCGCGCGATCTACAAGGGTATGTAGATCCAATCCTCCCTCGTTGCTAGATGACTCCATAGATAGATCTTGGTGACACGTAGGAAAATTTTGAATTTATGCTACGTTCCCCGACATTTTTACCTTTTACAGGGTATTAGTTTTTCATAGTTTGACTCCATGCGGGATCTAAGCTCCCTTACCTTTGACAGGATTGGCAGGAGACGTCCGGACAGATCAACTGTCCGGCTCCTTTGCCCGAAGGCCCAGCGGATGCTCGCTTGGCGAAGCTGCTGGTTCCGGCACCCTATGTGGTGCCGGAGAAGAAGGCCAAGAAGAAGGCCACGGGGACTCGAAAGAGTGCCCGGCGCCAGGAGGTGTCGGATTCATCATCCGACGACTCCAAGACGCACTCCTCCCATGAAGACGAGGAGGAGGAAGAAGAGACCTCTGCCCCTCCAGCGGGAGGAGGGAAGAAAAGGAAGGCCGCCCCAACTGGGGAGGCCGAAGGGTCCAAGAAAGGGAAGACCCTTCCTCCGGACTACTCCACCAACGCCGACGACGGCGAAGAGGAGTGGCCGCACAGGGCCAAGCCCCTGGCGAGATCGTAAGTATTCGGACACCAGAGCAATTCATAGTGTTCCTTTCTTGCATAGCTCCTCCTTACGCCGAATATGACTATGCAGTCCGCCCAAGGCCGGGCTCGACGAGTCGTCGAGCGGCTCCCTGGATTCGTCGGACGTGAATTCACTTCCGCCCGCTACCTCCCCCCACCCTACGGACGATGCCGAGGTGCTGTCCCAACAGGTTCCAAGCCAGGAGGAGGTGGTCCTGGAGGCGCCGCAAGGCGACCTCCCGGACTCCAGGCGCAAAGGGCCCCCAAGGGCCCTGAGTCCGGCCTTGAGCGGGACACCGCGCCGGAACCTTCAATGGTTCCGGACTCCGGTAGGCAGCCTCCTTCCAAGAGGAGCAAGCCTACCGAGCCAGTGACCTCCGTCCAACCGGAGGCACCGGACAATTTGCTGGAGGTGCTTAAAGGCGCCTCCATCGATGAGGAGCACCGCACTATTATGAGTGCGGTGATCCAGAAGGTTCAGTCTGCCAAGAGCAGACTTACTGAAGCCTGTGCCAGCCTTCTAACAGGCTTTGAGGTAAGTAAAGAATATGTAAAAATATTACCGCATAGATAGTAGCCCCTGATGCTCTGTTCGGCGTTCGGAAAGAAAAGCTGAATAGAGGATCTAACAACTTTCGCAGGAGTCTAACATAATCAAGTCAATATGCGTATGCAGGCTTCGCTGCTGGCCTCCGCCGCACTGACTGCGGAGGTGGATACGCTGAAGCAAAACCTCGCGCAGTCCGAGAACGAGCTCGGCCATGCCAAGAGGCAACTCAAGGAGAAGGAAGGTAAGTAATACCTTGCGCAAGTATATAGAGAAGATGTGGTTGCAAAAAATGACAGGATCAACATGCTATTATAGGGGCCACGATCGAGGTGGCAACCCTTAAGAAAGCGTTGTCCGAGGCCGAAAACAGAGTGGCCACGGAGCGCACAGAGAGAGGGAAGCAGGAGGCGCGGGTGGAGGAGGTGCAGAAAGAGCTCCAGGCTCTCGTGAAAAAACACGAGAGTTTGGAGCTTGACTCAAAGACGCAAGCGTCCGAGCTTGCGGCAGCCCTCGAAAGCGCGAAGTCTGCCAAGGCCGAAGCCCAGAAAGCCCTCCAAGAAATTGAAGCGATGAAGAAGATAGCGGCGGGTAAGGCATTCATTATGCAAAGCAAGCACGTGAAAGTGAATTACTTGTTACTTACCCGAGTCCGGAGCTCTCCAGGAGCATTCGCAGATTTGCCCCGTAGTGCGTCTGATGCCGCCGCCTACTACCGAGCCGAGGAGGGGAGCTCGACGGAGAAGGTGTTCTGGTCTCAGTATGCTGAGGCCGGACACCTGGTGCCTTTGAGCGACCAGCTGAAGCAAATGGTCGAGCTCCACAAGGTGGCCGAACAGGCCATAAAGGGCCTCGTAGTTCGGCTTTGGCCTGGAGAGGCTCTGCCTGGGAGCTACTTCGGGCTGGTGAGGCGGCTGGTGGATGCCTGTCCACGGCTTGAAGTAATCAAGCGCTCCGTCTGCATCGAAGGTGCCCGTAGGGCGCTTGCCCGTGCTAAAGTGCACTGGGGCAAGATGGATGCGGAGAAGCTGGTGAAGGACGGGCCGCCGCCGGGCAAGGAGCATCGCGTCCCGGAAGCGTATTATGAGGGCGTCCTGAAGGGTGCCCGCCTTATAGCGGATGAATGCTCCAAAGATGTAATTTTTGAGTAAACTCGCATTTGTGATCCTGTACGCTGAAAACTTGTTCATATGCGCTAAGCAACGCTTTTGAATTTAAAATATTACCTTCTGTGCGGCCGTTTATCAAATTTGAGAGATGGCGAGTCGTCGGCTTCTGCCCCCATGCCACGAGTGCTGGGGTGTTCGGGATAAACATGAGCGCTCTTTTTCCCATTCTTGGGTCCTTCGAGGGAGGCGCTCAACACAACGAACAAGGCAATCGGACTATAATGCTTGAACACTCTCACTTAGCCATAGAATTCTATAATTTTAAATTTCGGCGAAGCCCCTAGTGTTCGGAAGACCGAGTTCGGGGCGCTATCCACGCCTAGGCCGGACAAAGCCGACTCCTCGCTCTAAGCGGCATAAGTCTTTAGGGACTCGAAAACCTCTCGAACAGCGACCAGCTCTCGCCTCATCATGACGGTCAGTTTTAGCTTTCTCTACTGAGGTGCTTAGCCCAGCTCAACTGGGGCACAATCGCAGTAGTTCTCCTAGTGCTACCTTAGCCGATATAACGGAACGTAAGGTACCAAAACATAGGAGCCGGGCAAACCCAACTATTGACCCAAGACATGATTCGGAGCCGATGCATATAATGCTATAAGTTCGGGGTGCCGCACTTGTGAAAGTGTTCGGACTTCTCACACCGTATTGTGGGGTACTTAAGCCCCTGGCGTATTGGCCGTACCAAAGTGTACGGGTGCAACATGTCATTAATGAACATATATTCGTAAAAAAGAGTAATGCAATAATAGACGGAAGCTATGCATTGTTTATTTAAAAAAGCTGCGATCAAAGCAGAACGATACAAATAGTGCAATAAGCAAAAGATGGGACTATTTAACATGTCCTTTCCAGGGGCGAGCTGCGGAATGTTATGTGAAACAGGTATACTGCTCGTTATAGAGACCACCTTAGAGTTCCATAGTGCGGCGTAGCTTTCTGCTTCCCTGGTTGTATCGTTTGTGCGGCAATTGTACTGCCGGACAAGCCTTCCGAAGAATGGAGTCCTGAAAATAAGAGAAAATTAAGAAATCGGCAGCCCCTAGTGCGGTTTAAGCCGCGTTTCGGGCGTGCCGTGATGGTGCCCCTCCCCCTGTGCCCATGGTATTTCCAGAGCGTAGTTATGTACGCGCAACACTGGTTTCGCAAGTTCGCGAGGGCTGGGGTTGGGGCCGCATTGCTACGCTTGCTCGGAACGTGCCAGGCGGTCTTGTTGTAGGTTACTCCGGGCGCGCTTGACGGTGTCCAGACGTTTAATGGCCGGACTGGAGAATTGCCTTGAGAGGCTGCTTTGTACTTCCGCTGCGATAGCCGCCGTATGCTCCTCCGTTCGGAGAGAGCGTTCGGTGTTTCCATTGACCGTGATGACTCCTCGAGGGCCTGGCATCTTGAGCTTGAGGTATGCGTAGTGCGGCACCGCATTGAACTTGGCAAATGCGGTTCGCCCGAGCAGTGCGTGATAGCCACTGCGGAACGGGACTATGTCGAAGATTAACTCCTCGCTTCGGAAATTATCCGGAGATCCGAAGACCACTTCAAGTGTAACTGAGCCTGTACAGTTGGCCTCTACACCTGGTATGACGCCTTTAAAGGTCGTTTTAGTGGGTTTAATCCTCGAGGGATCGATGCCCATTTTCCGCACTGTATCCTGGTAAAGCAGGTTCAGGCTGCTGCCGCCGTCCATAAGGACTCTAGTGAGGTGAAATCCGTCAATAATTGGGTCTAGAACCAATGCGGCGAATCCGCCATGACGGATGCTAGTGGGGGTGGTCCCTTCGATCAAAAGTGATCGGGCAGGAAGACCATGGGTTGAACTTTGGGGCGACTGGCTCCATCGCGTATACGTCCCTTAGCGCACGCTTCCGCTCCCTCTTGGGGACGTGGGTTGCGTATATCATGTTCACCGTCCGCACTTGTGGGGGAAAACCTTTCTGTCCACTGTTGTTCGGCGGCCGGGGCTCCTCCTCGTCATCGCTATGCAGCCCCTTGTCTCTGCTTTCGGCATTTAACTTGCCTGCCTGCTTGAACACCCAACAATCCCTGTTGGTGTGATTGGCTGGTTTTTCGGGGGTGCCATGTATCTGGCATGAGCGGTCGAGTATTCGGTCCAAACTGGACGGGCCCGGAGTATTTCTTTTGAATGGCTTTTTCCGCTGACCGGGTTTAGAGCCTCTGAATCCGGCATTAACTGTCGTATCCTCAGCATTGTCGCCGTTAATGCGGCGCTTTTGCTTGTTGCGACGCGACCTGCCACTGCTGTCCTTGGTATCCGAATTACCAGGGCTCTTGGTCATGTTATTGCTGCGAGCTAGCCAGCTGTCTTCTCCCGCGCAAAAGCGGGTCATAAGTGTCGTGAGGGCTGCCATAGATTTCGGCTTTTCCTGTCCTAGGTGCCGTGCAAGCCACTCGTCGCGGATGTTATGCTTGAAGGCTGCTAGGGCCTCTGCGTCCGGACAGTCGACGATTTGATTTTTCTTGGTTAGGAACCGTGTCCAGAATTGTCTGGCCGATTCCTCTGGCTGCTGAATTATGTGGCTAAGGTCATCGGCGTCTGGTGGTCGCACATAAGTGCCCTGGAAATTGTCGAGGAATGCGGTTTCCAGGTCCTCCCAACAACCAATTGATTCTGCTGGCAAGCTGTTAAGCCAATGCCGAGCTGGTCCTTTAAGCTTGAGTGGGAGGTATTTGATGGCGTGTAGGTCATCACCGCGGGCCATGTGGATATGAAGGAGATAGTCCTCGATCCATACCGCAGGATCTGTTGTGCCATCGTATGATTCGATGTTCACGGGTTTGAAACCCTCAGGGATTTGATGATCCATTACTTCATCTGTGAAGCATAGTGGGTGTGCGGCGCCTCTGTATTGGGCTATATCACGACGCAGCTCAAACGAGCTTTGTCTACTGTGTTCGGCCCGGCCGGATTTACTGTATCCGGAGTGACGATTACCGTCTCGTGCCGTGGGGCGCCCACGCGATCCGTAGATCGATCTTGTTTGCCTTGCCTTGTCCTCCAATATATCTCGCAGGTCTGGCGCATTTTCCCGTGCCTTGGTATTTTTTGAGCGGCGCCGGGGTGCGGCTTGAGTGGAGGGCCAGGAGGCCTCTCTGTCGCGGCCACGGGGTGGCCGGTCGGCCGCATCATGCGCTGGTGATGTAGGTTTAGGTGCTTCCTCCTCTAATCGGGGTAGCAACCTGCGCTTTGGGTAGCTCTTGGAGGGGCGTTCGAGTTCATACTCTTCGGCCGCAAGGACTTCAGTCCATCTGTCGGCTAGCAAATCTTGATCAGCTCTAAGATGTTGCTGTTTTTTCTTGAGGCTGCTCGCCGTGGCCATAAGCCTGCGTTTGAAACGCTCTTGTTCGACGGGATCCTCCGGCACGACAAATTCGTCGTCGTCGAGGCTTGCCTCGTCTTCGGAGGGAGGCATATAATTATCGTCCTCGACCTCTCTGTCTGTCGCTCTCTCATGAGGGCTGGCTTCTCCATCCTCCTGTGCTGAATCTTGCTGGAGGTGGTTGTCTTCGGCACTGTCCGGGGTGTTATTATCTCCCGTGCCGGAATCACCGTTTTTGCTTTGGCGGGATTTAGAGCGGCGCCGCTGACGCCGGCGCTTAGGCTGCTTCTTGGAGGGGTCATCCTCCGCTGTTCCATCGCCATTGCCTTCTTTTGGGGTGTCCACCATGTATATATCATACGACGAGGTGGCTTTCCAGTGCCCTATAGGCGCTGGTTCTTGATCGTCTCCTGCATCGGCGTCCATACCGTCGATGTCTTCGGAGTCGAAGCCGAGCATGTCGGTTAAATCATCGATAGTGGCTACGAAGTGGGTGGTGGGTGGGCATTGAATTTCTTCATCATCCGCATCCCAACCTTGCTGACCATAGTCCGGCCAGGGCTCTCCTGATAAAGAGAGAGACTTTAGTGAATTCAGAATATCGCCGAAGGGCGAGTGCTGAAAGATGTCCGCGGCGGTGAACTCCATGATCGGCGCCCAATCGGGTTTGATCGATAGGGGCGCGGAGGGCTCGGAGTCTGGAGAGGAGTCCGGCTCCTTGGAGTCACGGGCTTCGCAGAGAATAGGGCTGGTGTTCGGCTCGATCGCCGTAGAGATTGCAGCCCCCGAGGCGGTGTCCAACACCCCATCCTCGATTGGCACAGTTGGCTCCTAATTAAGGGTCGGGGCTGATGTGGGTGCGGCCTCCAGGGCACTGTTCGGCGGCAGATCTAGATCATGCCCATCGTGATAGTGCGGCGCGCTCGACTGTGGCTCGAATCCGTCGAAGATCAAGTCTCCGCAGAGGTCGGACGTGTAGCTCAAACTTCCAAATCTGACCTGATGGCCAGGGGCATAGCTTTCGATCTGCTCCAGATGGCCAAGTGAATTGGCCCGTAGTGCAAAGCCGCCAAATACGAAGATCTGTCCGGGGAGAAAGGTCTCACCCTGGATCGCATCGCTGTTAATGATCGGAGAAGCCATCGGGCCTAAAAGTGACAACACACAGAAACTCTCAATGAAAGCACCAATGTCGATGTCAAAACCGGCGGATCTCGGGTAGGGGGTCCCGAACTGTGCGTCTAGGCGGATGGTAACAGGAGGTAGGGGACACAATGTTTTACCCAGGTTCGGGCCCTCTTGATGGAGGTAAAACCCTACGTCCTGCTTGATTAATATTGATGATATGGGTAGTACAGAGTAGATCTACCACGAGATCAAGGAGGCTAAACCCTAGAAGCTAGCCTATGGTATGATTGTTTTTCGTCCTACGGACTAAACCCTCTGGTTTATATAGACACCGGAGAGGGCTAGGGTTACACAGAGTCGGTTACAATGGTAGGAGATCTACATATCCGTATCGCCAAGCTTGCCTTCCACGCCAAGGAAAGTCCCTTCCGGACACGGGACGAAGTCTTCAATCTTGTATCTTCATAGTTCAGGAGTCCGGCCGAAGGTATAGTCCGGCTATCCGGACACCCCCTTATCCAGGACTCCCTCAGAAACCTTAACCATCTTTAGATCAACGGGCTAGTGTAGTAGAGGCTCACTAGGGACACAATATTTGTTTATGTATCCACACATGTGTTTAAGTTTCCGGACAATACAATTATAGCATGAATAATAAACCTTTATCATGTATAAGGAAATATAATAATAATAACTTTATTATTTCCTCTAGGGCATATTTCCATCACTATTTTCTTGAGGAGACACCTTTTCTTCTCCATTAAAGAAATCATCCCTAAGAGCATCTACAGCCGGACGTCTCAAAGCCGCGTGATATGCCCGAGCGGGCTGCCCGGTCAGGTTTTTTCGACCCAGATGGACGCCTCAAACGGGCCTCAAATGCCCGGACTGACCGGCATCCCCCATATCCAGCCCAAATATGGGGCTGATATGGTGTGGCCCGGGCACGCCCGGGCGCGTCCGCCTGACAAGCTCGGCCCACCACCGACCCCACAGATGTCCCACAAAAAACCCCATCGGCATCGTTGGTCCGAAACCCTAGCTCACTCACTTTCCTCTCTCGCTCCGTCCTCTCCTCTCCCCTTACCGATTTCGATCGAATCCGATGCAATGTCGAGCTCTGGAAGCCGCTCCGACGATGAGGTGGATCTAGAGTATGAGCTTGCTCTCTGCATCACCTTGGAGCAGTCCAAGGTGGACACCAGGGGCAGCTCCGGATCTGCAGCCTCGCCGCAGCCGTCGACGCGTCCCTGATGGCGCATCTCGGACGCTAGCGCTGGCCCCTCCCGGCCCATGGGCAGCTCTGACAGGCGACCAGCGCAATCGGCGCCTCCCGCGCGCCGTCCCATTGCCCCGCCGACTGCTGCTTCCCCACGCCGTCCCCTCGCCTCGCCGGCTGCTGCTCCCCCTCGTGGGCAGCGGTGGGTGCTTGTGACCGCCCCGCCGGCCTGGATGTGCACGCTGGAGTCGGAGGCGCGCGCCGCCCGCCGCGAGAGGCAGCGGGCAAGAGAGGCGAAGGCCGTGGAGAGCTCTGTCCGCCGCCGGTGTGAGTTACTGGCAGAGCCCGACGAGGACCAACGGCTCCTCGCTTGGGTCTACCACTGGTCGCTTACGACGACGGAGATAGACGCTCGACGGCTCCGTCGAAAGAACGCCAAGGCTCTTCGGCTTGCCATTGAGCAGTCCGAGCGGGAGACGTTGGAGAAGGCGAAAGAGGTGGCTCGGCTGGCCAAGCTCAGGCGCCAGCAGGACCGGGTCGTCCAGCGCCTGAAGGGCTTCGTCATCATCGACTCCTCCGACAACGATGGCGGCTCCTCCTCTGACGAATCAGACGATCCTCCACCAACCGACGACGAGTACAGCTACGTCGGTGGGCCGGCCCGAAAGCGGTGAAGTTGATTTTAATTTCAAGTTTTAGATGTAGTATATAGTTGTCCGTCGTTTGTGTGAACTTTGGTGGATCTTTTGGAGAACTATTGTGCAATTTCTATGTCCGGAGCTGATCTACATAGTTTGATCGACGTTGCATGCTATAATATGGATATAGGGGTTCGGATATGAGAGACACGGATGTGTACGATGTGATTTGAGGAGTGCCCGGTCACTGTCCTGACGCGTCCGTGGGCGTTTGAGGATCCAAATTTGCCAAGTCCGGTTGTAGATGCTCTAAGGGATATCAGGTATACTCATGACTAAAGAGTTCTTTATAATCAATTGCAATATCTTACATATCCCTTGATTCGCTGGCCGGCCCCTATGGACCTTCTAGCACGTGAATTAAAGTTTTCTCTTCCTTTGATTGGAAACAACATGAAAATATGTTGTATTTCTATCTACTTCTATATATAACATCCGCATCTCTAGACCTTTGATCTTTGGTTTCTTCATCACCCCAAATACTATTCATTCCAAGTTTTCAACAATAATCTTCTCCATTTTAGCCCAGAGCAACTAGTTAACGAGCGCTTCTTTGGGAGCCTCGCAACGATCAGCGCCACTTGGCGCGCTCTCAGCCATTCGCCACGTGTCGCGCTCTGAGGCTCCCTCCGATTTTTTTTTACTTTTTCGCACGCGTTTTCAGCTTTTAAACATTTTTTTTTACATTTTGGTTTTCCACTGGTCTTCCTTAGCTTTTCGACAAAACAATTGAAAAAAAAATTGCGCGAAAAAACATGTTTTCTATTTTTTCCTTTCTCGAGAGTCACGGTTCTGCTTCCGTGAGAGGCACGGGTGTGCTTTTGCGAGAGTCACGACCGTGCCTCTTGGAAACAACAAAACTCGTTTTCTGTTTTTTTTTTCTTTTCGCGAGAGTCACGGTTTTGCTTCCGCGAGAGGCACGGTTGTGCTTTACCGAGAATCATGGACATGCCTCTCGGAAACAAGAAAACGCGTTTTCCATTTTTTTCCTTTCGCGAGAGTCACGGTTTTGCTTTCGCGAGAGGCATGGGTGTGCTTTCGCAAGAGTCACGGCCGTGCCTATCGGAAACGGAAAAAAATTATGTTTTTTTCCTTTCGCGAGAGTCACGGTTTTGCTTCCGCGAGGGACACGGTTGTGCTTTAGCGAGAGTCATGGCCGTGCCTCTCGGAAACGAAAAGAAAAACACATTTTCTATTTTTTTTCACGAGAGTCACGGTTTTGCTTCCGCGAGAAGTAAGGTTGTGCTTTAGCGAGAGTCACGGCTGTGCCTTTTTCGGAAAGGGAAAAAACCAGTGCTCCCGGTTCGGTTTTTTCGCCCGGGCTATTTCATGAAAAAAAAAGTTTGTGAAAACCTATCAACATGGGATCTAATTTTGAAAATCTCGACGCGATGAATTCACGGTGAAAGCAGTTCGAGATTTGGAAGCAAGGTTTGAGAGATAAAACGTTTTGAATAAACGGATCTACGAAAAAAGGGAAAACTCTCAGGTTGCGACAAGTAACGCGTTGTATGTGCGCCATTTGTTGCAACCACGGGAGTTGGAGTGATCTTTGCAACGAGTACTCCTCAATTAGTGATTTCGATTTTAGCCTGTTGTGCGTCGGTGATAAGGAGGAAACTTCAGATTTTATGTCCAATAGATCTACTTTTGATGATTGACACCTCGCGGACATCATCAAAATATTCGCGCCAATACACAAATGAACGTTCCGGCGTCCGGCCGGCCTTGCCGACATGGCCGAAAGCTAGCTGGCCAGCTGGAGATCGCTCCTCCGGCGCGGCGCCACCGACGTAGTTGACCAGCGGTGCTCGCTGCTTCAGTATGCGCGCCCCGGGGCCTCGTTATTCGGCTACCTGTGTAGGCCTCCCCTTGTAGCAAAACCAACGAACCACGCGAACCAGGTGATTAAACAAGGGTTTCACAGTTGTGGCCTCACCAATCTCCACGCCCGCGCGTACTTCCCCAACCTCGACCTCGATCACCAGCACCCATGCATGCATGCATGGGCACGCGTCGGTGCACTACCTAAGTAGCATGGTTTCCACTCCAATTAATCGACCTGGCACTGAATTGATCTCGCTCATAGATTAATCTCTCAAGGTCCAGCTTAATGGCTAGCTTGCCCTCTGTGGTGACTGTGTGTTTCGACGTACGAACCCTAGATGGCACCTCAGCTGCAGGCTATATATAGTGAAGGTATCCCGTGCCTTTGCATCCCTCACAGTGAGTTAGTCATTAACAAGCAGGGTTTCTAGCTAGTTAAGTATAGCTAGCACAGAGCGATCGAGCAGCCCTAGCCCAGCTAGTTAATTACTTGGCCATCCATCGACGATCATGAAGCAATCGGCCGTTGTTGCTGCGTTAGCTCTCGCCGTCGTGGTCACCGCGGCGGTGCTGCTGCCCGGAGCGACAGTGGCGGCGGTCGCGACGCGGCCGGCCAAGTACACGTACCAGGAGGACGCGAGCAGCGACTTCATAAGGAGCGTGGGCACGTTCTCGGTGACCGTGTACAAGCTCTCCCACGGGCTCACCATGTACTACGCGAGCACGTCACAGTGCTGGTCCGTGGCGTCCGGCGAGGGCTACGAGTACTGGATGGTGCTCACGGCAAAGAACGGCGCCGGGGTCTACAGCAGGTATGTGTCCATCGTCTGGGGCATCCCGGGGTCCGAGTCCAGGACGTGGAAGCTCCTCAGCTTCAGCAGCACCGACTGAAACAATGAAGCTATATGTCTGCGTATCGCACGGTTGAGAGTGAGAGATGCTTGTTTAGTTTACTTCTTTGAGGTTGATAGGTTTTCACTGTCGCCTGGTGTTGACTGTTGAGTCGTTGCGGTTTTGGTGTTTCCATGTTATCATGATGATGTACTTCTATTTTTTTAAAATTAATAAATGTCTACTTATTTAGCAAAGCTGGCCACTTTTATTATTCTTGACGAATGGCGAATGGAACACACTTGCTTGCCATGGATGGGTAAAAACCTCGTCTCTCACGGTTTGCCGCTCCGTCTGATGGCTTTTGTAAATGACATCAGAGATTATCACTTGTAGATGGTCTACATTTAGTGGCAATAACCTTCTATGAGAGGTGTCCATGCAATGTCCCTACCACAAAGTTTTTGTTGAGATTATTGTGGATGGTCTACATTTAGTGACAATGTCCTTCTATGAGAGGAGTACAAAGTTTTTGTTGAGATTATTGTTGAGCGCAACATGAAAGTAGAGGTAAAAAGTAGACAGAGACACAAGATGTAGGGGTAGAGCTCTTCTCTTTATTATTTAGTTTTGTATAGAGAATAAACAGCTGCAATTCTGATGTAAGTCGTCAAACTGATGATTACTGAATAATTCCAATGGCTAGAAACTTCATTTTAAACATCTCCTGGAGACCTAGCTTGTAAGCTCCTAGGATGATGGATCCGGAGTCTCTCAGCTTTTGCAGGTTATCGGATGGTCATATCCGATACAGCCTTCTGTGGTCTTTTGGGACGATTGGGGGTAGCTCATTCTGCTCTCATTAGATCATGAATTGCCGTGTTTCCCCTTAAGTTCCTTAGTTGTTGTAAAAGACATTGTGGTTTCTGCTTATGAAAATTGGAAAGGATGCTCTCTTTATAAAAAAAATGACTGAATAAGAAAGAGAAGAGCTCCCACCGAAAGTCTTCTCTGAGCCCGTGAATGATGACATTCACAAGCTTTCAGTGGTTACCACTGATATGAATACTAAGACAGCGTTGTCAATTGATCCATATATTAATGGGGATGAAGACCGCGGCGGAGAAGACGCTGACATGTTAAACTATAAGTATCATAATCTTGATGGTTTTCTTCCCACCAAGTTGGCCATGAGTGTCTCCAGAAAGAGGATGATCCTCGATGCACCACTTTGATATGGCGTCAAATTTTCAAGCAACAACGTACTACTTAAATAATATTCCTTCCGATTCATATTAATTACCGTTCACTCTAAAGTTGTACTAAGGGAGCGACAATTAATATGGATCAAAGGAAGTATTCATAGCTTCTACACATATTATCCGATATAATAGGAGACAATGTATATACACCAAGCAGTACAGTCAGATTGCTTACTATAATGATGAAAAAAAGGAAGACATGATGATGAAAAAAAGGAAAACTTGAAGCTGATGTCTTGCATTTCCAAATTCCAAATACATCATCAAACAACAAGATTCAATAACCTACAAGATAAAATGCATAATTAAACTTTTAAGTAATACAAAATAGTATAGTCAAATGAAAATACTTAAGTAACTAAACATTACCTTCTAGTACATTCACTTCCTCCTGTCCATGACTACCCATTTGATCATTTGTGATTTTTTTTCATTTCTTCTTTTCCCACATAACAAATAAGATCATCACACAAATTGTCACAATTGAGGCGATTGCGCAAGTAACTAGCTAAATTTCCTAATGTGAAAGATATAGGACATATGTGCATTTAAAAAAACTAGGACTAACTTCATATCTACATAAAGTAATTAGGACCTCCAATGCATTTAATTATTTAATGTAAATCACCTGCATTACATGTTGTTTGGTTAGGCTTAATTTTGGCTTTTGGAGTTTAGCTTATATATAAGTTTTTAAAAGCAAAAAATGCTAAAAATCCGATGTCAAATATTTAAGCATGGGAAATCGAATATTTTTATGAAAATTTATATTGTCGTGAGGATGCCAATTTTCTTTACCAAGCGTGGCAATTTCAACCAAAAAATTGAACATGGCAAGGAAGTGCCATGCTTGTGAAAGAAAATGAGAAACAATTCGGTTCGGTCGGCTGATCACTCGCGCACCGGGCGAGTAACAACTGGATAAAAAGTTATCTCAAAGGGTTACACGTGGTACCTATCTAGAAACATTTCGTGGGATGAGTAGCCTTATCCATTCGTCACCGCCTTTGTCCTCAATCCCAATCCCAATCCCCATGAGAAAATAATTATGTTGCAAACGTCCCTCCTCAATAACATCCATGTTGCAAAAGAAAAAGACATAAAAAACCTGCAACACAACCTTTCATCCCTAATTCCAATCCTCACGAGGAACAATATCTGCAACATTATTCTTGTTGCAAAAGTCCTTCCGCAACAACACTCATGTTGCCAAAAAAACAAAGATAAGAAAATTGCAACACAATCTTTGTTGCGAAAATTTATACAGTAAGGCCTATGTCGCAAAAGGGTTCTGAACACCACCTTTGCAATTGTGAAAACATCGTTGACCCATTGATCTAATGGCCGTCGAGACGGCGGATATTTTTATCTTTTAAAAAGATCTGCCGACCGACTCATAGCATGCTCCAATGAAAATTGTCATCCTCGCGACACATAGACGTTTAATTAGCCATGATAAAAAAATCAACGTTTAATTTGTAGCGAAATTCTTAAATAGTACTTCCTTCCTATAGAAATATAAGAGTGTTTAGATCACACAGAGCGAGTACCTATTTTGTGCTTTTGACTATGTTATTCCCTCTTGTTTTCAAGTGTATATATTGATGCATAATTGAATGGTATATATATAAACCAAAAACACAAAAATCTCAAATACCCCCTTAACAATTGGGTCCTCGCCCTCACCTTCTGTATCGAAACAATCCCTCGCATCGGCTTTCCGCCGTTCGTTCCCCTCGCCGAGTCGCCGCGCCGCCGCATCTGCATCCTGCTCCTATCTATCCCTCCCCGCGCGGAGGGCCCACGGAGAGGCATGCCGCGCGTGGTGTCTCGTTCGCCGCCATCCCACCGTCGGCGGCGCTCCCCGTCGCCGCGGTACGGCAGCAGGCGGCGCTCCCCGTCGCCGCGGTATGGCAGCAGGCGGATCCGGCGAGATCGCAGCCGCTCCCCTTACTCCTCCCGGTACGCCCCGACCTCCCGCCCCCCGTGTCTCTGCTCCCCTCCTATCGTGAAATTGGTTTGGTCCCTCAAGATTTACACAGCTCGAGGTTGCTCGACTTAGTGCTTCGGCACCTTAGCCAGTTAGCCCGTGTTACTAGTACTACCAAACTGCTTGCACTGTGGCGGAGGCGTGCTTCATCGGAGTGAGATGTTTGACAATTGGCGCACTACGCGGAGTTACAGCGCTTCAAGATTTTCAAATCATGTGTCGGGGAGGCGACTATCCTTGCGCGTTTTGGTGATGTCTTAGGTCCGCAACTGTCTGCATTCATTTAGCTCAGGTTACAGATTGGCTGGTGCCTACAAGATTGATGAGATATGGGATTGTTTCTTTTTTGGAATGTTGTGAATGGGGCAAACAAATTAATCAAAGAATGGACATAGTGTGACTATGTGGTAGTTACCTGAAATAGAAGATGCATTTCAAGCCAATACAACCTGATTAGGGTGTCATGTCATCTCAGATGTTCATGGACGGATTGGACGCTGCTACGTGATATTATTAAACATGAGGAAGCTGTAAGAATGCTCTTTTCACAGTCTATTGTATATTGTCATGAGTTTACAGATAATATTTCGTTTCTGATATTGGCAATCGATCTCATATAAGTGAAGGAGGTTATGTAGGCATAGAACATTATAAGTGGGCATCTTATTTTCCAGTTTGGCTGCACTTCTGAGTATACAAGATTTGTTGTCACGCCCGTTTTAGAATGGAATTTGATGGGACGATTTGTACAAGTATGCCTCATATGCGATATTTTTTTTTAAGTGAACTCCGTCAAGAAACCTGAACTCCATATCTAGGACTTGTATCAGTCATGGGTAAGTCAAGCAAAGAAAATCTGATAAAGTTGAATTGCTGTGTTTGAATGCTCTTGTTTTTTTTTGGTATGTGTGTTAGCATGCTGACATGTCATCTTTTTTGTGCCCCGTTGATGGTTTGCAACTTTGCATCTGAGCTACACCAACAACTATCAATATTGGAGCATTTTCGTTGTTATATTTTTCAGTTCCTATGTAAGTTCTTTTATCCTTTGTTAGGAGAAAAAGTCCGTCTCCTTCTCCTAGATGGGACAGGAGCCAGTCCCCGATTCCTAGGAGGCGTAGAAGCCCTCCATCACCGAGGAGACATAGAAGACGGAAAAGTCGGAGCAGCTCAAGTTCTCTTGTAAATAACTCCAGCCCAAGTCATGGATCTGAACAGAACAGTTTAATAGAAAAACAAAGGAAGGAAGAAGAAAAGAAAAGGTAAACTCCTTTTCATTCTTCTACACATACATATTGCTAGTTTTGCATGGCCATCTGCTTGGTCGCTCTTGTATTTTATTGTAGAGAATCTTCAACTCACATATTGACAGTTTGCCTGTGCTTGAACTGTGGTCTTCTACAAATCTTCTCTATCTTGTTTGTACTAGTGTGGTTGGTTTGAAATGGATTTGTTCAAACAACCAAAAGATGACCAACTTGCATGCAAGTCCACTCAGGAGCTGTGAACTAATATCAATAAAATGTGTCACGTTCAAAAGTATTTAATTTTCTATATGTTAATCCTCAATCCATCAAGGAAAAATAACGGATCTTTTGCCATTCCTTCTATTTTATACTGGCATCTCAACTTTTAATCTGAAGTTTTTTGTTCTTATAAATACAAATTGTGCCATCTCCAAAAGACCAGGACTGTTCTCCAAATCTCCTACTTCTCTGTATACGCCTCTGTCATGTTCTTCCGTTATAGTATAACTGTAGATTGTTCCTGCAGGTGTTCCCAGAAACAACAAAGTTGAGGGATAACAATGCATAATTAAACATTTGCTTCTGTTTATTTAATGGATCACGCTGGTGTTTGTTCCTCCCCAATTTCGTTTTGAAATCAGCATTTTATGAACTAACTCTCTCATTATCTGTGTGCACCCCACATTTACAAGTTGTACTTTGGCTTTTCTGGACAAAGCTATTGTTACAGTTTTACTTATTATTTTGTTTGTGCAGTGCATATGTGTCTTAGCTTCATTTTGATCTTTTCTATGCTCTGCTCACTTGTTTCGATTAGGGATCCTTTTGCTCATTAATGTTACATCGACTCCTTCACTTGTAGTAGCATAATAATTTTGATGGCCAAAAGCCAATCAATCCTTTATAACTTAACATTTTTCACCGCAGACGCCAAAAGGAAGCTGAACTTAAGTTGTTGGAAGAGGAGCTTGCTAGGAGAGTTGAAGAAGCTGTTAGGAAAAATGTTGAGGAGCGTCTGAACTCTGAGGAAGTAAAAGATGAAATAAAACGCCGAGTTGAGGAAGGTATCAAAAAGTTATTTGATGAGGTTGATGCTCAGCTACAAAAAGAGAAGGCAGCAGCTCTCCATGAAGCCAGGCAGAAAGTAGTAAGTATTAGGCATGCCATGCCTCCCTTATTGGTACTCCCTCCGTAAAGAAATATAAGAGCGTTTAGATCACTACTTTGGTGATCTAAATGCTCTTATATTTCTTTACAGAGGGAGTACTAGTCATTATTTAAGAAAATATCTTGAGATTTGTGGATTGGTGGAGCTAGTGAATTTTTTGAAAGAACGGAAGGATGAAATCAGTTTCCGATATATTATCCTAGCTCTTTAACCAGATAATAATACTTAGGTTTTGACTGATTTAGCTTCATCATGAGCTTCGATGCTATTGGTGCCTGCCAATAGATGTATGCAAATATGCATGTATATGTGTGCATTCATCCCACCAGAACTGATAAGTAGCGCTATTCTCTAAACTGCTTTTGACCGTCAATGAAACCAAACAGATACACAAGATTTCTTATTTGCTTGTTTTCATAGAACCTTTCCCAGATCTAATTTTGCATCTTCAAAATTTTGCAGGAGCAAGAAAGGAGGGAGAGGGAGGAGTTGGATAGGATGATCGAGGAGAACCGGAGGAAAGTAGAGGAATCTCAAAGGAGAGAAGCTCAGGAGCAGCATCAGAAAGAGATGGAGCGATATTTGGAGCTGGAACGGATCCAAAAGCAGAGAGAAGAAGCCTTACGCAGAAAAAAGATTGAAGAGGAGGAAGAAAGAGCTAAGCAGATGAGATATTAGTAGTAAAGAATAGGCAGTGGTTTCGTGTTGGTGTTGTAGTGTGTTGCTATCTTACAAATGGGAGCATTAAACTTTTCGGGGACGCCTCCAACTTCTGTGCCTGGTTGCACTGATAACTTTTTTCTCAAGTTCGCACAATATTATTAGAGGGGAGATATGTTGACGTCTCCTTTTTCTGAAAGATGTTTTTACAGCAACTCTTGAGGCGAGCTATACTGGCATCATAATGTTTGAGCCCTTAAACTTCTGTGAAACAGCAGCAGGCGGCAGCTGGAGAGCGGAGATGATATCCAAACAGTACACCATGGACTAGGGTTCTGCTTTGTAGTTGATGTGTCTTGATGCAGGATGAACTACTGTTATAAATGACAATTGGGCACTTTCTTTCTTCCTACATAGACTCCCTATAAATCCATTTTCTGCAGCAAAAAGAACCCCAGAAACCTAACCAAGGGCTGGTAAAAGAGACAGCTACAGCCAGTTTCCTCACTTCAATATGAAAGTTTGACACAAATGAAGTTGCAGTGCCAACTATTACCTCTGTTTGAACTAAAACCATTCCAGTTATTTCCGAATTGAGGGAGTACAACCAGTTTCCTCACTTTCACAGAGTGATGCTTTATGTTTGATTTCTAAGCTTTATTTGAACCATATGCCATGTGTTTGATCTTGAATTGTCTTGGAATTTTGATCTTGGAAGTATGGATTTGAATTGAAGTCCAGTTGTTCAAAGTGGTATATGATAATTTTTTGATTTTATATGATGTGAAAATTATGTATTATAGTGTTCAAAGTCGTATGAAGAAATAGAGAAAAAACCAGATATAGGGGAAGTTGTATCGGGGATCTGTTACAACAACACATCTGTGAAATCCAATAAATTTATTGGGAGAGCCTTGATAAGCATTTATAGGACAAGATTTTTGAAAAGCCGCTGGAGGTGCTCTTACACTAGTCACAACGGGAATTATCATATATTGCATAGTATTGTGTGATACTACTTTCATAGTGCATAGTATTCTAGTTTGATACCGTAATGACCTTATTTATTGCCATGAATAACACATACCAGTACATTATTTAGGGGCTGTTCGGAATCCCCCATCTCCTAGAAATTATGAGAGCTGCGGAGCTGGTAAACAGGGGCTCCGCGAATTTCAACTATGACTTCACCTGCTCTGGGAGTGGAGCTGTGGAGCGGAGTACTTCCGAACAGGGCCTTAATATAACACGGTTTGTATCATATCATGATACTTTAGTCATGTCTTTCCTCATTTGATTGTGTGACTCAGCAAAATGTCTACCTAGCATGCATGATACTTTCATTGTGACCGGCCTTAGGAGTTCCGGGTCCTTAGTGTTGCTCTAATATAAGTTTAAAAAATCACCTACGCCAAATTCTAAAAACTAAAATTAAGCCTAACTTTTTTGGAGATGAAAATTAAGCCTAACTAACCCCAATAGCAATTGGGTCCTGGCCTGCCTGAAAGATCGTGGATGTCGCCTAGAGGAGGGGGGGGGTTGAATATGCGCTTTAAAATAATTACGGTTTAGGCTTGAACAAATGCGGAATAAACCTAGCGATTAATTTGACAAGTACAAAACCTACAACAACTAGGCTCACCTATGTGCACCAACAACTTATGGTAAACAAGATAAACAACTAAGTGATAGCAAGAGATATGACAAGAAACAATATGGCTATCACAAAGTAAAGTGCATAAGTAAAGGGCTCGGGTAAGAGATAATCGAGGCACGCGGAGACGACGAGGTATCCTGAAGTTCACACCCTTGCGGATGCTAATCTCCGTTTAAAGCGGTGTGGAGGCACAATGCTCCCCAAGAAGCCACTAGGGCCACCGTAATCTCCTCACGCCCTTGCATAATGCAAGATGTCGTGATTCCACTAAGGGACCCTTGAGGGCGGTCACCGAACCCGTACAAATGGCAACCCTTGGGGGCGGTCACCGAACCCGTACACTTTGGCAACCCTTGGGGACGGTCACCGGTACCCGTCAAATTGCTCGGGGCTATCTCCACAACCTAATTGGAGACCCCAGCGCTTGCTTGGAGCTTTGCACCATAATGATTGAGCTCCGAACACCACCAACCGTCTAGGGAGCCCAAGCACCCAAGAGGAACAAGCTCAAGGGTACCAAGCACCCAAGAGTAATAAGCTTCTCAACTTGTAACTTCCACGTAACACCGTGGAGAACTCAAATCGATGCACCAAATGCAATGGCAAGGGCACACGGAGTGCCCAAGTCGTTCTCCCCCAAATCCCACCAAAGCAACTAATGCTAGAGAGGAAAATGAAAGGAAGAACAAGAAGGAGAACACCAAGAACTCCAAGATCTAGATCCAAGGGGTTCCCCTCACATAGAGGAGAAAGTGATTGGTGGAAATGTGGATCTAGATCTCCTCTCTCCTTTCCCCCCAAAACTAGTAAGAATCCATGGAGGGATTGAGAGTTAGCAAGCTCGAAGAAGGTCAACAATGGGGGAAAAACACGAGCTCAAAGGATAAGGTTCATTGGGGAAGAAGGCCCCCTTTTATAGGAGAGGGAAAATCCAACCGTTATGTGCTCAGCCCGCACACGAGCGATACTACCTTGGGGCGGTAGTACCGCATAAGAGCAATGCGGTACTACCGTTCACCCCAGCGGTACTACCGCTGGAGGAGCAGAACACGGGACCAAAAGAGGCAGGGCAGAGCAGAGTATGACGGCAGTGATGTAGTAGCGGTATTACCGCCCGACCGGAGCGGTACTACCGCTTAGGCGGAACTATCGTGCCTTACTGCCGTGCAACTACTGCTAAACCCGACACGAAAAGAGCAGGACCCAAAATCGAGGCGGTAGTAGAGCGGTACTGGAGCGTGCTACCTCTTGAGCACTGCGTTGGTTTTCCCCGAAGACGAAGGGATGATGCAGCAAAGTAGCGTAAGTATTTCCCTCAGTTTTTGAGAACCAAGGTATCAATCCAGTAGGAGGCTACGCGCGAGTCCCTCGCACTTGCACAAAACAAATAAATCCTCGCAACCAACGCAAATAGGGGTTGTCAATCCCTATAGGGCCACTTACGAGAGTGAGATCTGATAGTTATGATAAGATAATATTTTTGGTATTTTTATGATAAAGATGCAAAGTAAAATAAACGCAAGGTAAATAGAAAAGAAAATAACTAAGTAGTAGGAGATCAATATGATAAAGATAGACCCGGGGGCCATAGGTTTCACTAGTGGCTTCTCTCAAGAGCATAAGAATTCTACAGTGGGTGAAAAAATTACTGTTGAGCAATTGACAGAATTGAGCATAGTTATGAGAATATCTAGGTATGATCATGTATAAAGGCATCACGTCCGAGACAAGTAGACTGACTCCTGCCTGCATCTACTACTATTACTCCACTCATCGACCGCTATCCAGCATGTATCTAGAGTATTAAGTTAAAAACAGAGTAACGCCTTAAGCAAGATGGCATGATGTAGAGGGATAGACTCATGCAATATGAAGGAAAACCCATCTTGTTATCCTCCATGGCAACAATACAATACGTGCCTTGCTGCCCTTACTGTCACCGAAAAAGGACACCGCAAGATTGAACCCAAAGCTAAGCACTTCTCCCATTGCAAGAAAGATCAATCTAGTAGGCCGAACCAAACTGATAATTCGAAGAGACTTGCAAAGATAACCAATCATACATAAAAGAATTCAGAGAAGAATCAAATATTGTTCATAGATAGACTTGATCATAAACCCACAATTCATCGGTCTCAACAAACACACCGCAAAAAGAAGATTACATCGAATAGATCTCCACAAGAGAGGGGGAGAACATTGTATTGAGATCCAAAAAGAGAGAAGAAGCCATCTAGCTACTAACTATGGACCCGTAGGTCTGAGGTGAACTACCCACACTTCATCGGAGGGGCTATGGTGTTGATGTAGAAGCCCTCCGTGATCGATGCCCCCTCCGGCGGAGCTCCGAAACAGGCCCCAAGACGGGATCTCATGGATACAGAAAGTTACGGCGGTGGAATTAGGGTTTTGGCTCCTGTTCTGATCATTTGGGGGTACATGGATATATATATAGGAGGAAGGAGTACATCGGTGGAGCAACAGGGGGCCCACGAGGGTGGGGGGCACGCCTGGTAGGGTAGGGCGTGCCCCCTACCTCGTGGCCTCCTGTTACATGCCTTGACGTAGGGTCCAAGTCTCCCGGGTCTTATCTGTTGAGAAAATCACATTCCCGAAGGTTTCATTCCGTTTGGACTCCGTTTGATATTCCTTTTCTTCGAAACCCTAAAATAGGCAAAAAACAACAATTCTGGGCTGGGCCTCCAGTTAACAGGTTAGTCCCAAAAATAATATAAAAGTGGATAATAAAGCCCAATAATGTCCAAAACAGTAGATAATATAGCATGGAGCAATTAAAAAGTTATAGATACGTAGGAGACGTATCAAGCATCCCCAAGCTTAATTCCTGCTCGTCCTCGAGTAGGTAAATGATAAAAACAGAATTTTTGATGCGGAGTGCTACTTGGCATAATTTTAATGTAATTCTTCTTAATTGTGGTATGAATATTCAGATCCGAAAGATTCAAGACAAAAGTTCATATTGACATAAAAATAATAATACTTCAAGCATACTAACAAAGCAATTATGTCTTCTCAAAATAACATGGCCAAAGAAAGTTCATCCCTACAAAATCATATGGTTTAGTCATGTTTCATTTTCGTCACACAAGAATCCTCTCATCATGCACAACCCCGATGACAAGCCAAGCAATTGTTTCATACTTTAGTAATCTCAAACCTATAAACTTTCACGCAATATATGAGCGCGAGCCATGGACATAGCACTATAGGTGGAATAGAATATAATGAGGGGGGTTATGTGGAGAAGACAAAAGAGGAGAAAGTCTCACATCAACGAGGCTAATCAATGGGCTATGGAGATGCGCACCGATTGATGTTAATGCAAGGAGTAGGGATTGCCATGCAACGGATGCACTAGAGCTATAAATGTATGAAAGCTCAACAAAAGAAACTAGTGGGTGTGCATCCAACTTGCTTGCTCACGAAGACCTAGGGCACTTGAGGAGGCCCTTGTTGGAATATACAAGCCAAGTTCTATAATGAAAATTCCCACTAGTATATGAAAGTAACAAAACAAGAGACTCTCTAACATGAAGATTATGGTGCTACTTTGAAGCACAAGTGTGGCAAAGGATAGTAACATTGTCACTTCTCTCTTTTTCTCTCATTTTTTATATGGCCTTTCTCTTTTTTTGGGCCTTCTTTTTTTTATTCCTCACTTGGGCCAATGCTCTAGAAAATGATGATCATCGCACTTCTATTTATTTACAACTCAATGATTACAACTCGATACTAGAACAAAGTATGACTATATGAATGCCTCCGACGGTGTACCGGGATATGCAATGGACCAAGAGTGACATGTATGAAAGAATTATGAATGGTGGCTTTGCCACAAATACTATGTCAATTGCATGATCATGCTAAGCAATATGACAATGATGAATGTGTCATGATGAACGGAATGGTGGAAAGTTGCATGGTAATATATCTCGGAATGACTATGAAAATGCCATAATAGGTAGGTATGGTGGATGTTTTGAGGAAGATATAAGGAGGTTTATGTGTGAAAGAGCGTATCATATCACGGGGTTTGGATGCACCGGCGAAGTTTGCACCAACTCTCAATGTGAGAAAGGGCAATGCACAGTACCGAAGAGGCTAGCAAGGATGGAAGGGTGAGAGTGCGTATAATCCATGGACTCAACATTAGTCATAAAGAACTCACATACTTATTGCAAAAATCTATAAGTCATCAAAAACCTCGGTACTACGCGCATGCTCCTAGGGGGATAGATCGGTAGGAAAAGACCATCGCTCGTCCCCGACCGCCACTCATAAGGAAGACAATCAAATAACACCTCATGTTTCAAATTTGTTGCATAACGTTTACCATACGTGCATGCTACGGGACTTGCAAAATTTAACACAAGTATTTCTCAATTTCACAACTACTCAACTAGCACGACTTTGATATTATTACCTCCATATCTCAAAACAATCATCAAGCATCAAACTTCTCTTAGTATTCAAAACACTCTTAAGAAAATATTACTAATCTCGAATACCTAGCATATTCGGATTTTAAGAAAATTACCATGCTATTAAGACTCTCAAAATAATCTAAGTGAAACATGAGAGATCAATAGTTTCTACAAAACAAATCCACCACCGTGCTCTAAAAGATATAAGTGAAGTACTAGAGCAAAATTATATAACTCAAAAGATATAAACGAAGCACATAGAGTATTCTAACAAATTCCAAATCATGCATGGCTCTCTCAAAAGGTGTGTACAGCAAGGATGATTGTGGTAAACTAACAAGTAAATACTCAAATCATACAAGACGCTCCAAGCAAAACACATATCATGTGGCGAATAAAAATATAGCTCCAACTAAAGTTACCGATAGAAGTAGACGAAAGAGGGGATGCCTTCCGGGGCATCCCCAAGCTTTGCCTTTTAGGTGTCCTTAGATTATCTTGGGGGTGCCATGGGCATTCCCAAGTTTAGGCTCTTGCCACTCCTTGTTCCATAATCCATCAAATCTTTACCCAAAACTTGAAAACTTCACAACAGAAAACTTAAAGTAAAAAATCTCGTGAGCTCCGTTAGCGAAAGAAAATAAAAGACCACTTCAAGGTACTGTAATGAACTCATTCTTTATTTATATTGGTGTTATACCTACTGTATTACAACTTCTCTATGGTTTATAAACTATTTTACTAGCCATAGATTCATCAAAATAAGCAAACAACACATGAAAAACAGAATCTGTCAAAAACAAAACAGTCTGTAGTAATCTGTAGCTGGCGCAAGATCTGGAACCCCAAAAATTCTAAAATAAATTGCTGGAAGTGAGAAATTTATCTATTAATCATCTTCAAAAATAATTAACTAAATATCACTCTCCAAATAAAAATGGAAGCAGTTCTCGTGAGCGCTAAAGTTTTTGTTTTTTACAGGAAGTTCAACAAGACTTTCCCCAAGTCTTCCCAACGGTTCTACTTGGCACAAACACTAATTAAACACAAAAAACACAACCAAAACAGAGGCTAGATAAATTATTTATTACTAAACAGGAGCAAAAGGCAAGGAATAAAAATAAAATTGGGTTGCTCCCCAACAAGCGCTATCGTTTAACGCCCCTAGCTAGGCATAACCAGCAAGAATAGATCAAGGTATTGCCATCTTTGGTAGGCAATCCATAAGTGGCTCTCATAATAGATTCATAAGGTAATTTAATTTCTTTATAGGAAAGTGTTCCATGCCTTTCCTTAATGGAAATTGGAATCTAATATTTCCTTCCTTCATATCAATAATTGCACCAATCGTTCTAAGGAAAGGTCTACCAAGAATAATAGGACATGAAGGATTGCAATCTATGTCAAGAACAATAAAATCTATGGGCACATAATTCCTATTTGCAGCAATAAGAACATCATTAATTCTTCCCATAGGTTTCTTAATAGTGGAATCCGCAAGGTGCAAGTTTAGAGAGCAATCATCAAAATCACGGAAACCTAACAAATCACACAAAGTCTTTGGAATCGTGGAAACACTAGCACCCAAATCACATAAAGCATAGCATTCATGATCTTTAATTTTAATTTTAATAGTTGGTTCCCACTCATCATAAAGTTTTCTAGGGATAGAAACTTCCAATTCAAGTTTTCTTCATAAGATTGCATCAAGGCATCAACGATATGTTTAGTAAACGCTTTATTTTGACTATAAGCGTGAGGAGAATTTAGCACGGATTGCAACAAGGAAATACAATCAATCAAAGAGCAATTTTCATAGTTAAATTCCTTGAAATCCATAATAGTGGGTTTAGCAACATCTAGGGTTTTAATTTCTTCAATCCCACTTTTATCAAATTTAGCATCAAGATCAACAAATTCCGAATTCTTGGAACGCCTTCTAGGTAAAGGTGGATCCTATTCAGTTCCATCATTATCAAGATTCATATTGCAAAACAAAGATTTAATAGGGGACACATCAATAACTTTTAGATCTTCATCTTTATTTTCATAGGAACTAGAAGAACACGCTCTTATAAAGGCATCTTTCTTAGCACGCATCCTAGCGGTTCTTTCTTTGCACTCATCAATGGAAATTCTCATGGCTTTGAGAGACTCATTGATATCATGCTTAGGTGGAATAGATCTAAGTTTCAAAGAATCAACATCAAGAGCAATTCTATCAACGTTCCTAGCCAAATCATCAATCTTAAGCAATTTTTCTTCAATCATAGCATTAAAATTCTTTTGCGAAGTAATAAATTCTTTAATATTAGATTCAAAATCAGAGGGCATCTTATTATAATTTCCATAAGAATTGTTGTAGGAATTACCATAATTATTAGAGGGATTACTAGGGTAAGGCCTAGGATTGAAATTTCCTCTATACGCGTTGTTACCAAAATTGTTCCTACCAACAAAATTCACATCCATAGATTCATTATTATTCTCAATCAAAGTAGACAAGGGCATATCATTAGGATCAGAAGAAACACTCTTATTAGCAAATAATTTCATAAGTTCATCCATCTTTCCACTCAAAACATTAATTTCTTCTATCGCATGCACCTTTTTATTAGTAGATCTTTCAGTATGCCATTGAGAATAATTAACCATAATATTATCTAGGAGTTTAGTAGCTTCTCCTAAAGTGATTTCCATAAAAGTGCCTCCCGCGGCCGAATCTAAAAGATTTCTAGAAGCAAAATTCAATCCGGCATAATATTTTTGTATAATCATCCACAAATTTAAACCATGAGTAGGGCAATTACGTATCATTAATTTCATTCTCTCCCAAGCTTGTGCAACATGTTCATGATCAAGTTGCTTAAAATTCATAATATTGTTTCTAAGAGAGATGATCTTAGCGGGAGGAAAATACTTAGAGATAAAAGCATCTTTGCACTTATTCCATGGATCAATACTATTTTTAGGCAAAGACGAAAACCAAGTTTTAGCACGATCTCTAAGCGAAAAAGGAAATAGCTTCAATTTAACAATATCATTATCCACATCTTTCTTCTTTTGCATGTCACACAAATCAACGAAGCTATTAAGATGGGTAGCGACATCTTCACTAGGAAGGCCGGTAAAGCAAAGCAGTATTAATTTCACAAGATTCGGCATCGGTAAGAGGAGCAATCGGAGTGCTAATAAAATATTGTTGTTGGTATTGGTGAAGTCACACAATTTAGTATTATCTTGAGCCATCGTGACAAGCAAGCAAACTAACACACAAGCAAACAAAAGGCAAGCGGGAAAAAAGAGACAAATAGAGAGGGCGAATAAAACGGTAAGGGTGAAGTGGGGGAGAGGAAACCGAGACGCAAATGGCAAATAATGTAATGCGGGAGATAAGGGTATGTGATGGGTACTTGGTATATTGACTTTTGCATAGACCTCCCCGGCAACGGCGCCAGAAATCCTTCTTGCTACCTCTTGAGCACTGCGTTGGTTTTCCCCGAAGACGAAGGGATGATGCAGCAAAGTAGCGTAAGTATTTCCCTCAGTTTTTGAGAATCAAGGTATCAATCCAGTAGGAGGCTACGCGCGAGTCCCTCGCACCTGCACAAAACAAATAAATCCTCGCAACCAACGCAAATAGGGGTTGTCAATCCCTATAGGGCCACTTACGAGAGTGAGATCTGATAGTTATGATAAGATAATATTTTTGGTATTTTTATGATAAAGATGCAAAGTAAAATAAATGCAAAGTAAATAGCAAAGGAAATAACTAAGTAGTAGGAGATCAATATGACAAAGATAGACCCGGGGCCATAGGTTTCACTAGTGGCTTCTCTCAAGAGTATAAGTATTCTACGGTGGATGAACAAATTACTGTTGAGCAATTGACAGAATTGAGCATAGTTATGAGAATATCTAGGTATGATCATGTATATAGGCATCACGTCCGAGACAAGTAGACCGACTCCTGCCTGCATCTACTACTATTACTCCACTCATCGACCGCTATCCAGCATGCATCTAGAGTATTAAGTTAAAAACAGAGTAACTCCTTAAGCAAGATGACATGATGTAGAGGGATAGACTCATGCAATATGAAGAAAACCCCATCTTGTTATCCTCGATGGCAACAATACAATACGGGCCTTGCTGCCCTTACTGTCACCGGGAAAGGACACCGCAAGATTGAACCCAAAGCTAAGCACTTCTCCCATTGCAAGAAAGATCAATCTAGTAGGCCAAACCAAACTAATAATTCGAAGAGACTTGCAAAGATAACCAATCATACATAAAAGAATTTAGAGAAGAATCAAATATTGTTCATAGATAGACTTGATCATAAACCCACAATTCATCGGTCTCAACAAACACACCACAAAAAGAAGATTACATCGAATAAATCTCCACAAGAGAGGGGGAGAACATTGTATTGAGATCCAAAAAGAGATAAGAAGCCATCTAGCTACTAACTATGGACCCATAGGTCTGAGGTGAACTACTCACACTTCATCGGAGGGGCTATGGTGTTGATGTAGAAGCCCTCCATAATCGATGCCCCCTCCGGCGGAGCTCCGGAACAGGCCCCAAGATGGGATCTCGTGGATACAGAAAGTTACGGCGGTGGAATTGGGGTATTGGCTCCTGTTCTGGTCGTTTGGGGGTACGTGGATATATATAGGAGGAAGGAGTACATCGGTGGAGCAACAGGGGGCCCACGAGGGTGGGGGCGCGCTTGGTAGGGTAGGGCGCGCCCCCTACCTCGTGGCCTCCTGTTACGTGCCTTGACGTAGGGTCCAAGTCTCCCGGGTCTTATCTGTTGAGAAAATCACGTTCCCGAAGGTTTCATTCCGTTTGGACTCCGTTTGATATTCCTTTTCTTCGAAACCCTAAAATAGGCAAAAAAAACAGCAATTCTGGGCTGGGCCTCCGGTTAACAGGTTAGTCCCAAAAAAATATATAAGTGGATAATAAAGCCCAATAATGTCCAAAACAGTAGATAATATAGCATGGAGCAATCAAAAAGTTATAGATACATTGGAGACGTATCAAGCATCCCCAAGCTTAATTCCTGCTCGTCCTCGAGTAGGTAAATGATAAAAACAGAATTTTTGATGCGGAGTGCTACTTGGCATAATTTTAATGTAATTCTTCTTAATTGTGGTATGAATATTCAGATCCGAAAGATTCAAGACAAAAGTTCATATTGACATAAAAATAATAATACTTCAAGCATACTAACAAAGCAATTAGGTCTTCTCAAAATAACATGGCCAAAGAAAGTTCATCCCTACAAAATCATATGGTTTAGTCATGTTTCATTTTCGTCACACAAGAATGCTCTCATCATGCACAACCCCGATGACAAGCCAAGCAATTTTTTCATACTTTAGTAATCTCAAACCTATAAACTTTCACGCAATATATGAGCGCGAGCCATGAACATAGCACTATAGGTGGAATAGAATATAATGAGGGGGGTTATGTGGAGAAGACAAAAGAGGAGAAAGTCTCACATCAACGAGGCTAATCAATAGGCTATGGAGATGCCCACTGATTGATGTTATTGCAAGGAGTAGGGATTATCATGCAACGGATGCACTAGAGCTATAAATGTATGAAAGCTCAACAAAGGAAACTAGTGGGTGTGCATCCAACTTGCTTGCTCACGAAGACCTAGGGCACTTGAGGAAGCCCAATAATTTCCAAAATAGTAGATAATATAGCATGGAGCAATCAAAAAATTATAGATACGTTGGAGACGTATCAGAGCGGTACTACCGCTTGACGCTATAAGCGGTACTACCGCTACCGACCGCGGTACAACCGCAGGGAGAAAAACCAGAACTGCCATAACCTCTTCATACGAGCTTCGAATTGAGCAAACTCAAGCTTGTTGGTTATAGTAAGAAGAGGCAGGGGAGGTATGCCAACAAAAAGAAGAGAGAAACCTCCAACCGAGAAGAACCAGCAAAACCTCCAACATCGAAAACATCATAGAAGATGCATGTGAACTCTATTTTTGATGAACTCGAGCTTGTCATTAAGATGACCATAAGCTCCAAAACTCACAAAGAGAAGAACCAAACAAGAACCAAGAAAGATGATGCAAGGATGCAATATGGTTTGAGCTCTCTACGAACGATAGGTTACTCATCAAGAGCCCCCCTTGATAGTACGACAAACGATCCTATAACCCGGTCTCCCAATTACCACTATGACCGGTAAAATAGAAAACCTATCGAGGGCAAATCTGTGTCTTGCACATAGTCCACTTGAGCTAGATGATGACGATCTTGACTCCCTCAAGTTGGACCACCTTTCTTGATTGTGTTGGCTCGATGAAGACTAGTTGATTGCTCCCCTCATACTCCACTATGGATGAGCCACTCTTCGGCACATCTTCATAAATCCATTGTTACCATAATGGACGGCAAGCTTCAAGCATTTGATCTCTTCTTGATGCATCACTTGAACTTGCACACGGCAACCTAACCCCACACAGAACTCTCACGAAGACCATGGGTTAGTACACAAAGCGTAATTGACAATGCTTACCATACCATGGGATCACTTGATCCCTCAGTACATCTTGTATGCTTTGTGTGTTGATCAACTTGATTCATTCTTGACTTAATCTTGATCAACCTTGAATCTTTCCAATTCTCTTCATTTGGATGATGTCTTGAAGGTAGACATGAATGATCACACAATCTTCTTCTTCAAGACATGCTTGCAATAAGCTTAACACTTACATGACCAATCTTTGGATAATTCCTTGAATAGCTTTGGTCGGCACCAACTCTCCTTGAAACCAATACATGTACTCCAAGAAAAGCCTATGGACAAAACCTTTAAATATAACTCAAATCAACCATTAGCCCATAGGGATTGTCATCAATTACCAAAACCAAACATGGGGGCATCGCATATTCTTTCACCGCCCTTTGTACCTACTTCTCGCTTTATGAACTAGCCCAATTCGGGTTTCAGTGGGCGTGTTTTTTTCCTATGTGTTTATGTGTTGGTTTTTATTGTTTTCCTTGCTTTTTTTTGTTTTCTATGGTTTTAGCGGGATTCTCCCTCCCCCCTTTTCTTTTCCTTTCACGTTTTCTCTTTTCCTTTTCTCAACACATGCCTACTTTTTTCAATACACAATGTACACTTTTTTTATACATGTGTAGCATCTTTTGATACACATTGAACTTTTTTCAAATACATGATATAAATTTTATCAAATACATGATTTTGAATATTTTTTGTAATATATGTTTAGAAAATTAAATACACGTTGAAACATTTTTTAATGTCACAAAACCATTTTTTTTAAACTAAGCAATCATTTTTTGGCATTGAATAAAGATTCTTTTTAAATGTGCGTTGGAGAGCAGAACTCCCGCCGGTCCATTTAGGACGTCCTTAAGGCGAGACGTGATTGTGTATCACTGCAAGCGAGATACATCCACTCCCCTCTCGACCTTCTCTAGCAAAACAATCCTTGCATTCCGGCCGTCCCCAGTTGGTAGCGAAGCTGGGCTCCAGACACTCAGGCCCAGGCCCCGTGCATGAGATTTTCCAAAGCTCTACTCCCTCCGTTTTACATAATATAAGACGTTATTATGGAAAAGAGGGAGTACTATATAGATATTTATATGAGAGCAACTAATTAAGGGGGAATGAAATTTGAAACAGGCATACTTGACGATGACGATATGAATCACTTGAAAAGTACCCATTGGAGGCCTCCCGCAAAATTTACTGCTTGGCCTTGGAGTATGCCAAATGATGCATCCATCCGCCGCGACGTGTCGCATGCTAGAGCACCCTTGATATTTCATGTTTTTTCTGCACGTGTTTTTCTTTCTTCTTTTCAATTTTGCTTGGGCTTTCCTACATTTTGGCAGGTTTGTGGGGAAGTAGTACTTTTATAAGAAGCATAGTCGTGCTTTCTAAAAAGGAAAAAACACAGCTTGTACTTCCACGACAAGCACAATAATGCTTCATAAAAAGGGAAAAACATGGTGGTGCTTACGTGAGAAACACAGCATGTGCTTTCACGAGAAGAAAAATCACAGTTTTTGCTTCCACGAAAGCACAAACTGCATTTCCCGAAAAGGAAAAAGCACATTGCACTTTTGGGTTCTATTTTTTTCTAGCTTCAATTTATTTTTGCTTTTGGTTTTTGTTTTATTCTGTTTTATTTTTTATTTCAGTTTTTTTCTATTTTCTCCTTAAAAAAGCATGTCGAAACCTATTAATATGGTATCTAGTTTTGAAGATCTTGACACAAAAAATCCAACAATGAAAACAGTTCGTGATGATGCACGGTCAAAGAGATAAAACGTTTTAAAAAAAATGAATCTAAGAAAAATGGAAAACTCTCATCTTGTGACAAGTGGCATATATGCAATGTGCCACTTGTCAGCACCAAAAAAGTGAGAATAACTTTTTTTAGCTAAAGTGAGAGTGACTTCTGCAAGGGATACCCCTTAGTTAGTGATTTTGGTTTTTTATATAACCCTAAAAACACATAGGATTTTATATGGGCTCAAGATTCATACTCCTGCGGTCCTTCCTGATGAGAGCCCCTAGTTGACGCTCGAGCGTCAAACACCCGCTGTAGCGAGCCGTGTTGTGCGACTACTAAAATGTCCCCAAAAGAATTTGCGCTCTGTCGAGGAATCAAACTCGCAACCGCACATTGGAGAGCAGGTGTTCCATACCACTTGAGCTGGTGAGTGTGTGTGATTAATAGGCAGCGCGAACTAATAAGAACAAATGCAGTGGCTGATCCAAAAGAAAATAAAAAATATTCGACCATTTCTTGGAAAACTGTGAACAAGTTTAAAAAAATGTGAATAATATTTGAGATCATGAAAAAATTTCAAAAATCGTTTTTTAATATGATCAATTTTTGAAAAGTGGACAAAAATTCAAAAATGTGAACAAACACAATTTTTGAAAATGTGAACAAACTTCAAATTCTGGACAATGCTCTTGAACTGTGAAAATTTTAGAAAATATGAATTTAAAATACACACTGAACATTTTCTTTGTATACGGTGAACATTATTCAAATACATATTGAACATTTTTTAAAATATACGGTGATTTTTTGTTTCGAATGCATGTCGAACAATTTTTCTATATACAATGAACATTTCTTATACACAGTGAACATTTTTCAATGTACGGTGAACTTTATTTTGACAAACGTGACCAATTTATGAAAACGTGAACAAATTTGGAAAATGTGACCAATTTCTGAAAACATGAACAAGTTTGGTGTTTCGATCATTTTCTGAAAATTTAAACAAATTTGGAATACTACATTTTTTCGAATTTAGGAAGAAAGTAAAAAAAATATAAGGAGAAAAGGCAGAAAAAAGAAAAAGAAAACAAAATAATCCATTTTCGGCGAATAGGATCTGCCAACTACGACCGCACGACCTAACTGATGAGCTCCTGCAGTCCGCCGCCGCCCCGCGCGCTCCCGACCCCCCGCCGTCCTGCGCGCTCCGGCCGCCGTGCTGCTGCCGCCTGCTGGCTACCGCCACCGCGGTGCTGTCCGCCCTGGGCTGAGGTCTCTACACAGTCCCGGATTCCACCGCCGGCCGCCGGGCCCTGCCTCCGCTGCGCCCAGCCGCCCACAAATCCGCGTCGCCGTCCTACTCCCGGGCCGTCGCGCTGCACTCGGTAATTTTATCGTTTTTTTTTCTGCCAATAGCGTCACAGTGTGTATGCACCTAATGGAACTGTGTACTGTGTGTATGTGTAATGTGTTGATGGAACTCAATTTGATGCTTTTTGTAGAAAAAATATAAAGAAGTAGAAAAGTGAGTTGAGGAATATGGGTGATGATGGCATGAATTATATCATTGTGTGCTATATCGAGCCAGATGTCATTTTGTCATGTTTTTCTACAGAGCTTACTCTTCAGAAGAGATGGGAGATAGAGAAAGGCGAATGGTGTTTGTCACAGTAGGGACGACATGTTTTGATGCTCTTGTCAAAGTGGTAGATTCCGAGGAAGTCAAACAAGCACTACTGCAGAAAGGTTACACAGACCTTAGGATTCAAATGGGCCGAGGAACATACACGCCATCCAAGGTAATATCTGTCTCCTTATGTTATCAAAATTGCAAACCCATAGTGTTCTTAGTAGGAAAGAAGGGGAAGTCAAATAATGTTTTGCAATCTCGTCAGGTTTACTACTTCAAGGAGTAATGGATTTTTAATGGCGCTTATCAATCCTGAAATGGACATAGTATCTGATCAACTGAGATCTATAGCTGCTGATTTGACATCTAGGTGGTAGATTGTTCATTGCCTGTGGAAAGAAATTGCATGAAGATGTTTCTGTGACAAATTGTGACATCCTTATAGGTGCTGATACTTTTAATGCTATAATCTACTTCTTTTGATGCATATACCATACTATCGCATGAAAAAAATGTCAAACTTGCAAAATATAGGATAAAGTCAAACAGGATAGGTGGCAAAAAAAGGAACATATGCAGCGTCAGGGTAAAAAATTTGATTGTCCGCACTTCAGGCAGGTTCACACTGTTTTACATTTTTTGTGTGCTAACTATGATATCTGAAGTCTGGCGAACTGGTGCCTTCTATATAAAGTATTATAGGCCGAAATCCAGAATTTGGTTACAGTTAGGCTTTTATGCATTATAAGGTGGAAATGAACCGGACAATGATCTGATGGAAAAATGGGGAACTAACTCGCTTATATGTTAATTGATTCTTGTGGATATACACTTCATTTCCATATTGCACCACTTTGTTATGTCCAAGATAGAGCATATAATTTGGTTTCTAAATAAGAGCTGCACCTTATATACTTAAAATAATTGACAGACCAGAAGGCCTACTTAAGTCCTAGTTCTTACGTACTATCTAGTATCTTCTGCTTCACTGTACCATGATCAACGATTGTGGTTTGTGTTTAACGATTAATAGCATGGATTTAGCCTTTGCTTCTTGAATATAGGCCTCGGGGAATTCAAATCTTCAAGTTGAGCATTTCACCTTTTTACCAAGCATAGCTGACAACATACGAGAAGCATCCTTAGTCATCAGTCATGCAGGTGATGATCAAATCTGAATAATAGATTTATTTTCTTGAGAGAACTATAATGGAACAGTACTTGAAGCAGATTTTTTTTATGGTGAATCCTTTGGCCTATGTATGTTGGTTGTTGTAACAATATTTGCCCTAAGCAAACCTCTTCCACACTGATATTGTCACAATACTTAAACCTGTAGAAATTTATGCTACAGATTTTGATTCTCCTGTCATTGTTTATGGATTTGTAATTTTAACTTCAAATAACTTTTTGGCAATAAGGAAATAAGTACTACAGACTCTAGCATTTCGAAATATGTCCATTACTAGGTGGTCAGTTCCTGTGAATTTTGTAGCAGGTGGACAAAGGTACCTGCTGAATTGGCGTAGTCGTTACTGATCATGGAATCAGGACTTTGTTGTTGTTGCACCTGTATGTAGCCCGTTCGACTTTGTTGTTGTTGCACCTGTATGTAGCCCATTCGACTTTGTTGTTGGAGAACTTGCTATATTTTAGAGTAAGAGGGTTATGGAAAATAATATGCTGTCGGTGTTGCATTTTAGCGACATCAATGGTTGGAAAAGGCATTCCAAACTGTTGTTTGTTTAACTTATTGCTGACAGGTTCTGGCAGCATATTTGAGACGCTGCGATTGGGCAAGCCTCTTATCGTCGTTGTGAATGAAGATCTGATGGACAATCACCAAAGCGAGCTAGCAGAGGAACTGGCCGAGAGGAATCACCTTTTGTGTGCCCATCCACAAACGCTGCGAGAGACTGTCGAGGCGATGGATCTGAATGCGCTCCAGCCTTACGTGCCAGGAGAGGCGAAGCCAGTTGTGGCACTGATCAACCAATTTCTTGGTTTCCCCGTCGATTGATAGTACACGTTTTCTCTTCATGTAGATGAAGTTTAACAAAACACTGAAATGAAGTTATTACAGATCCAAAGTGCAGAGTTTAGATACTTCACCCTGTTTGGAACTGAAAGACTTTTTTTTTGTTGTTGTTGGTCTAACTCACTGTCGTTAGCATTGTGGGGCTAAATTTTCACCACTTGTCATGTATGAATAGGCCCAGTGTGCCTATTTGATTTATCCCGAACTATAGTAACGGCGTAAAGGATTGGCCCGGTAATAATACAAATAAGGAGAGAACCACGAAATTATAATGGCTAATTTACACTTGATCCTAAAAAAAGAGAGGCTAATTTACACTTGAGAGGGTTTTGTAAAATATTGCCTATGTGGCATCAGCCATCGCCCCATACAGACATACCAAACCTAGGATGTGGATGTACATTCTCTTTTCATAGTTAACACACACGGTGTAGGTTTATGACCTCCAATGCATTCTACTCTTACTCGTGCACAGAGAACAAGTGGGCATCCCTGGCGAATTGCACATGCGCGATACATCTAGACCAGTCAGTTAACCTTCTAGTACCCCGCAGCTCACCGACCGCCATGCAGCGAGCCGACGGACATGGTGCCACCGGAGGAGGACCAGGTCATGGACGAGAGCACGGACGACCCAGGGGTCACGGACGAGTCGGGATCCGAGAACACGAGCACGGCGTCCTCCGGCAGCACCTCCTCGCCGTCGAGAAACTGGCAGACCTGCCTCATGCTGGGCCTGGCCTCAGGCCGGCCCTGGCTGCACACCATGCCGAGCCACAGCACCAGCTTCGCCTCCCCGGCGTCGTAGCACCCGTCCAGCCTCGGATCCACGGCGCGCAGCAGGTTGCCGTCCAGCCCGCAGTCCCGGACCCACCGCACCAGGACCACGTCCGCCGCCTCGCCCGGCTCGACGGGCCGGCGGCCGCACGCGACCTCGAGCAGCAGCGCGCCGAAGGAGAAGACGTCGGTGGCCGTGGTGGCGCGGCTGGTCACGGTGAGCTCCGGGGCCATGTACCCCAGGGTGCCGGGCACGCGCGTGGTGCCCGGGGCCGCGCCGTGCTCGTAGAGGCGCGCCAGGCCGAAGTCGCCGAGCCTCGCGGCCATGTCGGCGCCGAGCAGCACGTTGTTGGCCTTCACGTCGCGGTGCACCACCACGTGCTCCCACTCCTCGTGCAGGTACAGCAGGCCGCGCGCCACGCCCCGGATGGCGTTGAGCCGCTGCGCCCACGCGAGCACCTTGTTGCCCCCGCCGAACAGGTGCGCGTCGAGGCTGCTGTTGGGCATGAAGTCGTAGACGAGGAGCAGGTCCTGGCCGTGCTTGCACCACCCGCGCAGCTCCACCAGGTTGCGGTGCCGCATCCGCCCCAGGCTCGAGACCTCCGCCACGAACTCCCTCATCCCTTGCTTGGTGCCGCTGGAGATCCGCTTGATGGCCACCTCCTCGCCGGACCCGGACCCGGACCCGGACCCGGAGCCGGACCGACGGCGTCCGAGCACGCCTTTGTACACGTGGCCGAAACCGCCCGAGCCGAGAAGCCCGCTCTCCTTGAACCCCTTGGTCGCCTTGTAGAGCTCGACGTATGGAATCCTCTGGGGGTGTTCGAGCTCCCACTCCTCCAGCTTGTCGGCGAGCGCCGCCCTACGCCGGAGCCAGAGCGCAGTAACCATCGCTGCGGCAACCAAGGTGAGCGTTCCCGCACAAGCCACCGCGGCGAATTTGATGATGAGGACCTTGGGAGCCGGCGGAGATCAATGGGCTGGGCGAGCCCATTGGTCCGGAAACTCCATGCCAGGATGTAGTGCGAGCTCGCGAGCTTCCCGGTCGCCGAAGAGAAGCCGACGTACATGTTCTCCTTGAAGACCGACCGGAGATCAAGCTTTGTCGATATGAGCGGCCGGTGCGGCCGCTCAGCCACGGACGACACTGGGGCGACGGTCACGTTGAGCAGGCTGGTACCGCCGTCGTAGTCTATCCAGGCCTGGATCTGCTGCGCGCTCTCCAGCTTCACCGGCATCTTCCTGTCCTCCCCGTCGGCGCCGGTGGCGTAGTACGCGGCCTGCTCGGACACGTTGGACACGAGGCTGTTGACGTCGACGCCGACGTGGTTGCCGTTGGTCTCATTCATCTCCAGGTCGGTCACCGTGTCGAACTCGACGGCGAAGACGTGGTTGGAGGCCTTGCCATTGGTGGTCGGCCCGAGTACGCCGAGGTAGATCTCGGGCGACGCACCGGGGAGCACCCTGGACGGGGCCACCACGAAGGCGAGGCCGTAGCCGCCGCCGATCCCGATGGTCACGATGTCGAAGACGAAGGCCGTGCTGAAGGAGGAGACCGCGAGGTCTCCCTGGTTGTCGAGCGTGCCCAGGGCCACGGGGGAGCCATAGAAGGCGTGGCCGACGAGGCGCTCGCTGCCGTTGGTGAGCTGGAGCGCGCCGCCGCGCAGCACCGACGCCGACCCGTCCAGGCTCAGGTTGGGCGCGTGCTGGAAGCCCTGGTAGATGAAGTCGACGTCGGAGCGGCAGCAGACGGCGACGAGGAGCAGGACAACGGAGAGGCACAGAGCAGCGCCGGATGCCGCCATTCTCTTTTCTCACTGGAACTTCTGGTGTGGTGTGGTGTGGTTTGGTTTAGTTCTTCTACATAGCAGTATATGTTATGTATATGCAGAATGTGTTGGGTTTCATCTTTGATTGGTTGGTCGCCATCGCTGCTTTTTGAATTGGCAAGAGCATCTCCAACAGCCGCGCTATATAAGTGCCGCGCTGAAAAATTAGTGTCTTTTACGTGCGCCACCGCTCCGGACGCTCCAACGAAGGCGTAAAAATCGCGCCTGGTTCAGCGTGACGGCCGAAACGCCATCACACGTCGTTTATTTGATGTGTCTGCCCGCGCGCTGGACACTCGAGCGCTCGCTCGCAACTCCACCTACCTCATTCAGCCGCCGCCGTCCGCGCCACCCCATTTCTTCCGACGACCGTTCCGGCGCTTTCCCGGCCTATCCCCGTGCCGCGCCGGCTTCCTCCGTCTCCCTCTAGTCACCGCCGCCCCTCGCGCGCGGTAGTCCTCCGACGAACAGCGCCCGGCCGCCCACTGCCGCTCGGCGCCCGCAAGGTGTTCGACAAAACGCCCGTAAATATGTATTGCTTCAACTTCACATTTTTTACATGAATTTAGTGCATGTTGTTTGTAGTTTTTATAGTCTAGTTTAAATTAAACATTGTAGATGAGTTCGTCATATGATTCTTTCGAGGAAGAATTTAATATGGAAAAGAAGGATCTTGCAATGATCCTAGCTATGCACATCAATAAAAAACCGAAGCACGGTGGTTCGGTTATGGGTCGGCAGAAAATTTGGAGGGATAGGATCGATGCCCACAGCGGATTGATGAGGCACTATTTTGTGGAGAATCCCACATACCCTGAGTCGTACTTTCGTCGCCGGTTTAGAATGAGCACCGAGTTGTTCAGGCGCATTACAGAGAAACTAGCGAGCCATGACCGGGTTTTTCAGCAAAGGAGGAATGCCGCCGGAGAGCTCGGGCATAGCAGCTTTCAGAAGGTGACAGCCGCTTTGCGTATGTTGGCATACGGTATCCCCGCTGATCTAGTTGATGATCACTTGGCCATGGGTGAGAGTCAAGCCATTATGTGGGTCAAGCGCTTCGCAGTCGGAATTGTGCAAGTGTTTGGCCAGGAGTATTTGAGATCTCCCAATGCTGAAGACACCGCAAGGCTATTGGAGATGAACAAAGCTCGCGGTTTCCCAGGTATGCTTGGCTCAATTGATTGCATGCATTGGAGTTGGAAGAATTGTCCTAAGGCATGGCATGGGCAATTCCACGGTCATAAAAAAAGTTTCACTATATTCCTTGAAGCGGTGGTCGATTAAGAGACTTGGATTTGACATGCTTTTTTTGGAATGCCTGGATCTTTGAATGACATCAACATTGTCAATCGGTCACCACTGATGAATAAGATTGCAAATGGTGAACTGCCTCTGGTGCAGTTTGTAGCAAATGGCCGTACATACAACTATTACTACTATCTTGTGTATGGCATCTATCCAAAGTGACAAACATTTGTGAAGTCGTTGAAAAATCGGAAGGTAAGAAAAATCTTGATTTCCACAATGCTCAGGCGGCGGCTAAAGAAGATGTGGACAGAGCTTTTGGGATTTTGCAACCCCAATTTGCTATTGTGAGAGGACCAGCTAGATTTTGAGATAAAAAATGCTTTAATACATCATACACGCTTAAGTGATCATGCATAACATGATCATCGAGAATGACCATGACCAAGATGTAGACTACTCTCACTATAAGCTCTTGGGACATCCCGTGCGAGTGCGGCGGAGGGCTGAAAGGGTGGCCCGATTTGTTGCCTCCTATCATGCCATTCGATGTCATGAAGGAATTGTGGGCTTGGAATGGCCAACAAAGAGCATGATTTGTGTGTTTGATATTGTATTGTTGAACTATTTGTTGTATTGAGAGATAAACTATTTGTTTGAGTTGTATAACGAAATTGAACTATTTATTGTTGATTTATTTTGTTTGTGTTTGATCTTCTTGCTTTCGTTTGGAGCACATATATTGTTTGTGCAAGCGCGCGCTGCATTTTAACGCACCTGCTGAAGCTACCCGCGTGCATTAAAGTTACAACGGTCGCTGGAGGCCTGCAGCCAGCGCTCCTCGCCACGCCAAAACAGGCGATCGACACATTAAAAATGTATTTTTAACGCGCCGCGTGTTGAGCGGCTGTTAGAAATGTTCTAAAAGGACAAACCTTGGGGCTTGACTTGAGCATCGACTTGCGCTCTCTTTTGCTAGAGTGAGTGACAAGAGAAGAGGAAGAAAGGTCCTGCCTGAACTGTCATGGTTGCTTACGCGCAATGCTTGACAGACAAAGAACGGGAAGGGAGGTCATAACCTACCTGCCATTGGCTGGCTGGTTGCTTACGCACAAGGCACAATGCTTGATTGACTGATCACAACATCACTGCCCTGTGCGTGTGCCGTTCCAAGTCGGAAACGCGAAGTCCGTTAATGATTTTGACACGAGTGAATGAAAATGAAGAGCGCGAATGATGAAACTGAGCAAAAGATTCCAACCCATCCCACTAACAGTAGCAGTTAGCAACAGATTCCGTCCAAGTCGTCGTCAGTCAATTAATTGGTACGCTAAGTCCTAAGACTTTTTTTAATCCCAACTTATAAGTCACAAATCTCTAAAAAGTCCCTACCTATTTGATTTCTGGGACTTATAAGTCTCTATAAGACCATATTACAACTATAAGTCCCTATAAGTCCCTCCTTGAAAGTGTTATTTCATAAGTCCCAAATGCCCACTTTAAGTCCCTATAAGTCCCTCCTGTTTGGGACTTTTAGGAACTTATTTAAGTCTCTAAACCAATAAATCCCTGAAAACAAACACCCTCTAAGACACAACCGACGACGCCAGTCAGGAGTTGGGACTCGCAAGTCGCGATCGACCTACGTCCTCCTGCTCCAAAACGAAAGAAACTTCTACTTACTGTACATTTGATACTACCTCCGTCCTAATTTATTAATTTCCCTCATATTTAGGGCCATATTTTGATCATAATTTTAACTACTATAAAATACTGCATAAATTATACATAGCGAAAATAATATCATATGGAAGTATATTCAAATACGAATCGAATGATATAATTTTTTGTGACGTGCATCAACATTTTATTAGTTAAATCTATGATCAAAATTTAGCACAAAAACGAAGGGGATCAATAAATCAGGACGGAGACAGTATTGTTGGGTGCAGAAATCTCCATTGGTGCTGTGAATGAAGGTCCTAGAATACGTTATTGCCTACGCGCTTTGGTCAAGGATGATTGATTATCTGCTCGGCACAGGCCACGTTCCCACCGCATGCCCGCAATGCGAGTATTGTGGGACAACTGTTATACTGATGTTTAAATTTCTAGTATCATTGGATGCCAGAAATCGACTCCATCTTTCAACTGAGATGCAAATCGCCATTTATTGAGATTACTCAAGAGGTTGGGAAACTAATCGGCAAGTTTTGAATCAATCCAAGTCTATGAGAAATCGTCCCCATGCACTCATTTTCAATTTTGTTGCTAGTGATCACAATTAGCATACTTCTACAAGGAAAGTTCCTGTAAAAAAAAAATTAGAAACCTCACCAAGCAACATTTTTTGCCAATATAACTGAAAGCTCACTAGGAAAAAAAATCATAGAAGGCTCAACCCCTTTTAGATTTCAAACGCAGAACTACGCTAACAAAGCACTACTCGAAAGATATAAGCACGTGTGTGACTACATATTTGAACTTTATAAACCCTTGTAGACGAGGTCCTTGTCCAAAGCTATAAGTAGACCATCCAGATGTTCTGCATGATTCATCCTTATGCTAACGAAATTAGAGTAGCATGTATACACCGTGCGGCCATCCTTGTTGCTCGAGCCTCCTACACAGAGAACCGTCTCAATATTCCCCACCTCGTCTTACTACCACAAAACTGTATCAATCTGCAAAATATGTTCAATTAAGCTATATTTTGCAATGTGACCAAATGAATTGACCCATAAATCTCAATGCGTCAAAAGAACGACATCCATGTGCAAAAGTTAACTTCGGAAACGCTGGATGTTATGAGCCATACGTTATAAACATTGAACAGTAAATATAACGACACAAACAAAATCTTAATAGACGTGTAACAGTAAGACCGACAAGGCACGACATAACACAACAGGCATTTGCCCATGCAAATAGGATCATGATAAGCACTTCAAGCACCTAATGCGCTTGCAACTAACCCGGTTCTACTTCCTCACATGTCACAATGCTATAAAGATCCACCATAAAAGCCATGCCCTTCAAATAAAAGAAGAAGCACACAGGAAGAAGGGCATCAAGTTGTCAGAAAAGGTTGCAAGGGATATACATAGAGTTCAGGTCTCCTGAGCAATCTTTCCCCTCAGGCATTTACAACCAGCGGTTGCGCACACCTACAACGTCACAACTGAAACACAAACTGAGAAAAAAATGTGCATATCCACACAGACACAACTACCTCTCTACAACAATTCTCCCGTTTCAGGTCAGATTATTGGAAGTATAAGGACTTGTTGAAAAGCATGAGTTAGACAAAGCTCAAAAGGCAAGAAGGAACCATAAAAGGCTTATCCAAACTAGAGATGTAATTCCATAAGAGGTTTAGTTATGAACCAACGAAAATTGGCACTTTGTGGAGAATGAAAGATCTAAATGACTATAAAGAAATATAAAGTCATGTCAATACCAACAATTGGTGCATCGACTTAATTTCATGTAAACATGTTTTGAACAAACGGGAACCGACACTGCAACCGTAAGCTTCTCTGCATAATCAATAGGGTAACTCATGAAAGGAAAGAACCCATCTATGTAAACCAAATCTGTACAACTTTATTAGACTACAAACATACAAAAAGTAAACAAAAGAAAAGGAACAAGCAGAGCACATCCATATCACCTAGTTGCATTCATATAAGGAAGCAAACTAGTAGCCATGAACAACGTGTATGCCGTGTCACAATCACATGACATGCCAAATTACCGACCCAGTGTTTCGGCGAAACCCAGGGAGGGACCAGACCGCACCAAGGAAGAGATGCACTTCAACACTTGGTCCTACTAATATCTGGATCATCTAGTTTGAGTTTGTCCACCCACGTCAATTTCCAATATTAACCTGTAGTGAACGGATAATTATACCTAAAATTGGGCATCACCTAAAACTTAGAAATAGCATGTTTCCTTGTTTGTATTCTCATAATATGAAAATTAATATGTGTTGTTATGTAACTCCAAATAATATATGCATGCATTCCTCGAAACAAAATTCATTCAGTGAATAATAATGGCTCTGAACTGGCTACAAATGGAAGATGTGCATCGATCATTAACCCTCCCCTTGGTGATAGTATGATATATACAATAATTTCATAATAAAGTGCATACAGTTTATAGCAATAAGATAGTAGACATCATGTTAGTAGTAGAAAAAACTATGTAGATGAACTAGAACCGAAGGGAGCGTTCCCACTATGCTGGACACTGTTCATAAGGATGTCGACGCACTGTCGTTGACCACTGCAACAACCTGTTGTCGCAACACAAATGCCTATGATACAACACCCCTCGTGCCTTCTCTAGCAGCCAGCACGTGGTAAATCAACATCACCTCTCATTGGCTAGGTGTCCTCGTCCCATGTCTTTGGTGGATTTGTACAAAATTCACAACATTGACTTTAGATCTTAGAAATGATTTTAGAAAGTCGATTTTAGAAATGATGCCAGAGAAGAGTCCGATGTACAAAATTCACAGCAACATGGGCTTTAAGTCTGAGAAATAATATCTGATGCATGTCTCAAACAAGCAAGCACAAACATATTTCTTCATTAAATCACCCATATATTTATCAATTATAGCTAGTGAAGGCAAATCACATGATAAAGAGAGACAATATATTGTACATGCAAGTCATAAAACCAAGAGAGGAAATATAATGTTGAGTCAAGTCCTCGTTGACTGCAACTCAACTTCAGAGAAAGAAGTTATTGAGTACACAATGGAGCATGAATATTACACAGATTAATCATGTCTTGCAGCTTGAGCATATTGTAGGCATAGATAAAAAAGCTGCAAAAATAAAGATGTGAGATTATAGGGATAAAATCAAAAGAGAGTGGAAGAGGGAGGAGGTAAATCAATAGGAATAATATCACACCTCGGCCCTAGAAAAATTGAAGAGCACACCGAGGCAAGGTGCTGCCCAAGTGGCCGCACCTAGTTGAAGAAACGACATGGCCAAACACATCCCATGGCTACCGCCAAACCTGTGCAACAGCAACACCTTTCTTTGCATCTCCCTCCCTGACGTCATTTCACGCATACCAATCATACAACTAGGGATAAAAATGAAGCAGAAACTTTGCATCCGTTCCAGCAAAATATGAAAACAGAGAGCAAATATGGAAACAGAAACAGAAATTTGCCGAATGGGAGCAAAAATGGAAAGTTTCTCACGGAAACGGGACATCGTTTTCCAGCGGAACACTAGCAGAAACAGGATTTCCATATCCTCACGCGAGGAAGTTTTCATTTATTTTTTGTCTATATAGCTATCTCCAGACCAACCAATATAAACTTTTGGCTGAACTCAATCCTACCATCAAGAAACATAATCTTTCCCCTACTCCTATGATCCTCCCTACAATCCCATTTTCTTCCTGAAAAATATGTGTTATATTGTTGCCATAATTGGAAACTCATGCATTGTATCTGTGTATACCATATTATATATCCATGATATATCATAATATTTGTTTTCATCTTAGCAATTGAATTTGTAAGTTTAGATATGTTTTTCATTACGGTTCAAGAGGCTTTTGAGTTCCGGATTTTTTTACTTCGTATGAGTGTTCACAGTTCGTATTTGTTTTTGATTGTGTATTTGTTTCTAGATTTTTTGTATTTATTTCCGCTTCAACTAAGTATCATGGACACAAATGCAGCAGTACTCAGTTTTGTCTGTCTCAGCTTCGTTTTCGTACCTACATATTATGACCACCACCAAATCAAACAAGCTACACTGATAATAGACATAACAAGACTAACCAACTCCAAGTAAGAGCACAATATGATATAAAGGACAAAGATGACACACTAGTTCCTAAGGAAGGGACGAAGGCTGCGAGGTAGTGAAGGATCAAAGATGCGCTATATGTTGACCAGGGAGGGGGGGTTGAATAGATGACTACCAAATTTAATCTTATCTCTACTCTTAAAAAAACTAAGTTGGTGACGATGGTGTGCCTGCCATCTTGCAATATAGACCGTCCGATCTATATCTGACGAATAGAAAGCAAACTATGGCAATTTTGTAAAAAGATACCCGAACCTCTCTCCACATTTGCAGATAAGGCCTTCCCTCGTTCATCCTTATCTCCCACAACCTCATTGTTGAGCAATTAAAAAAGGAACAATCTGGCATGGTGGGCGCTCCCGGCGTCGTTCATCGCCATGCCTCCGCTCAGTCTGACCACCAATCACCACCACGCCCACTCCTCCTCACATTATCTCTCCTCTTTCTCGAGATAGCATTAGTTTTTACACATGGGATTACTCACGCATGGGTCAATCACAATAGGTGTTTTATTAAAAAATGCATATTGATGTTCCGTGCATTGCATGAGCATCTTGCTAGTCTTCATTGATTTTAGAGGCAAGTGTGGAATAGTAAGTTCTCTAGAAATGCAACTAAGTGATACATCATAAATGATGTGTTACAACAAACTAGCAAGATACAGAAAGCAAACAAGCAAGCAAGTAATAACAAGTAAAGTGGGATATAATTAAACATCCAAAAGTGATGGAGAAGAAGATATAATCCAAATTTCAAACTCTTGGTTGAGTGCTAATCTCTGTTAGGGAGGTGGGGAACAACAAATGTCTCGAGTGTGCAAGAAACTTGGTTAATGAATGCCCAAGTTCCTTGTCACTAGGGCTAGCTCTTGGAATGCCATTAACACACCAAAGCCATCATTAGGACCTAGATGTCCTTGTTGGGGAACGTAGTATTTCAAAAAAAAAACCTACGATCACGCAAGATCTATCTAGGAGAAGCATAGCAACGAATGGGGAGAGATTGTCCACGTACCCTCGTAGAACGAAAGCGGAAGCGTTTAGTAATGTGGTTGATGTAGTCGAACGTCTTCGCGATCCAACCGATCCATGTACCGAACGCACGACACCTCCGCGATCTGCACACGTCCAGCTCGGTGACGTCCCTCGAACTCTTGATACAGCTGAGGCCGAGGGGGAGTTTCGTCAGCACGACGGCGTGGTGACGGTGATGATGAAGTTACCGACGTAGGGCTTCGCCTAAGCACTACGACAATATGACCGAGGTGGAAAACTATGGAGGGGGGGGGGGCAACGCACACGGCTAAAGATCAACTTGTGTGTCTAGGGGGTGCCCCCTCCCCCGTATATAAAGGAGGGGAGGAGGAGGCCGGCCGGCCCTAGGGGGCGCCCAAGGGGGAGTCCTACTCCAAGTAGGAATCAGCTCCCCCCTTTCCTAGTCCAAGTAGGAGAAGAAGGAAGGAGAGGGAAAGAGGGGCCGCGCCCCCTCCCCTAGTCCTATTCGGACTACCCTTGGGGGGCGCCACCTCCTGGGTGCTGCACTCTCTCTCTCTCCCCTAAGGCCCACTAAGGCCATTGCTTCCCCTCGGGGGGGGGGGGGTCCGGTAACCCCTCAGGCACTCCGGTTTTATCCGAAACTATCCGAAACACTTTCGGTGTCCGAATAACATGGTCCAGTATATCAATCTTTATGTCTCGACCATTTTGAGACTCCTCGTCATGTTCATGATCTCATCCGGAACTCCGAACAACCTTCTGTACATCAAATCACATAACTCATAATACAAATCGTCATCGAGCGTTAAGCGTGCGGACCCTACGGGTTCGATAACTATGTAGACATGATCGAGATACATCTCTGGTCAATAACCAATAGCAGAACCTGGATGCTCATATTGGCTCCTACATATTCTACGAAGATCTTTATCGGTCAAACCGCATAACAACATGCGTTGTTCCCTTTGTCATCGGTATGTTACTTGCCCGAGATTCGATCGTCGGTATCATCATACCGAGTTCAATCTCATTACCAGCAAGTCTCTTTACTCGTTCCGTAATGCATCATCCCGCAACTAACTCATTAGTCACATTGCTTGCAAGGCTTATAGTGATGTGCATTACCGAGAGGGCCCAGAGATACCTCTCCGACAATCGGAGTGACAAATCCTAATCTTAATCTATGCAAAATCAACAAACACCATCGGGGACACCTGTAGAGCATCTTTATAATCACCCAGTTACATTGTGACGTTTGATAGCACACTAAGTGTTCCTCCGGTATTCGGGAGTTGCATAATCTCATAGTCATAGAAACATGTATAAGTCATGAAGAAAGCAATAGCAATAAACTAAACGATCATAGTGCTAAGCTAACGGATGGGTCTTGTCCATCACATCATTCTCTAATGATGTGATCCCGTTCATCAAATGACAACACATGTCTATGGCTAGGAAACTTAACCATCTTTGATTAACGAGCTAGTCTAGTAAAGGCATACTAAGGACACTTTGTTTGTCTATGTATTCACACATGTACTAAGTTTCCGGTTAATGCAATTCTAGCGTGAATAATAAACATTTATCATGATATAAGGAAATATAAATAACAACTTTATTATTGCCTCTAGGGCATATTTCCTTCAGTCTCCCACTTGCATTAGAGTCAATAATCTAGATTACATAGTAATGATTCTAACACCCATGGAGTCTTGGTGCTAATCATGTTTTGCTCATGAGAGAGGCTTAGTTAACGGGTCTACAACATTCAGGTTTGCATGTATCTTGCAAATCTCTATGTCTCCCTCCTTGACTTGATTGCGGATGAAATTGAAGCGTCTCTGATGTGATTGGTTCTCTTGTGAAATCTGGATTTCTTTGCCAAGGCAACTGAAATAGTATTGTCACAAAAGATTTTCATTGGACCCGATGCACTAGGTATGACACCTAGATCGGATATGAAATCCTTCATCCAGACTCCTTCATTTGCTGCTTCCGAAGCAGCTATGTACTCCACTTCACACGTAGATCCCGCCACGACGCTCTGCTTGGAACTGCACCAACTTATAGGCCCTCCATTCAATATAAATACGTATACGGTTTGTGACTTAGAGTCATCCAGATCAGTGTCAAATCTTGCATCAACGTAACCATTTACGACGAGCTCTTTGTCACCTCCATAAATGAGAAACATATCCTTAGTCCTTTTCAGGTATTTCAGGATGTTCTTGACCGATGTCCAGTGATCCACTCCTGGATTAATTTGGTACCTCCCTGCTAAACTAATAGCAAGGCACACATCCGGTCTGATACACAGCATTGCATATATGATAGAACCTATGGCTGAAGCATAGGGAATGACTTTCATTTTCTCTCTATCTTCTGCAGTGGTCAGGCATTGAGTCTGACTCAACTTCACACCTTATAACACAGGCAAGAACCCTTTCTTTGCTTGATCCATTTTGAGCTTCTTTAAAACTTTATCAAGGTATGTGCTTTGTGAAAGTCCAATTAAGCGTCTTGATCTATCTCTATAGATCTTGATGCCTAATATATAAGCAGCTTCACCGAGGTCTTTCATTGAAAAATTCTTATTCAAGTATCCTTTTATGCTATCCAGAAATTCAGTATCATTTCCGATCAACAATATGTCATCCACATATAATATCATTAATGCTACATAGCTCCCACTCACTTTCTTGTAAATACAGGCTTCTCCAAAAGTCTGTATAAAACCATATGCTTTGATCACACGATCAAAGCGTATATTCCAACTCCGAGATGCTTGCACCAGTCCATAAATGGATCGCTGGAGCTTGCACACTTTGTTAGCACCTTTTGGATCGACAAAACCTTCTGGTTGCATCATATACAACTCTTCTTTAAGATATCCATTAAGGAATGCAGTTTTGACATCCATTTGCCAAATTTCATAATCATAAAATGCGGCAATTGCTAACATGATTTGGACAGACTTAAGCATCTCTACGGGTGAGAAGGTCTCATCGTAGTCAACTCCTTGAACTTGTCGAAAACCTTTCGCAACAAGTCGAGCTTTGCAGACAGTAACATTACCGTCAGCGTCAGTCTTCTTCTGGAAGATCCATTTATTCTCTATGGCTTGCCGATCATCGGCCAAGTCAACCAAAGTCCACACTTTGTTCTCATACATGGATCCCATCTCAGATTTCATGGCCTCAAGCCATTTCGCGGAATCTGGGCTCATCATCGCTTCCTCATAGTTCGTAGGTTCGTCATGGTCAAGTAACATGACTTACAGAACAGGATTACCGTACCACTCTAGTGCAGATCTTACTCTGGTTGACCTACGAGGTTCGGTAGTAACTTGATCAGAAGTTTCATGATCATCATCATTAGCTTCCTCACTAATTGGTGTAGGAATCACTGAAACTGATTTCTGTGATGAACTACTTTCCAATAAGGGAGCAGGTACAATTACCTCATCAAGTTCTACTTTCCTCCCAGTCACTTCTTTCGAGAGAAACTCCTTCTCTAGAAAGGATCCATTCTTAGCAATGAATATCTTGCCTTCGGATCTGTGATAGAAGGTGTACCCAATAGTCTCCTTTGGGTATCCTATGAAGACACATTTCTCCGATTTGGGTTCGAGCTTATCAGGTTGAAGCTTTTTCACATAAGCATCGCAGCCCCAAACTTTAAGAAATGACAACTTGGGTTTCTTGCCAAACCACAGTTCATACGATGTCGTCTCAACGGATTTAGATGGTGCCCTATTTAACATGAATGCAACTGTCTCTAAAGCATAACCCTAAAATGATAGCGGTAAATCAGTAAGAGACATCATAGATTGCACCATATGTAATGAAGTGCGGTTACGACGTTCGGACACACCATTACGATGTGGTGTTCCGGGTGGCGTGAGTTGCGAAACTATTCCGCATTGTTTCAAATGAAGACCAAACTCGTAACTCAAATATTCACCTCCATGATCACATCGTAGAAACTTTATTTTCTTATTGCGATGATTTTCCACTTCACTCTGAAATTCTTTGATCTTTTCAAATGTTTCAGACTTATGTTTCATTAAGTAGATATACTCATATCTACTCAAATCATCTGTGAAGGTCAAAAAATAATGATACCCACCGCAAGCATCAACACTCATCGGACCACATACATCACTATGTATTATTTCCAATAAGTCTGTTGCTCGCTCCATTGTTCTGGAGAACGGAGTCTTAGTCATCTTGCCCATGAGGCATGGTTCACAAGCATCAAGTGATTCCAAAAGCCCACCAACATGGAGTTCTTCATGCGCTTTACACCAATATGACCTAAACGGCAGTGCCACAAATAAGTTGCACTATCATTATTAAACTTATATCTTTTGGCTTCAATACTAAGAATATGTGTATTACTACTATCGAGATTCAACAAAAATAGACCACTCATCAAGGGTGCATGACCATAAAAGATATTACTCATATAAATAAAACAACCATTATTATCTGATTTAAATGAATATCCGTCTCGCATCAAACAAGATCCAGATATAATGTTCATGCTTAATGTTGGCATCAAATAACAACTATTCAGGTCTAAAACTAATCCCGAAGGTAGATGTAGAGGTGCGTGCCGACGGCGTTCACATCGACTTTGGAACCATTTCCCACGCGCATCGTCACCTCATCCTTAGCCAATCTTTTCTTAATCCATAGCCCCTGTTTTGAGTTGCAAATGTGAGCAACAGAACCAGTATCAAATACCCAGGCGCTACTACGAGCATTACTAAGGTACACATCAATAACATGTATATCAAATATACCTTTCACTTTGCCATCCTTCTTATCCGCCAAATACTTAGGGCGGTTCCGCTTCCAGTGACCAGTCCCTTTGTAGTGGAAGCACTCAGTCTCAGGCTTAGGTCCAGACTTGGGCTTCTTCACTTGAGCAGCAACTTGCTTGCCGTTCTTCTTGAAGTTCCCCTTCTTACCTTTGCTCTTTTTCTTGAAACTAGTGGTCTTGTTAACCATCAACACTTGATGATCCTTATTGATTTCTACCTCCACAGCCTTTAGCACCGCGAAGAGCTCGGGAATTGTCATATCCATCCCTTGCATATTATAGTTCATCATGAAGTTTTTGTAGCTTGGTGGCAGTGATTGAAGAACTCTGTCAATGACACTATCAACTGGGAGATTAACTCCCAGCTGGGTTAAGTGATTGTGGTACCCAGACATTCTAAGTATATGTTCACTAACAGAACTATTCTTCTCCATTTTGCAACTGTAGAACTTATTGGAAACTTCATATCAATCCGGGCATTTGCATGAAATATTAACTTCAACTCCTGGAACATCTATGCTCCATGATGTTCAAAACGTCGTTGAAGTCCTGGTTCTAAGCCGTAAAGCATGGCACACTGAACTATTGAGTACTCATCAGCTTTGCTCTGTCATGCGTTCATAACGTTCGGCGTTGCTCCTGCAGCGGGTTTGGCACTCAGCGGTGCTTCCAGGACGTAATTTTTCTATGGAACAATGAGGATAATCCTCAAGTTACGGACCTAGTCCATGTAGTTGCTACCATCATCTTTCAACTTAGCTTTCTCTAGGAACGCATTAAAATTCAACGAAACAGTAGCACGGGCTATTTATCTACAGCAACATAGACATGCAAAATACTAGCAGGTACTAAGTTCATGATAAATTAAAGTTCAATTAATCATATTACTTAAGAACTCCCACCTAGATAGACATCCCTTTAATCATCTAAGTGATCATGTGATCCATATCAACTAAACCAAGTCTGATCATCACGTGAGATGAAGTAGTTTTCAATGGTGAACATCACTATGTTGATCATATCTACTATATGATTCATGCTCGACCTTTCGGTCTCAGTGTTCTGAGGCCATATCTGCATATGCTAGGCTCGTCAAGTTTAACCCGAGTATTCCGCGTGTGCAAAACTGGCTTGCACCCGTTGTATGTGAACGTAGAGCTTATCACACCCGATCATCACGTGGTGTCTCGGCACAACGAACTGTAGTAACGGTGCATACTTAGGGAGAACACTTGTACCTTGAAATTTAATGAGAGATCTTCTTATAATGCTACCGCCATACTAAGCAAAATAAGCATAAAAAGATAAACATCACATGCAATCAAATAAGTGATATGATATGGCCATCATCATCTTGTGCCTTTGATCTCCATCTCCAAAGCACCGTCATGATCACCATCATCACTGGCTTGACACCTTGATCTCCATCGAAGCATCGTTGTCGTCTCGCTAACTATTGCTTCTACGACTATCGCTACCGCTTAGTGATAAAGTAAAGCAATTACATGGCGGTTGCATTTCATACAATAAAGTGACAACCATATGGCTCCTGCCGGGTGCCGATAACTGTTACAAAACATTATCATCTCATACAACAATTTATATATCATCACGTCTTGACCATATCACATCACAGCAAGCCCTGCAAAAACAAGTTAGACGTGCTCTACTTTGTTGTTGCAAGTTTTACGTGGCTGCTACAGGCTTCTACCAAGAACCGTTCTTACCTACGCATCAAAACCACAATGATTTTTCGTCAAGTGTGCTGTTTTAACCTTCAACAAGGACCGGACGTAGTCACACTTGATTCAACTAAAGCTGGAGAAACAGACACCCATTAGCCACCTATGTGCGAAGCACGACGGTAGAACCAGTCTCACGAACGCGGTCATGTAATGTCGGTCTGGGCCGCTTCATCCTACAATACCGCCGAATCAAAGTATGACATGTTGGTAAGCAGTATGACTATTATCGCCCACAACTCTTTGTGTTCTGCTCATGCATATAACATATACGCATAGACCTAGCTCGGATGCCATTGTTTCGGAACGTAGTATTTAATTTTTTTGCCTACGATCACGCAAGATCTATCTAGGAGAAGCATAGCAACGAGCAGGGAGAGTGTGTCCACGTACCCTCGTAGACCAAAAGCGGAAGCGTTTAGTAACGCAGTTGATGTACTCGAACATCTTCATGATCCAACCGATCCAAGTACAGAATGCACGACACCTCCGTGATCTGCACACATTCAGCTCGGTGACGTCCCTCGAACTCTTGATCCAGCTGAGGCCGAGGGAGAGTTTCATCAGCACGACAGCATGGTGATGGTGATGATGAAGTTACTGACGTAGGTCTTCGCCTAAGCACTACGACAATATGACCGGGGTGGAAAACTGTCGAGGGGGCACCGCACACGGCTAAAGATCAACTTGTGTGTCTATGGGGTGCCCCCCTCCCCCGTATATAAAGGAGGGGAGGAGGAGGCCGGGCGGCCCTAGGGGGCACGCCCAAGGGGGGAGTCCTACTCCAAGTAGGAATCGGCTCCCCCCTTTCCTAGTCCAAGTAGGAGAAGAAGGAAGGAGAGGGAGAGGGAGAGGGAAAGAGGGGTCGTGCCTGAGGGAGTCCTGGACTAAGGGGTCCTCGGGCGTCCGACCTATTAGACATGGTCTGGACTGATGGGTTGTGAAGATACGAAGACCGAAGACTCTACCCGTGTCTCGATGGGACTCTCCTTGGCGTGGAAGGCAAGCTTGGCGTCCGAATATGAAGATTCCTTTCTCTGTAACCGACCTTGTGTAACCCTAGGTCCCTCCGGAGTCTATATAAACCGGAGGGCTAGGTCCGTAGAGAGATCCTCATAATCATAGTCAGACAGGCTAGACTTTTAGGGTTTAGCCATCACGATCTCATGGTAGATCAACTCTTGTAATACTCATATTCATCAAGATCAATCAAGCAGGAAGTAGGGTATTACCTCCATATAGAGAGGGCCCAAACCTGGGTAAACATTGTGTCCTTGTCTCCTGTTACCATCGACCTTAGACGCACAGTTCGGGACCCCCTACCTGAGATCCGCCGGTTTTGACACCGACATTGGTGTTTTCATTGAGAGTTCCACTGTGCCGTTGTCAAAAGGTTTGATGGCTCCTTCAATCATCTACAATGACGTTGTCCAAGGGGAAGTCTTCCTCCCCGGACAGATCTTCGTGTTCGGCGGCTTCGCAATGTGGGCCAACTCGCTTGGCCATCTGGAGCAGATCGAAAGCTACGCCTGGCCATCAGGTCAGATTTGGAAGCTTGAACTACGTCGCGGATATCCGTGGAGACTTGATCTTCGACGGATTCGAGACCACGGCAGTCGCTCCCTGCCACCATGATGAACATGGTGTAAATCTGTCATCGGTCCATACCCAGGAGATAGCACCTGTAGCTGCTCTGGCCCTAGATCCGGAGCAGATCGTGCCATCCGAAGACAGGAAGCTCAACCCCGCCGCGGAAGCCGCAGACTCAGCAGAGCTGGAGCCGCACACAGACCTAACTTCAAGTGACATCTACGCCGCCAGAACCACAGACTTGTCTCTGGCTACAGGATCCGAACCTTGTGCATCCGCATACGTCGAGCTCGATCGGTCATCGATCATCGAATTCAGCTCCACGGACATCTTCCGGCACACGCCTTTGGGCGACATGTTAAACTCGTTAAGAGCACTATCCTTAGTGGGGGGCTCACAGCCGAATTATACCCGGTTCGAACTGGAGGCTGATGACGGAGAATTTCGCTTCCTACCCACCACCCACTTCATAGCCACTGTCGAAGACTTAACCGACACGCTCGATTACGGCTCCGACGACATTGATGGTTGATACGTCTCCAACGTATCTATAATTTTTGATTGCTCCATGCTATATTATCTACTGTTTTGAATGTTTATGATCTTTATTATACACTTTTATATCATTTTTGGGACTAACCTATTAACCCAGAGCCCAGTACCAGTTTCTGTTTTTACCCTGTTTTAGGGTTTCGAAGAAAAGGAAAATCAAACGGAGTCCAATTGACCTAAAACTTCACGGAACTCTTTTTTGGAAGGAAAGAAGCCCAGAAGACTTGGAGTGCACGTCGGGGGATCTGCAAGGAGGTCACGAGGCAGGGGGCACGCCCACCCCCCTGGCAGATTGCTGTTATGTTTGCATTGTTTGCATATGTTTGCTTCTTTAATGATTCTATTTGAGGATAGGACTATTAAATATGCAGAAGAATTTAGTATGCAATGTTGAATAATAATTTTAGTGATTTGCTACAGTAGAGTATGATAAGGTTTTGGCAATGGTTTATACTAACTTATCTCACGAGTCCTTGTTGAGTTTTGTGTGGATCAAGCTTTTGAGATTTAGGAAGACCGTGATATGAGAGGAATTAAGGAGACACAAAAGCTCAAGCTTGGGTATGCCCAAGGAACCCCAAGATAATATTTCAAGAAGTCTCAAGCGTCTAAGCTTGGGGATGCCCCGGTTGGCATCCCACCTTTCTTCTTCAACAACTATCGGTTAGTATCGGTTGATCCTAAGTTTTTGCTTCTTCACATGATGTTTGCTATTCTTAGAATGTCATTTTATTTTGCTTTGCTTTCTGTTTGAATAAAATACAAGATCTGAAATTCTTAAATGTTAGAGAGTCTTCACATAGTTGCATAATTATTCAACTACTCATTGATCTTCATTTATATCTTTCGGAGTAGTTTGTTGTTGCTCTAGTGCTTCACTTATATCTTTTAGAGCATGGTGGTAGTTTTATTTTATAAGAAATAGATGAAATCTCATGCTTCACTTAGATTATTTTGAGAGTTTTAAATAGCATGGTAATTTGCTTAAATAATCCTAATATGCTAGGCATCCAAGAATAGTAAAAACTTTCATATAGGGCATTGAATACTATGAGAAGTTTGATACTTGATAATTGTTTTGAGATATGGAGATGGTGATATTAGAGTCATGCTAGTTGAGTGGTTATGAATTTGAGAAATACTTGTGTTGAAGTTTGTGCTTCCCGTAGCATGCACGTATGGTGAACCGTTATGTGATGAAGACGGAGCATGATTTATTTATTGATTGTCTTCCTTATGAGTGGCGGTCGGGGACGAGCGATGGTATTTTCCTACCAATCTATCCCCCTAGGAGCATGCGCATAATACTTTGCTTTGATAACTTGTAGATTTTTGCAATAAGTATATGAGTTCTTTATGACTAATGTTGAGTCCATGGATTATACGCACTCTCACCCTTCCACCCTTCCTAGCCTCTCTAGTACCGCGCACCTTTCACCAGTACCATAAACCCACCATTTACCTTCCTCAAAACAGCCACCATACCTACCTATTATGGCATTTCCATAGCCATTTCGAGATATATTGCCATGCAACTTTCCACCGTTCCGTTTATTATGACACGCTTCATCATTGCCATATTGCTTTGCATGATCATGTAGTTGACATCGTATTTGTGGCAAAGCCGCCATTCATAATTATTCATACATGTCACTCATGCATCATTGCACATCCCGGTACACCGCCGGAGGCATTCATATAGAGTCATATCTTGTTCTAAGTATCGAGTTATAATTCTTGAGTTGTAAGAAAATAAAAGTGTGATGATCATCATTATTAGAGCATTGTCCCAGTGAGGAAAGGATCATGGAGACTATGATTCCCCCACAAGTCGGGATGAGACTCCGGACGAAAATAAATAAATAAAAGAGGCCAAAGAAGCCCAAATAAAAAAAAGAAAGAAAAGAGGCCATAAAAAGAGAAGGCCCAAATAAAAAAAATAAAAAATGAGAGAAAAAGAGAGAAGGGGCAATGCTACTATCCTTTTACCACACTTGTGCTTCAAAGTAGCACCATGATCTTCATGATAGAGAGTATCCTATGTTGTCACTTTCATATACTAGTGGGAATCTTTCATTATAGAACTTGGCTTGTATATTCCAATGATGGGCTTCCTCAAAATGCCCTAGGTCTTCGTGAGAAAGCAAGTTGGATGCACACCCACTAGTTTCTTTTGTTGAGCTTTCATACATTTATAGCTCTAGTGCATCCGTTGCATGGCAATCCCTACTCACTCACATTGATATCTATTGATGGGCATCCCCATAGCCCATTGATACACCTAGTTGATGTGAGACTATCTTCTCCTTTTTGTCTTCTCCACAACCACCATTCTATTCCACCTATAGTGCTATGTCCATGGCTCACGCTCATGTATTGCGTGAAGATTGAAAAAGTTTGAGAACATCAAAAGTATGAAACAATTGCTTGGCTTGTCATCGAGGCTCTGCATGGTTTAAATATTTTGTGTGGTGAAGATAGAGCATAGACAGACTATATGATTTTGTAGGGATAGCTTTCTTTGGCCATGTTATTTTGAGAAGACATAATTGCTTAGTTAGTATGCTTGAAGTATTATCATTTTTATGTCAATATGAACTTTTGTCTTGAATCTTATGGATCTGAATATTCATACCACAATTAAGAAGAATTACATTAAAATTATGCCAAGTAGCACTCCGCATCAAAAATTCTATTTTTATCATTTACCTACTTGAGGACGAGCAGGAATTAAGCTTGGGGATGCTTGATACGTCTCCAACGTATCTATAATTTTTGATTGCTCCATGCTATATTATCTATTGTTTTGAATGTTTATGGGCTTTATTATACACTTTTCTATCATTTTTGGGACTAACCTATTAACCCAGAGCCCAGTGCCAGTTTCTGCTTTTTACCCTGTTTTAGGGTTTCGAAGAAAAGGAAAATCAAACGGAGTCCAGTTGACCTAAAACTTCACGGAACTCATTTTTGGAAGGAAAGAAGCCCATAAGACTTGGAGTGCACGTCGGGGGATCTGCGAGGAGGTCACGAGGCAATGGGCACGCCCACCCCCTGGGCGCGCCCTCCACCCTCGTGAGCCCCTCGTGGCCCCCCTAACGTACTTCTTCCGCCTATATATCTCCATGTACCCTAAAAACATCCATGAGCACAATAGATCTTGAGTTCCGCCGCCAGAAGCCTCCGTAGCCACCGAAAGCGAATCTAGACCCGTTCCGGCACCCGGCCAGAGGGGGAATCCTTCTCCGGTGGCCATCTTCATCATCCCGGTGCTCTCCATGACGAGGAGGGAGTAGTTCTCCCTCGGGGCTGAGGGTATGTACCAGTAGCTATTTGTTTGATCTCTCTCTCTCTCTTGTGTTCTTGATTTGGCATGATCTTGATGTATCGCGAGCTTTGCTATTATATTTGGATCCTATGATGTTTCTTCCCCCCTCTACTCTCTTGTAATGAATTGAGTTTCTCCTTTGAAGTAATATTATCGGATTGAGTCTTTAAAGATTTGAGAACACTTGATGTATGTCTTGCCGTGCGTATCTGTGGTGACAATGGGATACCACGTGCCACTTGATGTATGTTAAGGTGATCAACTTGCGGGTTTCGTGACATTGGGAACCTATGCATGGGGATTGGCACACGTTTTCGTCGTGATTCTCCGGTAGAACTTTGGGGCACTCTTTGAGGTCCTTTGTGTTGGTTGAATAGATGAATCTGAGATTGTGTGATGCATATCGTATAATCATACCCACGGATACTTGAGGTGACATTGGAGTATCTAGGTGACATTAGGGTTTTGGTTGATTTGTGTCTTAAGGTGTTATTCTAGTACGGACTCTAGGGATGTTTGTGACACTTATAGGAATAGCCCAACGGATTGATTGGAAAGAATAACTTTGAGGTGGTTTCGTACCCTACCATAATCTCTTCATTTGTTCTCCGCTATTAGTGACTTTGGAGTGACTCTTTGTTGCATGTTGAGGGATAGTTATGTGATCCAATTATGTTAGTATTGTTGAGGGAACTTACACTAGCGAAAGTATGAACCCTAGGCCTTGTTTCAACACATTGCAATACCGTTTACGCTCACTTTTATCATTCGTTACCTTGCTGTTTTTATAATTTCAGATTACAAATACTCATATCTACTATCCATATTGCATTTGTATCACCATCTCTTCGCCGAACTAGTGCAGCTATACAATTTACCATTGTATTGGGTGTGTTGGGGACACAAGAGACTCTTTGTTATTTGGTTGCAGGGTTGCTTGAGAGAGACCATCTTCATCCTACGCCTCCTACGGATTGATAAACCTTAGGTAATCCACTTGAGGGAAATTTGCTATTGTCCTACAAACCTCTGCACTTGGAGGCCCAACAATGTCTACAAGAAGAAGGTTGTGTAGTATACATCAATGGTATGGACGATGATGCCGGAGAAGAAGAGGCCCAAAACCCGCCGTTTACCGGACGCTGGACGGCCACTTCCTCGTATGATGTATACATGGTGGATGCACCAAAAGAGAATAGCATCGATGACAAGGAGGATCCGGTTGAGGATAAACCTCCCGAGATACAACCAAAGCGTCGGTGTTAGTGGTGCCGCTCTAAGTCACGCCGCAGCAAAGACAACAACACCGGCACAGGAGAAGACAACACTCCAGACGGTGCCGAAGATAATGAAGACCCTGTTCATCCAAATTCCGAACAGGATGAACGAGAAGATGGGCAAGTTAGCCCTGGTAAACAGGCCACACATGAAGACTCGGAGGACAGTAATTATCTTCCGCTCTCCAAGGACGAGGCAAGCCTCGGCACCGAGGATTTTATCATGCCTGAGGAACCTCTCGAACAGGAGCGCTTCAAGCGCCAGCTAATAGCCACTACAAGGAGCCTGAAAAAGAAACAAAAACAGCTACAAGATGATCAAGATCTGCTCAATGATAGATGGACTGATGTCCTGGCAGCCGAGGAACATGGCCTCAAGCGACCACTCAAAAGTTACCCAAAGCGCAAATTGCTACCTCAATTTGATGACGAGGTGTTGGAGCCCAGGCCGTCAGTACACAATGCGGCTGCCCGACCACCACGTGGTCAGGACAAAGCGGCAACACAAACCGAACACCAACCCGCCCTACCTCGCCGTAAAGGTAGAAACAAAATTGCTCAGGGGTACACGTATGATCTCCGGCAGGGCCTGAAGAATAAAACAGGCCCCGCCAGATCGATCTACGGATCTCGGGGGCGTGCCTCGACGTGTGACGACGGCTATCAAGCTGAGCATGACAAGCCTAGTCATACGCGGGCCGAAAACCACAGACGGACTCCATCGGAGCTACGTCGTGATGTGGCCCGATATAGAGGCGCCACACACCCTCTTTGCTTCACTGACGAAGTAATGGAGCATGAATTCCCAGAAGGGTTTAAACCTGTGAATATTGAATCATACGATGGAACAACTAATCCCGCGGTATGGATTGAGGATTTTCTTCTCCATATCCATATGGCCCGCGGAGATGACCTCCACGCCATCAAATACCTCCCGTTAAGACTCAAAGGGCCAGCTCGGCACTGGTTAAACAGTCTGCCCGAAAACTCCATTGGCAGCTGGGAGGATTTGGAAGACGCCTCCGCAACAACTTCCAAGGTACATATGTCCGGCCACTAGACGCCGATGACTTAAGCCATATAGTTCAATAGCCCGGAGAGTCAGCCAGGAAATTCTGGACTAGGTTCCTAACTAAAAATAACCAGATAGTCGACTGTCCGGATGCCGAAGCCCTAGCGACCTTCAAACACAGCGTCCGCGACGAATGGCTCACCCGCCACCTCGGCCAAGAAAAGCCGAAGTCCATGGCAGCCCTCACGACACTCATGACCCGCTTTTGTGCGGGTGAAGATAGTTGGCTGGCCCGTAGCAAAAACAATGCAAGCAACGCCGGCACCTCTGAAGCCAGAAATAGCAATGACAAGTCCTGACGCAACAGACACATGCGTCGAAACAACAATGACAACACCGATGATACGGAGGTCAATGCAGGATTCAGTGGCTCTAAGTCCAGTCAGCGGAAGAAGTCGTTCAAAAAGAACAATTCGGGCTCATCTAGCTTGGACCGCATAATCGATCGTCTGTGCCAGATCCATGGCACCCCAGACAAACTACCCAATCATACCAACAAAGATTGTTGGGTTTTCAAACAGGCCGGCAAGTTAGGCCGAAAGCAAGGAGAAGGTATCGCAAAGCGAGGACGACGACGAGGAGCCCCGACCACCGAACACAGGGGGACAGAAGAAGTTTCCCCATCAGGTCAAAACGGTGAACATGATATACGCTACCCACATCCCCAAGAGCGAGCGCAAGCGCGCGCTCAGGGATGTCTATGCGATAGAGCCAGTCGCCCCAAAATTTAATCCATGGTCATCATGCCCGATCACTTTCGATGTCGGGATCATCCGACTAGTATCCGTCACGGCGGTTCAGCCGCACTGGTCCTGGACCCAATAATTGATGGGTTCCACCTGACGCGAGTCCTGATGGACGGTGGTAGCAACCTCAACCTGCTCTACCAGGATACAGTGCGCAAAATGGACATTAATCCATCACGGATCAAGCCCACAAAGACCACCTTTAAAGGAGTCATACCAGGTGTAGAGGCCCGTTGTACAGGCTCAATCACACTAGAGGTTGTCTTCGGGTCTCCGGACAACTTCCGAAGCGAGGAGTTAATCTTCGATATCGTCCCCTTTTGCAGCGGCTATCACGCACTGCTTAGACGAATCGCATTTGCTCGATTCAACGCGATGCCACACTACGCTTACCTCAAGCTCAAGATTCCCGGACCACGCGGCATCATAACGGTTAATGGAAACACGAAACGTTCCCTCCGCACCGAGGAGCACACCGCGGCCTTAGCAGCATATATACAGAGCGGCCTTTCCAAGAAGAACCTTAATTCAACGATCGAGCTCTCAGACACTGTTAAGAGAGTCCGGACTATTCTGCAGCAGGACAACTCAGCTCGTCAAGAGCTCGACTAGCAATTCGGCCTCCGTCCCAGTCCCGACCAAGTGGCGGCAATTGTACCGCGCGTACATAACTACGCACTCAAAATACCATGGGCATGGATGGAGGCATAACTAGCTTGTGATCCACAATACGGCTCGGCCGCCCCTGGACACACATACTTTCACTGTTTCCATTTTCCCTCCTTTTTTAGGTTTCTTCTTCACACACCTTCCCTGACGGCTTGACCATCGATTCTTTTCGAAGGATAATAACACCAAGATGACAAGAAGCATGGACATGCTGGGGAATTTTTTAGGTGGTTTCTTTAACGATCCCTTTACCTGTTTTCAGGACCCACACACAGCTTTCCCTTGGTTAAGTCATATCAAATAGCCTTTTGCTTATTGCACTACTTATATAAATGCGCTTTAGCGCACCAATGAAATTATAATGGAAACAATTTGCGGACCAAATTTTACGGCTCTAGCTTACTACCTTTTCTTATTTTTCTTTTTTGATAACTTTATCAAATAGCATCTGTACACTCTGGTACGTTTCAAATTGCCAGGGGCTTCATAGCGCCCCACAACATGGCAACAAAGTCCGAACACTTTTTACAGTATAGTTCGGCACCCCGAATTTAGCACTATATGCATTGGCTCCAAATCATGTCTTTGGTCAATAGTTGGGTTGCCCGGCTCCTGTGCTTGCTACCTTACATTCCGCTATATCGGCTAGGGTAGTAAAGGGAGAACTACTGCGATTGTGCCCTGGTTTACCCGGCTGAGCACCTCAGTAGAGAAAGCCGAAAATTGACTGTCATGATGCGGCGAGAGCCGGTCAGCTCTTCGGAGGTCTCAAATCCTTAAAGATTTTTTACGCATTACGCGAGGGATCGGTATTTACCCGGTCAGGTGTTTACAACATCCTAGTCCAGATACTAGGGGTTGCGCCTATATTTTTATTGTCAAACTCCTATTGATAAGTGAGGGTGCTAAAGCCGCATAGTCTGATTGCCTGGTTCATCGTGCTAAACACCTCCTTCAAGGACCAAACAATTGGATCAAGAGTGTTTAGATTACATCCCGGACACCCCCGTACTACCTACATGGGGGCAGAAGCCGACGACTGGCCAACTCTCAGATTTCACACAACACGGCCGAACATGAGGTGAAATTTCTTAAAAAAACATTATATTACATAACGACTTTGTTTCATCATACAAGGCAGAGACAACATGAATGAATTCATTCGAAAATAATGTCTTGCGCACATTGCATTTCCACAATACGAGACCCCTCCAGGACGTCTTCAAAGTACCGCTCGGGCGTGCGGTGCTCCTTGCCCTCTGGTGGTCCCCCGGTCGTCAGCTTGACGGCGTCCATCTTCGCCCACCACACCTTGACGCGGGTGAAGGCCATGCGCGTGCCCTTGATGGAGACCGACCGCTTGACAACGTCCAACCGAGGGCAAGCATTCACCAGCCGCTTCACGAGCCCGAAGTAGCTGTCGGGCATAGCTTCGACAGGCCACAGCCGGATTATTAAATCCTTCATGGCCAGTTCAGCCACCCTATGCAGCTCGACAAGCTGTTTTAGATGATCACTGAAGGGCACTGGATGTTCTGGCGCAAGATATTGCGACCAGAACAGCTTCTCCGTAGAGCTCCCATCTTCGGTTCGGAAGAACTCCGCAGCGTCAGACACATTGCGTGGCAGACCCGCAAACGCCCCTGGAGAACTCCGAATCCGGGTTAGTAAGAGATACTTCTCCTTCACATATTTTCTTTGCATACTAAATGCCTTACCCGCCGCAATTTTCTTGGCCTCCTAGATCTCCTGGAGGGCGCCCCGGGCCTCAATCCGGGCCTCTTCCGCGCTTTGACGGTCCGTAGCGAGTTCGGTCTCTCGAGCCAAAATGTCGCGCTCCAAGGATTCACATTTCTTCATCGCATCCTGGAGCTCTTGTTGGACCTCATCCAGCCGGGCCTCGTGCTTCTCACGGGCAGCCTTTTCCTTGTCCGCTTTCTCCTCGGCCTGGGCTAGGGCCGGTTTAAGGACCTCGACCTCGGCCACCTCTCCTACACATATCACGGCACTACAGTCAATACGCATTATTTATTCCTTCTGAATATACAGCTAGACAATACATACCATGCTGGTCTTCTAGCTGCTTGATACGTCCATTTTGCATCATGCTTTTATATCGATATTTATTGCATTATGGGCTGTTATTACACATTATGTCACAATACTTATGCCTATTCTCTCTTATTTTACAAGGTTTGCATGAAGAGGGGGAATGCCGGCAGCTGGAATTCTGGGCTGGAAAAGGAGCAAATATTAGAGACCTATTCTGCACATCTCCAAAAGTCCTGAAACTTCATGGGAGCACGTTTCAGAATATATAAAAATATTGGGTGAAAGAATGTGGGGGGCCACCCACCGTCCACGAGGGTGGGGGGCGCGCCCTACCTCCTGGGCGTGCCCCACTGCCTCGTGGGCCCCCTCGTGGCCCTCTGATGCCCATCTTTTACTATATGAGGTCTTTCGTTCGAGAAAAATGTTATGCAAGCTCATGGGACGAAACTCCGCCGCCACGAGGCGGAACCTTGGCGGAACCAATCTAGGGCTCCGGCGGAGCTGTTCTGCTGGGGAAACTTCCCTCCGGGAGGGGGAAATCATCATCATCATCATCACCAACGATCCTCTCATCGGGAGGGGGGTCAATCTCCATCAACATCTTCACCAACACCATCTCATCTCAAACCCTAGTTCATCTCTTGTATCCAATCTTTGTATCCAAACCTCAGATTGGTACCTATGGGTTGCTAGTAGTGTTGATTACTCCTTGTAGTTGATGCTAGTTGTTTTACTTGGTGGAAGATCATATGTTCAGATCCATCATGTATATTAATACCCCTCTTATTATGAACATGAATATGCTTTGTGAGTAGTTACGTTTGTTCCTGAGGACATGGGAGAAGTCTTGCTATAAGTAGTCATGTGAATTTGGTATTCGTTCGATATTTTGATGAGATGTATGTTGTCATCCCTCTAGTGATGTTATGTGAACGTCGACTACATGACACTTCACCATTGTTTGGGCCTAGAGGGAGGCATTGGGAAGTAATAGATGATGGGTTGCTAGAGTGACAGAAGCTTAGACCCTAGTTTATGCGTTGCTTCGTAAGGGGCTGATTTGGATCCATATGTTTCATGTTATGGTTAGGTTTACCTTAATACTTCTGTTGTAGTTGCGGATGCTTGCAATAGGGGTTAACCATAAGTGGGATGCTTGTCCAAGTAAGGGCAGTACCCAAGCACCGGTCCACCCACATATCAAATTATCAAAGTACCGAACGCGAATCATATGAACGTGCTGAAAACTAGCTTGACGATAATTCCCATGTGTCCTCGGGAGCGCTTTCCTTCATATAAGAGTTTGTCCAGGCTTGTACTTTGCTACAAAAAGGATTGGTCCATCATGCTGCACCTTATTTACTTTTATTACTTGCTACTCATTACAAATTACCTTATCACAAAACTATCAGTTACCTATAATTTCAGTGCTTGCAGAGAATACCTTACTGAAAACTGCTTATCATTTCCTTCTGCTCCTCGTTGGGTTCGACACTCTTACTTATCGAAAAGGCTACGATACATCCCCTATAGTTGTGGGTCATCAAGAATCTTTTCTGGCGCCGTTGTCGGGGAGTGAAGCGCCTTTGGTAGGTGGAATTCAGTAAGGAAAATTTTATATAGTGTGCTGAAATTTACTATCACTTGTTACTATGGAACATAATCCTTTGAGGGGCTTGTTCGGGGTATCTTCACCCTGACCAGTAGAGCAAAGAGTTTCTCCTCAACCTACTGAACCTACTGAAAATGTTTACTTTGAAATTCCTTCGGGTACGATAGAGAAACTGCTAGCTAATCCTTTTGCAGGAGATGGAACATTGCATCCCGATTTACACTTAATCTATGTGGATGAAGTTTGTGGGTTATTTAAGCTTGCAGGTATGCCCGATGATGTTATCAAGAAGAAGGTCTTCCCTTTATATTTGAAGGGAGAGGCATTGACATGGTATAGGCTATGTGATGATATGGGATCATGGGACTACAAGCGATTGAAATTGGAATTTCATCAGAAGTTTTATCCTATGCATCTTGTTCATCATGATCGTAATTATATATATAATTTTTGGCCTCGCGAAGGAGAAAGCATCGCTCAAGCTTGGGGGAGGCTTAAGTCAATGTTATATTCATGCCCCAATCATGAGCTCTCAAGAGAAATGATTATTCAAAAAATTTATGCTCGGCTTTCTCTCAGTAATCACTCCATGCTCGATACTTCTTGTACTGGATCTTTTATGATGAAGACTATTGAATTCAAATGGGATTTATTGGAAAGAATTAAACGCAACTCTGAATATTGGGACCTCGACGAAGGTAAGGAGTCAGGTATAACACCTAAGTTTGATTGTGTTAAATCTTTTATGGATACCGATGCTTTCCGTGAATTTAGCACTAAATATGGACTTGACTCTGAGATAGTAGCTTCTTTCTGTGAATCCTTTGATACTCATGTTGATCTCCCTAAGGAGAAGTGGTTTAAATATAATCCTCCCACTGAAGTAAAAGTAGTTGCACCTATTAAAGTTGAAGAAAAGACTATCACTTATGATGATCCTGTTGTTCCTGCTGCTTATATTGAGAAGCCACCTTTCCCTGTTAGAATAAAGGATCATGCTAAAGTTTCAACTGTGGTTAAAAAAAGTAACATTAAGACACATAAACCCCCTGAGAAAATTAAAGTTGAACCTAAAATTGCTATGGTTAAAGATCTCTTGGCCGATAATATTAATGGGCATATTTACTTCTGCAATGAAGCTGCTAGAATTGCTAGACCTGATGCTAAAAATAAACATAGGCCTGTTGTAGGCATGCCTGTTATTTCCGTTAAAATAGGAGATCATTGTTATCATGGCTTATGTGATATGGGTGCTAGTGAAAGTGCAATACCTCATTCCTTATACAAACAAATTATGCATGATATTGTACCTGCTGAGATAGAAGATATCGATGTTACCATTAAACTTGCCAATAGAGATACTATTTCACTGATTGGGATTGTTAGAGAAGTTGAAGTCTTGTGTGGGAAGGTTAAATAGCATGCTGATTTTCTTGTTCTTGGTTCCCCACAAGATAGCTTTTGTCCCATTATATTTGGTAGACCCTTCTTGAATACTGTTAATGCTAAGGTAGACTGCAACAAGGATATTGTTTCTGTTGGTATAGGGGATATGTCTCATGAGTTTAATTTTGCTAAATTTCATAGACAACCCCATGATAAAGAATTGCCTAGTAAAGATGAAATTATTGGTCTCGCTTCTATTGTCGTGCCTCCTACTGATCCTTTAGAACAATATTTGCTAGACCATGAAAATGATATATATATATATGAATGAAAGAAGGGAAATAGATGAAGTATTCTTTAAACAGGGACCTATTCTGAAACACAACTTGCCTGTTGAAATCCTAGGGGATCCTCCTCCACCCAAGGGTGATCCCGTGTTTGAGCTTAAACCATTGCCTGATACTCTTAAATATGCTTATCTTGATGAAAAGAAGATATATCCTGTTATTATTAGTGCTAACCTTTCAAAGCACGAAGAAGAGAGATTATTGAAAACTCTGAAGAAGCATCGTGCTGCTATTGGATATACTCTTGATGATCTTAAGGGCATTAGTCCCACTCTATGTCAACACAAGATAAATTTGGAGAAAGATGCCAAACCAGTTATTGATCATCAACGACGGCTAAATCCTAAGATGAAAGAAGTGGTAAGAAAGGAAATATTAAAGCTCCTTGAAGCAGGTATAATTTATCCCGTTGCTGATAGTCAGTGGGTAAGCCCTGTCCATTGTGTCCCTAAGAAAGGAGGTATTACAATCGTTCCTAATGATAAAGATGAATTGATTCCGCAAAGAATTATTACAGGTTATAGGATGGTAATTGATTTCTGCAAATTAAATAAAGCTACTAAAAATATCATTATCCTTTGCCTTTCATTGATCAAATGCTAGAAAGATTATCCAAACATACACATTTTTTCTTTCTAGATGGTTACTCTGGTTTCTCTCAAATACCTGTGTCAGTTGATGATCAAGAAAAGACTACTTTTACTTGCCCTTTCAGTACCTTTGCTTATAGACGTATGCCTTTTGGTTTATGTAATGCACCTGCTACCTTTCAAAGATGCATGAGGCTATATTCTCTGACTTTTGTGAAAAGATTTGTGAAGTTTTCATGGATGATTTCTCTGTTTATGGATCCTCTTTTGATGATTGCTTGAGAAACCTTGATTGGGTTTTGCAGAGATGTGAAAAAACTAACCTTGTCTTGAATAGGGAGAAGTGCCACTTTATGGTTAATGAAGGTATTGTCTTGGGGCATAAAATTTCTGAAAGAGGTATTGAAGTTGACAAAGCTAAAGTTGATGCTATTGAAAAGATGTCATGTCCCAAGGACGTCAAAGGTATAAGAAGTTTCCTTAGTCATGCCGGTTTTTATAGGAGGTTCATTAAGGACTTCTCAAAAAATTTCCGGCCTCTGACTAACCTATTGCAAAAAGATATTCCTTTGGCCGTTGATGATGATTGTGTAGAAGCATTTGAAATACTTAAGAAAGCCTTGATTTCTTTACCCATTGTTCAACCACCTGATTGGAATTTACCTTTTGAAATTATGTGTGATGCTAGTGATTATGCTGTAGGGGCTGTCCTAGGACAAAGAGTTGATAAAAAATTAAATGTTATTCAATATGCTAGTAAAACTCTAGACAATGCCCAGAGAAATTATGCTACTACTGAAAAGGAATTCTTAGCAGTTGTATTTGCTTGTGATAAGTTCAGACCTTATATCGTTGATTCTAAAGTAACTATTCACACTGATCATGCTGCTATTAAATATCTTATGGAAAAGAAAGATGCTAAACCTAGACTTATTAGATGGGTCCTCCTGCTACAAGAATTTGATTTGCATATTATTGATTGAAAGGGAGCTGAGAATCCCGTTGTAGACAACTTGTCTAGGTTAGAGAATGTTCTTGATGACCCACTATCTATTGATGATAGCTTTCCTGATGAACAATTAGCTGTCATAAATGCTTCTCGCACTGCTCCATGGTATGCTGATTATGCTAATTACATTGTTGCTAAATTTATACCACCTAGTTTCACATACCAACAAAAGAAAAGGTTCTTCTATGATTTAAGACATTATTTTTGGGATGACCCACATCTTTATAAACGAGTAGATGGTGTTATTAGACGTTGTGTACCTGAGCATGAACAGGAACAAATCCTACATAAGTGTCACTTTGAGGCTTATGGAGGACACCATGCTGGAGATAGAACTGCACACAAGGTATTGCAATCCGGTTTTTATTGGCCTACTCTCTTCAAGGATGCCCGTAAGTTTGTCTTGTCTTGTGATGAATGTCAAAGAATTGGTAATATTAGTAGACGTCAAGAAATGCCTATGAATTATTCACTTGTTATTGAACCATTTGATGTTCGGGGCTTTGATTATATGGGACCTTTTCCTTCCTCTAATGGGTATACACATATTTTAGTTGCTGTTGATTACGTTACTAAGTGGGTAGAAGCTATTCCAACTAGTAGTGTTGATCATAACACCTCTATTAAGATGCTTAAAGAAGTTATTTTTCCGAGGTTTGGAGTCCCTAGATATTTAATGACTGATGGTGGTTCACATTTTATTCATGATGCCTTTCGTAAAATGCTTGCTAAGTATGATGTTAATCATAGAATTGCATCTCCTTATCACCCACAGTCTAGTGGCCAAGTAGAATTAAGTAATAAGAGCTTAAATTAATTTTGCAAAAGACTTAATAGATCTAGAAAGAATTGGTCCAAGAAACTTGATGATGCATTATGGGCTTATAGAACTGCATACAAAAATCCTATGGGTATGTCTCCGTATAAAATGGTTTATGGTAAAGCATGTCACTTACCTCTTGAACTAGAACATAAGGCATATTGGGCCATTAAAGAGCTCAATTATGATTTCAAACTTGCCGATGAGAAGAGGTTATTTGATATTAGCTCACTTGATGAATGGAGAACCCAGGCCTATGAGAATGCCAAACTGTTTAAAGAAAAAGTTAAAAGATGGCATGATAAAAGGATACAAAAGCGTGAGTTTAATGTAGGTGATTATGTATTGCTATACAACTCTCATTTAAGATTTTTTTGTAGGCAAACTTCTCTCTAAATGGGAAGGTCCTTACGTCATTGAGGAGATCTATCGTTCCGATGCCATAAAAATCAACAACTTCGAAGGCACAAATCCGAGGGTGGTGAACGGTCAGAGAATCAAACATTATATCTCAGGTAACCCTATAAATGTTGAAACTAATGTTATTGAAACCGTAACCCTGGAGGAATACATAAGGGACACTTTCTAGAACGTTTCAGACTCCGAAAAGGAATAGGTACGTGGTACGGTAAGTAAACCGACTCCAAAACAGTTCTAATGGCAATTTTTCTCTGTTTTGAATATTTAAGAAAATAGGAAAATAAGAAGTAGACCGGAAAGGACACGAGGCTTCCACGAGGGTGGAGGGCGCGCCCTACCCCCTGGGCGCGCCCCCTGCCTCGTGGGCACCTCATGTGCTTTCCGGACTCCGTTTTCTTGCACGATACTTCTTTTGGTCAGTAAAAATTCACTATATAATCTCCCGAAGGTTTTGACCACCGTATCACGCAAATGTCTCCTGTCTTTGTTACGAGCTGTTTTTCTAACAGATCTAGGTCGCCATGTCGTCTTCAAGTGCCCCCAAGGACAAGTTCTTCGAGAAGGTCATCAACCCCTACCTCACAGAGGTGCTGCAACACCCTCAAACCATTGAGATGCGTGAGGGGTTGTTGCACGTCCGCGATGTTGAGGGACCAAGGAGGATCAGAAGCACGGAGACAAGGCTCGAGGCATTGGAGAAACAAGTTTTCAAGTGTCAGGAGATGGTGGAGCGTGGACTCGACTCCAATCACATAATGATCACGGAGTTCACCAACAACCATAAGCTGGACGCCAAGGACATTGGGGAGGCCATCTTCAAGCTTCACGAGAAAATCGAGCGCCTCCAAGCCCAGATCTATGACCTGCAAAACCAAAACTGTGAGTATGAATATAGATTCAAGAGGATGAGTTTGGCTGTAGATTTGAGGATCCCGGAGACTCGATCACCCTTCTATGATGGTGAGCCTATGCCTTGGAAGATGGACGACAAGCCTACATCATCAACAACTCCTTCATCACCACCTCCGAGGAAGGAAACATAAACACATGGGTATGGGCACTCCCCTTGGCAACTGACAAGCTTGGGGGAGTGCCCCGGTATTGTATCACCATCACACCTTTTATCTTTACCTTTTTCTTAGTTCGATCCTTCTGATAATATCTTGATCTAGTAGAATAAAGTTTTAGTATGATCTAGTTGTGAGTTTTGCTTTATGGTCCTTCTATGTAATCAAGTCTGTGAGCTATATATAATAAAGATTAGTGTTGAGTCAAGGGCTTGATTATTTTGCTATGATCTTGAGGGAATAAAATAAAAGAGAAGAAATAAAGAGATCATATGGATCTTATGGAGAGTATTGATTTCACATATAGAGAGTATGATGAATAAAAGTTGTTAAGAGTTGACAAACATAGTTTTGGTCATCGTTGCAATTAATAGGAAGTAATAAAGAAAGAGAGGTTCACATATAAATATACTATCTTGGACATCTTTTATAATTGTGAGCACTCATTAAAGTATGATATGCTAAAGAGTTGACGTTGGACAAGGAAGACAACGTAATGGGTTATGTTTTCTTACATCTGAGATAAATTATATTGTCATGGATCATCCAACATGTTGAGCTTGTGTCACATCCCTGGTCCTGCTATGCTCTAGGCTAGGCCTCATGTGAGCATCATGTTTTAATTCAAATGAAATTTGAATTGAGGGATTTTCAAAGCCTCAGAAATCTTCTAAAAATGATCAACATTAAAATCTTCTCAAAGAAGTCCAAGAAAATGTTCCTCTTAGTCTCTGAAAATATTGCAAAGAGGTAAAACTCAAAACAATATTTTCAGTATCTCAGAGTTAATTATTTTGGGACATTTGAATTAATCCAATAACTATTTGCTTTGGATTTATATTTAATATATATTAAATATGACTCCAATTAATTCTGGAAGTTTGTGAGTGGCTTTGTATATATTTTAGCAAGCCACATAAAAACCTACAGAATTTATTAAAATGATTTAGTGTCTAAAACTAAATCAAAACAAACTACAGAAAATAGAAAACAGAATTAAATAGACATAAAAGAGAGAGAGAGAAGGACTTATCTGGCGCTCACCTGGTAGCCAGCCGGCCCAGCTCCTGTGTGGCCCAGCCCATCTCCACTTCCCCCCCTGTCATCTTCCTCCTCGCCAGAAGGACCGAGGCATGGCGCGCGCGCCCGAGAGCCCCGGCCACCTCCTGCTTACCTGCTCGCCGCTGGAGGCACCTGAGGGTGCCACGCACTCCCCTCGACCCTCTCCTACTCTCCCGTGTCTCTCCCTCCGTCCCTATCCTCCTCTGCTCCCTCTCTCTCGCCCGGACCGAACGGAGCCTCCGCCACCGACGAGCTCCCTCGTGGCCACCGCCACCCCCTCTCCTCTCCGACACGCTCCCGAGCTCCGCCGGTCCTCCCTCGTCCTCCTCGTCGTCTCACGCGACCAGAAGAGCCCCTGGATGCCGCTAGCCTCGCCGTTCCCCTCCTCGGCCACCGAGGATCGCCGTCGTCAAATTCGTCGCCGTTCGGCCTTCCCCGAGCCCACCGAGCTGCTCGTTGACCTCGCCGTGAGCTCCTCTGCCAAACCCCTCTCTCCCCGTGCTCTATTTCCCTCCGTAGCCGCCGTTACCATCGCGGCCGAGAGCTTCTCGCCGCCGGCCATGGCGTGGCCGTGGCCACATCCACCGCAGCTCGCTCCTGAGCCCACCGTCATGCTTAGCCCAGCACCAGGAGCTCGTAGCCACCACCCGCTCCTCCTCTAGTGCACCGTAGCCCCTTCTCCCCTCCCCGCCGAACTCCGGCCGCCGCAAAAGCTGTCGCCGTCGTCGATTTAGCCCACTCCATCGTGAGTTGTTGCCTCCGTTGGATGCGCAAGACTCCTAGCTTTCCGTAGCCGCAAACCGCGTCCAAAACCACCGCCTGAAGCTCAAATCCGAGCCGAGCCACCGTCTCGGGCCTCGCCGGCGTCGAGTCGCCGGCGGGGTTGACCCACTTGACCACGGCGGAACCCCCCCTGGGTCGATGACAGGTGGGGCCAGCCCCTGTTAATTAGTTTAGGTGTTAGATTAGTTAACATTAATTAAGTTAGTTAATTATTTAAGCCACTGACATGTGGGCCCAGCCCTGCTGACATTTTCGTTAGTATTAGTTTAACCCTAATTAACCCAGTTAACCAACTGTGTCACTGACGTGTGGCCCCCACACGTCAGGTTTGACCTGGGGCGCCGAGTTGACCCTGCTGACGTCACTGTGACGTGGTGCTGACGCCATAATTCATTTCTGGATTTATATTATTCAGGAAATTCCAGAAAATGCCTAAAACTTCTAAAATTCATAGAAATTCAACCGTAACTCCAAATTAAATAATTTATATATGAAAAATTATCAGAAAAATTCAAGGAATCCATCTGTACCATTTTCATGCATGTTAGAACAACTTATAGCTGCTGTTTAGCACAAACCAATTAAAGGGCTTTTAAATAATCACATATGGAGTTTGAATTTGAATCTTGTATTCAAACCAACTTCATTTAATCTGTTGCTAGTTTCATTAGCCCAAAACACATTCATTTTGCCATGTCATGATCATGCATCATATTGTGCATTGCATTGATTGTGTTCCCTTCTGTGTTGCCGGTATTTGTCCCCTCTCGATAGACGTGATACCGATGATGTGATCGTTGACACTGATGAAGACTCAATGCTATCTTCAGAAGTGCCAGGCAAGCAAAACCCCCTTGTTCATTCCGATACAATCCTACTCTCTCGCTCCTGCTCTCTTTTACTGCATTAGGACAACAACGATTCATCTGTTACTTGCTGCGGTAGCTGAACCCCTTTATCCTTTGCATGACCTGTCATTCCACAGTAAATAGATGAAACCCACTAGTATGAGTAGGAGTTGTTTGAGCCCTGTTGTGCCTACTCATTCATGTTTGTTTGTCATGCCTGCTACTGCTTAGAGTTGAGTCAGGTCTGATTCATCGGGGATGAATCAGAGGTGTGTGAACATGTCCTACTATGTGTGAGCTAAGTGTGAACGTGATTTGGTAAAAGGTATCGGTGAGAGGCCATGTAGGAGTACATGGTGGGTTGTCTCATTGAAGCCGTCCTCAGGAACTGAGTTCTGTGTTTGTGATTCATGATTCAGCTACTACCATACATTGGGCCCTGAAATATGACCCCGCTCGACTTCTTATTCACCCTAGTCCTCTGTCCAGGAGTTGCAAGTAGTTTCTGGTGTTTGTAGCTTACTGGAGGCCGTGGACAGCGCTGACCGTAGGGGTGGGCTGTGATGCGGTAGGTACGTGGCACGGTGTACCGGATGCCCGTTTGGTGTCTCGGGAACCCTGTTCACATCGTTTGGGGCTGTGAGCGAAACTCCGGCCGGATCTCCTCATGGATGGAACCCGAATAGGCGATAAACCTGGACTAGAGACTTGAGTGTTTAGGTAGGTCGTGGTCTACACCCACGTCGGCTTTCGCTTGAAGTCTGCCGAGCACATGTCGTGTGCAGACGCTAAGTGGTGGAAACATGTATGAAGAAGTACACCCCTGCAGGGTTAACATCATCTATTCGAATAGCCGTGTCCGCGGTAAAGGACTTCTGGGTTGCTTATATCAGTTCATAGACAAGTGAAAGTGGATACTCTAAAATACGCAAGATAAGCGTGAGTGCTATGGATGGCGTTCTCGTAGGGAGACGAGAGCGGATCCATAGTGGTGTATTGATATGGTGAATATGTGGACTCGTGTGCGCCACTTCAAAGAGTTACATTGCAGTCGTAGTTTAGGATAGCCACCGAGTCAAAGCTGGCTTGCTGCAGTTAAACCCCACCATCCCCTTTGTTGATAATGATGCATATGTAGTTAGTTCTGATGTAAGTCTTGCTGGGTACATTTGTACTCACGTTTGCCTATTTTATGTTTTTGCAGAGAGACTTTGGTCTCGCTAGTAGTTCCGCGTGGACTTCGACGTTTAGCTTGTTACCTCAGCTACGATCTTGTGCCCCGGCAGGATCTGGTAGATAGTCAGGCTTCTCAGCCTTTTTCAGTTATAGATGTCTGTACTCAGACATGATAGCCTCCGCTTGTGCTTTGATTTGTATGCTCTGATTGTTGGGTCATGAGACCCATGTTTGTAATATCTCGCTCCTTGGAGCCTATTGAATAAATTACTTGAGTTATAGAGTCATGTTGTGATGCCATGTTGTATTTGCACATATCGAGCATATTGTGTGTATGTTGTTGAAATGCTTGGCATGTGTGGGATCTGACCATCTAGTTGTTTATCTTTAGTAGCCTCTCTTACGGGGAAATGTCTCCTAGTGTTTCCACCGAGCCATGGTAGCTTGCCACTGCTCCGGAACACTTAGGCTGGCCGGCATGTGTCCTTCTTCGTTCCTGTGTCTGTCCCTTCGGGGAAATGTCACGCGATGAATACCGGAGTCCTGTTAGCCGCTACAGCCCGGTTCACCGGAGTCCTGCTAGCCCAGTGCTACAACCTGGATTCACTCGCTGATGACCGACACGTTCGATGCTGGGTCATGGATGTCTGTCCCTGTAAGTCTGTGCCACTTTGGGTTTACGACTAGTCATGTCAGCCCGGGCTCCTTATCATATGGATGCTAGCGACACTATCATATACGTGTGCCAAAAGGCGCAAACGGTCCCGGGCAAAGGTAAGACGACACCCGTGGGAATACCGTGCGTGAGGCCGCAAAGTGATATGAGGTGTTACATGCTAGATCGCTGTGGCATTGAGTCGGGGTCCTGACAGCTTGCCTTTCCCTCTCTTGCTAGCCAATTCTTTGCACCAAGTAGAAATACTACTTGTGCTTCCAAATATCCCTAAACCCAGTTTTTCCATGAGAGTCCACCATATCTACCTATGGATTGAGTAAGATCCTTCTAGTAAGTTGTCATCGGTGCAAGCAATAAAAATTGCTCTCTAAATATGTATGATTTATTAGTGTGGAGAAAATAAGCTTTATACGATCTTGTGATATGGAAGAAATAAAAGCGATGGACTTCATAATAAAGGTCCATATCACAAGTGGCAATATAAAGTGGCGTTCTTTTGCATTAAGATTTCGTGCATCCAACCATAAAAGCGCATGACAACCTCTGCTTCCCTCTGGGAAGGGCCTATCTTTTATTCTTGTCTTATACTTCATGCAAAGAGTCATGGTGATATTCACCTTTCCTTTTTACATTTTATCCTTTGGCAAGCACAATGTGTTGGAAAGATCCTGATATATATAGCTAATTGGATGTGAGTTTTCATGAACTATTATTGTTGACATTACCCTTGAGGTAAAACGTTGGGAGGCAAAACTATAAGCCCCTATCTTTCTCTCTGTTCGATTAAAACTTCATACCCATAAATATTGCGTGAGTGTTAGCAATTGTGAAAGACTAAATGATAGTTGAGTATGTGGACTTGCTGAAAAGCTCTTATATTGACTCTTTCCTATGTTATGATAAATTGCAATTGCCTCAATGACTAAGATTAGAGTTTGTTGGTTCTCAATGAAGTTTATGATTCATACTTGAAATTGTGATTGAATTGTTACTTTAGCATAAGAGATCATATGACAATATATATACATATATGTTGCTGCTCTAAGAATGATCATGATGCCCTCATGTCCGTATTTTATTTTTATCGACACCTCTATCTCCAAACATGTGGACATATTTTCGATTTCGGCTTTCGCTTGAGGACAAGCGAGGTCTAAGCTTGGGGGAGTTGATACGTCCATTTTGCATCATACTTTTATATCGATATTTATTGCATTATGGGATGTTATTACACATTATGTCACAATACTTATGCCTATTCTCTCTTATTTTACAAGGTTTGCATGAAGAGGGGGAATGCCGGCAGCCCGAATTCTGGGCTGGAAAACGAGCAAATATTAGAGACCTATTCTGCACATCTCCAAAAGTCCTGAAACTTCACGGGAGCATGTTTCAGAATATATAAAAAATACTGGGCAAAAGAAGTACCAGAGGGGGGCCACTCACCGTCCACGAGGGTGGGGGGCGCGCCCTACCCCCCTGGGCGCGCCCCCTACCTCGTGGGCCCCCTGGTGGCCCTCTGATGCCCATCTTCTGCTATATGAGGTCTTTCGTCCGAGAAAAATGATAAGCAAGCTCACGGGACAAAACTTCGCCGCCATGAGGCGGAACCTTGGCGGAACCAATCTAGGGCTCCGGCGGAGCTGTTCTGCTGGGGAAACTTCCCTCCGGGAGGGGGAAATCATCACCATCATCATCACCAACGATCCTCTCATCGGGAGGGGGTCAATCTCCATCAACATCTTCACCAGCACCATCTCATCTCAAACCCTAGTTCATCTCTTGTATCCAATCTTTATATCCAAACCTCAGATTGGTACCTGTGGGTTGCTAGTAGTGTTGATTACTCCTTGTAGTTGATGCTAGTTGGTTTACTTGGTGGAAGATCATATGTTCAGATCCATCATGCATATTAATACCCCTCTGATTCTGAACATGAATATGCTTTGTGAGTAGTTACGTTTGTTCCTGAGGACATGGGAGAAGTCTTGCTATAAGTAGTCATGTGAATTTGGTATTCGTTCGATATTTTGATGAGATTTATGTTGTCATCCCTCTAGTGGTGTTATGTGAACGTCGACTACATGACACTTCACCATTGTTTGGGCCTAGAGGGAGGCATTGGGAAGTAAAGTAGATGATGGGTTGCTAGAGTGACAGAAGCTTAAACCCTAGTTTATGTGTTGCTTCGTAAGGGGCTAATTTGGATCCATATGTTTCATGCTATGGTTAGGTTTACCTTAATACTTCTGTTGTAGTTGCGGATGCTTGCAATAGGAGTTAATCATAAGTGGGATGCTTGTCCAAGTAAGGGCAATACCCGAGCACCGGTCCACCCACATATCAAATTATCAAAGTACTGAACACGAATCATATGAACGTGATGAAAACTAGCTTGACGATAATTCCCTGTGTCCTCGGGGGCGCTTTCCTTCATATAAGAGTTTGTCCAAGCTTGTCCTTTGCTACAGATTGGTCCATCTTGTTGTACCTTATTTACTTTTATTACTTGCTACTCGTTACAAATTACCTTATCACAAAATTATCTGTTACCTATAATTTCAGTGCTTGCAGAGAATACCTTACTGAAAACTGCTTATCATTTCCTTCTGCTCCTCGTTGGGTTCGACACTCTTACTTATCGAAAAGTCTACGATAGATCCCCTACAGTTGTGGGTCATCATTGCTTCCTCGCTTGGCCGAGCTCCTCCTCGGTTCGCTCCAGTCATTGCTTTAGTCCGGAGACTTCGGAAGTGTGTGGGGTCACGGCCAGCAACGACGCCTACTTATTCATATAAGACATATTTTAGTTAGTTTCCTGCGAAAAATCAATTGATCCTCTGTCCGGCTCATCTTTCCAAACACCAAACAGTGTCTCGGGGGCTACTGTCTATATTGGGATTTTCTCTTTTGCGTCGCTGACCTCAAAGCCTGTCAGCAGGCTGTCGTAGGCTTCGGTCAGTCCACTTTTGACGGACTGAACCTTCTCAATCACCGTACCCATAAGGATACGGTGTTCATCCACAATGGAAGCGCCTCGTGGCGCTTCCAGCAGATTATCCGGTGCCTCTGGTTGGACAGAGGTCACCGGCGGAATAGGCACGCCCCCTTCTTTTGAAGGAGGTTGCTCGCCAAATTCCGGAGCCATATAGGTCTCCGGACTTGTATTCGGCTGGGGGCCGAACTGAGCAAAGCCCTCGTCCCCAGTCGCCATGGGGGTCTGCTCCCCCATGTGTTCTACAGCCGAGGTTTCGGCCTCTGGCACCACCCTGGCGGCCTCCCAAACCTCTCCCTAGCCTGGGAAGGTCCTTTGGGACAACACCTTGTCGTCGCCCTTGGCCGTGGGGGAGTGAGTGGCCAACGGTGACTCGCTGGCCATCGCCTTCGAATCCAGCAAACCTCTTGATGAGGATCGCTGGGAGCTGTCGTGGGCCGGACTGAAATGACATCATTTAAACATATCAATATAATGAAGCAAGAGAGGCCGGATATAGGGACGTGTGCGGGTTCTTAGTACTTACGACGTAGCCAGGGGCTTGTTTCGGGGGCGTCGCTCCGGGCTGCTGTCTACGTCCCACGCGGTGTTATCCGCGAGGGGACCCTTCCCCCTCTTGGGCGCCTCCGCCTCCAGATTGGTGGAGGCCGCCCTCTTCTTCCTCCCCCCATCAAGGGGGGGGGGTGCTTTCCTCCTCCTCCTCCTTGTCATCGTCTTCGGCGACGGAGGAGTGAGTCTTGTCTTCGGACGATACGTCCGAAGCTCCCTGGCAGCAGGGGCCACTCCGGATCCCCTTGGCATCTTCTTGGCCTTCTTCTCCGGCGCCTTATAGGGCGCCGGTACCAGCATCTTCGCTAGGAGTAGGATGACTGGTTCCTCGGGCAGCGGAGCCAAATATCGAATTCTCTCCGCTCTCTCCATCCATATCTGAAATAATAAATTTTAGATATCTTCCTTGAAACAAGCAAGTAGAGGATGCGTCTAGAGACGTTAACGGCTTACCTCGTTGGCAGAATGGGTAATGTCGTGCCCGCGGTCCGAGTCTATGGTTGGCGGCGTCTCGTTGCCCTTAAAGAGCAACTTCCAGGCATCTTCATGAGTGGTTCCGAAGAGCCTTTCCAAGGTTTGGTGCTTCTTCGGGTCGAATTCCCATAAGGGGCAGCTTCGGCTTTGGCATGGGAGAATCCAGCGAACCAGCATCACCTGGATTACGTCGACGAGCTTGATGGTTTTATCCATCATGCTTTGAATGCGCGTTTGCAGCGCTATCAACTCGTCTGACGAAGACCAATTTGGGCCCTTCTCCATCCAGGAGGTGAGCTTTGAATTCGGAAGCCGCGACCCAATTGGCGCCGCGGGGCTCTGTGATATAGAACCACAGTTTCTGCCACCCTTGACGGTCTCCACAAAAGTACCCTTGGGCCATGTGACATTGGGCAGCTTGCTCACCATGGCGCCTCCGCACTCCGCGTGCTGGCCATCCACCACCTTCGGCTTCATGTTGAAAATCTTGAGCCACAGTCCGAAGTGGGGTTGGATGCGGAGGAAGGCCTCACACACGACAATGAATGCCGAGATGTTGAGGAAGGAGTTCGGGGCTAGATCATGGAAATCTAGCCCGTAATAGAATATAAGCCCGCGTACGAAAGGGTGGAGAGGAAACACTAACCCGCGGATGAAATGGGGGATTAAGACCACCCTCTCGTTGGGCTTCGGGGTGGGGACAATTTGTCCCTTGGCTGGAAGCCGGTGAGTGATTTCTTTCGCCAGATACCCGGCCTCCCGAAGCTTGGTGATGTCCTTCTCCCTAACGAGGAGGCCATCCACTTGCCTTGCCCTCTAGATTCGTACATGGTTGAGTGCTTCCTAAGGGCGGAAAGAATGAGGACTTGGGCGCTGGAGCTCGAGGATGGAAGGGCAGAGGAAGAGAGAAGGTGTGGGTGAAGAAAGGGGAATCCTTATCTCCTTATAAAGGCAGTGAATATCAAGCGCCTCCCCACTCGCCTTAAAACTCACCTGTTCCCAAGGGCTGTGTAAATAGCACAACTATATTACCCATGCCCGTATTGATGAGAATCCCGCAATAAGGGGACACGATCTTTGCTTTGACAAGACGTGCCTATTAAAACCACGTCTCGAAACATGGAACGGCAGACGAAAAACGATTCAAAATGATAACCAAGCAAACGTGATGTCACATTACAAAAAGTTGTCAGCGGATTGGACTCGTGTAATATTATATTCTCTGCGGTTGTGTGTGGTACTTGTGTTACGGATCCGGACATGTTCATTATGACCGAAAACTATCTTGGAGTATTCGGAAAGGGGAACCCGCCTTGCAATGCCGAAGATAGTCTGCACGCTGGACACCTCGTCATTGATGATTGGTTCAGGGGCTACTGAGGGAGTCCTGGACTAAGGGGTCCTCGGGCGTCCGACCTATTAGACATGGTCCAAACTGATGGGCTGTGAAAATACGAAGATCGAAGACTCTACCCATGTCCGGATGAGACTCTCCTTGGCATGAAAGGCAAGCTTGGTGTCCGAATATGAAGATTCCTTTCTCTGTAACCGACCTTGTGTAACCCTAGATCCCTCCGATGTCTATATAAACCGGAGGGCTAGGTCCGTAGAGAGATCCTCATAATCATAGTTAGATAGGCTAGACTTTTAGGGTTTAGCCATCACGATCTCGTGGTAGATCAACTCTTGTAATGCTCATATTCATCAAGATCAATCAAGCAGGAAGTAGGGTATTACCTTCATAGAGAGGGCCCGAACTTGGGTAAACATTGTGTCCCTTGTCTCGTCTTACCATCAACCTTAGACGCACAGTTCGGGACCCCCTACCCGAGATCCATCGGTTTTGACACCGACAGTGCCCCCTCTCGTAGTCCTATTCGGACTCCCCTAGGGGGGGGGGGCACCTCCTGGCTACTGCCCTCTCTCTACCCTAAGGCCCACTAAGGCCCATTACTTCCCCCCCCCCACGCGCGCGCGGGGGGGGGGGGGGGGGGGGGGTCCGGGTAACCCCTCATGCACTCCGGTTTTATCCGAAACTATCCGAAACACTTCCAGTGTCCGAATAACATGGTCCAATATACCAATCTTTATGTGTCGACCATTTTGAGACTCCTCATCATGTCTGTGATCTCATCCGAGACTCCGAACAACCTTCGGTACATCAAATCACATAACTCATAATACAAATCGTCATCGAGCGTTAAGCGTGCGGACCCTACGGGTTCGAGAACTATGTAGACATGACCGAGACACATCTCCGGTCAATAACCAATAGCGGAACCTGGATGCTCATATTGTCTCCTACATATTCTACAAAGATCTTTATTGGTCAAACCGCATTACAACATACGTTGTTCCCTTTGTCGTCGGTATGTTACTTGCCCGAGATTCGATCGTCGGTATCATCATACCTAGTTCAATCTCGTTACCGGCAAGTCTCTTTACTCGTTCTGTAATGCATCATCCCGGAACTAACTCATTAGTCACATTGCTTGCAAGGCTTATAGTGATGTGCATTACCGAGAGGGCCCAGAGATACCTCTTCGACAATCGGAGTGACAAATCCTAATCTCGATCTATGCCAACTCAACAAACACCATCAGAGACACATGTAGAGCATCTTTATAATCACCCAGTTAAGTTGTGACGTTTGATAGCACACTAAGTGTTCCTCCGGTATTCAGGAGTTGCATAATCTCATAGTCATAGGAACATGTATAAGTCATGAAGAAAGCAAATAGCAATAAACTAAACGATCATAGTGCTAAGCTAACGGATGGGTCTTGTCCATCACGTCATTCTCTAATGATGTGATCCCGTTCATCAAATGACAACACATGTCTATGGCTAGGAAGCTTAACCATCTTTGATCAAAACGAGCTAGTCTAGTAAAGGCATACTAGGGACACTTTGTTTGTCTATGTATTCACACATGTACTAAGTTTCCGGTTAATACAATTCTAGCATGAATAATAAATATTTATCATGATATAATGAAATATAAATAACAACTTTATTATTGCCACTAGGGCATATTCCTTTAGTCCTTTTAGGTAGGAGGCACTCACACAGTTGTCTCATGAACTCCAACTTCCTCCTTCCCAAAAATAATGCAGTTGATGCAGTCCAGCCTCACCCTCGCATGTCCTAGTCGTTCTCATGCTGACTCTATGAAGCTAAAGAAGAAGCGACTGTAGAGTCGTTGATGAGTCATGTCGTGAAGTTGCACTCGCTTCAACCCCCGGCCAGTGTGGAAGGGTGATCCATACAGAAAATGGCAAAGGAGGTGGCGCTATGGCAAGCAAGAGGCAACCAAATGGCAAGAGGACTGCGTCAGCAACCGGGCAAGAGGCATTCTGCTTCCGGTTCAAGGCACCTCGGAGGCTTCTTAGAGGGTCAGAGCCCGAAGGCTCTAAGACACCTCGGAGTACCCAAGACTAAACAGGAGCAAACCCGCTTAGCTCGGAGGCCACTTGGAGTGTCCGAAGCACCTCCTAGCCTCACCGGAGAGGACTCATACATCTTAATGGGCTCTCTCTTCCATGGGATGTGCGTGTTTTGGCTTTGGCTTTGGTTTTGGTTCATCAATCCCCACATCTCAATCAATGGTGTGTCCCCTCTTTATAGCATGGCATACCTATGACTCAAGGATGAGAAACCATCGATAGAAAACTAGCTTGTCGTCTTCTTTATCCTTTTTGCTTAGGGGATTGCCGACCAACCATATGTTTCATTTCGCATATTTGTTTATCTTGTGTAAGCATTCAAAACATATTTAGTCTTCTAAACATAGTGCCATTAACACATAAAACCCTTCATTAGGAGTTTGATATCCTTTTAGGAGGCAGTGCTCCCACGGTTGTATGAAGACCTCCAACTCCCTCCTTGCCAAAACCAATGTAGTTGATGCAGTCCAGCCTTGTCCTCGCAAGTCCTAGTCATTCTCACGCTAACTCCATGAAGCTACAGGAGAAGCGACAGTTGAGTCGCCGACGATTCATGTCGTGAAGTTGCACTCGTTTCACCCCCGGCCTGTGTGGAAGGAAGATCCACACAGAAAAGGCAAAGGCAGTTCTATGGCAAGCAGGAGGCAGCCAAATGGTGAGAGGATGGCATCAACCAACGGGAAGGAGTGAATGAGAGGGTGAGGAAATCACGAGGAGAAAAGCGTGTGGTGGCAACAAGATCGAAATCCGCGAGGCCATGCACGAGACTTTGTTTTTTTGCTTGCGTTGTGAGGAAACAAACATATTAATACGGTAAACAGATCAGATGGCTTGGTTGCTGAAACTAATGAGGAGTGCCAGAATAAGCACACCTACTAAGATTTTAAATTGTTGCCATCCTTGGTCTCCTTGTCCCTTCACACATCAAGTTCCCCTATGGAAAATAGCACAAAAACCCAACCAAGGGCAGAAATATGAGATAACCATGTTAGGATCTTATGGCAGGAAACAAAAGAATGTCGGAACCGATGACAATGCAAATTACAACCAGTTTCTCATTTTTCATTGAGGGTTCTATGTAATCAGTAAAAAACATTAAGAGTGTGAGAAAAAAACTTGCACACCAAACAAACATTGAATCGCGTCCTAGACATATCGATAACTAAGAGTCTAAGATACATATTGATATGATTGATAATCACTGAAGTTCCACCGAACAGTGTTATGAACCTTGACAACCTTTCTTAGTGTATGTGTTACTAATAGTAAAGCGATGAAGCTTTGTTCATTGTGCAAACAAGAGAGCATGCCAAAAAGGCAAAAACTAAGAGTGCTCCCAAAAACTACTTTTCGTACAAAGATTGTTTGCCTCAACTTGAAAGAAAATCTGACGGGCAATTTATTTTTTTGTCGGCAAAATTAACCCCTTATCATTTTCAAGCCTCCACAACCATTTCCAGAAAAATCTTATTCATCATTGGCAAGTTAAGAGCAGACATTTGATTGGGGGTACACATTGACTAGGTAGTCTTTTTGTGCGTTGCCACAAAAGTCTGCCATAAAAAAATTGTTCCTTTTTTGACATTTTTTAGGGCTATAAGAGAGAAGCATGTAGAAAGGGTGTTGTATTGCTACTTACACTAGATTTGAGAAGAACTAATCTTCCACATATAAAGAACAAATTCTCTTGCCAACACATAGATATTTAAGACCAACGATTCCATTTTTCACTATTTGGCTTTCAAGAAAGCGAAGCCGACAAACAAGGTACACAAATTGGAGAGATCAATTAACCATACCAACATACTCCATAGAACTACACATACTGTTAATATAATAATACTGGAATGGTAGGTAGCTACTCATAGATAACAACAAAACATAGAACAGTCCGGTGAATAAAATGGGAATAGCAGATTCTTCGAAGGGCGGCCAACATAAGCGAGGTCCACCATAAAAAATCTCCATGTTTGCATTTCGGGGAAGCTTGAGTTGGCTTTTGAGATGACGAGGATGGAACTCGAGAGCAAAATGACTTTGCCACAAGCTCCTCAGTGTCCTCCTGAACTACCTTCCATTGCTGCATCAAGAATAACATGGGATAAATGACCATCAGAGGGTCCAAAATCAATTTATGGTCATGTTTTCTTATGCATCACAACACCAGAAAATAGCAACTATACAAAATATAAGAATCCTATTAAACCGTTCATCACCAAACCGGATCAACTAAGAGTTTGGTCACAAAAGTCTGCAACTGATTGGTAGATAATCTCAAAAAAGGCTGAAGGATAGCAAAACACGATGTAGTGAGAAGTAGCTATATCCGCACAGAGTTCACAATGACATCTCCAGGTCACATATATCTTCAGTTGCTTAGCTAACTAAATTTTACTTTACAATAATCCTTTTTAGTCTGTTTGGCTGCAATAATATCCTCTATAACTTGACAGTGAACAACCTATCATCCTTGTATTTGTTGGTCAATTTGAACACCCAAATATTTCAGAGGTTGAGAACCAGGCATGCGGGTAAATTTTGACAATACATGCTTCTCCATTTGAGTCTTGCCCATACAGTATGACGGGTCTCAGTATTTAATGCTAGACTCAGGAACCACATGTGAACAAAATGCAATCATCAGAATAAACATCTCAAAACCAATGTGGACTCTAGATCAGCAAACAACAAATGGTGCATAGGCCTTTGGATCAACAAACTAAGGGCGCATGTGTCTTTATTAATTGATTTGCATCCGTCAAGCTAGCTGAAGTTGTAACCAAATTTATATTTATTCATTAGGACATGAGTAGAAAGTGAACCCTACCTAGAGCAGTGGATAATAGAGATACACCACTAAAACATGTTCCAATCTCCATACTCAAACATACTCACAATCATAACACTTGCTTCACGAGAAAAACATTAACAAAGTACTTTGCCTCTAAGAAGAAATCAAATGATATACAAACAAGTATTAGCATAATTACCTGGAGTTATGTTCAGATATTTGGACAATCCAGAAGGGTGGGCTGAGGTAAAATATCCTTTGAGGGGAAATGGTGCCAAATCAACCAACATCTTCTTTTTCAGGTCGACGGCGATCATCCACGTCTTTATGTTGCAAAATTTGGATTTACACAACAAGTAAACAATATCATCACAATCACAGGTCAAGCTCAGGACAGGGTGAGATGCTAGCAGGTCCTTCAATGTCAACTCTCTTACATAGGTGTCACTCAGAGCCAGGTCAGGCAACAACTTAGAATGACTTGGGTAATCAACCGAGATTTCCTTGTCATAAGCCATGAATCCCTTGCTCCAATGGTCCCAAGAAGTCATCTTGTACCAAGTCATGGCCCTCCAACCCATTTCTTTGGGGTTCATCAAGCAGTGTGACTCATAGAGCGTATCCAAGTCATCATCCAACCTTTTGTCGACATCTGGTCTTTCATGTTTTTCTATCTCGACAAACTTGATCATACCATTTCTGTATGCAACATTCCGAAGCGGCCACGCGGACGATTTTGCTTTGTCCGTGTTGCCAGCCATCACCTTAGGCAATGTGATGAAGCGTGCCACAGGCATTTCGTCGAGCACATTGCAAAATAGAATCCCCCTCCAGAGATCAACCCATCCAAGTGTGCCTTCTCCAAACTGAATCACCTTGTAAGCTTGAATCGATGGCATCTGCGCTCTGACATTGGACGACACCTCCACCTGCGGCACTTTACGACTCCAAGCCCAGGTCCTGGAGGAGAAGACATGGAGGGCGAAATCCCAAGGGGCCGGTAAGTAGCACAACACGGCCAAGACGAAATGGTCGCCGTCATCGCGGGGCAGGAGGCCCAGATCCGAGGACGTGAGGACACGAGGGTAGGGGCCCGGGAGCAGGCGCAACGACGGCACGGGGCCTGCCTTGTAGACGAAGTACTCGCGCCCTCTGAGGGCGGGCATGAAGAGGACAGAGAGGATGAGAAAGTCATTCTCCGAGCAGACGATGCTGGGCCTGCCGCAGTTGGCCTCCGGAACTCCGGGACAGTGAATGCACAGGTAGGAGACGTCCAGCGGGTCGCTGACGCAGACAGTGACCTGGACGGTGTGGCCGGCGCTCGAGAAGGCCTCCGCGGTGGTAGCGTTCCTCACGTCGGCGAGGTACGCCTGCGGCTCGAGGAACACCCAGGCGGGGGCAGGGGCCGCGGGGTCGCGGGTCCGGTGCGGTGGGGGCTCGCATGTCACGGAGAAGATCTTGCTCATGGCGACTTTACTGCCGAAATCGAGCATGGTGCTCGGCGGCAGGGATGGGCGACGGGATCTATCAGGGTTTAGATCGGATCTGGAGTGGGAGCCGCGGCTGCGGCCCGAGGGTTTCTTGTGAGCGCTGAGGGAGAGGGGAGGCCGGTTGGGGGCAGCTAGAAATAAACTGGCTTTGCATCTTTCTTCACACTTGCTCCTTGTCGTGTTCCTGGCCCTTTTGCTGTTTTCACGCACGCGGTCGGTCTGTCCGTACCTAGCCCCTGAAATACAACGGCACAAGTTTTTTACTTTCATGATAATGAGAGAAAACACAAACCTTCCTTTTTGGAAAAGAAAAACACAAACCTTCGTTGCTGAGCTTCACTCTTTACCACCTGCGCTGTCAATTCACCATAACCACACACGCATAAGAAAATCTCGCCAATATATATTAAAAAAAAGATAATCCTACACCTACGAAGAGGCTATGAAGACCTACTTAAAATTCCAAACTATAAAGCTATCGCCCCCTGATTTTAACGGGGGGTGGGCCCCTCCTCACTAATCTATCCAATAAGCCCTCTACACGATGCTGGTTACGTAGAACACATAATAGATTTTACGTAAGTCTAGCATTGTCCTTAAAAAAAAACTGTACTGCTATGCTAGCCGGGCCTGCGACCACAGCGAGCTGCCAGCCTGCCACCCTCTTCCTCCTCTGTTGTCGTCGGCACCGGTGCTGCGTTGGCATTGGGGTACGAGAAGCCGTCGTGCAGGCGACTGTAACCTCACAGATTGATGGAGTCAGCACCTTTATCTTGGCCACTATAACCGTAACCGGCTGCGTCCAGCGCCACGACGAGGATATGTAAAAATCATATTTTGTCTGCCATCATTCGATATGTAAAAATCATATTTTGTCTGCCATCATTCTTTGTCAAAAATCGCGATTGATTTCCAAACATCTATAAACATTTTCACAATAGCCTTATTCACCATTGCCAAGTCAAGAACAACTCCCTGAACTTAGAGGTATCCACTGCCTCCCAAATGAATAGGTGAAAATTTTCCTTTTGTACCATCTAGCCACGAAAGTCTCATTTTAAAAAGTTAATTCCCTTTTCGACATTTTTCCACAAGCCATAAGAGAGACAAATGCACAAAAGGATACTGTATCTGTGTTGCTGCTTGGACAAGGCTTTATAAGAAATTATTAATTTTCCATGTATATATAACAGATTATTTTCCTGCCACTTCAACATATCTTTGACCAACAGTAAATTTTTCCATTACCAGGATTTGAGAGAAAGCAAACCAAAAGGTCTATACAAAGACCAGTTAACCAGAACAGTGTACACCATTCAACTAACACAGAAAGCTACGCTAATTATAAAACGATAGCCACTCAAAGGCAGAAGCAAAACACGGGATAGACCAGTAAATAAAATGGGAGCAGCAGAGTTGTGCAGAAGACGAGAACAGAGCTTGAGACACCAGAAAAATCTCCATGTTTGCGTTCTCAGGGAGGCTTGAGTTGGTTTCTGGACAGCGAGGATGGCGCTGGAGCACCACACATGCCCTTGTCACCAGCTCCTTCTCAGGGTCCTTCTGAAGTATCTTCTTCCTCTGCTGCATCAGAGACAGTGTGAGATGAATGCCCATCAAAGGCTCCAAAGCCACTCTTATGTTCATAGAGTTTCTTCCACGTCACAACACTATAAATAGCGCATATACCAAACATAAAAGCATCCTATAAAAAATCATTCATCCCCAAAACCTCACCAACTGGTCTGGAAATCCCCACAATTGTCAGGTATATTGCTAATTGAAGTTCAGTCATAAAAGGCAACAAAAAGAGCTACTAGACATAAAAAAAAAATGATGTGGTCAGAAGTTTCTACATGTCTACAGATTTGGCAGTGACATCTCCTGGCCACATACATTTTGCCAGTTGCTCGGCCGACTGAATTGTGTTTTCCTATGATCGAATGAGTTTGTCAACTGACATTATCCAAATATTTCAGAGGTGGCCGACCACACCTGCGGGTACATTTTAATCCTGATACATGTTTCTTCGTATGAATCTTACCCAGACAGTATAATTGCTTTCAGGATTTAATGCTAAACTCAGTAATGACATGTGAACAAGATAAAATATTCAGAATCAATATCATGAATGCAAGGTGGTCTTTAGATGAACAAACTAAGGGTAAATATGTGTTAGTCAATTGCTTAGCATCTGTCAAGGTATCTCAAGATCTAACCAAATTAATATTTGATCATCAGGACATGAGCTACTCAATTTGCATCCATGGTGACAGCAACCCAGACCAGCAGAGAATGAGATGCACAAAACACATTTAAGTACTCATAATAAACACACTTGCTTAACAAAAGAACATAATCAGAGTACTATGTCTCCAAGTTAAAATTGTATGATCTACAAACAAGCATTGGTATATTCACCTGGAGTTACGTTCAGATAATTGGACAGTTCAGAAGGGTGGGCTGGGCTGTAATATCCTTCGAGAGGAAATGGTGCCAATTCAACCAATATCTTCTTTTTCAGGTCAACAGTGATCAGCCATGACTTTTTGCTGCCAGATTTTGATTCACACAACATGTAAACAACATCATCACAATGATCTGCCAAGCTCGAGACAGGGTAAGATGCTAGCATGTCCTTTAGTGTCAACTCTCCGGCATTATCATCCGTCAGCTCAGGCATTAACACTGAATGCATTGGTTGGTCAACTGAGATTTCCTTATCATAAGCCACGGACCCCTTGCTCCAACGGTCACAAGAGAACCTTCTATACCATGTCATGGCCTTCCAGCCCATTACTTTGTGCTTCTTCAAGCAGTCTGCCTCGTAGAGTGTGTCAATGTCATCGAATGGCCTTTCATCAGGATCATGCCTTTGATGTTTCTCTATCTCGACATACTTGACCAAACCATCGCTGCAGGAGACGTTCCGAATGGGCCACGGGGATGACTTGGGGCCCTCCCTGTGGCCAGGCATCAGCGGGGGCAGCGGGATGAACCGCAGCACGGGCATTTCTTCGAGCACATTGCAGACCACAATCCCCCTCCAGAGATCAACCCATCCCACCGTGCCTTCTCCGAGCAGAATCACCTTGGAAGCTATGATGTGGGACACCTCAGCTCTGGCACCAGGTGACACGTCCCCCTCCACCTCCTTCACGCTCCAAGCCCAGGTCATGGAGGAGAACACATGGAGGTCATAGACCCAGCGTCCGAGCGTGAAGCACAGGACGGGCAGGAGGAAATGCGCGCCGTCGTCGCGGGGCACGAGCGCGACGTCGGCCTTGGTGAGGACGCGCGGGAAGGGGCCTGGGAGCAGGTGGAGGGACGGCCGGCCGGGCCCGGCCCTGTAGACGAAGTACTCCTTGAGGCCCTCCTTGGCGTAGGCGCCGAAGATGAAGACGACGGAGAGGACGAGGAGGTCCTTCTCGGAGCAGACGACGGTGGGCCGGTCGGAGAAGTCGGCGGCGGTGAGGCCGGGGCAGTGGACGCAGACGTGGGAGAGGCCCAGCGGGTCGGCGGCGCAGACGGTGACCCGGAAGGTGTGGCCCGTGCTGGAGGAGGCCTCCGCGGAGGTGGCGTTGGCGTGGTCGGCGATGTACCCCAGCGGCTCGAGGAGGAACCAGGCGGGCGGAGGGGCCGCGGCGTCGCGGGGAGGGAGCGGCGGGGCCTGGGAGGAGGCGGCGAAGATCTTGCGGATCCATTCCGTGTCCAAATCGAGCATCGTGCTCCGCGGCGGCGGCGGCGGGGCTGATCGATCGGGGTTTGGGGATCGCGCGCGGACTGGCAGCAGGCAGGGCTTTGGTCGGTTTGGCCTCGCCTCCGCCTGGCCGGGGTCGAATTGTGGGTTTTCTGGTTCCCCGTATGACGCGGTCAGGTGGATGGTGGATTTGGATTGGAATCGCGGCTGCACTCCCGTAACGGCGGCGAGGTCCACGGTCGCCGGCGCATGCGGGGATTTGGGGAACTGCTGAAAGGATGCCCTTTCCTTTTTTTTTCAAAGGGAAGGGAGAAAACTGCTGGATTTGTTGGGCTGAATTTGGGTTGGGCCCTTCTTCTTTTCATTTGCATGTTGATGTCCCAGGCGACGTGGGCCGGCTCAGTTCGAGGCAGGATTTTCGATGTTCTTCTGCATGGGTTTCTCTGGTTCGGTTTTCTGTGTATTTATTGTTTTATGTCCGTTTCTGTATGGATTTCTATGGTTCGGTTTTCTGTATTTTATTGATTTTTTTTCATTTTTCCTTTTTATTTTCTGCTTATTATTGTATTTTATATATTTTTATTTTTATTTCCTTGTTTATTGATCTATTTATTCTTCTGAATGCACGATTAATATTTCTTAAATACACGACAAACATTCCTCTACAGGAAGCTTTTTTTATATATACAAATAATTTTTTTAATACACAATAATTTTTTTAAATAGAGGGTCAATATTTTTAATATGCACAATGAACATTTTTTAACATATGTTTAACATCTTTTGACAATACATGATGAACATGTTTAAAATTCATGATGAGCATAGTTCAATACACCAGGATTTTTTTACATACACCATGAGCATGTTTTTCACAAATTAGTAAAAAATAAATGTTTATTTTTGGAACATTTTTTAAATATTACAAAAAGGAGGGAAAAAATAACCCGTATGTTGCTACTCGCAACGAGCAGACTATCGTCAGACATCGTAGTGGAACGGCTCACACCGGGGGAGATGTGGGCGACGGCTGTGTTGCATCACACAACAGGCGACATAGACGGTCCCATGTTCTCGGCTTATTTTCTTTTCTTTTTCTTCCAGGCATGTGCCATAAAATGCAACAAAGCAAGTTTTTCATTTACTTTTTAAAAAGTTTCCATTATTCATCGCTGCATGAACTTTGTACGGCATGACAGACTGAGCATAACTTAGTTGGTTTGGTTTCCTGTGGTAGAATGTGTCAAATTGTATTTAAATTTTCTCTTACTTTTGGACTGGGCATGGATGTTCGCATAAATTAAGGCTTTCCGGGGTTATTCTCTCACCGATATGGCTTGTTCGTCAACTATAAGGTTCATGTGGCAACTTTATCAATCTCAAGATTTGAGAGGTGTTCATGGGAGTACGATTAAGTTATGAGTTGTGTGTGTACGTTTATAGAGATGAATGTGCATGCGTCCGTATTGTGTTTCTCGAGAAATAAAAAGAACTTTGTACAGTAGTGTAAGAGAATGATTTGATCACCAGTATTTACACGACAAAAAGAATGCATCTTTTGATGAACAAAGGCGTACGAAACACTCGTTGGTACGCTGTTTAAATCTGACGGAACCGCGTACGCACTTTTGTTTCCTGAGATGTTAATTAAAGTTACCACTCCGCAAACCTTCCTTGCTTCAGTTTCACTCTCCGGGGTTGAATAAATAGCCATCTAACCTGGCCTATGAATTCACCACAGCCATATACACGCTCAACAAAAGCTCGCCAGTTAGCTTAGCTAGCTAGACTTAATAGGCAGCTAGCAACACCGTAGCTAGCTAGCCTGACACAGGCACACGCACAATGAGGTCACCGGCTGCCATCCTCTTCCTCCTCGCCGTCGTTGTCGCCGGCGCGGGCGCGGCGTCCGCGTTTGGATCCGAGAAGCCGCCGACCGTGGCCGTAGGCGTCGTCATGCCGGCGGACCCTCGCGGGCCGATGCTTGCGCGCTTCGCGGTGCTGGTGTACAGCCTGAGCCGGAACGCCAAGCTGACGTACGCCGGCGTGTCTGGCGTCGACCAGCGCCCCGACAAGGGCGGTGTCAGGTACCAGATGGTGGTCACCGCCGTCGACGCCGGCGGTGCCACGGCCAAATACCGGGCGGTCATCTGGGGGGTCCCCGAGACCTCGCGGTGGACGCTTCTGCGGTTCAAGCGCATAAACTGATCCGTCCGGGTGCGTGCACGTAGCAGGACGGGGGATGGTCATGCATGTGTGTGCACGAGCGCATACTAACAGTATATGCATCTTGCCACTATATATGAGCGTACTACTGTACAACTACATCAGGCAACAAGCAAGTGAATAAATGGAGTCCGTCTACGTTGCAGAAGAAGACTGATGATTTATAAGTGTGTATGTGTCAATTCAGGAATGTTGATGGTAAAGTTTTTGTGTAAGCCTTGAGTAGCTTGAGGATGCGTGTGTATGTTTTGATCATCATCCAGAAGTACTCTTTTGTGTGTATCCATGGGTGTGCATGAGTGTTGATCATTCATGTGTGTGCATGGAAAAAAAATTATATGAAACCAGGTCTCACGGTTAGCAGGTGAGACCCGTCCTGATGGATGACACGTGACATTCACAAATCACAAAGCATCCCCCACCCCCCACTTAAAATCAGGGGGGAGAGAGATTAGATGCTTTGTGATTTGTGAATTCCACGTGTCATTCATCAGGATGGGTCTCGCATGAGACCTGGTCTCATAGAATTCTTTTCCGTGTGCATGAGGGCATAAATCATTATAATATTATATGCATGCATCTTGCCACTAGTATAGGCATGTACCAGTGTTCAACTAGCAGTACATGCAATCAAGTGGATGAACGGCTAGAGTCAGTTGTTGATCAAATAACCATCAAATCGGAGTAAAAAGATTTGAACTACAGTGGGTCCGGCTATTCGTGATCGTATAAAGCTCTAACAAGGGACACATGGTAAATCTTTATCTGTTATGTAGGTTATCTATTGTTGTGTGCATTGGTTTTGTTCGTGGTTTAGTCTTCATCAACCAATTGTTTATGATGGTGTGTATGTGATTGAGCAGGTTGTCAAGGAGCCTTTTGCTACACATGGATGGCGGCATAGTTCATGGATAACACACACCTCCTCGCCTTACGCATGGTTCCAGTCTGCTATGACTTTGTTGTTTTTGACATTTTATATTTTATCATGCATGTAAGCGTTTTTTCAAAAAAAAAAATGCATGTAAGCGTTTATGTTGATTGTGTGCATCATAGCCATTCATAGGTGTGGATGTATGTTCATTATACTTAGTATTCCTTTGATGCTACATTATAAGTTAGTAAAACAGCTCTTTGCCCAGAAAAAGAACATCATGCACACTCTCAAATGAACTACTACATTGAGCTCCATGCCAAGGTTGAGTAGCCGATTTGCAAATTACTCCGTCGCTTCTAAATATATAAACCTTTTTAAAGATTTTAATAGGGACTAGTTACGAATATATATAGACACATTTTAAAGTGTCGATTTACTTATTTTGCTTTGTATATAATTCGTATTAAAATCTCTAAAAAGTCTTATTTGAAAACAGAGGGAGTAGGTATAACTGGCAACTTTTGCCCGGCAATGATTAAAACAAAATCATTCACATATCTTTGCGGCCATTGTCCACTCGAGTGAAACAGATCGTGCATCGTGCCATGTCAAACAGTCAACAGGGTTAGGTTAATTTGCATGCAAGGCCTGGCCAGCCGAGGATCCTTTGACCATGCATGCGTACAAGTCAGTAGATTTAACTCAGTCCTGATACTTCCTCTCTTTCAGTTTACACGGCGTGCGCGTACTTCTAGGTTATCAATTTGACCAACCTAATACAAGTCATATACTCAGTCCTGATACTTACAAAAAATATACCAATATAAACTTCAGACGTTCTATTTTCAAAAGGTATAATTTTTATATTATATAGTTTATATCAGGGTGATAAAATTGACAACCTACGCGTAGGACTTGTAAACTGTGACGGAGGGAGTAAGTCAAAAACAACACCCGGGCGACTAACATGTGGGCCATATGTATATGTCTGCAAGATTTACTGTACAGTTTCTTTTCCTTGCCAGCAAATCACTACTTTAAGCCAAAATCTTTCGGATTCATTGCCCAATTCGCCTAGCCACGATAACTAGTACTTTTTTTTAAAACAACTAGTATATTCATCATCTGTGATGATAGTACAAGGAACACAAAAGATAATAAAAAGTATATCCAGGTCTGTAGACCATCTAGTGACAACCACAATCATTGGAGCAAAGCCAAAGGCGTGCCGCCATCATCGCCCCTCCCTCATCAGAGTCGGGTAAAACTTGTTATAGTAACTAGTACCCACTTGGTTGTAGATAAGCTCTGGGCCCGGCACCCGACGTGCTAACCCTTGGTGTTGCCACAATTATACATGTAGTACGAGTCTAGCACACAGTCGTGTGTTTGATGTACATTATGTAAGAGTGTGTTGCATGCGTCATAGAGATGAGTGTATGTAGGCATGCATCTAAAATTGTACTGTGTTAAAGAAAAAACCCGATGCATACTTCCTCCGTCCAAAAAATCTTGTCTCAAACTCTTTCCTCAAATGGATATATCTAGCACTAACTTGATGCTAGATACATTCATTTGAGAAATAAGCTTTTTCGGACGGAGGAAGTACTAGCTAGTGGTTGGGACTTGGACCAGTCCATGTCTTAAACAAGAGTTCATCGATCGTCTTAGGAAGATCTCTCGAAGCACATTGCTGCAATTTAGAAAAGAGAAGCAAACAAAAACAAGTACTTGCATTAGTCAGAGTGATGGAAATCCATGCGTACGAGACGCAGAACTAACTTCGAAAAAGATCACACAAGATATTCTATTGAAGTCCACGAGGTCGGTCGGTTCATTTTATACGTGCAACTTGCATGCATGCTTAGTAGGAGTGCTATTACTACTTGATTTCGTTGCATGATCGCTCACGTACATGCCAGGGCAGCTTAACCAAAAGGCGGTGAGCCAGTGGACTTGGAGTACATCGATCAACGCGTACGTACGTTCGAACGATCGAATAGGGACAAGCTACGATGTTTGACCCGGCTCGTCTTTGAATGACATTTCGTCAAGTATTCTCAGGTTTTCCAAGACAGGAAGCAGTAATCTGTCACGTACGCGAGCGCAGCCCATTCCTCGTACTATCAGCGTGCATTGACCCATTTTTAATTATTTCCTTTACAGAAAAGTACGTGCATTGACATCGAGATCGCCATTGACGTACGAGTTGCAGTATATATCGAAGGCTGCATCATCCGCCAGGTGCACGGGGATGCTAACCCGTAAATCGGACACCGCATCTGTTCGTGGACAGGGAATCAATCCGCGGACATATGTGAGGGCTGACGATACAATGCTAACCACTGTATGTCTGTTAGTAAAGTGTAATTTAAATTCAAATATGTTCGATCCGTAGCGCGCCAGACCACATCATCTACCGATCATAATCAAAAAAGAGGCAAGTATGCTCAGTTTTTACATGGCTGACAACAATAAAATATTTGTCCAATAGACCGTGCATTTTCCCCTGTCGGATCGTCAATCCGAGACTCCACGCTTAATCTGATGTAACCATCGTGTAGGGCGCCTCCGCTTTGGCATCCGCCTCCGTCTTTGGTAGGGTCTCCTCCATGTCCATGGGTCGGTGGCAGGAGGGAAGAAGAGAATGCGGGAAAATGCGGGAATTTGGTGGACAGCTACAAAAGTTCGAAATCCGCCTTCTCCGGCAAAGCCCCCCTCTCCTACGTGGCTCGTGTCCGGACTCCGGCAAAGCCCCCCTCTCCTAGTTTGTTTCGACTTTGTAGGAAAATTATGGTCCGGATCGCTCAACAGATCAATGGGGTAGCTGGTCAATGTTGGATGACTTGCGGAGTTCAAACAGCTGCGTCCGAACGGATATATACGGTTTGAGAGTCGCCTTTTGGAGATTTCCTTAGAGCATCTCTAGCAGACCCCGTATAAGTGGTCAAACCTGCAAAATAACCGTTTTTTACAGTTTCAGTTTAAAAAACGAGTCAGAACAGACCCCTTAAAATCGTCTGATCCTTAAAAAATTTTAAGGGGCCCTGTAAACGCGACTCCGAAACCCTTATATCTACAGTTTTGAGGACAACTTGGCATTGCATACCGATCAATGTTGACAGTCGAGGAATCTCTGTTCCCACCAATGCCATGAAGCTCGCCCGGCAGCCCGTCCGCCGCCCGTCGGCTCGGCCGCCCGACCGCCTGTCCGCCCGACCGCCGCGCCCGGGCACCGCCTGTCCGCCCAGCCGCCGCGCCCGTCCGCGCTGCGAGCAAGCTAGCTAGCTAACCCAGGCCGCGTCTCTCGCTGGCGACGGAGGAGCTAGCTAGCTCGTCCCTGATGGATTCGAGCTGAGCTAGCTAGCTCGCTCCTGGATGGATTCGAGTTGAGCTAGCTAGCTAGCTCTCGATTGATTCGAGCCCCGACGGAGGCGATTGGCCGCTTTGTATGCTTCATATTTGGTCATCTGCGGCTTCATTTTTTGACCGCTTCTTGTGCTATCTATCAGTTTCGCGGGAGCAAGCTAACTGACAATGAACATAAACGAGAGGAAGAAGAAGACGTGGGGAAAGAATATACAAAAATATTCTGTTTTATAGTTTAAGTTTGAGGGATCTGTTCTGCTGCAGCTAAAACCAACTCGTAAAAGAATATATTCCGCGAATATCCTTTTATACGGGTCTGTTTTGCGGGGTCTGTCTCTGCGGTCGTATGTGCCGACCTGCAAAACTGTTTTCCCGCAAACTGCAAACGCGTTTTACAAGTCGACGGGATGCGGAGTCTGCTAGAGATGCTCTTATTAGAAGAAAGGGATATTTAAATTAGTGCCCCTGGTTCCTTAGTTGTGCTCACTTTTCCCCACGCTTCAAACGTTTGCTCACTTTTCCCCTCTTCCTTAGCTGAAACTCCCACAAATGCTCATAGCGGGCGTTTGCCGTCTTGACCATCCATTCGAAAATATATTTTAGAGCATATGCACCCAGGCCCTCTCTATCTAGCCATCCATTTTTTGCTTTAAGATTCGTGCAAATATATTTCTCTTTTTTGTTTCTCCCACATAGAATATATCTTGAAGTTCAAACCTATGCGGCGTGACAAAGCTTTCTGAGTAGAATCTAGGATAAATCGTACAGATTTTTTTGTCAAACATAAATATACAAAATACGTTTTGTTTGATTAAAAAATCATATTTTTAATTTTTATGTCGGACAAAAAATTCTGAAAGATTTATCCTAGATTCTAGTTAGAAAGATTTGCCATCCTGCATAGGTTTGAACTTTAAGATATGTTCTATGTGGGAAAAGCAAAAAAGAGAAAATTTCATATAGAAACTTAGTTGTGTCGCACGGATCTTAAAGCAATATTGAAGGATTAGGATAGGAGGGCATGGGTGCATATGCTCTAAAAATCCACGTCCACCATCCATTGACCGTTAATTGCTGACGAGTGGGGCCGAGTCTTTGTCTGACTGTTGCTTGCTGACGTGTGGGACCGCAAGGAGACACGTATTGGGCAGCTTGTCTGAATATGAAACAGATCTAGATAGGCCGCACTGCATCGCGCCGCCCCGCCCCCTCCGTCGACGTCGTGTCGCGTCCACCGCAGTTGTTTCCTCCACCCTATGCCCTATTCCGTTCGTCGGCGACGCCACGTCTGCGCCAGATATAGCCCACCTCCCCATCTGGGATTACATAGTGATCTTGAGTGAGGACACCCGGAATGCAGTCGACCGTGGAGAGGATTGGGTCGAATCCGCGGCAGATAATTCATGGATTAAACCTGGGTAAGCATTGTTTCCTCTCGAATTGACATTCTAAGTCGTATTGTAGGCCGTATTTGACTTCTGTTTGCTTGAATCGTTCGAATTTGTGCTCGATTTTACCCGGCTAACTGAAGCCTTTGTTTCCTTCCCCCAACAAAATAGGATTGATCCTGCGCTGGCTTTCTGGCTGGCGATTAGAATGGAAACTAGTGTGCTGCGTGGTACTAAACCGCATTTGATTTCATCATTTTTCTATCCCAAAGTGGTAGAAACCAGCATATCTTTCAAAGATTTGCGAGCTGACCTCCGAAACACCTATCCCTGGAGTGATGCCGATGCTGTTGAACTGAATTGCTTCAACAGTGACGAGCAAAGATTTCTCCCACTAACTTGCGACGATCATATGCCGTTGCTTTTTGCTGGGATTGCTGGCTGCCGATTTGGTAAACTCCAAATCGATGTGATTCAGCCACGCGCAGAACGGGCGAAGGGGAAGGGAGTTCAGACATCATCTGTCTGTGCTAATAGCCAGCACCCCGGCACTCCTTGTAGGTCGACACCAAGTAAAGCAAGTGGTTCATGGAGCCACAACATGCCTGCTGCCAATTCTGGTTCCGATTCAGCTGCTGCTTCTCGTGTACCTTCTGCAGTTGGTGTAGAAGAAGATGCAGAACCTGACGAGGCAGTGCCTACAAATGATGATGAAGACGAGATGATGTTTCCTGAACTGGTCAATGTAGCCAGTCAGCAAGCAGTGGATGACGAATATATGGAGGAGCCCATCAGCCAAGCTAGGTTTGATGACACTAACGATGAAGAGAAGGTGGAGAACATGGACAGCTTAATCGAGGATGAATACGATGGTGATGACATGCCAACAATTGAGTGGAACCGGGAAAAACCCGAGCTTAGTGTAGGTACCATTTTCCAATCAATGGTGGACTGTCGGAATGCACTGACAACATGGTGCATTATATCTGAAAACACCTATAAGATTAAAAGGAGTGAGCCAGCAAGGTTCACAGTTTTTTGTCCATATCCTAGGTGTAGGTGTAAGTTGCATGCATCTCGTATGAGAAAGAGCAAATATGTTCAGGTAATCCAAGTTCAGTTAGTAATTTAGTTTCAGATCGTTGAGTAAGGTTTCTTAACTATTTTTTTACCCTTTTATTTTGTTTCAGATAAAGAAAACCCCATACAAGCACACCTGTCCACTTGGAGGGGGAGGGGGGAAGGCCAAAACCAAGCTAGCAAAAACTAGGTGGGTGGCAGATGCTATATTGGATTAGCTGAGAGAAGAACCTGGAGTTGGTCCAATAGCACTCCATGGGAAGCTTTTTGAGAATTACAAGATAGAAATTCCTTACATGAGAATTTTCAATGCTAGGGAAAAGGCTCTTGACAGAATTAATGGTCAATGGAATGACAGTTTTCAGCTGCTTTACGCTTTCAAAGCTGAAGTGGAGATGGCAAGTCCAGGGAGTGTTGTAGAGATTGACAAGCATACAGTTCTATTCAAAATAAAAGAGAAGTCATTTCAGAAGGAGTGCTTCAGAAGGGCTTTTGTTTGTTTTAAGGCTTGCTGGCAGGGGTTTCTAGATGGTTGCAGGCCCTATTTGGCTGTAGATGCTACACATTTGACTGGAAGATGGAGAGGACAGCTAGTAGCAGCTTCTGCAGTTGATGGACACAACTGGCTATTCCCAGTTGCATTTGGTGTGGTGGAGGCAGAGTCTGAGGAAAGTTGGGTCTGGTTTCTGCAGCAGTTGCGCAACATTATAGGCACACCCCCAGGTTTAGCTATACACACAGATGCTTGCAAGGGTTTAGAGAGTGGAGTGGAAATTGTATTCCCTGGAGTGGAGCATAGGGAATGTATGCGACACCTAGCGCATAATTTCAAAAAAAAAGTTCAAAGGTAAAGTTTATGATGAGAACTTATGGCCAACATCATACACATGCAGCAAAAGGAAGCATGAACACCATTTGAGAGTTTTGTATGCTCAAAATCCTCTTGTGAAGGAGTACATGGATGCACATCATGGCAAGGTGTAGTCAAGAAGCAAATTCAACGAAATCTGCAAAGTAGATTATGTGACCAGTAACCTTGCAGAATGCTTCAATTCAAAGTTCAAGTCAGTGAAAGGGCTCTTGTTGTGGCAAGCATTTGACAAGATGAGGCAAATGATCATGATAAAGATGGCTCTTCGTAAAAGAATTGCAGAAACACAATATGTTGGTCATCAAATGCTCCCATCACTGATTAAGGCATTGCACTTGAAGGCAAGAGGACTGAAGATGAAATGTATTCGATCTGGTACATATGAGGGAGAGGTTACCTATACTGACACTAAAAATAGGGTATGGAGGTATCTTGTGAACCTAAGTACTAGAGAATGTACTTGTAGGCAATGGCAGATCAGTGGAAAGCCATGCATACATGCCCTACATCTGATGACCGCTATTGGGGGTGCAGATGGTGAAGTTGATCAATATTGCTCTGAGTATTTCTCTGTTGCCAAATTTATGGCTGCTTATGCTGAGAATGTGCCTGCACTATTGGGGAAAGATCAATGGAACATAGTAGATCCAGGGTTCAAACTCCACGCTCCTGTCATTACTAGACCACCAGGAAGACCAAGGAACCAGAGGATTAGAGCAGGTGAGGAGGGTCGTCTACCAAAGAAGCGTGCTTGCAAAAAATGTGGAGTTCTGGGGCATATTGCTAGGCTTTGTACCAATGCAGTGAATGCATCATTTGGAGAGGAGGAAAGATGGACAACAGCCAATGCTGAGGAGAATGCAGCAGCAATGGAGACTGAAGATGCAGTGGAGAATGCAGCAGCAAATGAAGCAGTGGAGAATGCAGCAGCAAATGAAGCATCTTGGTATGTGTTTGCACCCTTTGTAGAATGCAGCTACCCTTTTGTTTGTATTTGTTCCCTTTTTTGCCTATGGCTTATAATTTTATTTACCAGCTCTAGGGAGAAAAGGCCAAGAGATGAAGAAGCAGAAGATTTTGAAACCATGGCCTTTGATGGTTTTGAATCTATAAGAGAGGAAGAGGAGGGCGTAAGTTTTCCAATTGTGCCTTTAAAGATTACTGAACCCATAGATGACCGTCAAATGGTTGTCAAGTGCTCGGCGAGTGCAACTACTCCATCAGCACCTCCATGAGGAAAACCCCAAGTAAAGCCCAAGATCAAAAGGAATAAGAGTCTGAAAGAAAAGAGCATCTCAACTAGGGAAACCAGGAGCAAGACGGTGAAGCCAGCTGCAAACACAAGGAGCAAGTCGAAAATTTGAATTAAGTTGTTGGGAAATGTTTGTGTTGTCAACTTGAGCGCGAGTGGATCGCTTAAAACTTGGTAAATTTTTATTAAGATGTTGGCATCTTAAAACTTGGTAGATTTGAGCTACTATGAAAACTTATTAGTTGTAATAATGTTGCTTCTACTTTGGTTTCTTATTTGAGTCAGAATTCAAATTTCCATCAAAATTTGAATTTAAATCAATATTTGAATTTGGGCCAAAATTTGGGTTCGGGTCAAAGTTGAAGTTGAACATTGGAGGTTCATTGCTCTGTGCGGTGTATTTGATCGAGCATTTGAAGTCCAATATTCGTAGGTGAATAGTCCGAATGAGAAATGTGCTAGAAACGAGCTCGAAAGCTAGGGTAAACAGCCCTATTTGAAATCAAGTTTTTTTTGACCTTGCCTAAATGAGGCACATATATTTTTATTAACACTTGTTCCATATATATAGGGTAAAAACGAAGTCTCACTATTTATTGATTAATATTCATATTACTACATTTTTTGAAAAAAATATGCTTTTAATTCTAAACCGTCAAATAACACGTTTTAGATATGAAAATGAAAAAGTAAGTTCAGATCCTTCTTACTCACTCCAAAATGAAGCTATGGAGATTTTTCTGATTTTTTTTAATTATTTTGATTTTTTTTTCAAACCCTAAACCATCTCTCCCTATTCTACGAACTCTGAAAATGTTCATAGGCGATAGCTCATTTGTGTGAAGACTTTTTTCATGAAAATGACCTACACCAAGTTTATATTTTTTTTCTCATAACCTTGTCACATATGACGGCTATGTGCGCAAGAATTACAACATTTTGATTTTTTTGAATTTTTTAAAAACATTTGAACTTGATTTCGACAGATCACTTCAAAAAAACGATTTTTCAAAAAAAAACACCCCTATACCGAGTTTATATTTTTATGGTAACTAGGTCTCATAAACGGATGAACTACGTTTGTTTTATATTTTTGCGATTTTTTTTAATTTAGTTATGGCCATTTGAAATCTGGTCAAACCCTAATAACCCCGTTGACTCGCTCATAACCCCGCAGAAATGCTCCAAACCCTAGCGTCGAACATGCGCCATCGGATCCTACCAAGCGCCAAACACCACCCGTCAGATGTGGGGCAGGCATGCGCGATCCGCGTGATGCATCCTGATTGGCTACTGCACTGTCCTTCTCGGGTTTTTTACAATCTGCCCCACTTTACATATGAAATTGTATTTTTCGCACATGACCACCACATGTCAGTGTTAAGAGTTGGTTCAAATATTCAAACTGCAAAATACAATGTGGCAAATCGTCAATATAGCTTCCCCTTCTCCTCTTCTCCATCCGACAGACAAAGGCATCAAGCAGATCGAGCAATTCCTCTGTTTCTTTTCCCATCTTCTCGTTCTTCTTCCTCTTGAGAAATTCCTCTATTTCTTCCTCTCGGGCGATATGTCGACCTCCTCGTCAGCCCCCCGTTCCACGTGGCCGGTGTATGGTCCAGTGCCGATGACTCGATGCACTGACTGCCCACGGACTGCGCCACTGAAGCGGTTGACTTCGAAGGAGGAGAAGAATGGGAACTTTGGGTGTGAGTTCGTCAAATGCGAGAGCAAGCCGGAGGGGCAGGTTAGATCTGAGTTTTCCTCGCATCCTTTATCTTTAATTTCTCAAAAAATCTGTCAGATTTGTATTTAGGTTACATGATTTCGTTTTCAGATCGTGAAGAAATGCCACCATTTCGAGTGGATGGATGATTACATCCAGAGGCTTCAAGGGTTGGGCTTGTTGGATTCGAGGGGGAATGCAATCCGCGAGTCCAATCTGCCCCATGACAGTGCCGCTCCGGCAGCAGCAGCGTGTCCAGAATACCCGACGGTGGTAGATGTCGAACTGAAGACGGAATTGAAGAAGATGAACAAGAACTTCAAGCAGCTGATTGAGTTGAAGAAGCAATCCAATCTGATAGCTTTAGGAATACTTGCTCTAGGAATTTTTTACTTGATGGCCATCTCTCGTTAGAGATGTTTGTCTACTGTTGTTGCCATTGTTTAGCAATCCAAGTATGTTTATCTCAAATGCAACTTTGTTTAGTGCAACTGTCGATCTCTGAATGTATGCAGTTTACTGTTAAGTTTTGACACTTTCAGTTTCGGTAGAAAACAACTACCAGTTCAGTGATAGGATTATTTTGTTAGCTAATAACCTCGAGGGTTGGATCATACCCTAGCTCGTCAGATGACAGTAAGTAGTACTTGAGCAGCACAAGGGATATACATCAAGTTCATCTCTTCTCTCTCGCACTTGCCAAACTTTTGTCCTCGAGTTCGTCAGTTCTGCTAAAAAAACCTAGGTTCGCGGGCCCAAAGAGAAAGCCCAGAAACAAGCGATGTTTCTTTTTTTGTTTAGGAAGGATTGCTTTGTTCTTTTTTGTTTCTGATTTCTTTTTTCATTAATTTGATTGCCCAATCTCTTCTATCTCATTGAGGAATTTTTTTGGCTTTTCTTTATGGGTCCCTTCATTTTTTAGAATCAAAGTATTTGCAAACCGCAGTATTATTATGCCTAGCGAACCAATACTTCATGATTAGAAAAAGAGGTCTAACCCTCCCTTTTATATACTTCAAACATAGTGTAGTTAAAACTACACTTTTGACTAAAGCGAAATATCTCAAAGTATTTGATACTTCAATATTTCTGAAAACCAAAGTATTCTTTGAATACCTAAAAAATACAGAGCTCTCAAACCAAAGCCATGTACAAATGTACAATATGTTCTTATTTTTAGAAGGCATCTATAAACACATCATTTTTAGTTTGTTTGGTTAATTTTTCCCACGCCAATTAGCCGTGTCTAAACTTGGGACAAACAAAATACAAACATAACAAAGCATTAATATAACACACACAACTTAACTTAGATAGGGTTGCTAGGGCAACATAAGTTCTTACATAGACACCGATAGATAATAATAATTAACCTTACATAGATAGGGTAGCTAGCACTGGTAGAAAAAGGGCCTGCTGTCCCGGTTTGTAAGGGCCTTTTGTCCCGGTTCTGGAACCGGGACTAAAGGGTCGGTACTAATGCCCTGTCCCTTTAGTCCCGGTTCAATCCAGAACAGGGACAGATGGGCCTCCACGTGGCCTGTGCGTGGAGCCCAGGCAGGAGACCCTTTGGTCCCAGTTGGTGGCACCAACCGGGACCAATAAGCATCCACGCGTCAGCATTTCTATGGCTGGGGTTTTCGTTTTTTTTGAAAGGGGGGGGGGGTTTGGGGGTTTTGGGGGGGTTAGTTTAGGTGTTTCATATATTGTGTTAGCTAGCTATAATTAATAGAGAGAAGTGTCCTCTCTTATGTCCGTGCTTGGTCAACGCTACGTACTATACATACGTATAGAGAGGACTAGACACGCTAGCTAGCTAGTAAGCAAACGAAGGGAACGGAAGATCGTTATGAACATATATGCATACAGAGAGAAGTGATATCGACCACCTCTCCTTCTTCGAGAGATTGGTCGAACAACAAGTTCTCGTATATCTATCCGACACTACCGGCTACATATATACAATAATTATCTCTTACAAATATAATCATACGGACTCAGGGTCCACATAGAATTCTCCGTCTTCAGGGATCACATGGTCAAGAAAGAATGCCGCCAATTCCTCTTGAATTGCTCGCATGCAAGCTGGTGTTAGGAGTTCATCCCGCTTCCGAAACATCTAATTTAAAGAAGGGGGTCAATACATATATATATGAATGAATGAAACTCAACACAAATGATGGTAATAAAATAAAATTGTGAATGTTGTTATTTACATACTTCATATTGTTCGTCAGTGTAGCCCCGCTCACAGGTCATGTGGCGGATGGACTCGCAAACGTAGTATCCACAGAAATCATTCCCTTGTTCCTGCCACAACCACTTTACAAGAAATAGAGGTCAATCAAACTGATAAGCAAGAATGCCAAATGGTATTGATGAAATTAGCGCTTGAATGACTAGTAGATGCGCGGAACATGCTACTATAGTACTTACTTTCGGGTGTCTAAATTGCAGCTCCTTCGGCAGTCTCGGAGCTTTTCTGGTGAATTTTCTCCAAACCCTGCGGGACAAAGAAAACAATTACTTGATATATCAAGAAATGAACAAAGTTGCTGATATGGTGGATAATGATCGATTTAACTTACTTCTCGAGTATTTGAGTCATGTCTGCATAGTCCTGGGGATGTTTTCGTCTTGAATCTAAGACGGTTACTAGTCCCTGCTCAAGCTTAATCTCTAGGAGAATATAGTGGAAACTGCACACGCATGCATAACTCATCAATTACATTACTATAACCTTGACTAATATATAAGGGAAACCGAATACGCACAAGACAGTAACACTCACTTGAAGTTGTAAGGAAAGAGTATTATATCTTTGTTTTCATTTATTACGAACGATCGTAGAAAGTTGGCCTCGGTAGCTGCGGCATGAAATTTAACCTGAGTTGCATCTATGAGATATGTGTTAATGAACCCAATATCACCGACTTGTCTTTTCTTCAATTTGGCGATCTTCAATCTGCATAATATAGTGAGGATGATTATAAATACATGCAATGAAAGAGCTGAGCTATATAGAGAAACTTAATGACAGAAGTAGTACTACTTACAGACAGTAGCAGGCGACCGTTGTTTTATCGAGGGCCAATTGATTGAAAAACTGATAGAACTCCTCAAATGGAACAGGCAACAGTTCAATTCCAACGAGGTCATGCTCCTTTTTAACTTTCACATACAAAGTACTCCTCCCCCCAGAGTCTCTGCAGATTTTCAAGTACCAATCATGCAATCTTCGCATCATCGTTGATAGAGATCTTTCATCTTTGACGAGAGGCTTCCCGTACTCATATCTTTGTATCTGCACGTCCATGGGTTCATAATGTACATCGTCGGGCAGGTAATCTGCAAGATTTCTATAACCGGGCACCATCCTCGGATCATTAGCGACGTTGTGGCTAGGCTGGGCAATTTGTTTCCCAGCTCATCGTTCTTTCAGCCTTTGATCACTGACAGTACTTCCCGACCGCTCCGCTTCAGCAAATTCCTTTCCAATAATGCGCTCATAGTTTCCTTTCGGCGGAGACTTCGGTGGTTTTGTCAGGGCAGCCAGAGTGCGCTTCGCTTTCACCGGATCTACCTTCTCCTCCGAAAGTGGATGTCTCTTTGCTTTCAACCCTTGAAACCAGTCATCCACTTCGGTTCGTGCAATCTCGGCATTCTCCTCCGGGGTCCTCTCGTATGGTAACTTCTCTGGAGTCTTCAGAGAAGGACCGAATCTGTATGTCCTCCTGCCTCTGGTTGTATTGCTAGACGCCGACCGAGCAGACGGAGCGATTGTCTTCTTTACTTGCTTACGAGGCGGAGGAGAAGGACTACGACGTGCCGGAGCAGCCGGAGCGGCGGCAGGTCTCTTCCGCCCTTGCTGACGAGGCGGAGAAGGAGGAGGGTGGCTGCTCGGGCGCGTCGGTGCAGGCGGAGAAGGAGGCAGAGTGCCGCCACACGCTGGAGAAGGAGCCGGTCGAGTGCCCTGATTGTCACTCGCCGGAGGAGGAGGCGGTGGAGGAGGCGGAGTGCCTTGACTCGCCGGAGGAGGAGGCGGTGGAGGAGGCGTCCAGTTCGGAAGGTTGATGAGCTCCTTCCGCCATAGGCATGGAGTCTTCAGAGCAGACCCGAGCCTAGTCTCCCCTTCACCGGTAGGGTGGTCAAGCTGGAGGTCCTCAAATCCCTCCGTTATTTCATCCACCAACACCCTAGCATATCCTTCTGGAATCGGCCGACAGTGAAAAGTTGCGCCGGGTTCAGTAGGATAAATAGAGCCAACAGCCGCCTTGACCTTCAAATTCATCCATTGCGTCATAAGGTGGCAATTTTGAGACTCCGTGATAGCATCCACGAGATAGCTGGCAGGAGCCGTCAAGGCATGCTCCGGCTAAAGCAGCTCGGTGGAAGCCATGCTGCTTCTGCACTGAGATGGCGGGGTAGCTTCGGGGGAAGCTTCGACAGTACGTTTGCTGCGATTTGCTTCTCGTTCCTCTATCGCGTCTACCCTTGCTTGCAGCGCCTGCATTTGGGTCTGCTGCACTTTTTTCCTCCTCTCATGGGATTTGTAACCGCCTGCGTCCGAAAACCCAACCTTCCACGGAATGGAGCCTGGCGTGCCTCGTGTACGTCCAGGGTGCTCAGGATTCTCGAGGGCCATTGTGAGCTCGTCGTTCTCTCTGTCTGGAAAGAACGTCCCTTGCTGCACTGCTTCGATATACTGCTTAAGCTTCCTGACTGGTATGTCCATTTGAATGTTCGTCCAAATGCACTTCCCTGTTACAGGGTCCAAGGTTCCGCCAGCCCCGAAGAACCAAGTCCGGCAATGGTCTGGCCAATTAATTGTCTCTGGTTCGATCCCTTTATCAACCAGATCATTCTCAGTCTTGGCCCACTTACGCCGAGCTACGAGGTAGCCACCTGACCCCGTGCGATGGTGATGCTTCTTCTTCGCAGCATTTTGCTTGTTTGTCGCCGACATCTTCTTACTCTTTTCCGATGTCTTGTGGGCCACAAATGCGAGCCAGTGATCTCTGATCTTCTCATATGTGCCCTTGAATTCTGGTGTCTCATCATTTTCGACAAACTTATTCAGCTCTTTCTTCCACCTCCTGAATAGTTCTGCCATCCTCTTAAGAGCAAAAGACTTGATTAATTGCTCTTTAACTGGGTTCTCTGGATTATCCTCTGGCGGTAGGGTGAAATTTGACTTCAGCTCAGTCCAAAGATCATTTTTCTGCATATCATTGACATAAGACACCTCAGGGTCTTCTGTAGCCGGCTTAAACCATTGCTGGATGCTTATCGGGATCTTGTCCCTAACCAGAACCCCGCACTGAGCAACAAATGCGTTCTTTGTTCGGATGGGTTCAATCGGTTGGCCGTCGGGCGCGATTGCTATGATCTCAAACCTTTCATCCGAGCTCAACTTTTTCTTCAGGCCTCGTCTCTTTACCGAAGTTGTGCTCGATCCGGAGGGCTAGAAAAAAGAACAAAGACTTAATTAATATGTGTACATACCAAAACAATGAATGCATCAATCAGCTAGTCAGCACAAGCTTAACTAATATATATACCTGGCCAGACTCGGTTCGGTCACCAGAGCCGTCATCACGGTCTCCTTCTTGCACCGGCATTGGGTCACCAGAGCCGTCCTCATGTTCTTCTTCTTGCACCGGCATTAGGTCACCGTAGCCAGCTTCTTCACCCTCTCCTTCCAGACCATCGGTGTCGTTGAGAAACAACGAGACGACATCACTTCCTTCTGTGATTATGTCCCTCAACAACGCTTCTTTTGCTTCGTCTCGGGCGGTGTCCATAGTTTCTACAAATATTTACAACATGGCAATTATTATTCAAACATGACAGATGGATAAATTAGTGGCAAACGTAGAACTAGCTACCTAATCATAGTAAGGAATCATATATATTAATTAGTGGCCTCAACGCTGCTTCTCTAGGGTTTGGGGTGGCCTCGACAACGCTTCAAGGGTTTGGGGTGGCCTCGAGAACGCTTCAAGGAGGGGGTAATATCGACCCCCCACGTGTTGAAGCTATCGGGAGGGGGTATATATCAACAACGATGACACTACATCTATGTCCCTCGACGACCCTCTTTTTTTTTCTTCCTCTTCTTTTTTTATCCTCTTCTTCCTCTCATGTTCGAGAGGATCGCCGAGGGGTCGGGAGGTTGCCTAGTGTCAAAGGATTCAACAAAACCATGTCTTCATCATTAGGCGAAAGTAACAGGTGCATGATGGTACGAAGCTCTCCAAAGTTATTTTGGAACGGAGTCCTAGATAGGATAATTCGCTTTTTGGTACAAAGTTCAGCAAGAACCTTCCAAATATCGTTATTTGGAAGGCCTTTGCTGAAATTCATACAAAAAGGCAAATTATCCTATCCGGGACACCATTCCAAAATAACTTTGGAGGACTTCGTCATGCCCTGGTTACTTCTGGCTAATGATGAAGCCATGGATTTCTTTAATACTTTGACACTCTAGGAAACCTCTCTCTCGACCCCTCGGCGATCCTCGACCCCTCAAACCCTCGACGACCCTGGAACCCTCGACCCCTCGGCGATCCTCTTCTTCCTCTCATGTTCGAGAGGATCGCCGAGGGGTCGGGAGGTTGCCTAGTGTCAAAGGATTCAACAAAACCATGTCTTCATCATTAGGCGAAAGTAACAGGTGCATGATGGTACGAAGCTCTCCAAAGTTATTTTGGAACGGAGTCCTAGATAGGATAATTCGCTTTTTGGTACAAAGTTCAGCAAGAACCTTCCAAATATCGTTATTTGGAAGGCCTTTGCTGAAATTCATACAAAAAGGCAAATTATCCTATCCGGGACACCATTCCAAAATAACTTTGGAGGACTTCGTCATGCCTTGGTTACTTCCGGCTAATGATGAAGCCATGGATTTCTTTCATACTTTGACACTAGGAAACCTCTCTCGACCCCTCGGCGATCCTCGACCCCTCGAACCCTCGATGACCCTGGAACTCTCAACCCCTAGACGGCCCTGGAACCCTCGACCCTCGATCCCTCGACCCTATAAAACCCTCGAACCCTCGACCCTGAAACCCTCGACCCTTGACCCCTTAACGACCCTCGACCCTCTACCCTAGTTCCCGACCCTCGACCCCTCGGCGATCCTCGACACCCTCGTTCCCGATAAAAAATAAGAAGAAGAAGAAGAAGAAGAAGAAGAAGAAGAAGAAGAAGAAGAAGAAGAAGAAGAAGAAGAAGAAGAAGAAGAAGAAGAAGAAGAAAGAGGAGAAGAAGAAAGGAATAGCTAGAGGAGAAGATCGAAGAAAAAAAAGAAGAAAAAAAAGAGGAGAAGAAGAAAGGAATAGTGGAGAAGAAGAAAAAATTTCTTCTCCACTATTCCTTTCTTCTTCTCCTCTTCTTTTTCTTCTTTTTTCTTCTTCTTATTTATTTCTCCTCTTCTTCCTCTCCTCTTCTTCTTTCTTTCCTCTTCTTATTTTCTTTCTTTCCTATACTTCTTTTCCTTCCTTCTTAATATCACTTAGCAAATTTTGCAACGATAGAGAGGGGGTGCTCCCGTGGTCTAAAATCCGTCTATGCACGATAGAAAATTCTGAAAAAATACATCTATGATCCCTCAACGTCCCCGCCTCTCTCATGAACAAAAAATATGTGAATTAAAAAAACATCATGTTCTATGAACAAAAAAACATCATATTTCATCCACATTCGTGCATACATCATATATGTGATCATCTATGAAAAAAATATCATATTCTATAAAAAAATCACTACATATATATATAAACAAGCATATATATATATATATATAAACAAGTATATATATATAAAACAAGCATATATATGAAAAAAATGCAAAGGGAGGGCGCCGGCGGCCGGACCAAGCTGAGGAGGTGGGCAGGGCGCTGGCGACGGCGGGCCGGGGCGGCGCGCGTCGGGGCAGGGGCGCGGGCGACGACGATGGGGGCGAGCCGGGGCGGCGCGCGTCGGGGCAGGGGCGCGGGCGACGACGATGGGGGCGAGCCGGGGCGGCGCGCGTCGGGGCAGGGGCGGGCGGCAACGGCGAGTCCGTGGCAGGGGCTTGGGGCGTGGGGTGGTGCGCGCGAGCAGGGGAGCTCGAGGCGACGGCGGGGGCGGCGAGGGCGCCGGCGCGCGGGGCGGGACGGGGCAGGGGCAGGGCGACGGCGACGAGGAGCGGGCGGTGATGGCGAGCACGAGGCAGGGGCGCGGGGCGACGGCGAGCACGGGCAGCCTGGCGGCGTCGGGGGCAAATGGTCGATGAGAAACTAAAAATTTCCTAAGTCCTACTTATATACACAGAGTATTGGTCCCGGTTCGTGGCACCAACCGGGACCAATGCCACCTTTAGTCCCGGTTGGTGCCACCAGCCTTTGGTCCCGGTTGGTGGCACCAACCGGGACTAAAGGGGGGCATTGGTCACGGTTGGTGCCACGAACCGTGACCAATGCCCCCTTTAGTCCCGGTTGGTGCCACCAACTGGGACCAATGGCCTTGTGCTGCCCCGCGCCCAAAAGTTTAGTCCCACCTCGCTAGTTGAGACGGCTCGGGAGTGGTTTATAAGCGCTGCTGCGCCCACCCTCCCGAGCTTCTCTCAACTGCAGGCTTTCGGGCCTAATCTGTCACTGCAATGCCTGTGGGCCTACTGCGGGCCTGAATCCTGGCCCATGGTAGGGTTTCTAGTCATATTCAGGCCGTGGTGGCCCAGTAGGTGGCATTTTTTTGTTTTTTTGTTGCTTTATTTATTTTCTTTTGTTTTTTGCTTTATTTTTTAATTCTTTATGCTTTTAGTTTTAGAAAAATTATAAACTTTTTGTTAATGCCATTAGTTTTCAAATTTGAAAACACTTTTTTAGTTTTTTTGTTTTCTTTGTTGCTTTATTTATTTTATTTTGTGATTAACTTTACTATAAAAATAGTTTTTTCCTGTTTTTTTGATTTGTTTTTTGCATTATTTATTTTCTTTTGTTTTTTGCTTTAATTTTTAATTCTGTTTGCTTTTAGGTTAGCAAAATTATAAACTTTCTGTTAGTGACATTAGTTTTAGAAAAATTATAAACTTTCTGTTAGTGCCATTAGTTTTCAAATTTGAAAACACTTTTTTAGTTTTTTAGTTTTCTTTATTGCTTTATTTATTTTATTTTGTGATTAACTTTACTATAAAAATAGTTTTTTTCCTATTTTTTGATTTGTTTTTTGCATTATTTATTTTCTTTTGTTTTTTGCTTTAATTTTTAATTCTGTTTGCTTTTAGGTTAGCAAAATTATAAACTTTCTGTTAGTGCCATTAGTTTTAGAAAAATTATAAACTTTCTGTTAGTGCCATTAGTTTTCAAATTTGAATAGTTAAAATTTAAATTCTTTGAAAATTGTTTGAATCACAAGTTTGTGATTAACTTACTAAAAAATGAGAATTGATGCGCTTATAGAGAAAATTCAACCTAAATTCCTAGTAAATTTCTATGAATTTCAGAGAAATTCACTATGAATTTAGGTTAAACTTTTCTCTATTAGGGCATCTATTTTCACTTCGAGAGGAGCTCAGCAAGGCAGAGAGGGAAGGGCTTATAAACCGATGTGAGCCCCCTTCGGTTGGCGAGGTGGGACTAAACTCTGCCCGCAACGAGGACCAACCCTTTAGTCCCGGTTTGTGGCACAAACTGGGACTAATGGTCATGGGCCAGGGGCAAACCATAAGACATGAAAGCATTTCAAATGAACTCTGAAAAAGTTGAAAGTTGGGATGGTATCATAATTTCACCCACATAGCATGTGCATGTACAAAACGGACAATGGTAGCATGTTCGTGTGTTACAAAGTTGGCATGGTATCATCATAATAGTTGCGGGAGAAAGTCTTCACTTTTTCTTCGCTTGTGTCATTTGCTTATTGCGCCGTAACCATGGATAATCTTCATTGTTTATCAGGATGCTTGGGTCAGCCTTGACATTGAAGGGAGGAATTTCATGAAACTTTTCATAATCTTCAGACATGTCTGTCTTGCCGTCCACTCCCAGGATGTTCCTTTTTCCTGAAAGAACTATGTGGCGCTTTGGCTCATCGTATGATGTATTCGCTTCCTTATCTTTTCTTTTTCTCGGTTTGGTAGACATGTCCTTCACATAGATAATCTGTGCCACATCATTGGCTAGGACGAACGGTTCGTCAGTGTACCCAAGATTTTTCAGATCCACTGTTGCCATTCCGTACTGTGGGTCAACCTGTACCCTGCCGCCTAACAGATTGACCCATTTGCACTTAAACAAAGGGACCTTAAAATCAGGTCCGTAGTCAAGTTCCCATATGTCCACTATGTAACCATAATATGTGTCCTTTCCGCTCTCGGTTGCTGCATCAAAGCGGACACCGCTGTTTTGGTTGGTGCTCTTTTAATCTTGGGCGATCATCTAAAATGTATTCCCATTTATCTCGTATCCTTTGTAAGTCAATACAGTCAAAGATGGTCCCCTGGACAACAAGTACAACTCATCACAAACAGTGTTGTCACCTCTGAGACGTGTTTCCAACCAACTGCTGAAAGTCCTGATGTGTTCACATGTAATCCAGTCGTCGCACTGCTCCGGGTGTTTGGAGCGCAGACTGTTCTTGTGTTCATCGACATACGGGGTCACCAAGGTAGAGTTCTGTAGAACTGTGTAGTTTGCTTGAGACCAGGAATATCCGTCCCTGCATATTATTGAGTCTCTTCCAAGAGTGTCTTTTCCAGTCAGTCTCCCCTCATACCGCGATTTAGGGAGACCTATCTTCTTAAGGCCATGAATGAAGTCAACACAAAACCCGATAACATCCTCTGTTTGATGGCCCATGGAGATGCTTCCTTCTGGCCTAGCGCGGTTACGGACATATTTCTTTAGGACTCCCATGAACCTCTCAAAGGGGAACATATTGTATAGAAATACGGGCCCCAGGATGACAATCTCGTCGACTAGATGAACTAGGACGTGCGTCATGATATTGAAGAAGGATGGTGGGAACACCAGCTCGAAACTGACAAGACATTGCGCCACATCACTCCTTAGCCTTGGTATGATTTCTGGATCGATCACTTTCTGAGAGATTGCATTGAGGAATGCACATAGCTTCACAATGGCTAATCAGACGTTTTTTGGTAGAAGCCCCCTCAATGCAACCAGAAGCAGTTGCGTCATAATCATGTGGCAGTCATGAGACTTTAGGTTCTGAAACTTTTTCTCTGGCATATTTATTATTCCCTTTATATTCGACGAGAAGCCAGTCGTGACCTTCATACTGAGCAGGCATTCAAAGAAGATTTCTTTCTCTTCTTTCGTAAGAGCGTAGCTGGCAGGACCTTTATACTGCTTCGGAGGCATGCCGTCTTTTTCATGCAAACGTTGGAGGTCCTCCCGTGCCTCAGGTGTATCTTTTGTCTTCCCATACACGCCCAAGAAGCCTAGCAGGTTCACGCAAAGGTTCTTCATCACGTGCATCATGTCGATTGAGGAGCGGACCTCTAGGTCTTTCCAGTAGGGTAGGTCCCAAAATATAGATTTCTTCTTCCACATGGGTGCGTGTCCCTCAGCGTCATTCGAAATAGCTAGTCCACTGGGACCCTTTCCAAAGATTACGTAGTGTAAATCATTGACCATAGCAAGCACGTGATCACCGGTGCGCATGGCGGGCTTCTTCCGGTGATCTGCCTTGCCTTTGAAATGCTTGCCTTTCTTTCAACATTGATGGTTGGTCGGAAGAAATCGACGATGGCCCAGGTACACATTCTTCCTGCATTTGTCCAGGAATATACTTTCAGTGTCATCTAAACAGTACGTGCATGCATGGTATCCTTTGTTTGTCTGTCCTGAAAGGTTACTGAGAGCGGGCCAATCATTGATGGTCACGAACAGCAATGCCTTAAGGTTAAATTCCTCCTGTCTGTGCTCATCCCACATACGTACACCGTTTCCATTCCACAGCTGTAAAAATTCTTCAACTAATGGCCTTAGGTACACATCAATTTCGTTGCCGGGTTGCTTAGGGCCTTGGATGAGAACTGACATCATAATGAACTTCCGCTTCATGCACATCCAAGGAGGAAGGTTATACATACATAGAGTCACGGGCCAGGTGCTGTGATTGCTGCTCTGCTCCCCGAAAGGAATAATGCCATCTGCGCTTAAAGCAAACCATACATTCCTTGGGTCCTTTGCAAACTCATCCCAGTACTTTCTCTCGATTTTTCTCCACTGCGACCCGTCAGCGGGTGCTCTCAACTTCCCATCTTTCTTTCGGTTTTCAATGTGCCATCGCATCAACTTGGCATGCTCTTCGTTTCTGAACAGACGTTTCAACCGTGGTATTATAGGAGCATACTACATCACCTTCGCAGGAACCCTCTTCCTGAGGGGCTCGCCGTCAACATCACCAGGGTCATCTCGTCTGATCTGATACCGCAATGCACCGCATACCAGGCATGCGTTCAGATCCTTGTATGCACCACGGTAGAGGATGCAGTCATTAGGGCATGCATGTATCTTCTCCACCTCCAATCCTAGAGGGCATACGACCTTCTTTGCTGCATATGTACTGTCGGGCAATTCGTTATCCTTTGGAAGCTTCTTCTTCAATATTTTCAATAGCTTCTCAAATCCTTTGTCAGCCACAGCATTCTCTGCCTTCCACTGCAGCAATTCCAGTACGGTACCGAGCTTTGTGTTGCCATCTTCGCAATTGGGGTATAACCCTTTTTTGTGATCCTCTAACATGCGATCGAACTTCAGCTTCTCCTTTTGACTTTCGCATTGTGTCCTTGCATCGACAATGACCCGGCGGAGATCATCATCATCGGGCACATCGTCTGGTTCCTCTTGATCTTCAGCAGCTTCACCCGTTGCAGCATCATTGGGCACATCGTCTGGTTCTTCTTGATCTTCACCAGCTCCCTCCGTTGCAGCATCACCGTATTCAGGGGGCACATAGTTGTCATCGTACTCTTCTTCTTCGCCGTCTTCCATCATAACCCCTATTTCTCCGTGCCTCGTCCAAACATTATAGTGTGGCATGAAACCCTTGTAAAGGAGGTGGGAGTGAAGGATTTTCCGGTTAGAGTAAGACCTCGTATTCCCACATTGAGTGCATGGACAACACATAGAACTATTCTGTTTGTTTGCCTCAGCCGCATCGAGAAACTCATGCACGCCCTTAATGTACTCGCGAGTGTGTCTGTCACCGTACATCCATTGTCGGTTCATCTGCGTGTATTATATATAATTAAGTGTCCAAATTAATAGAAGTTCATCATCACATTAAAACCAAAGTGCATACATAGTTCTCATCTAACAACATATAGCTCTCCAGAGCATCTAATTAATTAAATCATACATTGAAACTATGTAAAACATTTCAATGCAAAAACAAATGCGATCATAATCGCAACCAAGGTAATAATTGATCCAACGGCATAATGATACCAAGCTTCGGTATGAATGACATATTTTCTAATCTTTCTAATCTTCAAGCGCATTGCATCCATCTTGATCTTGTGATCATCGACGACATCCGCAACATGCAACTCCAATATCATCTTCTCCTCCTCAATTTTTTTTATTTTTTCCTTCAACAAATTGTTTTCTTCTTCAACTAAATTTAACCTCTCGACAATAGGGTCGGTTGGCATTTCCGATTCACATACATCCTACATAAATAAAATCTATGTCACGTTGGTCGGCATAATTTTCATAAACAATAAATGAACTAATAGTTATAAAGATAATATATATAGCACATCCGAATCATAGACAGGACGAGGGCCGACGGGGGCGGATACCAAAACCATCGCACTATATAAGATGCAATAATAAAAGTAAGAAAATAATACAAGTATCCATGTAAACATACAAGTAAGAATATTTTTCCTTTCAGAAAGAAGATAAGAACAAGAGGCTCACCACGGTGGTGCCGGCGATGAGCTCGGCGTGGGTGATCGACGGCGGTGAAGACGGGGACGGGGCGTGACGGACCGCTAAACCTAGACAAATATTATGGAAAATGGAGCTTGGAGGTCGAGCTTGGAGAGGAGAAAGCTTAAGTAGTGTGGCTTGGGCATTCCATCGAACACCTTGTGTGCATAGGAGGTGAGCTAGAGCACCACCAAGCCCTCTCCCCCCCGGCCAGAGAAAAACAGAGCACTGGGGTGCTCTGCTCGCGAGCGAGGGGTATATATAGGCACCTCATTGGTCCCGGTTGGTGACATGAGCCGGGACTAAAGGGGAGCCTTTGGTCCTGGTTCAAGCCACCAACCGGGACCAATGGTGGTGGGCCAGGAGCGAGGCCCATTGGTCCCGGTTCATCCCACCAACCGGGACAAAAAGGTCCAGATGAACCGGGACCAATGGCCCACGTGGCTCGGCCGGCCCCCTGGGCTCATGAACCGGGACCAATGCCCACATTGGTCCCGGTTCTGGACTGAACCGGGACTAATGGGCTGACCCGGCCTGGACCAAAGCCCTGTTTTCTACTAGTGTAGCTCGGGCAACACACACACCAAACTCACACTACATAGTAGATAGATAGGGTAGCTAGGGCAACACCGCCATGTCTTCACCGTCGTCTTCACCTTAACCGCCGGCTTCACCGTCTTCTTCGCCGCCGGCTTCAGTACTCCTCCTCCTCAAGGCCGTTGTCGCCGAGGTAGTACGGGAGGCTGTGCATGCGGTTGCGAGCGGGGAAGACGCTCTCAAAATCGGTGAAGATGTTATAGGTCGTGAATGCGATGAACTCGCACCCACACCAATACACCTTGCCGAGCAGGTACTAGGCATCGAACTTGTTGGTGAAGTGGACGACGAGCCCTACCACTTGAGCGTTGGCGTGGGGACGCTGCTCCACGAGGTTGAACATGGGCGGCGAGCCCGCCGGGAGGTGGTGGAAGCCCGCACGGAGGAACCCCCGTGCAAGCTCAGTGCTTCCCCTCCAGCGGGAGAACGTCGGCCCACACGCGGAGGGATTCCTCGACGACGACGTTGGCGGGGTACCGCCGTTCTGGCACGGTGGGCGGCGCTTGGAACGTCGACCCGTTGTACTGCATCAGTGGAACGACTTTGGCTTTTGGGGGAAGAAGAGAAGTTGGAGGCGCAGATGGATCTGTAGAAGAAGAGGCAATGAAGGGCAGTTTAAATAGCCCGGGGAGACGAGGTGGGTACACGCGCAAACGGCGTAGATCGTGACTCAGTGAGTGCGTGAACCGATGCGATCATCAATGTGTGAACGTGAATCGATGTGAGCGTGCTTTGCGTGCTCTGCGTTGGCGGCTGCCTGCCTCCCCCTTCTGCGTGCTCTGCGTTGGCGGCTGCCTGCCTCCCATTCACGAGCGTGCGTGCAGCCTGCGGCGTGAACCGATGCCTCGACATATGGACGCGACCGTGCGTGCAGCCTGCCCCTTCTGCCACCGGCACGGATGCCTGCGACGCGTGAAACGACGCCGCGGAGCGACTGAATCCACCGGCAACCGTGCGGCACGGATCGATGCGTGTGTGTCGGCGTGCATGCATGTGATTAGGTCTAGGTCACTAGATGCGTGCGTGGCGGTGTTCGCATGCATAGCAGGCTACATCGATGCCAAAGCCGGGCATGCATAGCAGGCTGCATCCATCGATAGCAGGCTTTTTTAATTTATTACCAACAAACTAACGGGCCCGTCCTATGAACACAAACACGGCCCAACCAACGAAGCCACAGCCACAGTCAACAGAGTCCAACGTGGCCCCACAAGTCAGTTAATGGTCAAGACGGCAAACGTCTGTTATGAATATTTGTGAGAGTTTCAGCTAAAGGAATGGGGAAAAGTGAGCAAAAATTTAAAGCGTGAAGAAAACTGAGCACAACTAAGAAATTAGGGGCACAGATGGAATAAGCCCTAGAAGAAATGGGCGGTAGGCTCTTCGCCCTACAGAGCCAAGAAATCGAGCTGAAGATCATGGACGCATGCAGACCTTTCCCTGGAAAAGATGGCGTGCGCGCGTACGTACCTTCAATCGCACTGCATCAATCTCCCAGATACGCCTCCGGGAATTAAGTTCTCGTCATCCCCTGGCCGGCCTCGATTCCAGGGGCGCATGGCATGCATCAAACTGGCCTCGCTGTCGCACGATCCAGAGAAAAGTGGCGACGCATCCATCACCTGTTGACCATGGCACGCACTCTTGCAGCGCTGTCCGGCTGCGTGTCGCTCGCGTCGGCGCTAGCTTCAGACTTGCGCATCGCTCGACGCCTTTGCCCGCGCTATAAAGATCGCCAGCCTCGGGGCATGCAAAGGCACCCACGTACGACAAGAAAACTGCACCATTGCACACCAGTGCTAGTGTGTGACACGCCACTATGAGGTCTCTGCAGGCTGTGCTCGTGGCGGTCCTCGTCCTGCTTGCCGTCGCCGCGACGACAGACGCCGCGTGGGCGCCGATACCGGATCGCGACCTGAACGGCATGGTGGTGCAGCAGGCGGGCCGGTTCGCCGTGCTCGTGCATGACATCACGCGCCGGACGACCCTGGTGTTCGTCAAGGTGGAGCGCGGCGAGATGGAGCGGCCGGCGGGCGGCGGCCTCGGCACCAACTACAGGCTCGTGGTGACCGCGGCGAGGGCGCCCGGCGGGAGCAGGGGCCAGTACGAGTGCGTCGTGTGGGGCGTGCCCGGCTCGCGCACCAGCACCTGGAAGCTCCTCGGCTTCAAGGCGCTCTAGCTACATGCATGGCCACCGAGCACTCGTACGTGTGGGTGTGACGGTCCGAGGCAAAGCCGCGCGCGTACTCCGCTGAATAATCTACGTTTCCCCGGCATATAGTATGTGCATGGGTTTTTTAAGTACTGGTACACGTCGTTTAATTTGTTACGCGAGTAAGGCACGGCAAATACCTGTCTGCGTGCAGTCCGCACACAGTAGCGCCGGAATAAGCAAGTCCGCACAGTCTTTTTTGTCATCACTGCCCGAATGATATATGTTGGTGATTTTATAAGAGTCTGGATACTGTGATTGTTCTCAAAGGTGTTTTCCCTATACTCCACTATAATTCCAGCGTCAAATTTTTGAACATGGCAAATCAAATGTTTTTTTATGATAATATGTGTTTGCCGATGATGGCAAATTTAGTTGATATGCATGTCAAATCCGTCTCAGTTTTTTTTTTGTCAGGGAATTTTTGTGCTCGTGAACTAAATTTGCCATAAGGGCAGCCCCAGTGCATGTAGCTCCCGCTTGTGCAGGGTCTGGGGAAGGGTCCGACCACTTTGGGTCTATTGTACGCCGCCTTTCCCTACATTTCTGTAAGAGGCAGTTTCCAGGACTTGAATCCGTGACCTCATGGTCACAAGGCAGCAGCTTTACCACTGCGCCAAGGCTCCCCTTCGTGAACTAAATTTGTCATAAAAAAATTAAATTTTCCATGCTTAAAAAAATTGACGTCAGATTTTTTGCATTACCGTTTTTCTATACCAATTACGAAATAAGAGAGATTATAGTAACAAGTACAATGCATTAGTAGGAGATTGTGCTGTCTACCTTCAATCTCCACATCCTGGAAAGAAGAAAACATAGGTGATTCTCACGCATTAGCAAAGCTCAAAACTTGCTAGTCCTACTTCCCGCGGTTGGCCGATCTTCGGGGGACTGCGTAAACCTAACACATCCGGCTAAAATCGTTCTCGTCCTGAAAAAGCCCGAGGCCACAAAAGTCGAAGACTAACACCTGATCAGCGTGATAATATGTTCAAGACAAGATGATGCTTAACCTTCTGGTGCCTGACATTCCGACACTAGTATCCAAGTGCTAGAGTCCATCTAGTGTCCATCTAATTGGTCCAGCACGCCAAATCCAAAACTATGCTTAATCACTCAATGAATTATCTCATGTATCTATGGTTGTAAGCATGTACAATTGATACAGCTGAGCTCAAAACCAAACCCAAACTTCATACCATATAATCAAGCCATAGTGATCTCCCACGACAATAAGTTCATTACAATGGATAGAAGTCTAATACATCAAAAGCAGAGCAGTATAAGAAACGTATATGGTTCGGCTATGGCGTAACATCAGACTACATATATATGGATAGAGATAGTTTGGTCTGACTGCTTTGTCGCCTGACTCTCTGCGTTGTAAAAACCTGTTGATGGACATATCCATTGAGTGTGCCATATGGACATCATCACAGTAAGAATACAGTTCTTCTACTGACCCTTATGTACAGCAAGATTTAGCCATCCGACAAATGAGTAACTCCTTGACCAGAGCTAAGAGCTAGTATCAATTTCAGGCACCTTGACCAGATATGCGCAATACCAATATATCTGAAAATGAGCACAAAGAGACACCTAAGTTTCAGAGGTGACATTACCTTGTTCTCAAAAGCCTGACACTTTTAACCAGAATTAAACCAACTATCAGTATATGACTACCACGAGCGACGCCGCCGCAAACACCACAACACAAGAGCAGCATGAGGAGTCTATTACACATCATCATCGACCCAAACTTCGAATGATGATTTGCCTGATCGACCTGCTCTGCTGCCTGCAATGTAAGCCTCCTATATCCTAGCACGGCATGTGATATATGAATTAACATGGTAAGTGGATAACAGAGTAAGTACATAACCTAGAGCGGAAACCTGGTTCGCTTTAATTTAAAATTGGTGGTTTCTTACATCCAAGCCCATTCTGTAGCTCTATAACTACATCAATTTAGAAAAATCTTACACTGGATCCGGTAGTTATGTTTTTAAGGCGACGCCTTACCGCCTTAGGGAGGGGGGCGCTTTGGCGCCTAGGCGACGCCTAGGCGGGCGCTTTGGACACCTAGGCATCCAAAGTGATCGATTTTCCAAAGAGGAGGGGGAGCGCTTCGTCGCCTAGGCGTCGCCTAGGCGTCGCCTTAGGGACGCTTTAAAAACATAGTCTGGTAGGCATAGAAGCCTACTCGTGCTTACCATCATTTAGATTAGAAAGATGGGGAGGTTGTGCAATTTCCTGATGTACTAATCATCTAATACAAATAACCAATGCATCAAAAACCTCTTTTACGTGGACCATATAGAACAACAGGAGATGGGACAGTGACAGTACAGAATAAATTGCCGGCAGTGGAGATCAGTGGCCTGCCTGGAATCCTTACGTTGCAGGAGTAAGCGGGGTTGTCAGTTAAGCTGGTCAGGATCTCTCCAAAACCCCGTTGAACGCCGATGGAAACTAAAGGTGACATCCCAACACCTTTCTGTTGATGTCTTGCCTACAAAATCACACTCAAGCATCACATCATGTAATACATGTCGTTATTAAATGTTGAATAAATAAACACTTACCTTCCTTGGAGACTAAACACTAACCTATGTAGTTGGAAAAAAATGAAAAAAAGAAAAGAAGATTATAGACAAAGTGAACTATATCTGTCACCAAGCAAAATAATTGAAGTGGAGGGTTGCTTCATATAGCAGAGCATCAACGACGTGTGCCTCGACCAGGAGTGGAGGGGGAGGAAGTTAGATGAACAGATGGAAGAGCATGGAGAGAGGAAGCACCTAAACGTGGGAAGAGGGACGCCACCATGGCTAGGGTCATACCAGCGCATTTTCACGGCAGAGCACAAATTCAATGACCCACACTAACTATCACGAACCTAAAAGCATGCAGCAACGTGCTATCTCATTTACCACAACAGAAAAATAAAAAACTCTCTGAGATAACTAAATCTATTTTAACCCACATCTCACATCAGATCCATATATTACAACCTCAAGACGACTGAATCCGTTTTAGCATTCATCCCTCACAAGATCCATCGATTCGTCAAACTAATACCAATCAAAAGGAACACAATTGAAACAACAACGCACCTCCTGGGCAGGTCCTAATTATCAGATGGCAAAAACAACTCCAAGACAACATAATATATGTTAGCCCTCAGCTCTCACCAGATCCATATACTACAACTCCAAGACAGCTGAATTTATTCTAACTGTCATCTCTCAGAAGATCCATTTATTCATTCAAAAGTACTAACCAAAAGAGGGAAAAAACAGAGAAGCACCTCCTAGGCAGGCCTAATTATTATATAACCTCAAGAACTCAATTTCTCTATTTTACAAAACCATATGGATCCAAGAACTCCATTCCTCTGTTTTAGGCTCTGGCCCTCAGCAGTTCCATTTATTCTTCAAAATATCAATCAAAGCACTAAAACACTAAAGCATCTCTAGGAATAGTACTCATCACACAACCCCAAGAAACTTAGCAGGCCTAACTCTTTCTTACACAACAAAGCCATATTTCATTAAGAACACAGCTAGATCCAATGTGCAGCCGCATAAGAAGCCATCAACAAAACAAGACGAATCTAAATATCCCATTCCTTGGAACCTAGCTAGACCAACAACAACAAAACCACCAACACTCCACCAACAAAGGAGCAGCAATTGCAGGCCCTACCAGGACCATACAAAGAAGAAAAGACATAAATCTACACCACACCAAAAACAACCAATAGCACCTTTGGCCTTTACCAGAGGCAGGACAAACAACAAAAGGCCCTTGCCGGCCAAAGACATGGTCAAGCCTAAAAGAGCCCTTGGACCTACCGTTGTATGCCTAGCACTCTAACAGAAGAGGACCGAAAAGGGGGGAGAAGAGGGATTAACCTGCAAATCCATGAATGGAGACGCAACCGGATCAGAATTAAGGAGGCACCAACAACACTGGACGAATCTGCAAGGAAAACAAGGGGAAGTCAGAGATGAAGAGAAGCCAGCGGCCAAGAAGAGGGCTGAACATACATATACATGTACCTGTAAATCAACGACCACAACAGCAGATCGACGACCACCACAGCAGATTCGGCGGAGTGACCGGATTTGATGGGACCTGCACAGAAACAAGATTAGAGATCAATGAAGAACGGCGTGGAAAACCAAAACGCAGCAAGGTTGCCTTGAGCAGTGCTGGCCCCATTTGCCAGGGGCACAATCGTCCACACACGCGCGCACTGCACACACACACACACACAAATAGCCGCTCGGCCATGGCCAGCACTCAGCAGTAGCAGCGATGAACAGCGGCGGTAGCAGGTGGGCCAGCAGTGCATGGAGCAGTGATACGTCTCCAACGTATCTGTAATTTTTAATTGCTTCATGCTATATTATCTACTGTTTTGAACTATATTGGGCTTTATTTTTCACTTTTATATTATTTTTTGGACTAACCTATTAACCGGAGACCCAGCCCAGAATTACTGTTTTTTTGCCTATTTCAGTGTTTCGGATAAACGGAATATCAAACGGAGTCCAAACGGAATAAAATCTTCGGGAACGTGATTTTCTCACCAAACGTGATCCAGGAGACTTGGACCCTGCTCCAAGGAATAAAAGAGGCGGTCACGAGGGTGGGGACGCCCCCCCTAGGGCGCGCCCCCTGCCTCGTGGGCCCCTCGTTGCTCCTCCGGCGTACTTCTTCCTCCTATATATACACACATACCCCCAAACGATCAGAACAGGAGCCAAAAACCTAATTCCACCGCCGCAACTTTCTGTATCCACGAGATCCCATCTTGGGGCCTGTTCCGGAGCTCGGCCGGAAGAGGGCCGTCATCACGGAGGGCTTCTACATCATCATAGCCCCTCCGAGGAAGTGTGAGTAGTTTACCTCAAACCTTCGGGTCCATAGTTAGTAGCTAGATGGCTTCTTCTCTCTCTTTGAATCTCAATACAAAGTTCTCCCCCTCTCTTGTGGAGATCTATTCGATGTAATCTTCTTTTTGCGGTGTGTTTGTTGAGACCGATGAATTGTGGGTTTATGATCAAGTATATCTATGAATAATATTTGAATCTTCTCTGAATTCTTTTATGTATGATTGGTTATCTTTGCAAGTCTCTTCGAATTATCCGTTTGGTTTGGCCAACTAGATTGGTAGTTCTTGCCATGGGAGAAGTGCTTAGATTTGGGTTCGATCTTGCGGTGTCCTTACCCAGTGACAGAAGGGGCAGCAAGGCACGTATTGTATTGTTGCCATCGAGGATAACAAGATGAGGTTTATTTCATATTGCATGAATTTATCTCTCTACATCATGTCATCTTGCTTAAGGCGTTACTCTGTTTTTAACTTAATACTCTAGATGCATGCTGGATAGCAGTCGATGAGTGGAGTAATAGTAGTAGATGCAGAATCGTTTCGGTCTACTTGTCACGGACATGATGCCTATATACATGATCATGCCTAGATATTCTCATAATTATGCTCAATTCTATCAATTGCTCAACAGTAATTTGTTCACCCACCGTAGAATACTTATGCTCTTGAGAGAAGCCACTAGTGAAACCCATGGCCCCCGGGTCTATTCTCATCATATCAATCTCCATCACTTTATATTGTTTTGCTTTTTTACTTTGCCTTTACTTTTTACTTTGCATCTTTATACCAAAAATACCAAAAATATTCTATCTATCAGATCTCACTCTCGTAAGTGACCGTGAAGATCTTGACAACCCCTAATCGCGTTGGTTGCGAGTAGCTATCGTTTTGTGCAGGTACATTTTGTGCAGGTACGAGGGACTTGAGCGTGGGCTCCTACTGGATTGATACCTTGGTTCTCAAAAACTGAGGGAAATACTTACGCTACTCTGCTGCATCATCCCTTCCTCTTTGGGGAAAACCAACGCAAGCTCAAGACGTAGCAAGAAGGATTTCTGGCGCCATTGCCGGGGAGCCTACGCAGAAAGTCAATATACCAAGTACCCATCACAATCCCTATCTCTCGCATTACATTATTTGCCATTTGCCTCTCGTTTTGCTCTCCCCCCAATTCATCCTTGCCGTTTTATTCGCCCCCCCTCTCTCTCTATCCTCCCTCTCTATTTGCCTCTTTTATCCGCTTGCTTTTTGTTTGCTCGTGTGTTAGATTGCTTGTTTGTCGCGATGGCTCAAGATACTACTAAATTATGTGACTTCACCAATACCAATAATAATGATTTCCTTAGCACTCTGATTGCTCCTCTTACTGATGTTGAATCTTGTGAAATTAATACTGCTTTGTTGAATCTTGTTATGAAAGATCAATTCGCCCTCCTTCCTAGTGAAGATGCCGCTACTCATCTGAATAGCTTCGTCAATTTATGTGATATGCAAAAGAAAAAGGATGTCAATAATGATGTCGTTAAATTGAAGCTATTTCCTTTTTCGCTTAGAGATCATGCTAAAGCTTGGTTTTCGTCTTTGCCTAAGAATAATATTGATTCATGGAACAAGTGCAAAGATGCTTTTATTTCTAAGTACTTTCCTCCCACTAAGATCATCTCTCTTAGAAACGATATAATGAACTTTAAACAACTTGATCATGATCAGGTTGCACAAGCTTGGGAGAGAATTAAATTAATGATACGTAATTGCCCTACTCATGGTTTGAATTTGTGGATGATTATACAAAAATTTTATGCCGGATTGAATTTTGCTTCTAGAAATCTTTTAGATTCGGCCGCGGGAGGCACTTTTATGGAAATCACTTTAGGAGATGTTACTAAACTCCTAGATAATATTATGGTTAATTATTCTCAATGGCATACTGAAAGAACTTCTAATAAAAATGTGCATGCGATAGAAGAAATTAATGTGTTGAGTGAAAAGATGGATGAACTTATGAAATTATTTGCTACTAAGAGTGTTTCTTATGATCCTAATGATATGCCTTTGTCTACTTTGATTGAGAATAACAATGAATCTATGGATGTGAATTTTGTTGGTAGGAATAATTTTGGTAACAACGCTTATAGAGGGAATTTTAATCCTAGGCCATATCCTAGTAATCCTTCTAATAATTATGGGAATTCCTACAATAACCCTTATGGAAATTATAATAAGATACCCTCTGATTTTGAATCTAATATTAAAGAATTTATTTCTTCGCAAAAGAATTTTAATGCTATGACCGAAGAAATATTGCTTAAGATTGATGATTTGGCTAGGAACGTTGATAGAATTGCTCTTGATGTTGATTCTTTGAAACTTAGATCTATTCCACCTAAGCATGATATCAATGAGTCTCTAAAAGCCATGAGAATTTCAATTGATGAGTGTAAGGAAGGAACCGCTAGGATGCGTGCTTCCAAAGATGCCTTTATTAAAGCGTGTTCTTCCAATTCCTATGAAAATCAAGATGAAGATCTAAAAGTTATTGATGTGTCTCCAATTAAATCTTTATTTTGCAATATGAATCTTGATGAAACTGAATATGATCTTCCTTTACCTAGAAGGCGTTCTAAAAATTCGGAGTATTTAGATTTAATGACAAAATAGATGAAAGTGTGATTGAAAGAAATAAAAATCTAGATGTTGCTAAACCCACTATATTGGATTTCAAGGAATTTAATTATGAAAGTTGCTCTTTAATTGATTGTATTTCTTTGTTGCAATCCGTGCTAAATTCTCCACATGCTTATAGTCGAAATAAAGCCTTCACCGAACATATTGTTGATGCCTTGATGCAATCTTATGAAGAAAAACTTGAGTTGAAAGTTTCTATCCCTAGAAAACTGTATGATGAGTGGGAACCAACTATTAAAATTAAAATTAAAGATCATGAGTTTTATGCTTTGTGTGACTTGGGTGCTAGTGTCTCTACTATTCCCAAGACTTTGTGTGATTTACTAGATTTCCGTAATATTGATGATTGCTCTCTAAACTTGCATCTTGCGGATTCCACTATTAAGAAACCTATGGGAAGAATTAATGATGTTCTTATTGTTGCAAATAGGAATTATGTGCCCGTAGATTTCATTGTTCTTGATATAGATTGCAATCCTTCTTGCCCTATTATTCTTGGCAGACCTTTCCTTAGAACGGTTGGTGCGATTCTTGATATGAAGGAAGGGAATATTAGATTTTAATTTCCATTAAAAAAGGGCATGGAACACTTTCCAAGAAAGAAAATAAAATTACCATATGAAACCATCATGAGAGCCACTTATAGATTGCCTACCAAAGATGGCAATACCTAGATCTATCCTTGCTCGTTATGCCTAGCTAGGGGCGTTAAACGATAGCGCTTGTTGGGAGGCAACCCAATTTTATTTTTATTCCTTGCTTTTTGCTCCTGTTTAGTAATAAATAAATTATTTAGCCTCTGTTTTGGTTATGTTTTTTGTGTTTAATTAGTGTTTGTGCCAAGTAGAACCGTTGGGAAGACTTGGGGAAAGTCTTGTTGAACTTGCTGTAAAAAGCAGAAACTTTAGCGCTCACGAGAACTGCTTTCATTTTTATTTTAAGAGTGATATTTAGTTAATTCTTTTTGCACATGATTAACAGATAAATTCCTCACGTCCAGAAATTTATTTTAGAATTTTTGGGGTTCCAGATCTTTTGCTAGCTACATATTACTACAGACTGTTCTGTTTTTGACAGATTCTGTTTTTCGTGTGTTGTTTGCTTATTTTGATGAATCTATAGCTAGTAAAATAATTTATAATCCATAGAGAAGTTGGAATACAGTAGGTTTAACACCAATATAAATAAAGAATGAGTTCATTACAGTACCTTGAAGTGGTCTTCTGTTTTCTTTCGCTAACGGAGCTCACGAGTTTTCTATTTTGAGTTTTGTGTTGTGAAGTTTTCAAGTTTTGGGTGAATTCTTTTGATGCATCATGGAACAAGGAGTGGCAAGAGCCTAAGCTTGGGGATGCCCATGGAACCCCCAAGATAATCCAAGGACACCAAAAAGTCAAAGCTTGGGGATGCCCCGGAAGGCATCCCCTCTTTTCGTCCACTTCCATCGGTAATTTACTTGGAGCTATATTTTTATTCACCAACATGATATGTGTTTTGCTTGGAGCGTCTTGTATTATTTGTGTCTTTGTTTGCTAGTATACCACAATCATCCTTGCTCTACACACCTTTTGAGAGAGCGATACATGAATTAAAATTTGATAGAATGCTCTATGTGCTTCACTTATATCCTATGAGCTAGACAATTTTTCTCTATGTGCTTCACTTAGATCTTTTAGAGCATGGTGGTAGATTCGTTTTAAAGAAACTATTGATCTCGCATGCTTCACTTAAATTAATTTGAGAGTCTCTTAATAGCATGGTAATTTGCCTAATAATAATATTCTTGGTATTCAAGATTTGTGAAACTTTATTTTGAGTGTGTTGAATACTAAGAAAAGATTGAAGCATGATAATTGTTTTGAGATATGGAGGTGATGATATTAAAGTCATGCTAGTTGAGTAGTTGTGAATTTAAAGAATACTTGTGTTGAAGTTTGTGATTCCCGCAGCATGCACGTATGTTGAACCGTTATGTGATGAAGTCGGAGCATGATTTATTTATTGATTGTCTTCCTTATGAGTGGCGGTCGGGGACGAGCGATGGTCTTTTCCTATCAATCTATCCCCCTAGGAGCATGCGCGCAGTAATTTGCTTTGATAACTTCTAGATTTTTGCAATAAGTATATGAGTTCTTTATGACTAATGTTGAGTCCATGGATCATACGCACTCTCACCCTTCCACCTTTGCTAGCCTCTCTAATACCGCGCACCTTTCGCTGGTATCATACACCTACCATATACCTTCCTCAAAACAGCCACCATACCTACCTATTATGACATTTCCATAGCCATTCCGAGATATATTGCCATGCAACTTTCCACCGTTCCGTTTATTATGACACACTCCATCATTGTCATATTGCATATCCCGGTACACCGCCGGAGGCATTCATATAGAGTCATATTTTGTTCTAAGTATCGACTTGTAATTGATGAGTTGTAAGGAAAATAAAAAGTGTGATGATCATCATTATTAGAGCATTGTCCTAGTGAGGAAAGAATGATGGAGACTATGATTCCCCCACAAGTCGGGATGAGACTCTGGACGAAAATTAAAAAAAATATAAAAGAGGCCAAAGAAGCCCAAAAAAAGAGAAAGGCCATAAAAAAGAGAAAGGCCATACATATAAAAAAGTGAGAGAAAAAGAGAGAAGGGACAATGTTACTATCCTTTTACCACACTTGTGCTTCAAAGTAGCACCATGATCTTCATAGTAGAGAGTCTCTCATATTATCACTTTCATATACTAGTGGGAATCTTTCATTATAGAACTTGGCTTGTATATTCCAATGATGGGCTTCCTCAAATTGCCCTAGGTCTTCATGAGCAAGCAAGTTGGATGCACACCCCCTTAGTTTATTTTTGAGCTTTCATATACTTATAGCTCTAGTGCATCCGTTGCATGGCAATCCCTACTCACTCACATTGATATCTATTGATGGGCATCTCCATAGCCCGTTGATACGCCTAGTTGATGTGAGACTATCTTCTCCTTTTTGTCTTCTCCACAACCACCATTCTATTCCACCTATAGTGCTATATCCATGGCTCACGCTCATGTATTGCGTGAAGATTAAAAAAGTTAGAGTATGAAAAAGTTAGAGTATGATTTAAATACTTTGTGTGGGGAAGATGGAGCATAGCCAGACTATATAATTTTGTAGGGATAACTTTCTTTGGCCATGTTATTTTGAGAAGACATAATTGCTTTGTTAGTATGCTTGAAGTATTATTATTTTCTATGTCAATATAAACCTTTTTCTTGAATCTTTATAATCTGAATATTCATACCACAATTAAGAAGGTTTGCTTTGAAATTATGCCAAGTAGCACTCCGCATCAAAAATTCTCTTTTTATCATTTACCTACTCGAGGACGAGTAGGAATTAAGCATGGGGATGCCAGATACGTCTCCAACGTATCTATAATTTTTGATTGCTCCATGCTATATTATCTACTATTTTAGACTATATTGGGATTTATTTTCCACTTTTATATTATTTTTGGGACTAACCTATTAACCGAAGACCCAGCCCAGAATTGCTGTTTTTTGCCTATTTCAGTGTTTCGGATAAACAGAATATCAAACGGAGTCCAAACGGAATAAAATCTTCGGGAACGTGATTTTCTGACCAAACGTGATCCAGGAGACTTGGACCCTGCTCCAAGGAACAAAAGAGGCGGTCACGAGGGTGGGGGGCGCCCCCCTAGGGCGCGCCCCCTGCCTCGTGGGCCCCTTGTTGCTCCTCCGGAGTACTTCTTCCTCCTATATATACACACGTACCCCCAAACGATCAGAACAGGAGCCAAAAACCTAATTCCACTGCCGCAACTTTCTGTATCCACGAGATCCCATCTTGGGGCCTGTCCCGGAGCTCCGCCGGAAGAGGGCCATCATCACGGAGGGCTTCTACATCATCATAGCCCCTCCGATGAAGTGTGAGTAGTTTACCTCAGACCTTCGGGTCCATAGTTAGTAGCTAGATGGCTTCTTCTCTCTCTTTGAATCTCAATACAAAGTTCTCCCCCTCTCTTGTGGAGATCTATTCGATGTAATCTTCTTTTTGCGGTGTGTTTGTTGAGACCGATGAATTGTGGGTTTATGATCAAGTCTATTTATGAATAATATTTGAATCTTCTCTGAATTCTTTTATGTATGATTGGTTATCTTTGCAAGTCTCTTCGAATTATCCGTTTGGTTTGGCCAACTAGATTGGTAGTCCTTGCCATGGGAGAAGTGCTTAGCTTTGGGTTCGATCTTGCGGTGTCCTTACCCAGTGACAGAAGGGGCAGCAAGGCACGTATTGTATCGTTGCCATCGAGGATAACAAGATGGGGTTTATTTCATATTGCATGAATTTATCTCTCTACATCATGTCATCTTGCTTAAGGCGTTACTCTATTTTTAACTTAATACTCTAGATGCATGCTGGATAGCGGTCGATGAGTGGAGTAATAGTAGTAGATGCAAAATCGTTTCGGTCTACTTGTCACAGACGTGATGCCTATATACATGATCATGCCTAGATATTCTCATAATTATGCTCAATTCTATCAATTGCTCAACAGTAATTTGTTCACCCACCGTAGAATACTTATGCTCTTGAGAGAAGCCACTAGTGAAACCTATGGCCCCCGGGTCTATTCTCATCATATCAATCTCCATCACTTTTATATTGTTTTGCTTTTTACTTTTCCTTTACTTTTTACTTTGCATCTTTATACCAAAAATACCAAAAATATTCTATCTATCAGATCTCACTCTCGTTAGTGACTGTGAAGGGCTTGACAACCCCTAATCGCGTTGGTTGCGAGTAGCTATCGTTTTGTGCAAGTACGAGGGACTTGAGCGTGGGATCCTACTGGATTGATACCTTGGTTCTCAAAAACTGAGGGAAATACTTACGCTACTCTACTGCATCATCCCTTCCTCTTCAGGGAAAACCAATGCAAGCTCAAGACGTAGCAAGCAGCAGCAGCAACAGCGGTAGGAGCAACAGCTAGCGGCAGTAGGAAACAGCAGTAGCAGCGCCTAGCAGAACAGCAGAGCAGCGGCAGGCAAGGAAACCAGTAGCAGCCAGCGGCAGCAGCAGACGCACGCGGCAAAAGGAGCACGAGGACACGGGGAGGGGGTCTGGTGGTGGCTACAGTCTCCTGGGTTGTACAATCATCCAACACACACCACTTCAATCATTTACAAACCTTCTCAACCTAAGAACCAACAGCAGCTCACCTTGCCTCATGTTGAGTCTCAAGGAGGGTGTCAAGGAGGCGAGGCACCCCAATTGCAACAGGGTGAATCAGAGGCAACCCATCTTAACTCGACGTCCTGGTCCTCCTTCAGGCAACCGTCAACGGAGTGAGCAGAAAGTAAAAAGTAGGAAGATGGACAAACCAATAAATGTTCCTTTTGATGAAAATTCCCATTCTTCTTTTAGTTCATTGTACCTTGCATCTTGTCAGTTCACTGAAAATTAAAGCGAACATTAAAAAGGAAAAGGTTGAGAAAAGCGGTCCTCACCGAAGTACAAAATATAAAGTAAACATGAATACAATGTATTTTATATTTGATTGACTCTCAAACACATGCTGTTATTAAAGTAAAACAATAGAAAGGACGTGTAGTTTTCGAACACATTCAGATTCAGAATAGATCAAATTGGTGGAATTGATTCATCATGGTATTGAGGCACATGTATCTTCTAACTACAGAACAGTTTACTTAGAAAATGCTCTTTCAACAAAATGATTAATGGATCATCAGATGGACTGGTTGTTAGCATGATGTGTCATCTCGAATGTGAATGAAAGAGTAAACTATTTTTCAAGATTGTTCACCTAAATTTAGGAGAAGTGCAATATAAATCAAGGCATCTTCAGATGCCTAATTGGATGAATATGTTCCTACGACCAAGGAAATAACAATAATATAACTAATATGATATATGCATACTCCTATCTAGGTATCTAAGTTCCTGCAGGAACAGAAACTATCAAAATTCATATCGACTATTTTAAATGTCTGAGAACCCCTGCCATAAGCACAGAATAGTTAGACCAAGCATTTTAAAGGAATGAAATAGCAATTGGAATAGTAGATCTAACTGACGACATGGCTAGAATAATCACAGAGCGAGCAAGTTCTTGATAGGCCATCATGGTCATGTAGTTGTAATCTACAACGACAAACCCATACAATTGTTGCAGGTATCTATTTACCTGGAAAGCAGCACCCTCATAAACAATCAACAATGCCAAAATTCATCATGTCATCCAAAAATATATACATACATACATACATACATACATACATACATACATACATACATACATACATACATACATACATACATACATACATACCCGCACCTAAACTCCAAAGGGCCATAATACGACCTATCTACATAAGAAGCTAGAAACCCCAAGAGCAGAACAACCTCAAACATTTGTGCTAGATTCGATGAGTCTGGAATATCCTGACACCAACCAGATCTGAATCTCAAGCATATGTGATGGTTGGGACGTTCTCCCAAGAACTATAATATTGGTCTCTCGCTAACCGGTAAAGTGGATGACGTGGCCAACACACCCAACCGGAAGACCTATTATTGTAGTATCTTGTTTGAAGAAGTTGGCCACCTCCTCATAAGGATCTCGTAGAATTTATTCCAATAGTAGTTCCTTATGGATTTTCGAGTTCCCGAAGTCTGACCTTTTACTTGATGTCCTAGATACCAAACTATATCAATAAATGGGTTATGCTAGCACATCAAGGAGAACATTAGAAGTAGAGTGCTAAATGTCTCTCGGTCGATCATCCAGATTTTGATTCCTTGGCCTCGCTAAGGTGAAATCGGAGAAGGTGTTATCTCTGTTTACATCTGCATCATCCATCACTATTCTTCATGGTAGTATGTTGTGTTGCCAGGATCCTTGACACGGATATTGGTAAAACTTGATGATTATGGAAATGCTCAAGTTCTTGAGAGCACGCGCAAGCACTAGGATTATCGTCGGCATTAATTGGGATCTCCTCTCAGTTTCTTTGATTATGCCATAACCTTCCTAACAGTGGAATCACTCTCTAATGTTGAGTTTCTCCCTAGTTACTAGAATCATTCCCAGCATTTGCATTTTGTTCCTAGCTTGCACCGCCATTCTGCCATTCAACCTTGGACTACCCTTCTTGGTAATTCCTGGTCAGGACCACCTTCAAAAGTGGTCCTACCATGGGTCCCATCCATTTCTGATGATAAGCAAAAATCATTCCTTGCGTTGTCTTCAACAAGGTAGTGCACATCATCCATTCAAATCCGGATATGCCATTCCTTTGAACTCCGCCAAATGATCGATTGTGATTGCCTTAGGCTGGTATAAAGAGTTTCAATGATCTAGATATCAAAAGTAATTCTTTTTGCCATTTAAGGGAATAACCCTACGAGTCACCTTCCCCAAGGTGCCCCGTTATGGGATCATGGCAATTATTTCCTCGCCACCTTGACACCATCCACGATCTCTCTAAGCGTGGGATTGTTGCCCACCAAATCAAACCTCGTCGTTTGTTCTTCCATTCCTCTCGATGTGTTTTGTGTCTCAACTCGAGATGTTTCAACATCTCATTCCGTGAGTTGATCATGATTTGCTTGATCTTCGAGAAGATCAATCATGTAGAGTTTCCTCCCGTCGTCATCGTGTTGAATGAAGATCTCGAAAACAAAGACGTCAAGATCAATGTGATGCAATATATCGGTATCTTCGAGAAGGGCAGTTGGATTGAGAAGACTGTGATAGTTTTGTGACCCCTCTGTCTTCTTACTTCATTTCTTGAATCTCAGGATGAGATTCTTGTTTTAGTGGGGGTGAGTTGTCACATACCTAGTTCTAGTATGCTTTGAGCTAGCTAGTCATGTGTTGCATCATGTTTAAATTCTTATGAATTTGAATTGGGGACTGTTGAAACCCTAGCACAGATGAATCCAACTAGGTTCAAATAACAAAATCATTTTCAATGAACCCAAAATTCCTTTGGAAAAGTTCATCATTTTTGAATTGGTTTAGAACCTCTGCCAAAAATGGTGCACATTTTCCTAGGTCAATTATTTTTAGGGTTTTTAATTGCTATAAATAATTAAAATGCCCAAATAATTCATAAAGTATTTGAATTGGATTTTTGAATGAATTCATAAAGTATTTGAATTTGGGCATTTAATTGCTATAAATAATTAAAATGCCCAAATAATTCTGAAAGTGGTTGAGGGCTATTGGAAATATTTTCAAAAGTCCCCACAATTATTTTCAGGGTTTTTGAAAATGCCTTGGCATTTTATTTAAGTCAAAACAATTATAGAAAAATAGAAAACAGAACAGAAAAATAAAACAGAACACAAACTTACCTGTAGCCTACCTCGGCCCAGTTATTATGAAGCCCAGCCCACGCAGCCATCTGCCAGTCGTCGTCCTCCTCTTGACAGAAGGATGCGAGGGCGTGTGCCCACCGCGCGCCGGCACGCGCCGACCACCTCCTGCTTAGCTGCTCGCCGCTGGAGGAACCCGAGGGCACCACGCACTCCCCTCGACCCCTTGCACCTCTCCCCTCTCTCCCAGGACTCCATCTCCCTCCTCTGCTCGCTTCCGCAGCGCCACCGAGTGCTGCCGTCGCCGCCGCTCGTCATTGCCGCGTCCACCGGCCCTCCCTCGCCCATCCAGCATGTCCAGAAGAACTGCCGCGGTCCGCTACATCGTCTCACCCGAGCCCCGAGCGCTCGCGCGCCTCGACGCGACCACCCCGACCTCGTCTTCGTCATTCGGCCGCCGAGATCGCCGGCGACCTCCCGTCCTCATCAACCCCTCCCCGAGCTCACCGACTCGCTCGTTGTGTTTTACGTGAGCTTCTGATCATCCTCCCCCTCTCCGTTCTCTCTCTTGCACTCTGTAGCCGCCACGCCCCTCTCGCCCGACTGCGCCGCCGCCTGCACTCGCCGCCGACATGACTCCGGCGACCATTTGGTCTGGGCGTCATGTCCAACACACTCGCTGCCTTGCGTAGCCGCTGTAGGGGTCACGCACGCGCTTCCACGGCCACTGCTTCTGCATCACCGTGCTCACCCGAACGCCGCCGCCGCCCCGAGCTCGTTTCCGGCGAGCTCCGGCCGTCCCCGCTGCCACCACATGCCGCGTTGGATGCGGGTGAGCTCCAGCTCTGCACAGCTGCCCTCGGCTGCTCGTTTGGGCGCCGGGGAAGCGATCCCGACGCGCTCCGCCGCGTCTGGACTTGCCGGCGGCTAAACGCCGGCGACCGCTGACCCGTTGACCGGCGTGGGTTGACCCCACTGCCCTGTTTGACCTCCCCCTCTCTCTCACTGACTTGCGGGCCCCGCCCAACTAATTACCCTAGTTAGCACTAATTAACTAGTTAGGTTAGTTACTACAGTCACTGACTAGTGGGCCCTGCCTAGTTAGTCAGGGCTAACTAACTTAGTTAGTTGACTGGGTCACTCACTAGTGGGTCCCACTAGTCAGGTTTGACCTGGTCGATGCCTATTGACTGCCGACGTCACCCTGACGCAGTGCTGACGCAATAATGTAATTTCTGGATTAAAAACAATTCTAGAAATTCCTAAAATTGCTTTAAACTTCCAAAAATCATAGAAATTCAACCGTAGCTCAGAATAAAATAAATTATATATGAAAAATTATCAGAAAAATCCAATCTATCCATCTGTACCATTTTCATGCATGTTAGAACAACTTAAGGCCACTGTTTAGGACAAATCAAATGAATGGTATTTAAATAACCACATGTGGAGTTTGAATTTGAACTTTGGGTTCAAACCAACTTCATTTAATTGTGTTGCTAGTTGCATTAGCTCAATCAACAACATATTTCCATGTCATTGTCATGCATCATGTTGTGCATTGCATTGATTGTGTTCCTTCTCTGTTGTCGGTGGTTGTCCTCTCTCAATAGACGTTGTACCGACGCTGTGATCGTTGACACTGATGAAGACCCAATGATATCTTTAGAAGTGCCAGGCAAGAAAACCCCCTTGTTCATTCCGATATACTCCCACTCTCTCGCTCCTGCTCTCTTTTACTGCATTAGGACAACAACGATTCAACTGTATCATGCTGCGGTAGCTGAACCCCTTCCTCTGCATGACCTGTCGTTGCCACAGTAAATAGATGAAACCCACTAGCATGAGTAGGAGTTGTTTGAGCCCTGATGTGCCTACTCATTCATGCTTGTTTGTCATGCCTGCTGTTGCATAGAGTTATGTCGGGTTTGATTCATCGGGAATGAATTGGAATGGTGATGAACATGTCCTACTGTGTGTGAGCTAAGTGTGTGAACACAATTTGGTAAAGGTAGCTGCCGGGGGACTAATCCACGAGCACCTATGGGACCGGCGGACCGAGTCCCTTTCGGTTCGGCGGGGGCGAGGGTCGCACGAAGAGCGGATCGAGGCGAAGCACACGAGCAGTTTACCCAGGTTCGGGCCGCACGGATGCGTAAAACCCTACTCCTGCTTTGTGGTTTGTATTGAGTTCTTGCTCGGGAGCGCGGGGTGCTACAGTACACCCCAGCAGCTAACGAGACTGAGCCTGAGTGTTCCCTTCCTCCTTCTCCTACATTGCGCATGGGCCTCCTTTTATATGCTCAAGGGGTCACCGACAGGTGGCAACGTAGACAGGGGTAAAAATGGAAAGGTGTTGCGGTTGGTACAGCTACCCGCTACAGTGTATTATACCTAACCCTGACGGCAGGGGACAAGGGCATTAAATGCCCGTCTGCGTCGCCTAAATAGTGCAAAAGGGACCGTCAGGGACGCCACCGCTCGCCACGATGGCAATCTTGTCAGCGCCGCTTGCCACCGCGCACCGCTGGCTGCACAGCCTCCCGCCACGTACGCCTGGAAGGGTCCCAGAGCGACACATTGGTGGAAGTGCTGTAGCGCGGGCAATGGAGTGGTGGCTTGCCGCGGCAAGCGCCTTGCCGCGGTTGTTGTCTTGTCGCGTCCGGGAGCTTGTCGCTCACCGGGCCTTGCCGGGACGCGTGGCGCATCGCGGCAAGTTCCTTGAGATGCCTTGGTTGGCCTTCCCGACAAGCTCCTCTTGCCGGGGTCTTGTCTCCTTGGCTTGGATACTTTGTTCTTGAATGGCTCCAAAGGAACCACGGAGGATCTTGGTGGTCACCCGGCAAGCCTTGCCGCGGGATGCTGCGACTGCCCGTGCACAAGTTCGGGATACTAGGGTACCCCTACTCTAGTACACCGATAGGAGCCCCCGGGCCTGGGCCATACACGGTGCCGAGCTCTGTTGGGCCAGGCCCAAAACAGGGCACGGGCACGCGCGGCCTGGGTTACGCCGCATCTCTCCCCGTATCCACCGCGCCCTCCCCGAACGGCACGCGTTGAATGCGGCGTCATGGGAGAGATCGTGCGTGGTTTCTTTATTCAGAAAAGCAGGGGAAACAGGGGTAGTTCGCCCATTCGCCAGTTGCTACTCCAATCTCGGAAATCTCCGCCGGCCCCTCGTCTTTCCAAAGCTGAAAGATAGCAGCGCCCCGCCTCCCATCGCCACCAGCACCACCAACGCCGTCGACCTCCTCCACCACTTCCGCCATGGCTCCGAGAGCCGACAAGGGGAAGGTTGTGAAGTCGATCGAGGCGCAGCGGCTTGCGGCGCTGCGAAAGGAGCGGGCAATCTTCCCCCCAAGCTCGCTGCGAGGGAGCTGAGGGAGAATTACTACCTCTTCTGGCCGACGAAGACGCGAGCGCATCCGCGCACGAAGGTACTTCCAGCCGCCGCTTGGAAAATGGCTCCAAGCGGATATCCCTTCTTCGCCTTGTTCTTCTAATGCGGGCTCTGCCCGCCTTTCTCTGAGTTTTTCTGTGATATTATGAACACCTACGGGTTCCACCTCCTTGACTTCACCCCCAATGCCGTTCTGACCATGGCAGTTTTCGCACATCTCTGTGAAAACTTTGTCGGAGTCCATCCCAATGTAGCCCTTTTTCGCCATTCTTTATGCCCCGAGTAGAGAGAGGAGAGCCTTTATCCGGTGGAATCGCCTGGATCTCAAGGGCCGGCAAGAAGGACACTTATCTGGAGGGAGAGTTCCGCGGCAAGTGGGAGGAATGGAGAGCAGACTGGTGCTGGATTGACGAGGAGAACCTGCAGCCGTTTACCGCCCGGTGCCAGGCCCCAGTACCACGCGGCAGCGATTGGAGTGACGTGGCCCCGGAAGACGATAGGCTGAAGATTGCCGTCACCCGGATCCTATGCCTCAGGCTTGCCGGGCTCACTGTAGGCGCCGTTGGCGCAGATTTTCTTCGTCGCCGCATCGCCCCCTTCCAGGAACGGGGGAGACCCGCCTGGGAATTCAAGAATGCGGCGGATATCATGAGGCTGCGTCCGGGCCTCAACTTCAACTTCACTATTCTGGAGCTTAACGCGATGCTCCAGGAGCTGTTCAAGTATGACCCTCAACATCCCGAAGTGTTCAGGTTGCCGTAGGGTGTCGTTCCGCTGTGCAACAACTCCGCGCTCGACCGCATCTGTGACACTCCAAAACTTTTATTTTTGTTTTCGGCAAAAACTTTGTTGGTTTTTGAAAAGAGGCCATTTAAATTTTTTCCAGAAAACCTTCCTCTTAAAAACTTCTTTGGCAAGGATTTTTATTTTTGTATCTTCTTCAAACTATGGTGTTTGATCATTTAAAACTCTTTCTCTGATGGTTCCCTCCTCAAAGTATATTTTTGGAAATTATTCTTTTTCTTATAAAAAGAACTCTGTGAATTTTGAGGTTTTTCTTATCTTGAAACCACCCATGGTTTTGCCATGTCTCCTATAGTAAATCTTCTCAAAATCCCTCCCTCCACCTTTGAACAATCTAAATTCTCTGTCTCAACAATTCCAAACAAGTTTTGGATTTTATTTCAATTATTTTATCTCTCAAATCATTTCTGCCAATTATTTTGAGCCTGAGTGATTTTCAAAGCAAGTACCCTAATGCCTTTGGTCCTTGAGCCCAAACCAACTCCCCTGGATAGTCCTTAGTACCCACAACCTAGAACCATCTTGATCCACTCTTCTTCTTTTCAAAATTTTCAAATTTCACTCACTGCAAGTTTGGACCAAATTTGACAAATTTGGTGAAATTCATATCTACACTTCTCCAAAAATTCCACAAAAATTCAGGCAGTCTCCTGGTGCAATGAGAGGCCACTCCACCAAAAATCAGCTCAAGGAAAAATCCCTACATGCCAGAATCATTCTGTCGAACACCTTGCATGCACTGTTTCTGTTCATCTTCAGTTAAGTTCAGAGTTTCAGTGTCGATCTTCGTCAGAAATTCAGTCACATGCTCACAGTGCACTTGGCACGTTGCTCATGGCCTAGCTTGCTTGTCCGGAGCCTCACACGCGCGCTTGGCACGTTCCTGGCGTCGGTGGCACCCTGGCCCGCCTGCGCCGGCGTGTCTTGCGGCGGCCGAACCACCATAGCGGCCGACAGGGAGCAGAACGGCGGCATAACGCCGTTCGGCGCCGCCCAAACCCCCTGGTGGCTCCGCGTGGTCATTCCCTCGCCAGCGCATGCATGCAGCACCGTCGCCGTGGCGCGGCACGCACAGAGCGCACTCCCTGCTGCTGACGGGCCCGCGCCGCCCCGTTCCGTCGAGCTCCCCCTAAGCAACCAAATCCCGCTGCGATTAGCACCTAAATGGAACCAGGGAACATCCACGACGACACTCAACCTCTGAACCTTCCCGACCAAGCACTGCACCGCCGTAATCCATCACCGGAGAACTCCGTTCACGGCCACCGCCTCGGATCGCCTATAAAAGGGGACCCCGAGCTCACACTCGAGCACACACCACCACTGCACCTCACCAATGCCCCGCAAGGCCACTAGGAGGACCTCGAGGAGGTCTCCTCCCCCGACTCCGGCCGCCCTGTTCCGCCTCGGCCTCCGTCTCGATTCACTACGGTGAGGCCATCCCCGGCACCCAAACCTCGTCAGTAGCCTCCTCGAGCAACCAGAGAGCTAACCCCCACTCCAATTTGATCTTCACAGCTCTCTCCGATGAGGTCCACAACCGCCCGAACCACCGTCCACCGGAGCAAGGGCCGCCGTCGACGTTGTGCTCGCCGGCGACCACCACCACCTCCCACAGACGCGGAATGGCGCCCTGAACACGGAGGTACTCTCCGATCTCCCTGCCTCGCCGTGGATCGCCGCCGGCGACCACCGCGGCTCTCGGGCACCGTCGAGCTCTGCCGCCCCGTTTGAAAATTCAAACCTGACGGGCGGGACCCGCCTGTCAACCTCTCTGTCCTTTCTAATCGAACCGTTTTCTGAAAGCGTCTTCTGCCAAATGCGTTTTCCCGCTGGGCCGGCGTATTCTTTATCGAATCGTTTTTTGTTTTTATAAGTTAGCCCCTGGGAACTTTCTGGTTCATTACAGATGAGTCCCTGGGCTAAAACCCTTATAACTTTTTAACAGAAAAGTATTTTTGATTGATTCTTTTTCTGTCCTCCTTAAAATTTTGCCTAGTTTTTTTATCAGATTTATTTGAAAAATATTTGAAGAAATTTTTGTGCACCTCACGGTATTCACGATAGCGCGTATATTTTGTTTATACCATAGATACCTAAGGAGGTGACGGGACCGCGAACTTCACCGAGCTAGGCTCCGACTACTCTGAACCAGGCAAGCATGTTTGAAATTTTGATATGATGATGGTTTTGGCATGTTTGCATTAAGTAGTTTCATGGCATGTTGATGAGCATACCGACGAATGTCATGTTACATGCAACGATGAGGCAAGTGAGTTTCGAAAATCCATAAGTGGATGGATGTGAGTATGCATGGCCATGTGTTGGCATGAGGATGGGTAAGATGGCAGTGTTGTAGCATGCCAGTCTTATGCCAGGCTATATGACTTCAGTGTCAACCCGTATCAGTCCAGTTCCTCCTATTTTTCCTTCCCTGTACTACCACATGTTTTCCGCAAGGAATATGGCTTAGTAAGTTGCAAACCGCTTTCCTGGTACACACCAAAAAGGAGAGGCCGTGATGATGGTTCCATGGCCCTGGATTAAAGCCAGTCATCCGGTCAGGGGGCATGGGTGTTTTCGATTGGGACCGAGAGGGGGGCACCCCTTAGAGCGCGCGTATATAAATTTGATCCCATGCTATTCGAGATTGTGATCTCCCCGTCTCAAAAGTTTTTCTTGGACGATGTCTAGGGTGATTCCTGGCATCGAGAGGTAGGATGGGTGTGTACTGGTTAGCTGTGTTTTCTTTCGAAATACCGTAAACGGAACTAGTCCTTCGTGACTACGGAAATCCATTGGTTGTGGGAAAAATTTTCATACAAACTCTGCAGAGTCATATATTCCTTTGAATCATCTATTCCATGTCCAAGTTCGGTATTATCTTATCCTGACAAATGATAGTTTCGATGACAGAGACTCCGGTGAATCACATGAGTGCTAAGTCCGGTTAAATGTTTATTCCTGTGGATGGACTAACCCGTTTATTTTCATGAGTTGAATATTGATTATGAGTATTATTTACTTGTGAATAAAAGCCCTTTCTGTGATGTCGCTCAGACGTCCGACTGTGGCATTGTTATATTTTACTTTCAATGAAAGCCCTTTCTGCGATGTCGCTCAGACGTCCGACTGTGGCATTTCTTTTAAAGCCCTTTATGTGGCGTCGCTCAGACGCCCGACTGTGGCATTTCTTTTAAAGCCCTTTATGTGGCGTCGCTCAGACGCCCGACTGTGGCAATTCTTTTAAAGCCCTTTATGTGGCGTCGCTCAGACGCCCGACTGTGGCATTTCTTTTGAAAGCCCTTTATGTGGTGTCGCCTAGACGCCCGACTGCGGTGTGCGTTATTTATTTATCTTCCTATCGAGGTGTCGCTTCAGACACCCGATTGGGTTTACAGTTAATTTTGTTGGGTTTCCGAGCGGACTACTGTCGACCCCCTTTTTACCTGTCTCGTTTTTACGAATTAATGTGCCACTGTTAATATACTCATGACATATCCATGCATGCACTTGTTATATCTTACGTCCGAACTGTCTTGTGAGTACTTTCAAAGTACTCACCTGGCTTGTTGATTTGGCCAGATGCTGACGAAGGCAATCTCATGGATGAAGAATTTGATAGCGAGTCCGACGCCTAGAGGAATCCCAGTCAGTCTCGTGCGACCCTGGATTTGGTCACAGTATTATATCTGCTTCCGCTACCAAATAAATTCATCGAGTCTCACCTTGACGCTCGATGAGATGCCAGTTTTAGAGTCATGTATCACACTCCCCACTGTGATTTTTCACCACCACCCTATCCTCGAGTCAGTAGTATGCCTCCACCCCACTGTGTCATTTCCGCCATTATGTATAATTATTGGCGTGCTTGTAATAATTTGGTTGAGCAACCGTAGCTCGACCCTGTAATATATTTTATGCTACTGGCTTATTGTATCAAGAATTTGTCTACCGGTAAGGAGGATTTTTCTCATACTGGACTCAAAAGATTGGTTTCTCAATAAACATTTTTATTGGAAAACCGGTCGTGACAAGCTTGGTACCAGAGCCAGGCTGACTGTAGGAAGCCACTAGGTGCGATCGCTAATTGGTTATTAGCATGCTAGAGCTAAATTATATTTTTGCAATTGTAGTCATTTTCTGACAGTCAGCATAAATTTATGATCTGACCATTCAGAATCTTTGCCTACTTTTGTAGATGGCCGACAACAGCTGCGAGTCTCAGACCTTCGCCAACGTGCCCGATGGGTTCGTCAAGCTTCTCTCCTTCATCGTTCAGGTCGCGATGGGGCCATCTGTGCGCCCAGTCTTCACACTCTGCCAGCACAAAGTCAATGATAGTCTAACCATGCACCATGCCGCGGTGCAGTTCAAGGGAGGGCGTGGTGAGTTACGCCGCTTCCGGTTCTTGGGAAGAGCCATGCCTACGGAGAGGCATGCTATGCAGATGGCAGCCCGCGAGGCGATAGCTCGTCTCAGGGATGTCCTTCCCGTGATGAAGACTCGTCGTTACCATTATCTTCCATGCCATGTGCCTTACACCTGTCACTACGCATTCTCCTGCCCCAGAGGAGAACGAGACGAGGCTTTTGAGATGCTTATTGAGTATCTCCGGGCCCTGGAGGCAGCCTTCGACAACCTGGTGGACGACTTCGTGGCTGCCCGCATGGACTCAGTCCATGGCTGTGCCGCCAATTGGAGGGAGCTCCTACCCACCGCACCGCCACTGACTTTTGTCTCATCCTCAGCATCTTATGCACCTACTCGCCGCCTGCCTTCTACCGAAGAGTTCAACCAAGTCATTGCACCCACTCCAGCGCGCACTGCACCACCCTTCGTGCCCACTCCTGTTCGTGTTGTTCCACCCCTGGCACCCGCTCCATCTACTCGGCGCAACAGTACACGTATGGAGCCTATTAGCGAGGAGGAAGTCGAGTCCCCAGCCTCGCTACGCCTCACCCTCGGCAGGGCAAAGGAGATCGTCAACATCTCCGCCTGAGTACGCTTAGCCGCCATGCAATGTACCGCTTTGTACGATATGTTTATATGTACATAGGTTGTGAGAAGTAGCCTGTTTGCGCATCATGTAGGATCTGGAGGAGTGCACTAGCCTAAATAACATGTCAGGATTATGTACGCATATCCTGAGTGATGTATTGTATAATTACCGCCTGCGTGTAAGATATGTATGAGCAGTCCTTCTCCGTACGCAAACGATGTCTATTTCAAAAATCCTGGAGTGTCCTTTTTGGTTTTGTTTGTTCTTGCACATTTGTTGATTTTGCGACTCTGTTTCTTTTCTTATGAGTTTTGCAAAATGTATCCCCAGAGTGAAAAATGTCTCGTCCTTGGACGCGCTCCATGCCAACTCCGCCAGAGGAAAATTATGATACACAACCCAGCAACAAGTTCACACAGGGACAGTCAAGCCAACAGGGCAGTGAATCGGCACTTCCTCAAATGTGTCGCCTTTATGAGCAGAGTCAGCAACAACATCGGGAAATGATGAACCAAGTCATCAACATGGGAAATCACCATGGACAGTATCAGCAGCATTCCAAGTTATCTGAGCTACAGAAGACACGTCCCCAAACATTTTCTCATACTGACAAGCCTCTTGAAGCCGAGGATTGGCTTCGAGATATGGAGAGAAAATTAGTTATTGCAAAATGTTCAGACCCCGAGAAGGTACTATATGCCCCGCACTATCTCACAGGAGCAGCTGCATCATGGTGGGAGAATTTTCTGCACATGCACCCCAACGAAAGTGATATAACCTGGGATGATTTCAAGGAAGGTTTCCGTGGTGCACACATTCCTAAGAGTATTATGAAAATCAAGAAGAGAGAGTTCGATGACCTCAAACAAAGGAACATGACAGTGTCAGAATACAACAGTCAATTTACTCTATTGTCTCGCTACGCCAATGAAGAACGTATGACTGAAAGCAAGAAGATGGAGAAATTCCTTGACGGTCTGGCGCCCACGCTTAAATGCCAACTGGTCGTGCACACTTTTCCAGATTTTAAGACACTAGTTGACAAAGCCATTACACTGGAAAATGAGAGACGTAGCTTGGAGGATTTCCGCAAGCGAAAAAGAGACCAGACTACTCTTGCGCGCAACCACCGAAGCAAGACAGATTTTCAGAAAGGTGGGACCCACAAACCTACGACAAACGTCTCACACCCAACCAAGAATTTCCATGCAAGGGACAAGGAGTTCACATATCGCCCAGGCGTTACTTGCTACGCTTGTGGAGAAGAAGGGCACTATGCCAAACAGTGCCCCAAGCCAAGGAACTCGACCCCGAAGCCAAACAACGATGGAAATAATTCAGCGCCCAAGCGCAACAATTTCAACCCCAACAACAACCACAGGAAGGGTCATCTAAACCACGTGACCAAAGAAGAAGCACAAAACGCTCCGGATATCGTACTCGGTACGTTTCCTATCAACACAATACCTGCAATGGTTTTGTTTGATTCTGGAGATTCTCACTCATTCATTTCGAAAAGTTTTGCTTTGCAAAATAATTTTTCGATGCTTCCTCTGGAAAAATCCATGATCATCAAGTCCCCTGGGATTCAGCAAGTTACTCAGAGTTACTGTCAAGATGTGGTTATTGAGTTCGAAGGATTGAAGTTTCACGCCAATCTTATTGTGTTGGAAAATAAAGGACTGGATGTCATCCTAGGGATGGACTGGTTAACCACCAACAAAGGTTTTATTGACTGTTTCAACCGGACCGTAATTCTCACACACCACCACGGGAAGACAATAAAAGTATCAGCCAAAGAAAGAAAAATACCCCGGCAACCGAGATTGAATAAGGTGGACGTTTCTGAGCTAAACAAGGTTCCAGTAGTGTGTGAATTTCCAGACATATTCCCCGAAGAACTACCAGGCATGCCACCAGACCGAGAGATAGAATTCAGCATTGAGCTAGCACCAGGAACCACCCCCATATACAAAAAACCATACAGAATGGCACCATCCGAGTTGATTGAGTTGAAGAAACAAATAAAGGAATTGCTGGACAAGGGATACATTTGAGCCAGCTCCTCACCTTGGGGATCACCAATTTTATTTGCCAAAAAAAAGGATGGAACACTGAGATTGTGCATAGACTACCGAGCGCTTAACATGGTCACAGTCAAGAACAAATACCCGATGCCACGGATAAATGATTTATTTGATCGGCTCGCTCAGGCCAAGGTATTCTCAAAAATTGACTTAAGGTCAGGATACCATCAATTAAAAGTGCGAACAGAAGATATCCCCAAAACAGCCTTCACCTCCAGATATGGACTATATGAGTTCACAGTAATGCCATTTGGATTAACGAACGCCCCCGCATATTTTGTTCACCTCATGAACAAAGTATTTATGAAGTTTATGGACAAATTCGTTGTGGTATTCATCGACGATATTCTGGTATACTCCAAGACACCTGAAGAGCACGCGGAACATCTCAGGATTGTGCTAGGAGAACTCAGGAAACACCAATTGTATGCCAAGTTCAGCAAGTGCGAATTTTGGCTAAGACAAGTAGGTTTTCTAGGCCACGTGCTGACCCAAGATGGTATCGTAGTGGACCCAGAGAAAGTCAGGGCCATACTTGGCTGGAAGCCACCAGCCAGCGTAACGGACATACGAAGTTTCTTGGGAATGGCAGGATATTACCGCAGATTTATTGAAGGATTCTCCACCATAGCCAAGCGAATGACGCAGCTACTCAAGAAGGACAAGAATTTTGAATGGACAGAAGCCTGCGAGAAAAGTTTCCAAGAGCTAAAACGGAAATTAACGACAGCACCGGTATTAATTGTGCCAGACATACACAAGAATTTTGAAGTGTATTGTGACGCATCCCGAAAGGGCCTCGGGTGCGTGTTGGTGCAAGAAGGCAAGGTTGTCGCATACGCTTCAAGGCAACTTCGCAAGCATGAGGAAAATTACCCCACTCATGACTTAGAAATGGCAGCGGTCATTCATGCACTCAAGGAATGGAGGCATTTCTTACTTGGAAATCGATGTGAAATATACACGGACCATAAAAGTCTCAAATATATTTTCACACAGCCAGAACTAAACTTACGGCAACGACGCTGGTTGGAATTGGTAAAGGATTATGATGTTGGTATCCACTATCATCCAGGAAAAGCAAATGTAGTGGCCGATGCTCTTAGTCGGAACCCCAGCTCCGACGAAAACAGTCTGCAAAGCTTGAGACCAGAATTCCAACAAGAATTTGCCAAACTCAACTTGTTAATGATCGCGGAAGGCACCATATCAAACTTGGAAATACAGCCCGACCTTGTGGAGAGAATTAAAGAAGCTCAACCTGGTCACCCCAGCATCGAAGGAATTAAAAGAAAAGTGAGTATGGGCAAGGCCTCGGAGTTCGTCATAGACGATGGAGGAATATTATGGTATGGAGACAGACTCTGCGTGCCAAATATAGAGGACCTCAAACAGCAAATTCTAGCTGAAGCCCACACCGCCCCATATTCGATCCACCCTGGAGGAACCAAAATGTATAAGGATATTCAGGAAAGATTTTCGTGGCACGGTATGAAGAGGGACATAGCCACTTTCGTTGCATGTTGTGATTCTTGTCAACGCAGTAAAGTGTAGCATCAAAGACCAGCCGAACTACTGCAACCAAACAAAATACCTGAGTGGAAATGGGATGAAATAGGGATGGATTTCATTGTCGGACTACCTCGGTCACGACACGGGAATGATGCCATATGGGTCATCACCGATAGATTAACCAAGGTGGCACATTTCATTCCAGTGAAGACAACCTACAACACTCAGAGGCTTGCCAGGATTTATCTCTCCCGTATAGTTTGTCTGCATGGAGTCCCGAAGACTATAATATCCGACAGAGGCACTCAGTTCGTCTCGAGATTCTGGGATCATTTACAACAGGCTCTGGGAACTCAACTGGCCTTCAGTACAGCCTACCATCCCCAGACTGATGGACAGACTGAACGCGTAAACCAAATTTTAGAAGACATGCTGAGAGCATGTGTCCTCACCTATGGAACCAGTTGGGAAGAAAGCCTGCCATATGCCGAGTTCGCATACAACAACAGTTACCAGGCCAGCCTGCAAATGGCACCTTTTGAAGCCCTATACGGACAGAGATGTCGTACCCCGCTAAATTGGTCAGAAACCGGAGACAGCCGTATCTTCGGCCCAGACATGCTTAAAGAAGCCGAGGAAAAGGTCAAGCTAATCAGGGATCGACTCAAGACTGCTCAAAGCCGACAGAAGAGTTATTACGATCAGAAACATCATGGGGTCAACTTCGAACCTGGTGAGTTCGTGTACCTAAGAGTGTCCCCTATGAGAGGCTTGCAACGATTCAAGATTAAAGGAAAGCTAGCACCAAGATTCATCGGACCATTCTGTATAGTGGCACGAAGAGGCACGGTAGCCTACCAGCTAGACTTACCCGAAGAATTATCCGATGTCCACGACGTGTTCCACGTTTCGCAATTAAGGAAGTGCGTAAGCAAACCAGAGAAGCAAGTATCCCATGAGAACATTGACGTGCAACCAGACCTCACCTATCGAGAACGCCCAGTAAAAATATTAGAGGAGTCTGAAAGGAGGACCCGACAGAAAACCATCAAGTTTTTCAGAGTTCAGTGGAGCAACCACACCAAAAGTGAACCAACCTGGGAAAGGGAGGATTTCCTTCGGACAGAGCATCCACACTGATTTAAGGATCAGCTGAAATCTCGGGGACGAGATTTTTCCTAAGGGGGTAGGTGTTGTGACACTCCAAAATTTTTATTTTTGTTTTCAGCAAAAACTTTGTTGGTTTTTGAAAAGAGGCCATTTAAATTTTTTCCAGAAAACCTTCCTCTTAAAAACTTCTTTGGCAAGGATTTTTTTTGTATCTTCTTCAAACTATGGTGTTTGATCATTTAAAACTCTTTCTCTGATGGTTCCCTCCTCAAAGTATATTTTTGGAAATTATTCTTTTTCTTATAAAAAGAACTCTGTGAATTTTGAGATTTTTCTTATCTTGAAACCACCCATGGTTTTACCATGTCTCCTATAGTAAATCTTCTCAAAATCCCTCCCTCCACCTTTGAACAATCTAAATTCTCTGTCTCAACAAGTCCAAACAAGTTTTGGATTTTATTTCAATTATTTTATCTCTCAAATCATTTCTGCCAATTATTTTGAGCCTGAGTGAGTTTCAAAGCAAGTACCCTAATGCCTTTGGTCCTTGAGCCCAAACCAACTCCCCTGGATAGTCCTTAGTACCCACAACCTAGAACCATCTTGATCCACTCTTCTTCTTTTCAAATTTTTCAAATTTCACTCACTGCAAGTTTGGACCAGATTTGACAAATTTGGTGAAATTCATATCTACACTTCTCCAAAAATTCCACAAAAATTCAGGCAGTCTCCTGGTGCAATGAGAGGCCACTCCACCAAAAATCAGCTCAAGGAAAAATCCCTACATGCCAGAATCATTCTGTCGAACACCTTGCATGCACTGTTTCTGTTCATCTTCAGTTAAGTTTAGAGTTTCAGTGTCGATCTTCGTTAGAAATTCAGTCACATGCTCACAGTGCACTTGGCACGTTGCTCACGGCCTAGCTTGCTTGTCCGGAGCCTCACACGCGCGCTTGGCACGTTCCTGGCGTCGATGGCACCCTGGCCCGCCTGCGCCGGCGTGTCTTGCGGCGGCCGAACCACCATAGCGGCCGACAGGGAGCAGAACGGCGGCATAACGCCGTTCGGTGCCGCCCAAACCCCCTGGTGGCTCCGCGTGGCCATTCCCTCGCCTGCGCACGCATGCAGCACCATCGCCGTGGCGCGGCACGCACAGAGCGTGCTCCCTGCCGCCGACGGGCCCGCGCCGCCCCGTTCCGTCGAGCAACCCCTAAGCAACCAAATCCCGCTGCGATTAGCACCTAAATGGAACCAGGGAACATCCACGATGACGCTCAACCTCTGAACCTTCCCGACCAAGCACTGCACCGCCGTAATCCATCGTCGGAGAACTCCGTTCACGGCCACCGCCTCGGATCGCCTATAAAAGGGGACCCCGGCTCACCCTCGAGCACGCACCACCACTGCACCTCACCAACGCCCCGCAAGGCCACTAGGAGGACCTCGAGGAGGTCTCCTCCCCCGACTCCGGCCGCCCCGTTCCGCCTCGGCCTCCGTCTCGATTCAGTATGGTGAGGCCATCCCCGGCACCCAAACCTCGTCAGTAGCCTCCTCGAGCAACCAGAGAGCTAACCCCCACTCCAATTTGATCTTCACAGCTCTCTCTGATGAGGTCCACAACCGCCCGAACCACCGTCCGCCGGAGCAAGGGCCGCCGTCGATGTGGTGCTTGTCGGCGACCACCACCACCTCCCATAGACGCGGAATGGCGCCCTGAACACGGAGGTACTCTCCGATCTCCCTGCCTCGCCGTGGATCGCCGCCGGCGACCACCGCGGCTCTCGGGCACCGTCGAGCTCTGCCGCCCCGTTTGAAAATTCAAACCTGACGGGCGGGACCCGCCTGTCAACCTCTCTGTCCTTTCTAATCGAACCGTTTTCTGAAAGCGTCTTCTGCCAAATGCGTTTTCCCGCTGGGCCGGCGTATTCTTTATCGAATCGTTTTCTGTTTTTATAAGTTAGCCCCTGGGAACTTTCTGTTTCATTACAGATGAGTCCCTGGGCTAAAACCCTTATAACTTTTTAACAGAAAAGTATTTTTGATTGATTCTTTTTCTGTCCTCCTTAAAATTTTGTCTAGTTTTTTATCAGATTTATTAGAAAAATATTTGGAGAAATATTTGTGCACCTCACGGTATTCACGATAGCGCGTATATTTTCTTTATACCGTAGATACCGAAGGAGGTGACGGGACCGCGAACTTCACCGAGCTAGGCTCCGACTACTCTAAACCAGGCAAGCATGTTTGAACTTTTGATATGATGATGGTTTTGGCATGTTTGCATTAAGTAGTTTCATGGCATGTTGATGAGCATACCGACGAATGTCATGTTACATGCAACGATGAGGCAAGTGAGTTTCAAAAATCCATAAGTGGATGGATGTGAGTATGCATGGCCATGTGTTGGCATGAGGATGGGTAAGATGGCAGTGTTGTAGCATGCCAGTCTTATGCCAGGCTATATGACTTCAGTGTCAACCCGTATCAGTCTAGTTCCTCCTATTTTTCCTTCCCTGTACTACCACATGTTTTCTGCAAGGAATATGGCTTAGTAAGTTGCAAACCGCTTTCCTGGTACACACCAAAAAGGAGAGGCCGTGATGATGGTTCCATGGCCCTGGATTAAAGCCAGTCATCCGGTCAGGGGGCATGGGTGTTTACGATTGGGACCGAGAGGGGGGCACCCCTTAGAGCGCGCGTATATAAATTTGATCCCATGCTATTCGAGATTGTGATCTCCCCGTCTCAAAAGTTTTTCTTGGACGATGTCTAGGGTGATTCCTGGCATCGAGAGGTAGGATGGGTGTGTACTGGTTAGCTGTGTTTTCTTCCGAAATACCGTAAACGGAACTAGTCCTTCGTGACTACAGAAATCCGTTGGCTGTGGGAAAAATTTTCATACAAACTCTGCAGAGTCTTATATTCCTTTGAATCATCTATTCCATGTCCAAGTTCGGTATTATCTTATCCTGACAAATGATAGTTTCGATGACAGAGACTCCGGTGAATCTCATGAGTGCTAAGTCCGGTTAAATGTTTATTCCTGTGGATGGACTAACCCATTTATTTTCATGAGTTGAATATTGATTATGAGTATTATTTACTTGTGAATAAAAGCCCTTTCTGTGATGTCGCTCAGACGTCCGACTGTGGCATTGTTATATTTTACTTTCAATGAAAGCCCTTTCTGCGATGTCGCTCAGACGTCCGACTGTGGTATTTCTTTTAAAGCCCTTTATGTGGCGTCGCTCAGACGCCCGATTGTGGCATTTCTTTTAAATCCCTTTATGTGGCGTCGCTCAGACGCCCGACTGTGGCAATTCTTTTAAAGCCCTTTATGTGGCGTCGCTCAGACGCCCGACTGTGGCATTTCTTTTAAAAGCCCTTTATGTGGTGTCGCCTAGACGCCCGACTGCGGCGTGCGTTATTTATTTATCTTCCTATCGAGGTGTCGCTTCAGACACCCGATTGGGTTTACAGTTAATTTTGTTGGGTTTCCGAGCGGACTACTGCCGACCCCCTTTTTACCTGTCTCGTTTTTATGAATTAATGTGCCACTGTTAATATACTCATGACGCATCCATGCATGCACTTGTTATATCTTACGTCCGAACTGTCTTGCGAGTACTTTCAAAGTACTCACCTGGCTTGTTGATTTGGCCAGATGTTGACGAAGGCGATCTCATGGATGAAGAATTTGATAGTGAGTCCGACGCCTAGAGGAATCCCAGTCAGTCTCGTGCGACCCTGGATTTGGTCACAGTATTATATCTGCTTCCGCTACCAAATAAATTCATCGAGCCTCACCTTGACGCTCGATGAGATGCCAGTTTTAGAGTCATGTATCACACTCCGCACTGTGATTTTTCACCACCACCCTATCCTCGAGTCAGTAGTATGCCTCCACCCCACTGTGTCATTTCTGCCATTATGTATAATTATTGGCGTGCTTGTAATAATTTGGTTGAGCAACCGTAGCTCGACCCTGTAATATATTTTATGCTACTGGCTTATTGTATCAAGAATTTGTCTACCGGTAAGGAGGATTTTTCTCATACTGGACTCAAAAGACTGGTTTCTCAATAAACATTTTTATTGGAAAACTGGTCGTGACAGCATCCGTGCAATGATGCCGCTGTGCGATTCGCATGGAATTGTCCCAACTTGGCAAGAGCCTGCAGACAACGTCGTGCAGGAGTTTTTTGACGGCTTGGTAGAAGTGCCGGTCCGCTCCGACGAAAAGGATAGCCTCACCCGCGACACCACTGATGCGGAGATGACACACATCGCCACTAGGCTGGAAGATGCGGCGGCAGCCGCAGCCGCGGGCGAATTTGGATTCACCGTGGAGGAGGCAGATGCAGCAGAGGCGGCAAGCCATGCCGAGCGAGAGGAGCCCGTCGGCGAGAAAGAACTTGCCGGGCATGGCGTCGAGTCGAACGAGCCCGCCGAGGATACGAGCGGCTCGCTGGGGATCAACTGCTCTTCCTCCTCATCTTCAGGCAGCTCGCCGCAAGCAGAGCCTCCATCCCCACCAAGAAGGCGTCTCCGCAAGGCCGGGGACGTAGCGGAGCGGCGGGCGAGTCAACAGCCGCCGCGCCGCGCGACACGCTCCACCGCGGCAAGAACTGTTGCCACGGGAGCACCTCACGCTGCTGCGGCAACTGGAGCGGGGTCCACCCGGACCACCGCTTCTGCTCCTGCCGCTTCTCACGCCGCGGCAGCAGCCTGAGCAGGGTCGTCTCAGACCACCGCCACTGTTCCCGCCAAGCGGCCAAGGGAAACTACTCCTCCGCCTCCTCGCGCCGGACGTGAGCCGGACTTCAACTTCTCCGTGTTCAGCTCCGACGAGGAAGAAGATGAGTAAGATTCTCTTGTTGTACTTGTAGTTCTTCAATTCTTGTTGTTTTGTTTTGTATCTCATTTGCTTTACTCTGAACTTATTCCTTTTTAGGACTCTGGCCCAGAGATCAGCGAAGAGGGCCAAGGTCCCGGTGATTATCATCGAGGACGAACCCACCGCGACAGCAGGGGGTGCGTCCGAGACAACCTTGCCAGACCCGGCAGCTGTTCTCCAGAGCAGCCCCCAGCGTAAGTATATGGTTCACTTTCCACTGTTAGGCGCGCATGGATACCCTTTCTTTGCTGACATCTGACTGTTGGTTTGTGTGGGAGTAGAGCAGCCCCACCAGGAGTGCCCGGAGGCCGCCCCCGAAATGCCAAGGGAGAGTCCTCCGGCAAGGGAGAGTTCTCCGGCAAGGGAGAAGTCTCCGGCAAGGGAGAGTTCTCCGGCAAGGGACAGCACCAGCGGCCCTCCAGCGGCGGAGACCACGACTGCAAAACCTGGTACAGGTAATCCTCTCGCTTCAAAACTTCCCTTGGGTTCTTCTTCTTTTGATCTTCTTCTTTTTGGATACTTGCTTGACTTTTCTCACTTTTCCGGCCATCAGACCCATCCGCTGCGGAGCCAATGGAGACCGAGGTTGCTGCCGACGACGCCACTGCCACTGAAGAAGCAGCCAGCGCTGATGATCCCGCCGGCGATGAGGCCACCAAAGCTGCCGCCACAGCACCTGGCGAGGGGTCTGGCGATCGCACTGACGGCCCTGAGGCCGCAGGAGCGCCAGGCGCTACGTCGACCGCCGACCCGTTCGCCGCTGCCGTAGTGCCAGGCTCCGAAGAGCCCCAGCCAGGCGTCTACTTGAAGGCCGGCGATGGCGTCTTCATCAACCTCCCCTGGGCGTCAAGCTTCAGGGCGCCGGTCGAGGGAGAGAGCTTTGATGGAGAGGTGCTCGCCTCCACTGGGCTGACGCTAGTTGACGCGCCGAGCAGCAGCAGCGGCGAGCCTGAGGAGGAGCGGCTGCTGCGGAAGCTGTTGTCGCTCTACCGCGCGCGGCAAGCCAAGCTGGAATCTCGCGAGGCGCTTGTCGCGAAGGCGGGAGCGGACATCGAGAAGCGCGCGGAGGAGCTCCGGGTCCTCAACCAGGAAGCTCTTCGGTCCCTGGCAGAGGAGCGGGAGCAACTCGCCGAAGAGCAGAAGGCCTTCTTCCTCGAGAAGGCTGAAGTCGAAGAGCAACGGCGGCTTGCCGCTGAAAAGCTGTCTGCGCAGGAGGGCGAGCTGGTGCAGCGAAAGGTCAACCTTGACGCCCACGAGGAGGAGCTTGCCGTGCGTGAGCGAATATTCGGCGGAGCCCTCAAGCAAGCGGAGGATGCTGCCACAGCCGCCGAGGCCGCCAAGAAGGAGCTGGAGACGAAGGTGGCGCAGCTGGAGGCCGATCTCAAGGCGAGCGGTGAGGAGCTTGCCGCGCTCAAGCGTGAGCGGGAGAAGGACGCCTACAGCCATTCAGAGTTGCAGGCTCGTCTCGCCGAGAAGGGCAAGGAGCTCAGCGCCGCCAAGGACTCCAACGCAGATCTTGAGTTGAAGCTGACCACTTTGACCAAGACGCTGGATGGCGCCAGGGAGCAGGAGGTGGCCTTGAAGAAGGAGATCAAGGTTGACAAGGCGCTGCTGGCGAGTGCTGCCGCCGCCCAGAATGCTTTTAGGGAGAATGTGGAGCACTGGACGGAGAGTCTCGTGAGTGCTGCCACAGATATTGATAGGGAGCTGGCGCAGCTGGGGGTGGGGGATCTCGGGTATCCCTCCGATGAGAACCTCCAACCTAGTGCCAAGCTCACCTTGTTTTTCAAAGGCGTGGCGACGGCCCTCCAGCGGCTCCGGGAGAATATCCCAAAGCAGCTGGCCGACGAGTCGCTTCAAAAGGTGTTGGTGAAGGTGGCCTTCCGCAACCCGGGCCTCAACCTCACCAACGTCCTCAAGACCCTGCCACCGAATGCTGATCTGGAGGCACTCAAGACCCTTGTCGCACCCATTGTGGACAAGGTGAGCGGGATCAAGAGGACTGAGGGCGATCGCGTAGACTAGGCTGCCCGTTTTCTTCTTTTCTTGTCGCTGCTGGTCATGTTATGAGAACAATCTGTTAGAGCCGCAACAAGCTACCTTGTATTATAACTCTATTCCGGGTAATGATTTCAATGTTATTCCCTTTACTTGATTCCTCCCTTTGTATGTTTTTGCCCTACACTTTTTAGGGAACTTGCCGGTGCAGGCACCTTAGCGGCGAGCGCTGAGTGCGGGACGTCAGCAGCCTGCTGGAGGTGCTGCTACCGACAAGAAACCTTGTCGCAACTAGTCGCAGCTCGCTTAAATTGTTGAGCGGACTCGAAACAAAGTAAGGGCGCAACTAGCTACGAGTTGGTTCCTCCGTGCACAGGTTTTCCATACAAAGTGCGGTCGTTCAAGGGAGATAACTTAAAAATTTTAAAAATCTGATTGTTCAAACTTTGGCAAGTTAGCTTTTCTGTTGTTTGCTTCCCGGTAAGGCGAAACTTTCTTGAACGATGCCTGGTCCATACCATTATCTTCTCCTTTCCCCCCTGGCAAACTTGTGGGCGAGGAAACCTTCCTTTCCTTGAGAAAAAAGAAAGAGGAGAAAATAAAGATATGGAGCCTTACGGCTCGTTATTGCTTACCGGGGAGTAGGTGCTGCACAAAGTGTCAGATCACATATGCAAAAAATAGAAAGCATGAAATTGACAAGATGCGCGGAGCATATGAGCTTTACTTATGCACGGGGTCTGCGCCCGGCTTTGTACAAAGGATTACATGCAACAGCGGCAAGACTTGTACAAAAGGTGGTTGCCGGAATAGGTTCCGGCAACCACGCCTTACGGGTAAAACTTATGAAGATGCTCAATGTTCCAGGAATTGCTCACCGGAATGCTATCTTCGGTCTCAAGGCGGACTGCGCCAGGCCTAGTGACTCGTTTCACCCGGTAAGGGCCTTCCCACTTCGGCATCAACTTGTTGGAATTCTTGGCGGACTGAACACGCCGAAGAACAAGGTAGCCTTCCTCGAGACTTCTGGCATTAACTTTGCGGCTATGGTAGCGGCGCAAAGCTTGCTGGTAGCGAGCAGCTCGTACAGCAGCCTGAAGACGGTCTTCCTCAAGGAGTAGCGCGTCATCTTGTCGCAGCTGCTCTTGCTCAAGCTCATCATAAGCGAGCACTCGAGGTGACCCGTATACGAGTTCCGTGGGGAGAACTGCCTCTGCTCCATAGACTAGAGCGAAAGGTGTCTGGCCAGTGGCTCGATTTGGCGTCGTCCTGATCGACCAAAGAACCACCGGCAGCTCCTCGATCCAGTTTCTTCCACACTTGTGCAGCCTGTCGAAAGTCCTGGTCTTGAGCCCACGCAGCACTTCAGCATTTGCCCTCTCCGCTTGACCGTTGCTTCTCGGGTGAGCAACAGAAGCGAAGCAGACCTTGGCGCCAAGATCTTGGACATACTGCATGAAGGTGCGGCTCGTGAATTGCGTACCGTTGTTGGTGATTATCCTGTTAGGGATCCCGAAGCGGTAGACAATCGACCTGCAGAACTTGACTGCTGACTGTGCTGTCACCTTCCTTACTGCTTCCACTTCCGGCCACTTTGTGAACTTGTCGATTGCAACGTACAAGTACTCAAAGCCCCCGACTGCTCGGGGAAAGGGGCCGAGGATGTCGAGCCCCCAGACCAAAAATGGCCAGGATAAAGGGATCATCTGGAGAGCTTGAGCTGGTTGGTGTATCTGCTTGGAATGGAACTGGCACGCTTCACACTTGGTTACTTGTGCAGTTGCATCCTGGAGGGCTGTCGGCCAAAAGAAACCTTACCGGAATGCTTTGTCGGCAAGTGCTCTTGCGCTAATGTGGTGACCACATATGCCTCCATGTATCTCTGCCAACAGCTTTTGTCCGTCTTCCCGGTGAATACACTTCAATTTCACACCGTTGAGTCTTCTTCTGTACAGTGTGTTGTCGACAAACTGGTATATACTTGACTGCCGGGCTACTCTTTCCGCTTCTTCTTGCTCTTTGGGAAGTTCTCCTGTCTGAAGGAAACGGACAATCTGTTGTGTCCATGCTGGAGCTTGTGGCTCGACAACAAGGACTAAAGGCAAATCTGCTGCTGCGGGAACATCCGCTTCTACGGCGAGAACCTGTGGCTCTGCTGGAGCTTGACGTTCCCCGGCAAGCTTGCTGGAGCAAAGCTTGTCGGGAGCTTCTGCTTCAACGGAACAAACCCTAGGGCTTGCCGGAGCAGACTGCTCCTCAGCGCTCTTGGCATTGATCTTGGGGACCTTCTTGGCGGCGGCTTCTGGAAGCTCTGTCGAAAAATAGTCACCAGAAATCAACTTCCTCTTCTTTCTCTGTCCAGTTGATGGCGTTACAGACGGTTGAGTCAGCTTGAGCACAAAGATCCCTGGTTCCACAGGTAACTTAAGTGCGGCGCACTTTGATAGGCCGTCGGCAATGGCGTTCTGAGCTCTTGGAACATGCTCCATCTGTAGGCCGTCAAAGTGCTCTTCTAGCTTTCTCACTTCGTTGATGTAGGCTTCCATCAACGGACTCTGATAGCTCTTGTTCACTTGGCAGACGACAAGCTGCGAGTCACCCCTGACAATGAGCTTCTTGATCCCAAGGTCTGCCGCGATCCTGAGACCGGCAAGCAAGCCTTCATACTCTGCAGTATTGTTTGTTGCTTGCTCCTTGGGAAAGTGCATCTGGACTACGTACTTGAGGTGCTCTCCGGTGGGTGCGACAAGCATCACGCCAGCGCCGGCGCCTTGCAGCGAAAAGGCACCATCAAAGTACATCAGCCACTCTTTGCTTGCTTCCTCGACGGGGATGCTCGTTTCTGGAATTTCTTCATCTGGTGTTGGCGTCCATTCTGCTATGAATTCTGCCAATGCTCTGCTTTGGATAGTTGAAGTACTCCCAAACTTGAGGCCAAAGCTTGACAGTTCCAGTGCCCACTCAACAATCCTGCCTGTCGCTTCTGGATTCTGTAGTATCCTCTTCAGCGGAAAACGAGTGACAACTGTGATCTCATGTGCTTGGAAGTAATGGCCCAGCTTTCTCGAGGCCATGAGAAGGACAAAAAGCAATTTCTGCACGCCAGAGTACCTTGACCTAGCCCCATGCAGAAGGGAACTGACAAAGTAAACTGGGCGCTGTACCATTCTCTTCTATATCTCCTCGCGTGTCTGCGCAGATCCATCCTTGTCGGGACCAGAGCTTGTTGGGGAAGCCCCCTGCTTGTTGCTGGATGTGCCTGCCGTGGTTGCTGGCTCGTCATCTGCCTCCCTCTCTGCTACTAACGCAGCACTAACCACTTGATTGGTTGCCGCTATATACAGCAGCAACTTCTCTTGTGGCTTAGGTGCGACAAGTGTGGGAGCGGAGGACAGGTATCTCTTCAAGTCTTGCAGCACAGCCTCCGCTTCCGGAGTCCATTTCATTGGACCTGCCTTTTTCAATATTTTGAAAAACGGCAGGGCGCGCTCAGCAGACCTAGAGATAAACCTGCTGAGAGCAGCCATGCAACCGGCAAGTCTTTGTACATCCTTGACGCGCTTTGGTGCTTCAATCTGCTCAACGGCCTTGATCTTGTCGGGATTGGCTTCGATCCCCCGCTGAGACACGAAGAACCTGAGAAGCTTGCCGGAGGGGACTCCAAACACACACTTCTCGGGGTTGAGCTTGAGGCTGATCTTGCGCAGATTTGCAAAGGTCTCGTCTAAATCTTGAATCAGAGTTGCCTTGTCCTTGCTCTTGACCACTATGTCATCCATGTAGGCTTCCACATTTCTGTGTATTTGTGGCTCAAGAGCGACATGGACTACTCTTGCAAATGTTGAACCAGCATTTTTTAAACCAAAAGGCATCCGTATAAAACAGTACGTGCCACATGGAGTGATGAATGCGGTCTTCTCCTCATCTTCTTCTGCCATGAAGATCTGATGGTATCCTGAGTATGCATCAAGAAATGAAAGCAAGTCACATTCGGCCGTGGAGTCAACAATCTGGTCAATGCGCGGCAAAGGAAATGGGTCTTTGGGACAAGCTTTGTTAACATCAGTAAAGTCGATACAAAGTCTCCATTTCCCGTTCGCCTTGCGCACGACTACAGGATTGGCCAACCACGTAGGATGGATCACTCCTCTGACAAGGCCTGCTGCTTCCAACTTCTTGATCTCTTCTGCGATGAATTCTTGGCGCTCCACTGCTTGCTTCCTGACCTTCTGCTTGACGGGCCGCGCATGAGGACAAACGGCAAGATGGTGCTCAATTACTTTCCTGGGAACACCAGGGATGTCAGACGGTTGCCACGCAAACACGTCGACGTTCGCCCGCAGGAAAGCAATGAGCGCGCTTTCCTATTTAGGGTCGAGAGTGGCACTGATGGTGAAGGTACCACCAGTGCCGTCCTCCTTGGCGGACACCTTCTTGGTCCCTGGCGGAGCTGCCATTGTCTTCTTACATTTGCTGGTGGAGCTCGATGGTGCGTCCTCGACGGCAGCGCAGCACTCCGAAGAGGTGCGCTTGCCGGAGTGGGCATCAGAACTCTTGCCGAACTTGGTCTTCTTCTTCCCCCCGGGAGCTTCAACGGCAGGTGATTTGCGATCTGTTGCGGCTGCCGCTTCCCGGTAGATCTTGTCGGCGCAGATAAGAGCATCCTTCTTGTCGCCAGGGACAGAGATGACGCTTATCGGGCCTGGCATCTTCAGCATGTTGTATGCGTAGTAAGAGGCTGCCATGAACTTGGCGAGTGCTAGACGGGCGAGTATCCCATTGTAAGGCAATGGAAAATCGGCAACGTCAAAAGTGACCCTCTCAGTCCTGAAGTTCACCTCGCTGCCAAATGTTACTGGCAACGTGACCTTCCCCTTCGGCTTGCTCCTTCCTGGGTTGATTCCTTGGAATGTGCCGGTCTCTTCAAGCTCGCTGTCAGGGATCTGGAGTTTCTGGAGTACAGCGGAGGAGATCAGGTTCAAGCCGGCCCCGCCGTCAACTAGCATCTTAGTGACCTTGAGGTTGCGGATAGTTGGTGAAACCAACATCGGCAAGCACCCGACCACAGTTGTGCGATCAGGGTGGTCCTCAATATCAAAGATGATAGGCGTGCTGGACCATTTCAGAAGCTTGCGTGACTCGATAGGTGGTTCCGCCGCATTGACTTCCCGCACCCACTGCTTGAGTTGGCGGTGCGAAGTATGCAGAGAAGCACCGCTGTCAATGCACAAGACCTCTGTGGCTTTCTGGAACTCCTGCTCACTGGTCTCGACATCATCCATGTCTTCATCGTCGTCGTCCTCTTCATCCTTGTCGCGGCCGCGGGGAGGTCTGTCTCCTTGCCGCTGCTTGGCCTTGCCGCGGCGTCCTCCCCGGCCGGCGCGCTTCTTGCCGGATTCTCCAGCGCCTCCTTGGGCCTTCTCCTTGTCGCGTTGCTCGTATTCAGCCTTTTGCTGCTGGACAAGCTGTTTGACCTTCTTGCAGCTCTGGAGGTCATGGCCCTTGGTGCGGTGGATCTTGCAGTACTGCTTGTCGGTGCCGTCCTGCTTGTCGGCGACCGCCACAGTCTGGCAATTGGTGCATGCGGCAATCTCCTTGCCAGAGCTACCAGCTTTGGCTTTCTTGGCGCCACCTTCATTGCCGGACTGCTCAATGACTAGTACATCTTTGCCTTTCTTCTTTCTGTTGTTCCGCCACCGGTTTTTCTTTGCCGGGGCAGCATCCTTGCTGTCAGATCCTCCTGCTCCTGTATTCTCTCCGGGGAGTTTCCTCCCTTCCTCAGCACGTGCACACTTGTCGGCCAGGGCATACAGCTCACTGACGTCTCAGATCTTGCACATCGCCATCTCCTCCCGCATCCTGCGGTTACGCACGTTCTGATGGAACGCGCTGATGACCGCGGCAGGGTGGACATCTGGGATGTTATGCTGTACATGGCTGAATCTCTGAATGTACTTGCGCAGGGGCTCTCCTTCCTTCTGGGCGAGCAGATGAAGGTCACTCTCTTGGCCATGGGGTTTGTGGCCGCCTGTAAAGGCGCCGACAAACTGATGGCATAGGTCTGCCCAAGAGGATATGGAGTCGTCCGGCAAGTGCATGAGCCAGGACCTGACGTTGGGCTTGAGCACCAGTGGGAAGTAGTTGGCAAGGATCTTGTTGTCCCGCCCCCCGGCAGCCTGCACCGCGATGGTGTAGATGCTGAGGAACTCCGACGGATGCGACTTGCCGTCGTACTTCTCAGGTACGTCTGGCTTGAAATTCTTCATGCTGGGCCACTGGACTTGCCGCAGCTCACGAGTAAACGCAGGGCAACCTACCACGTACGGCAAGTCGCCTGGTTCCCCTGGCGCATGCATGTCGACAGAGGGCCCAGCGCGCTGGTCCGATTGACGTCGCGCTTCTCTTCGGCGCTCGATGCGAGTACGAGCGTCTTCTTGCTGTCGTTCGTGAAGAACTTGGCGCTGATCGCGACGAGCTCGTGGATCTGATGACGTGGTGGAGTCGCTGTCGAGGTGGATCCGGTGAGTCGGCGATCTTGGCCTTCGGGGCGGAGAGTGCATAGTGGTTGCACCCCCACCGGTCTTGTCGCCACCGGCTCGTGCCTGGCTGACTTGCCGCGGCTGCGACATGCTCGGCTGCCGTTGAGTGTCGCCGTTGGCGAAGCCGATGAGACTCTGAATGGTGGCCCTCCAGTCGTCGATCTTGTCTGCCGTTGGAGGGTAGTCCAGGAGCAGTTGAGCTCGCGCCAAAGCTTCTGCTGGAGTGGCAGGTGGCGGTGGCGAACGGTGCGAGGAGCGGGATATGCTCGGACTTCTAACTATGTTAGAAGGAGCAGTATCCCGTCCAGGTGACCGTGCCTCGCTCGTGCTAGCATGTTGGCGTGCATGCTGGTCTTGAGCACTCCGAGATCCACCAGCTCGATCTTGGTCCAGCAAACGCATGGTACCGTGAGTACCATGACGCTGCCGGTCCTGCACCTCCTGAGATGGGCGCGGTGCATGTACGGACGCCGAGGTCTTGGAGTGCGCCCGGTCGTTGTGGGAGCCGGCTACGCAACCGATGGGCAGCGCAGCCTTGTCCTTGGACCTGGCAGCACCGTGAGCTCCCTCGTCGACGCCCGTTCTTCCGCCGGCGTCTGCCCCATCAGCCGTTTGCTCCGGCGGTGGTGGGTTCGGCACGGACGGAGCAGCCGCCTCCGAAGCCTTCTTCTTCGGCGGCATGCCGATGAAGATGATGAAGATCTAGCTTGTGTGAACGCCGGATCTGGTTCACACAACCTCGACGCCCCTACCTGGCGCGCCAAAGATGCCGGGGGACTAATCCACGAGCACCTATGGGACCGGCGGACCGAGTCCCTTTCGGTTGGGCGGGGGCGAGGGTCGCATGAAGAGCGGATCGAGGTGAAGCACACGAGCAGTTTACCCAGGTTCGGGCCGCACGGATGCGTAAAACCCTACTCCTGCTTTGTGGTTTGTATTGAGTTCTTGCTCGGGAGCGCGGAGTGCTACAGTACACCCCAGCAGCTAACGAGACCGAGCCTGAGTGTTCCCTTCCTCCTTCTCCTACGTTGCGCATGGGCCTCCTTTTATATGCTCAAGGGGTCACCAACAGGTGGCAACGTAGACAGGGGTAAAAATGGAAAGGTGTTGCGGTTGGTACAGCTACCCGCTATAGTGTATCATACCTAACCCTGACGGCAGGGGACAAGGGCATTAAATGCCCGTCTGCGTCGCCTAAATAGTGCAAAAGGGACCGTCAGGGACGCCACCGCTCGCCACGATGGCAATCTTGTCAGCGCCGCTTGCCACCGCGCACCGCTGACTACACAGCCTCCCGCCACGTACGCCTGGAAGGGTCCCAGAGCGACACGTTGGTGGAAGTGCTGGAGCGCGGGCACGGAGTGGTGGCTTGCCGCGGCAAGCGCCTTGCCGTGGTTGTTGTCTTGTCGCGTCCGGGAGCTTGTCGCTCACCGGGCCTTGCCGGGACGCGTGGCGCATCGCGGCAAGTTCCTTGAGATGCCTTGGTTGGCCTTCCCGGCAAGCTCCTCTTGTCGGGGTCTTGTCTCCTTGGCTTGGATACTTTGTTCTTGAATGGCTCCAAAGGAACCACGGAGGATCTTGGCGGTCACCCGGCAAGCCTTGCCGCGGGATGCTGCGACTGCCCGTGCACAAGTTCGAGATACTAGGGTACCCCTACTCTAGTACACCGACAGTAGCGATGAGAGGCCATGTAGGAGTACACGGTGGATTGTCTCATTGAAACCGTCCTCAGGAACTGAGTTCTGTGTTTGTGATCCATGAAACAGCTACTACCACACATTGGGCCCCGAAATATGACCCCGCTCGACTTACTGACCCTCTCGTCCTCTGTCCAGGAGTTGCAACTAGTTTCTGGTGTTTATAGGTTATGTGTTGGCGGCTGTGCGTAGCGCTGACCCCAGGGGTTGGCTATGATGCGGTAGATACACCATGGCACGGTGTACCGAGCGCTCGTTTGGTGTGTCGGGAACCCTGCACACATCGTTTGGGGCTATGAGCGAAACTCCGGCCGGATCTCCTCGCGGATGGAACCCGAATAGGCGATAAACCTGGACGAGACTTGTGCGGTTAGTCAGGTCGTGGTCTACACCCACGTCGGCTTTCTCTTGAAGTCTGCCGAGCACATGTCGTGTGCAGATGCTAAGTGGTGGAAACATGTGTGACGAAGTACACCCCTGCAGGGTATAAAACTATTCGAATAGCTGCGTCCGCGGTAAAGGACTTCTGGGTTGCCTATAATAGTTCATAGACAAGTGAAAGTGGATACTCTAAATGCGCAAGATAAGCGTGAGTGCTATGGATGGCATTCTCGTAGGGAGACGGGAGCGGATCCATAGTGGGGTATTGATATGGTGAATATGTGGACTCGTGTGCGCCACCTCAAAAGAGTTGCTTGCAGTCGTAGTTCAGGTTAGCCACTGAGTCAAAGCTGGCTTGTTGTAGTTAAACTCCACCACCCCCCTTGTTGATACCGATGCATATGTAGCTAGTTCTGATGTAAGTCTTGCTGAGTACTTTTGTACTCACGTTTGCTTAATTTATGTTTTGCAAAGAGACGTCAGTCTCGCTAGTAGTTCCGTGTGGACTTCGACGTTTAGCTTGATACCTCAGCTACGATCTTGTGCCCTCGGCAGCATCTGGTAGATAGTCAGCTTCTTAGCCTTTTTCATTTGTAGATGTCTGTACTCAGACATGTTAAGCTTCTGCATGTGCTTTGATTTGTATGCTATGATTGTTGGGTCATGAGACCCATGTTTGCAATATCTCGCTCCTCGGAGCCTAATGAATAAATACTTGAGTCGTAGAGTTATGTTGTGATGCCATGTTGTATTTAAACATATCGAGCATATTGTGTGTATGATTGAAATGCTTGGTATGTGTGGGATCCGACAATCTAGTTGTTTATCCTTGGCAGCCTCTCTTATGGGGAAATGTAGTCTAGTGCTTCCTGAGCCATAGTAGTCCGCTACAGCCCGGTTCACCGGAGTCCTGCTATCCCAGCACTACTGCTCAGGACACTTGACTGGCCGACATGTGTTTCACTTTGTTCCTGTGTCTGTCCCTTCGGGGAAATGTCACGCGGTGACATCCGGAGTCCTGCCTAGCCTGCTACAGCCCGGGTTCCCGGAGTCCTGTTAGCCCAGTGCTATAGCCCGGATTCACACGCTGCTGACCAACATGCTCGATGTGACTCATGTATGCATGTCCCCATAGGTTGGTGCCGCTTTGGGTTCATGACTAGCCATGTCGGCCCGGTTCTCTGTCATATGGATGCTAGCGACACTATCATATACGTGAGCCAAAAGGCGCAAACGGTCCCGGGCCATGGTAAGGCGACACCCGTGGGAATACTATGCGTGAGGCCGCAAAGTGATATGAGGTGTTACCGGCTAGATCGATGTGACTTGGAATCGGGATCCTGACAGCTTTGGTATCAGAGCCTGACTGCCTATAGGATTACCAAGCCATACTGGTCGAAGTTGAGTCTAGAAATGCTTTAGTTATATAAGGGAATTGATTGTGGAAGGGAACGTAAGGCTCTTTTTACTCCTTTACCTTATGCCCTTCTGATCTGAGTCAACCTCTTCTTTTCTACGAGGTTAAGAAACTAGGCCTTCTCATCTATCTATCAGGATGACGTGTTACTAATCCATAGACTTATAGGATTGATGGATTCATGTCTCAGGTCAGTTTCCAGTACTTCCTTGTGTTCATAGTTGGTCTCGGAACTTTGATATTATGATGTTAAGTGGTTATGCCACCATTTTGCAGGATGTCTCAAATAATTTTGAGCATTTACAGCCGTTATGCTGTCTGAGTCATCCCAGGTCTCTAAATAGTCTGATGCATTTGCAAATCCTTTCTTCCCGTTTCTGATATCCTTCTGGGCCAGATTAACCACACTAATTAGTGAGTTGAGGCAGTCTGTTGCCTCGACATGTAGGTTGGAGCTAGTATTATGACCCTAGGTGTTTTAGAGGATCACCTAGTAATCTAGCTATGTCTTGTGTTCCCAGTGTGATGATTTTGGCCATCATTCTCAAAAGCATCCCGTGATGCCATTTAGTTAGTAGGTATTCTATTCCTGGGTTTGAGCCCGAGATTCACTCCAGTCACCTCCTGTTGATAGTGTTTGCTCGTTCCTTTAGGATATTAGTAACCTTGCGACGGTCCTCGAGGTCCGTGGTATTTCCTTCTTCCAAATACCATGAACCATTAAGGCAGAAGTTCTTTGAACCAAAATATCACAATCAGAGTACTCTTGAGGAGTTCTCCATTCATAATTGTGATTCTGCCAGTTCTACCTTTCTGCATGGGTTATCTGGAAGAAACTTGTTGAACTTGGTTCGACATATTAATCTATGCATCCACAACTCAGAAAAATATATGTCCTCTTGAGTTGTCCCTCTTCATTTGTATTCCGACCATCGTCTATCAATTGATAGTCAGGAGTAATTGTGCATCCGTGTTATCGATGTTATTATTCTTGTGGTCCGTTAAGCCATTCTATTTCATAATGACTAGGAGAAACAAACTCCAGTGCCTCATCCATATCCAGGATTGGGTCAAAGTAGTTGTGTTTTGCAGATCAAATGCCAATCTAGCTTTTGCTCTGTTCTACCTGGAGTATTACCCCCTTTATGTCAGGATTGTCGTGAGAATTGCACCATCTCTCATGAATTCTTGATGTAGTGATACTTCTTGCAATCATTTTTCATTCCCCGGTTCCATGTTGTTGCAACCGGAATACTGACAAGTGAACCGTGATGTGTGAAATCAATACTCCGAGCAACTCGTTGCTTTGTAGTAAATGGACAATATTCCCATTCTTAGAGTGTTGATTATTAAATCATCATCCTAAGATTGATCGTGCTACCTAGTCCTTATTCCTGGTGCACTCTTCGATTCATGAGTTGGGATTGTGTCAATCCCTCACTCTTTCGATCATATCGTCTTGCCCTGAAAAGCAAGATTGTTCTCAAGCATAGTAACATATCGGTGGTTCGTGATGTTCCGAATATCTTCTCGGAAGTATTACCAGGTTGTTACCTGACCGCTATGTTGAGTTCGTGATCATGCTGGATTTCCTCCAAACCACCCATTCTCCAAGAATCTGTGTTGGATACCCCTGAGCTAGTTGGTTAAGCTAAACGATAACTTGGAGAGTTGGAAGATAAAAGCTTGTCTGACTTAGTTCATGTTAAGGGATATCTTTTGTGTGTGTGTGTGTTGAAGAAAGATGACATCATCATCGATTGATCCTCGTGATCAACTATCGGTGCTATTGTCTTAACCAATCTTTGATTTGATTATGGGCTAGCGTCAAATCAAATCAGAACCAACGATATTCGTAATGTTGTCTTACTCGTGGTTGTTCCTCGAGCATACACCATTATATCTTTTGGGTCTGACTAATGCTAACACCTTGTTCACACGATTGTGGAATTCCATTTATATGGAAACCTGGATGAATTGTTGTTGAGCCCATCGACAACATCTTTGTCTCCTCCATGATTTGGTTGAACATTACACTAGTGTTGGAAACTTTATAAGCATTATCTTCATGTTCCGCTCATGAAGCATATGTTCAGATGAAAGGAGTGACTTCCTCTAATTCATGTGTGTTTGATGCAAGTTGCCGCCGTGAATTCAAGAAAGTTTGTTTTACCTCCTCTGGAATCATCTCAAGTCAGTCATGCACGTGCGAAGTATTCTATGGTCTGATAGACTGATCATCTTCATTCCATACGTATCCCTAGCACACCAAGCCACTGATTGACTTGTTCAGGGAGAAGAAGTCCTCCATAAGAGCTAATCATATGACTTATGCAAGGACTTCAATATCCTTGATGATGGTTCCCAACCAGGACTCGGTAGTGTTTCATTGTAAGACCACCATGTGGTCATGCTTGTCTGGGACAGCGTGTTCACATGTGTTTAGCAGAACCAGCTCATGTTTTGGAGCTTACTACCATAGTCCATTTCCTGAGAATCTCGCAATGTCATCTTGTCGATTTGTGTTTCAAACTTTCATTTTCTTTCTAGACTCGATGAGTCTGGAATATCCTGACACCAATCAGATCTGAATCTTAGGCAGATGTGATGGTTGGGACGTTCTCCCAAGAACTATAATATTGGTCTCTCGGTAACCGGTAAAGTGGATGACGTGGCCAACACACCCAACCGGAAGACCTATTATTGTAGTATCTTGTTTGAAGAAGTTGGCCACCTCCCCATAAGGATCTCGTAGAATTTATTCCAATAGCAGTTCCTTATGGATTTTTGAGTTCCCAAAGTCCGATCTTTTACTTGATGTGCTAGATACCAAACTATATCAATAAATGGGTTATGCTAGCACATCAAGGAGAACATTAGAAGCAGGGTGCTAAATGTCTCTCGGTCGATCATCCAGATTTTGATTCCTTGGCCTCGCTAAGGTGAAACCGGAGAAGGTGTTATCTCCCTTTACATCTGCATCATCCATCACTATTCATCAATGTAGTATGTTGTGTTGCCAGGATCCTTGACACGGATATTGGTAAAACTTGATGATTATGGAAATGCTCAAGTTCTTGAGAGCACGCGCAAGCACTAGGATTATCGTCGGCATTAATTGGGATCTCCTCTCAGTTTCTTCGATTATGCCATAACCTTCCTAACAGTGGAATCACTCTCTACTGTTGAGTTTCTCCCTAGTTACTAGAATCATTCCCAGCATTTGCATTTTGTTCCTAGATTGCACCGCCATTGTGCCATTCAACCTTGGACTACCCTTCTCGGTAATTCATGGTCAGGACCACCTTCAAAAGTGGTCCTACCATGGGTCCCATCCATTTCTGATGATAAGCAAAAATCATTCCTTGCGTTGTCTTCAACAAGGTAGTCCACATCATCCATTCCAATCCAGATATGCCATTCCTTTGAACTCCGCCAAACGATCGATTGTGATTGCCTTAGGCTGGTATAAAGAGTTTCAATGATCTAGATATCAAAAGTACTTCTTTTTGCCATTTAAGGGAATAACCCTACGAGTCACCTTCCCCAAGGTGCCCCGTTATGGGATCATGGCAATTATTTTCTCGCCACCTTGACACCATCCACGATCTCTCTAAGCGTGGGATTGTTGCCCACCAAATCAAACCTCATCGTTTGTTCTTCCATCCCTCTCGATGTGTTTTGTGTCTCAACTCGAGATGTTTCAACATCTCATTCCGTGAATTGATCATGATTTGCTTGATCTTCGAGAAGATCAATCCTGTAGAGTTTCCTCCCGTCGTCATCGTGTTGAATGAAGATCTCGAAAACAAAGACGTCAAGATCAATGTGATGCAATATATCGGTATCTTCGAGAAGGGCAGTTGGATCGAGAAGACTGTGATAGTTTTGTGACCCCTCTGTCTTCTTACTTCACTTCTTGAATCTCAGGACGAGATTCTTGTTTTAGTGGGGGTGAGTTGTCACATACCTAGTTCTAGTATGCTCTGAGCTAGCTAGTCATGTGTTGCATCATGTTTAAATTCTTATGAATTTGAATTGGGGACTGTTGAAACCCTAACACAGATGAATCCAACTAGGTTCAAATAAGAAAATCATTTTCAATGAACCCAAAATTCCTTCGGAAAAGTTCATCATTTTTGAATTGGTCTAGAACCTCTGCCAAAAATGGTGCACATTTTCCTAGCTCACTTTGGATTTTTGAATGAATTCATAAAGTATTTGAATTTGGGCATTTAATTGCTATAAAGAATTAAAATGCCCAAATAATTCTGAAAGTGGTTGAGGGCTATTGGAAATATTTTCAAAAGTGCCCACAATTATTTTCAGGGTTTTTGAAAATGCCTTGGCATTTTATTTAAGTCAAAACAATTATAGAAAAATAGAAAACAGAACAGAAAAATAAAACAGAACACAAACTTACCTGTAGCCTACCTCGGCCCAGTTACTGTGAAGCCCAGCCCACACAGCCATCTGCCAGTCGTCGTCCTCCTCTTGAGAGAAGGACGCGAGGGTGTGTGCCCACCGCGTGCCGGCATGCGCCGGCCACCTCCTGCTTACCTGCTCGCCGCTGGAGGCACCCGAGGGCGCCACACACTCCCCTCGATCCCTTGCACCTCTCCCCTCTCTCCCAGGACTCCCCTCTCTCGTCGTTGCTGCGTCCACCGGCCCTCCCTCGCCCATCCAGCGTGTCCAGAAGAACCACCGCGGTCCGCTACGTCGTCTCGCCCAAGCCCCGAGCGCTCGCGCACCTCGACGCGACCATCCCGACCTCGTCTTCGTCATTCGGCCGCCGAGATCACCGGCGACCTCCCGTCCTCATCAGGCCCTCCCCGAGCTCACCGACTCGCTCGTCGTGTTCTATGTGTTGGCGGTCGTGCGTAGCGCTGACCCCAGGGGTTGGCTATGATGCGGTAGATACATCATGGCACGGTGTACCGGGTGCCCGTTTGGTGTCTCGGGAACCCTGCACACATCGTTTTGGGCTGTGAGCGAAACTCCGGCCGGATCTCCTCGCGGATGGAACCCGAATAGGCGATAAACCTGGACTAGAGACTTGTGCGGTTAGTCAGGTCGTGGTCTACACCCACGTAGGCTTTCGCTTGAAGTCTGCCGAGCACATGTCGTGTGCAGACGCTAAGTGGTGGAAACATGTGTGACGAAGTACACCCCTACAGGGTATAAAACTATTCGAATAGTCGCGTCCGCGGTAAAGGATTTCTGGGTTGCCTATAATAGTTTATAGACCAGTGAAAGTGGATACTCTAAAATGCGCAAGATAAGCGTGAGTGCTATGGATGGCGTTCTCGTAGGGAGACGGGAGCGGATCCATAGTGGGGTATTGATATGGTGAATATGTGGACTCGTGTGCGCCACCTCAAAAGAGTTGCTTGCAGTCGTAGTTCAGGTTAGCCACTGAGTCAAAGCTGGTTTGCTGCAGTTAAACTCCACCACCCCCCTTGTTGATACCGATGGATATGTAGCTAGTTCTGATGTAAGTCTTGCTAAGTACTTTTGTACTCATGCTTGCTTAATTTATGTTTTGCAGAGAGACGTCAGTCTCGCTAGTAGTTCTGTGTGGACTTCGACGTTTAGCTTGATACCTCAGCTATGATCTTGTGCCCTCGGCAGCATCTGGTAGATAGTCAGGCTTCTTAGCCTTTTTCATTTGTAGATGTCTGTACTCAGACATGTTAAGCTTCCGCATGTGCTTTGATTTGTATGCTATGATTGTTGGGTCATGAGACCCATGTTTGTAATATCTCGCTCCTCGGAGCCTAATGAATAAATACTTGAGTCGTAGAGTTATGTTGTGATGCCATGTTGTATTTACACATATCGAGCATATTGTGTGTATGATTGAAATGATTGGTATGTGTGGGATCCGACAATCTAGTTGTTTATCCTTGGCAGCCTATCTTATGGGGAAATGTAGTCTAGTACTTCCATGAGCCATAGTAGTCCGCTACAGCCCGGTTCACCAGAGTCCTGCTAGCCCAGCACTACTGCTCAGGACACTTGACTGGCCGGCATGTGTTTCACTTCGTTCCTGTGTCTGTCCCTTCGAGGAAATGTCACGCGATGACATCCGGAGTCCTGCCTAGCCTGCTACAGCCCGGGTTCCCGGAGTCCTGTTAGCCCATTGCTACATCCTGGATTCACACGCTGCTGACCGACATGCTCTATGTGACTCATGTATGCCTGTCCCCATAGGTTGGTGCCGCTTTGGTTTCACGACTAGCCATGTCGGCCCGGGTTCTCTTACATATGGATGCTAGCGACACTATCGTATACATGAGCCAAAAGGCGCAAACGTTCCCGGGCCATGGTAAGGTGACACCCGTGGGAATACCGTGCGTGAGGCCGCAAAGTGATATGAGGTGTTACCAGCTAGATCGATGTGACTTGGAATCGGGGTCCTCACATATACCGCTATATTTGGCTGCACACTTGAGCATTTCAAAATTTCTCTCAAAAATTGTAGACTTGTGTTGCATGCATCAAAAGGAACATACTTAATGACAGAATAAAGCATACAAACTTTGGTCTTTTTGGTACAAGTAGACATATGATTATATTCTTGTAGAACTTTTAGCAAGTCAACATATTCCAAGTTTCTAACATGAACCTTCTCTAATCACACACACAATCTCCGGATACATCAAGAAACACATATAAATAAACCCCGGATGGATAAAACACATAATCTAATGTAGTAGCCATTTCATAGCCAAACCATCACCCTGATTTGTCACTCACTAAGCAAACAAACAAAGCTTCTCTGACCTGGCCATCTCCGGGACAGGAAACAAACAAAGATTCTCTACAGAGGAACCTAACCGAGGGACCCAACAAAACTAAAGAAAGATAAGTCTAAAACAGATCTTCCCCAGCCCCCTGATAAGTAAAAGGGCAGGTACCTGACAAAATTATTAAGCAAACAAAAGCTGGTATAAAGCCAGCAACAAACAAATCCTAAGAACCTAGGCAGATCCAAGCACCTAATGGAGTGATAAAAACAAACATCCACTCTGTAGAAACCTACACAAGGTGCCCAAAGAAACTAAAAGAAACAGCAGGACACCCATGAGTAGGGGCCTAGCAAGATTAAGCAGACGGTTCAAGAGAAAAGAATCACCTCTGTACGAACCTAGCCACATGTCCTCTGCATGAACCTAACTACGCATGAACCTAGCAGAATATCTCCAGTGCAAGCCAAAGCACCGTTCAACTTTAGCATAGAGAAGAAGGAGAAGAGGGGTCAACCTGCAGGTCCCTGGACGGAGATGCGAAGGCTGCCACAGATCCAATGATGAGCCGGCAAGGGGGTCGACCAAAAGAAGGAGCGACTACGACCAGTCGACAGCAAAACAAATGTCAAGATCCTGGCTCAGGTGAAGCAGATGACGAAGAACAGGGCAAAACGAAGGCTTACCCACAGATCAAGGCGCGTGACAGCAGATCCAGCCCAGCGACCGACCATCCTTGCGGCGGAAGTGGCAGATGCCCTGGTTCACCCAGTACATGACGACGCAGGGGCAGAGCGCAATTGCATGGAAACCAACAAACGAGCCAATCAACCAATCAATCAATCGCCTGGGATTCCACGGATCAAGCTGTCGACTAGGAAGAAGGAGATTGGGGGAGGAAGGAGGAGGTGTAGCAGTCGATGGCGGCGCTGAGGCAGGCCATTGCGGAAGCACGCGTCGGCACGGAGCAGGCAGTGGACGGAGGAAGCATCCCTGCATCGAGGGAACCACGCCGGGGAGCTCCTGTTCATCGGGCTGCACGACAGCTGCCGGGGCCCCCTCCTGCCGGCGATAGAGGCTGCTGCCGGGGCCCCCTCCTGCCGGCGACAGAGGCGGCGCGGCTGCCTCGGCCTCTGCGAGCGCGAGCAGGCCGAGGAGGGACCCTGCGGCAGCCACCCGGCTGAGCTCCCGGCGACGAAGGAGACGACGGTGGGGTCAGGGAGGCGGGCACGGTTAGGGTTTGGATGGAGAGCGGCGATGGCTGCGGTAGAGAAGGGGAGAGGGGCATGGAAAATAATTGGCTAGGGTTCTCACCCAATCGGGGACCCTCCTCACTCCTATGCCAAATGCAACCACCCACACGACGCCACGCGCGGCCACGCACACAAAATCTCGCAAATGCCCTCGGTGGGGTGGCAAAACTACTAGCGGTGGCATGATATTTGGACCGCAAAAGACTTACACAGGGCGCCTCCCTAGCCACAGCCGCCGACAGGCGCGGCCCACACGTGAGGGGTCCCACAAGTCAGCGTGTCCCGGTCGAATGGACGGAGCGAGCGACACCGCGAGCCAGACGAGATCAACTATGCTACAGGGGGACTGGATTTGATTGGACGGACAAGGTCTTCCAGCGGCTTGATCCGGTGGACGGAACTCCATCAAGCAAACGAATCTAACGGCCAGGAAGACCAAATCGCTGAGGAGCCGGGGTTTTCGATCGTAGGCTGCACACTTGAGCATTTCAAAATTTCTCTCAAAAATTTCAGACTTGTGTTGCATGCATCAAAAGGAACATACTTAATGACAGAATAAAGCATACAAACTTTGGTCTTTTTGGTATAAGTACACATATGATAATATTCTTGTAGAACTTTTAGCAAGTCAACATATTCCAAGTTTCTAATGTGAACCTTCTCTAATCACACACACAATCTCCGGATACATCAAGAAACACATATAAATAAACTCCGGATGGATAAAACACATAATCTAATGTAGTAGCCATTTCATAGCCAAACCATCACCCTGATTTGTCACTCACTAAGCAAACAAACAAAGCTTCTCTGACCATCTCCGGGACAGGAAACAAACAAAGATTCTCTAGAGAGGAACCTAACTGAGGGACCTAACAAAAGTAAAGAAAGATAAGTCTAAACAGATCTTCCCCAGCCCCCTGATAAGTAAAAGGGCAGGTACCTGACAAAATTATTAAGCAAACAAAAGCTGGTATAAAGCCAGCAACAAACAAATCCTAAGAACCTAGGCAGATCCAAGCACCTAATGGAGTGATAAAAACAAACATCCACTCTGTAGAAACCTACACAAGGTGCCCAAAGAAACTAAAAGAAACAGCAGGACACCCATGAGTAGGGGCCTAGCAAGATTAAGCAGACGGTTCAAGAGAAAAGAATCACCTCTGTACGAACCTAGCCACATGTCCTCTGCATGAACCTAACTACGCATGAACCTAGCAGAATATCTCCAGTGCAAGCCAAAGCACCGTTCAACTTCGGCATAGAGAAGAAGGAGAAGAGGGGTCAACCTGCAGGTCCCTGGACGGAGATGCGAAGGCTGCCACAGATCCAACGATGAGCCGGCAAGGGGGTCGACCAAAAGAAGGAGCGACTACGACCAGTCGACAGCAAAACAAATGTCAAGATCCTGGCTCGGGTGAAGCAGATGACGAAGAACAGGTCAAAACGAAGGCTTACCCACAGATCAAGGAGCGTGACAGCAGATCCAGCCCAGCGACGGCCCGTCCTTGCGGCGGAAGTGGCAGATGCCCTAGTTCACCCAGTACATGATGACGCAGGGGCAGAGCGCAATTGCATGGAAACAAACAAACGAGCCAATCAACCAATCAATCAATCGCCTGGGATTCCACGGATCGAGCTATCGACCAGGAAGAAGGAGATTCGTGGAGGAAGGAGGAGGTGTAGCAGTCGATGGCGGCACTGAGGCAGGCCATTGCGGAATCACGCATCGGCACGGAGCAGGTAGTGGACGGAGGAAGCATCCCTGCATCGAGGGAACCACGCCGGGGAGCTCCTGTTCGTCGGGCTGCGCGGCGGCTGCCGGGGCCCCCTCCTGCGAGCGACAGAGGCGGCGCGGCTGCCTCGGCCTCTGCGAGCATGAGCAGGCCGAGGAGCGACCCCGCGGCAGCGACCCGGCTGAGCTCCCGGCGGTGAAGAAGACGACAGTGGGAGGAAGGGAGGCGGGCACAGTTAGGGTTTGGATGGAGAGCGGCGGCGGCTGCGGTAGAGAAGGGGAGAGGGGCGTGGCAGATAATTGGCTAGGGTTCTTGTGACGCCCCCGATTTAATCGTACACTAATCATGCACGCAAATGTGTACGATTAAGATCAGGGACTCACCGGAAGATATCACAACACAACTCTAAAGCATAAATAAGTCATACAAGCATCATAATACAAGCCAGGGGCCTCGAGGGCTCGAATACAAGTGCTCGATCATAGACGAGTCAGTGGAAGCAACAATATCTGAGTACAGACATAAGTTAAACAAGTTGCCATAAGATGGCTAGCACAAACTGGGATACAGATCGAAAGAGGCACAGGCCTCCTGCCTGGGATCCTCCTAACTACTCTTGGTCGTCGTCAGCGGCCTGCACGTAGTAGTAGGCACCTCCAGTGTAGTAGGAAATCATCGTCGACGGTGGCGTCTGGCTCCTGGGCTCCAACATCTGGTTGCGACAACCAGGTAGAAGGGATAGGGGGAAAAGAGGGAGAAAACAACCGTGAGTACTCATCCAAAGTACTCGCAAGCAAGGAACTACACTACATATGCATGGGTATATGTGTAAGGAGGCCATATCGGTGGACTGAACTGCAGAATGCCAGAATAAGAGGGGGATAGCTAGTCCTATCGAAGACTATGCTTCTGGCAGCCTTCGACTTGCAGCAAGTAGAAGAGAGTAGATTGAAGTCCTCCAAGTAGCATCTCTAAGTAGCATCTCCAAGTAGCATCTCCAGTAGCATCGCATAGCATAATCCTACCCGGCGATCCTCTCCTCGTCGCCCTATGGAAAAGCGATCACCGGGTTGTCTGTGGAACTTGGAAGGGTGTGTTTTATTAAGTATCCGGTTCTAGTTGTCATAAGGTCAAGGTACAACTCCAATTCGTCCTGTTACCGAAGATCACGGCTATTCGAATAGATTAACTTCCCTGCAGGGGTGCACCAACTTACCCAGCACGCTTGATCCCATTTGGCCGGACACACTTTCCTGGGTCATGCCCGGCCGCGGAAGATCAATACGTCACAGCCTCACCTAGGCACAACAGAGAGGTCAGCACGCCGGTCTAAACCTAAGCGCACAGGGGTCTGGGCCCATCGCCCTTAGCACACCTGCACGTTGCGTACGCGGCCGGTGAGCAGACCTAGCAACCTCCATTACAAAGGAAGTTGCGTTAACACAGTCCAACCCGGCGCGCGCCACTCAGTCGCTGACGTCAAGAAGGCTTCGGCTGATACCACGACGCCGGGATACCCATAACTACTCCCGCGTAGATGGTTAGTGCGTATAGGCTTGTAGCCAACTCAGATCAAATACCAAGATCTCGTTAAGCGTGTTAAATATCCGCGAACGCCGACCAGGGCCAGGTCCACCTGTCTCCTAGGTGGTCTCAACCTGCCCTGCCGCTTCGCCACAAAGTAACAGTCGGGGGCCATCGGGAACCCAGGCCCACCTCTACCGGGATGGAGCCACCTGCCCCTTCAGCCCCCATCTTCGAACAATATCACAGGTAATGTAACTGTGCAAAGTATATCGTATATGCCCGTGATCACCTCCCGAAGTGATCACGGCCCAATAGTATAGCATGGCAGACGGACAAGAGTGTAGGGCCAATAATGATAAACTAGCATACTATACTAAGCATCTAGGATTGTGGGTAAGGTATCAATGACTGTAGCAACAATGACAGGCTATGCATCAGAATAGGATTAACAGAAAGCAGTAACATGCTACACTACTCTAATGCAAGCAGTATAGAGGAGAATAGGCGATATCTGGTGATCAAGGGGGGGGGCTTGCCTGGTTGCTCTGGCAAGAGAGAGGGGTCGTCGGTGATGTAGTGAACCACAGGGGCATCAGCATCGTCACGGGGTCTATCGGAGAGAAGAGGGGGGGAGAAACAGTAAATACATAGCAAGCAAGTGCATAACAGGACAACAAGCAGAGCTAGACGTGTTCTAATGCGGTATGAGGTGATACTGGTGAAGGGGGGAAACACCCGGGAAAGTATTCCCGGTGTTTGGCGTTTTCAGGCATAGGAGCCGGAGGGGGAAAGTTGCGAGTTCGGTAGGTTAGGGGGGTGCGGCGGACGAATGGGTTGCGTATCCGGAATCGTCTCGTCGGTCTGAGCAACTTTCATGTTGAAAATATTTTAATTCGAGTTACGGATTAAAAGATATGATTTTCTAAGGATTTTATTAATTTCTGGAATTTAATTAATTATTTAATTAATTCGAAAAACTGGTTAATGACATCAGCATGATGTCATGCTGACATCAGCAGTCAACAGAGTTGACTTGGTCAACCTGACATGTGGGTCCAGGGGGGCCCACCTGTCATTCTCTATGCTTAACTAAAATAGATTAATTAGCTTAATTAGTGATTAGGTTAATCTAATCAAGATTAATTACTTAATTAATTACATAATTAATTAATTAATATTTTAATTATTTTAGTTATTATTTATTTATTTATTTAATATATTCTTTTTTTATTTTTATTTTTTCTAATTCCTTTTCTTTTCTTTTCTTTTTTTTCCTTAAAACCGTTCTGGGGCGGGGCCCCCTAGTCAGTGGCCTGGGGGGGGCCTATCGGTTCGGGTGTGCGTGCGTTCGGGTTCGGGCGCAACGGGTGTGCCCCGTTCGGGTGCACGCCCAGGGGCACGCGGGCGTGGGCACGGGTGGCCACGGCGGGGCACGTCGCCGGCCAGGGATGGGCGCAGGGGCGCATCCCGCCCAGTGCGGGGCGAGGTTGCCGGCGGCCACCGCACAAGCGGCAGCAGGGCGGCGGTGCCGGCATGGGGCAAGGGGAGCAGGGGGCGCGGCCCTGGCGGGGAGCCACGGCGGCCAGCGGCCACGCGCGCGCGGGGGCGAGGCCCGAGCGC